>NC_059072.1:224023133-224648133 GCF_020497125.1 Mauremys mutica
ACAGCTATGTGCCTAGCACTATTCTGTGTGTATTCTTCTGTTCCTCATATATTCCAAAGAAGCCAACCCATGATACTGTGACAGGATAAATAAATGAAATTAGTCAGAGAAAGGGCAGCACCTGTTTCTGAATTAAAAAATTATGTCAGCAGTATGTGATGAGGCTCTTATATAAGAAGAATTCCTTCACGTAGTCATAATGTTGACCATTTAAAGCAATGTATTAGTTAATATGCACAGCTGTTAAACTTTCTTGTCCTGCTTTCTTTTGCGCTATCCAGTAACAGGTCAGAGCAAAGGAACATCCCCCTCTTCAATCAACATTATTTTCCTGTTTAAAATGTCTAAACGACTCCCTTGTTCTCCTAATCAAATGGAAAAACATAAGCTATACATGAGACGGCAAGTGCCATGTGGCCCTGCTGCAGCAAAGGTCTGGGGGGAAGGTCATTCATAGCCTACATTTTGTTTCAAGAAACTCAGATCTTCTAAGCAAGTATGTCTAAAGGAGGCCCGTTGCTCCCTCCTCATTGGAGAAAGCAGTTCTTCCAGAGAAGCCTGTTGTAGACTTGACCTTCTAGTGCAAAGAGTAGGATATTCAACAAGCTCTCCCACCGACTGACACTCTAGAAACGTCACATTGAGCTGAAGTTAGAAGTTCTCCAGGGTAAAGAAACAATGCTTGTTTGTGATTTCAGTTACAGAGAAAAGAAAAGAAATTAGTGGGAAAATGTATGACTCAGGTGACTTTTGCTTTCACTTATGAATGTTGATATTTTGAATTAAGTCAATCATTTCTCTTCACATTTTTGAGGGATTACTTTTGGGTGCAGGAGTACAAATATGGTTCTTTGTAGAATCCTAATGTTCATCTGTGAATCCCTGTTTAAACAGAGCTGAGGCTGAAGGTGTGCTTCACTGGAGCCCAGCTAACACTCCCCAGAATTACATTTTCTTTACAAAAATATCTACAAGTTCAAACCTCCTTCTATCCAAAAGAGGAAAAGGTCTATAAACAAACAGCCATGAGATGCAGCTAGCTCCACACTGTGGTGTAATACCCCACCACCTTTCTCACTCACTACCAGCTTACTCCACCCAACCAGAATCTTGTTTTGTTTTGTGTTGAGAATATGCAGTACACTATACTTTATGATGGAATGTGTTGTTTATTAAATGAGCAGTCAAGATTTAGAAAGCAGTGTACATTAGGCCATGTCAGAGTTCTAGAAGTTTTTCCATAGTGTGATATGGTGATGAAATAAAAGAGTATTTTTACTAATAAAAATGGAAAATCGAAATTTCTTTCTTTGGCTTGTTTCCCCAGCATATGTGTTATACGGTTCCTCTCTGGTATCAGTCAGGAAGCAAAACAACAGTTATGAGCCTGAAGTTTTATACCGTCTCTTCCCTTTCAGGTACTAGTACTATTTAAAATATATTGCTAAAGGTAATATCCTACCGCAGTGAAGGCCATCCCTACACCTTTCCACATTGGTTCCCTTCAACATGCTTTATTGGAAAGCAACCTTCTTAGTAATAGTCACCTTCAGTCAGTGATTGGAGCCTGTGACACTAGCTTGCTATTCCCACCCTACATCATTTGGACGAGGAAAAGGAATTGCTTCGCTCTTGTCCCAGTATGGTTTTCCAAGCAATCTCTTGCCAAGCTACAGGGATATGGCTGACTCACCTTTATCAGAGATACTCTGGATAAAGCTCAGCATATCTAGGAGACCTATGCAAGCTGAGACCTCATGTTCTGTAGTGAGTTATGTGCATCCTGTTTTTCTGAGAGCACAATAGTGAGGAAGACTCAGAAATACCTAGATTTTTTTATGTAGATCCACTCACGAGCCACTTCTGAATTTGAGCCTGGGATGAGTAGAGCCCCGGCCCTTGGAAGCAGCCCCTCAAGAGGCAGGGAAGGTTGGCAAACCAGGCTGTTCTGGGGGAATTAGGATCCTCTGGCATCTGGGCCAATGTTCTTCTTTAGAACCTTCCCGATCAGGGGAGGGGACTCACAGGAAAACGCTCTTGTCAAAGTTCTGAGAAATCATCTTGAGCCCAGATTTTTGGGTTAGGACACCTGCCACAACATCTGGACAGTAGTTAGTTGGACCAGATACAAACAGGTACACAAAGGTGTGGGAGACAATGATTAAGAGTCTCTTCTTTTTCTTTAAGGTAAATAAAAAGGAGTTCTTGGTGGCAGAGGGAATCCTCTACCTCCTCTCTGCTGCCCTGAGAATCCTGTTCAGATCTAAATGTAGCAGGGGAGCTTCAAAGCACAGTGATGTCATGTAGGTCAGTTGTGCTCTCACTAGCTGGCATCAGTACAGGAAAACCACTGAATGGATGCCTGGGTGAGTATTTCACACACACCAGCCCTGTGATGAAGAACTTGAGGGGGACAACAGCTTTCCCCTCTATACATACACACACACACACACACACACAGATGCTATGGCTACATCTGCACTTGGAGCTGGGGGAGAGTCCCAGCTTACATAGCCGTACTCATGTTAGCTCTCACTGAGCTAACATGCTAAAAATAGTAGTGTAGCCAAGGCAGCACAGGCAGCAGTGAGCAGCAGCACAGGCTATCTTCCCCAAGTGCAAACCCACAGGGACCCTATGAGTACGTACTCTGGGTAGCTAGCTCATGCTGCCACTCAAGCAACTGTGCCTGCACTAGTATTTTTCACATGCTCAAGAAGAGCTACCATGAGTATGTCTGCGTGAGCGAGGAATCACACCCCTGCTCCAAGGGTAGTCATAGCCTTACGTTAGCAACATCATTGCAAGCATATAGTTCATCTTAATTGAATGCCTTCCTGGGGAGCCCACAGCTGTGTCAATGAAAAGAAGTTTGGGCTGCTCTAAAAGTACACTGTGCCGGCCACATTTGATATACCATGGCAGGGGTAGGCAACCTATGGCACACATGCCAAAGGCGGCACGTGAGCTGATCTTCAGTGGCACTCACACTGCCTGGGTCCTGGCCACCAGTCCGGGGGGCTCTGCATTTTAAATGAAGCTTCTCAAACAGTTTAAAAACCTTAATTACTTTACACACAACAATAGTTTAGTTATATATTATAGACTTATAGAAAGAGACCTTCTAAAAATGTTCAAATGTATTACTGGCACACAAAACCTTAAATTAGAGTGAATAAATGAAGACTCGGCACACCACTTCTGAAAGGCTGCTGACCCCTGTACTATGGGGAGGAGTGCTGTGACATTACAGAGGAGTATGACTGGGAGACAATCATTAGTGGGAACAAATAAACTCTTATGGCTGTGGGCTGCCATACATTTATGCATGCAGCTCAAACTGACATCACTGGCACTTCTGCATGTGGCTCACTGGTAGTAGACAGCCATTAGAAATACAGCTCCTTTATGCATGTAACTGTTCTTACCACACAGAACAAGAGAAACAGAAATTATTATTAGGCACATTGTTTTCAAACACAATCTCTGAGGCACCAGTGACACTTTAACTTATTTAAAAGTACAGGGCTGTCTCTTTTCTCTGCTCTTTCAATGTCAGTGTAGTGATCTGCTCAAGTAACAGACATAGGAAAGAAAACCTTCATATTTGTATAATACATTGTGGCAGTCATTTCCCTTCTCCAGCTTATTAGAGAGAAATGTGCACTTGTCTAAATCACCTAAGATGTTGAAAGAAAGTAAAATTGACTAACTCAATGTGCTTTTACAAAAGTCAGAGCATTTTTGATACAAACAGCTTCCATTGTACAAAGAGTAATACTGTGCAGCTGCAAATCTTGACATTTAAACTACAAAAAATTGCTTTAAAAAGATATGTTTGAAAGCTGAAAGGGCTTCTTTCAAGTGCACTAAATGTATGGAACATAAGAATGTGCAAAATGGTAAAAATGACTTCCCATGAACTCTAGCTATTTACAAATTTGAAAACACACAGAGGTACAACCAGGGCCGCCCAAAGGGGGGGCAAGTGGGGCAATTTGCCCCAGGCCCCGGACCCCGCAGGGGTTCAGGTCTTCGGTGGCGGGAGACCCTTCAGTGCTGCCGAAGACGTAGAGCGACTGAAGGGCTCCCTGCCGCCGAAAAGCCGCCGAAGACCCGGACCACCGCCGGGTGAGTACAAGCGCCGCAGCTCCCCAGCTTTGCCCCAGCCCCCCTGAATCCTCTGGGTGGCCCTGACCCATAGTGTACTTAGATTTCCAGAAAGCCTGTGACAAGGTCCCTCACCAAAGGCTCTTACATAAATTAAGTTGCCATGGGATAAGAGGGAAGATCCTTTCATGGATTGAGAACTGGTTAAAAGACAGGGAACAAAGGGTAGGAATAAATGGTAAATTTTCAGAATGGAGTGCAGTAACTAGTGGTGTTCCTCAAGGGTCAGTCCTAGGACCAATCCTATTCAACTTATTCATAAATGATCTGGAGAAAGGGGTAAACAGTGAGGTGGCAAAGTTTGCAGATGATACTTAACTGCTCAAGATAGTTAAGACCAAAGCAGACTGAAGAACTTCAAAAAGATCTCACAAAATTAAGTGATTGGGCAACAAAATGGCAAATGAAATTTAATGTGGAGAAATATAAAGTAAATGCACTTTGGAAAAAATAACCCCAACTTTACATACAATAAGATGGGGGCTAATTTAGCTACAACTAATCAGGAAAGAGATCTTGGCGTCATCGTGGATAGTTCTCTGAAGACGTCCACGCAGTGTGCAGCAGCAGTCAAAAAAGCAAACAGGATGTTAGGAATCATTAAAAAAGGGATAGAGAATAAGATGGAGAATATCTTATTGCCCTTATATAAATCCATGGTACACCCACGTCTTGAATACTGCGTACAGATGTGGTCTCCTCATCTCAAAAAAGATATACTGGCATTAGAAAAAGTTCAGAGAAGGGCAACTAAAATGATTAGGGGTTTGGAACGGGTCCCATATAAGGAAATATTAAAGAGGATAGGACTTTTCAGCTTGGAAAAGAGGAACTAAGGGGGGATATGATAGAGGTGTATAAAATCATGAGTGGTGTGAAGAAAGTGAATAAGGAAAAGTTATTTACTTGTTCCCATAATATAAAAACTAGGTGCCACCAAATGAAATTAATGGGCAGCAGGTTTAAAACAAATAAAAGGAAGTTCTTCACACAGTACACAGTCAACCTGTGTAACTCCTTGCCTGAAGAGGTTGTGAAAGCTAGGACTATAGCAGGGTTTAAAAGAGAACTAGATAAATTCATGGAGGTTAAGTCCATTAATGGCTATTAGCCAGGATGGGTAAGGAATGGTGTCCAATGATCACTTGATCATTACCTGTTAGGTTCACTCCGTCTGGGGCACCTGGCATTGGCCACTGTCAGTAGACAGGATACTGGGCTGGATGGACCTTTGGTCTGACCCAGTAAGGCCATTTTTATATTCTTATGTTCCCTGTTATTTCAGGAAACTGGAGTTATCCATGGACACTGATTGTTTGCTATAGAGGCTATGAAGGATAATACCAAAAAGTTTACAGGAAAGAATGCTAGTGGAACTATATGACCAGAACCAAGGAGTAGAAACAGGATGGCCAGAAGTTATTTTGGGTGGCCAGCTTTAGATGAAGCTATGGTAATGGAAGGTAGCAAGTGTGACTCCAGTAACAGCCATGCAAACATGCCAGAAAAGGTACTATACCACCCATGGAAGTGGGCAACAAACCCTGGCAAAAGTTTCACATTGACTTTACAGAACAAAAATAAGCAAATGTACTTAGTAGTTTCATTTCAGCTAACAGACTGTCCACATTTTGTTTCTGAGGATATTCAGACACTTCTGTGGCAAAATTGTGTGACGCAAACTAGGTCAGCTACTTATAATCCAGCATCAAGTGAACTGGCAGTGTCTTGTGCAGACACTGCAATGAACATGCCACAAACATGACAGGAGACCCCTCACACACTGCATTGCATTGCTCATGTATAGGTCTACCCCACAGTCTACCACTCAGAAAACTCCAGAGTGTTTTTAAGATGTCAGTTACATACTACATTTTACTTACTCAGACCAGGCTTACTGAGAGCACTTGACAAAAGACATCAAACAGTGAAAAACCCACAAAGTAAATGTCCCAGGCTTTTCACCCTTGGTACAAAATAACAGGTGGTGGAAGAAGTGAGGCGAAAAAATGTGTGATAAAGCAGATGTTGAGACCAGTGATGTATTTGGTAGAGGTAACAGGGAATCATAGAATCATAGACTTTAAGGTCAGAAGGGACCATTATGATCATCTAGGCTGACCTCCTGCACAGTTCAGGCCACAGAATCTCACCCACTCACTCCTGTATCAAACCTGTGTCTGAGCCATTGAAGTCCTCAAATCATCGTTTAAAGACTTCAAGGTGCAGAGAACCTTCCAGCAAGTGACCCGTGCCCCACACCGGAGAGGAAGGCGAACCCCGCCCCCCAGGGCTTCTGCCAATCTGCCCTGGAGGAAAATTCCTTCCTGACCCCAAATATGGCGATCAGCTAAACCCTGAGCATGTGGCCAAGACTCACCAGCTAGACACCCAGGAAAGAATTCTCTGTAGTAACTCAGATCCCACCCCATCTAACATCCGCTAGTAGTCAAAGATCAATTAATTGCCAAAATTAGGCTATCCCATTATACCATCCCCTCCATAAATTTATCAAGCTTAGTCTTGAAGCCAGATATGTCTTTTGCCCCCACTACTCCCCTTGGAAGGCTGTTCCAGAACTTCACTCCTCTAATGGTTAGAAACCTTTGCCTAATTTCAAGTCTAAACTTCCTGATGGCCAGTTTATATCCATTTGTTCTTGTGTCCACATTGGTACTGAGCTTGAATAATTCCTCTCCCTCCCTGGTATTTATTCCTCTGATATATTTATAGAGAGCAATCATATCTCCCTTCAGCCTTCTTTTGGCTAGGCTAAACAAGCCAAGCTCTTTGAGTCTCCTTTCATAAGACAGGTTTTCCATTCCTCGGATCATCCTAGTAGCCCTTCTCTGTACCTGTTTCAGCTTGAATTCATCCTTCTTAAACATGGGAGACCAGAACTGCACACACTATTCCAGATGAGGTCTCACCAGTGCCTTGTATAACGGTATTAACACCTTATCTCTATTGGAAATACTCACCTGATGCATCCCAAGACCTCATTAGCTTTTTTCACGGCCATATCACATTGGCGGCTCATAGTCATCCTGTGACCAACCAATACTCCGAGGTCCTTCTCCTCCTCTGTTTACTTCCAACTGATGTCTCCCCAGTTTATAACAATAGTTCTTGTTGTTAATCCCTAAATGCATGACCTTGCACTTTCCACTATTAAATTTCATCCTATTACTATTACTCCAGTTTACAAGGTCATCCAGATCTTCCTGTATGATATCCCAGTCCTTCTCTGTATTGGCAATACCTCCCAGCTTTGTGTCATCCACAAACTTTATTAGCACATTCCCACTTTTTGTGCCAAGGTCAGTAATAAAAAGATTAAATAAGATTGGTCCCAAAACAGATCCCTGAGGAACTCCACTAGTAACCTCCCTCCAGCCTGACAATTCACCTTTCAGTATGACCTGTTGTAGTCTCCCCTTTAACCAGTTCCTTATCCACCTTTCAATTTTCATATTGATCCCCATCTTTTCCAATTTAGCTAATAATTCCCCATGTGGAACCATATCAAATGCCTTACTGAAACTGAGGTAAATTAGATCCACTGCATTTCCTTTGTCTAAAAAATCCATTACCTTCTCAAAGAAGGAGATCAGGTTGGTTTGGCACGATCTATCTTTTGTAAAACCATGTTGTATTTTGTCCCAATTACCATTGACCTCAATGTCTTTTACTACTTTTTCCTTCAAATTTTTTTCCAAAACCTTGCATACTACAGATGTCAAACTGACAGGCCTGTAGTTGCCCGGGTCACTTTTTTTTCCCTTTCTTAAAGATAGGAACTATGTTAGCAATTCTCCAGTCATACGGTACAACCCCTGAGTTTACAGATTCATTAAAAATTCTTGCTAATGGACTTGCAATTTCCATTGCTAGTTCCTTTGATATTCTTGGATGAAGATTATCTGGGCCCCCTGATTTCATCCCATTAAGCTGTTCAAGTTTGGCTTCTACCTCGGATGTGGTAGTATCTACCTCCATATCCTCATTCCTATTTGTCATCCTACCATTATCCCTAAGTTCCTCATTAGCCTCATTAAAGACTGAGGCAAAGTGTTTGTTTAGATATTGGGCCATGCCTAGATTATCCTTAACCTCCACTCCATCCTCAGTGTTTAGCGGTCCCACTTCTTCTTTCTTTGTTTTCTTCTTATTTAAATGGCTATAGAACCTTTTACTATTGGTTTTAAGTCCCTTTGCAAGGTCCAACTCTACGTGGCTTTTGGCCTTTCTCACTTTATCCCTACATGTTCTGACCTCAATAAGGTAGCTTTCCTTGCTGATCACTCCCATCTTCCATTCCTTGTAGGTTTTCTGCTTTTTTCTTAATCACCTCTCTGAGATGCTTGCTCATCCAGCTTGGTCTACAACTCCTGCCTATGATTTTTTTCCCCTTTCTTGGGATGCAGGCTTCTGATAGTTTCTGCAACTTTGACTTGAAGAAATTCCAGGCTGTTGCATCTAGGAAAATCTGAGCCCTATTATTATTACTAGCACTTGTCCTCTAGTCTATATCTGAAAAGTTAGTCTCCCAGGATCACACAATTCCCATTAGTATTTAGTTCATTAAAAATATTAAAAAGGTCTCTATCCATATCCAAATCAGATCCCAGTGGTCTATAGCACACCCCAAGCACTATCTCAGGGGAGGCTTTAGTAGCCTTCTTCCCCAATGTGATTTTTGCCCAGACAGACTCTGTCTTATCCATTCCATCCCTTCTTATTTCTTTACAGTCTACCTCATCATTGATATACAATGCTACTCCACCACTTTGCCTTTATTTCTGTCTTTCCTAAACAGCACATACCCTTCAATACCTGTACTCCAATCATGACTACTATTCCACCATGTTTCTGTTATCTCTATAATATTGGGTTTCACTTCCTGAACCAGTAACTCTAGTTCCTCCATTTTGTTACCTAGGCTCCTCGCATTGGTGTACAAACATCTTAATTCTTGTTGTTTGGCTTCACTCACATTCTTTACCCAATTAGGCCCAGACAGTCTACCACCAGTATCACCTATTAAAATTGTATCTATAGTACCCTTCCTCCGTATGTCCATTCTCCTACCCACAGCTGTATCCTTTCTTGGTTCGTTTTCTTCCCTCTCAATGTTAAAATCCGGCATGGAGATTACCTGGACATCTCCCAACCATCTCCCACCATTCCTAGTTTAAAGCTCTCTTAATCAGTTGTACCAGCCTCCATCCTAGAAGTCTATTTCCCTCCCTACTCAGGTAAAATCCATCCCGAGAGAACAGTCCTCTGTCCATGAATGCCTCCCAGTGGCCTACATCCCAGAGCCCTCCTTATAGCACCACCGCCTGAGCCATCTGTTGATTGCCATAATCTTGTCACACCTTTGTTGCCCTTCTCTAGGAACAGGCAGAATCCCACTGAAGATCACCTAAGCCTCAATTTCCTCAAGCGTCTTCCCCAGCCTGGCACAGTCTCCCTTGATACGTTCCAGCGAGAATCTAGCCATATAATTCGTTCCCACATGAAGGACAATCAGCGGATTCTTTCCCACTCCCGTTAGGATCCTCTTCAGCCTCAGGTCCACATCCCGTATCTTAGCACCCAGCAGACAGCACACCTTTCTGTTCTCTGGATCAGCTCTAGTTACAGGCCTGTCTATTATTCTCAGTAAGGAGTCCCCAATCACATAGACCTGCCTTTTCCTGGTGACGGTGTGATTCTCTGGTCTATCCCCTGTTCCCTTTGGTTGCAAGTCCTCTCGATTCCTATTCACCCTTGCAATCCTCTGCAACCCTTTCTGTATCCTCCTGGGGCTCATGTTTGGTGTCATCTCCATTGACTCTTCCCCTCTCCTTATAGGACTAGCTGCTTGTAGTGAGGCGGCCTGGCTCCCGGCCGCACCTGAGAGGGAGGAGCCAGAACAGCCACCTCAGTGGGCGGAGCCACTGCCACCTGTCCCCGCCCCCCGGAAGTCAAGGGGCGGGACAGGAAGTATAAAGGCCCGGCCCCAGCACTCAGTTGCAGCCCAGCGGCCGGAGAGGACAGACGCCACAGACCGAGCTCCTGCTGGACCGAGCCTGCCCCGAGCCCAGTACCCTGAGGTGGACTGGCCGAGCCTGCCCCAAGCCCGGTACCCTGAGGTGAACTGGCTGAGCCTTCCCCGAGCCCGGTACCCCGAGGAGCTGCCCGAGCGTCTCCCCGACCCAAGTCCAGAGGAGCAGCTCGACCGAACCAGCCCTCAACACACCGAGGAGCCCATGGTGTGGGACCCCGCTGCGGACACCAGCGATGAGCAGGTACCCATGGAGGGGGAGATGGGAAGTAGCCCGGGGGTAGCTGATCCCAGTCTGGCTACGGCAGATTACGAGCCAATGTCGGTGTGTTGCGGTCAGGACCCCACCGACACAGCAGCAGACTAACTGCCGCTGTTAGGGCCCCGGGCTGGGACACAGTGGAGTGGGTGGGCCTGTGTCCCCCCCTGCCACCCCACTCACGGGTGGCAGTCTCCCCCTCAAACCAGCGCTCAGGCATAGAAGCCTGCACTTGCCTGTGGCTTGCTCAGCTCCTGCTGCAAGGATCTGAGCCCCTTGAGCTATTTGCTGCCCCGCCCTGATCTAGGGCTTGGGCTTATTGACTTGGTTGCTGCTCAGCTCCTGCCACAAGGATCTGAGCCTCTGAACTATTGGTGCTGCTCAGCTCTTGCTACAAGGACCTGAGCCCTGAACTATTGTTGCTGCTCAGCTCCTGCCACAAGGATCTGAGCCTCTGAACTATTGGTGCTGCTCAGCTCCTGCTACAAGGACCTGAGCCCTGAACTATTGTTGCTGCTCAGCTCCTGATACGAGGGTCTGAGCCTAGAACTGCTGGTTTGCTGCCCCGCCCTGACTGAGGGCCTGGGCTTAATTTACTGACTCTGTGTGCTCAGCCCCTGCCTGAGGGTCTGAGCCTAGAACTGCTGGTTTGCTGCCCCGCCCTGACTGAGGGCCTGGGCTTAATTTACTGACTCTGTGTGCTTAGCCCCTGCCTGAGGGTCTGAGTCCCTGGACCTGCGGAGACTGATCTACTTATTTAGGCCTTGTAGTGAGGCGGCCTGGCTCCCGGCCGCACCTGAGAGGGCCGAGCCCCCACACCGGACTGTACACTGCTCTTCTCTTCTTCCTTCCCTCTCACCTTCAGCGACCACCTGCTGTGCCCCTTCTTCATTTTCCAACTCCACAAACCTGTTCCTGAACTCTATTTCTCCTTCACTAGCCCGTCTTTTCCTCTGCCTGGTTCACTTAGTCACATGCTTCCACCGTCCACTTTCCTCACCCAGCAGTCTGCCCTCAGAGTTCTTTGGTCCTGCTTCCATCTGCAAGTCTGAGCTTTTCCCTTTGGCCTCATCATGTTTTTGCTCCATCATCCACTAGATTCCCCTTCTAAACTCGACCAGAGTTTCCACCTGCATCTCCAATCCTCGGATCTTTTCGTCCATCAGCTCTATCAGGCGGCACTTCATGCAGACAAAACTCTTTTCAGGTACCCGCTCCAGGATCATGTATATGCCACAGCTTCCACATCCAGTCATCTTCATTGTGTCTTCCACTGCTTGGATCACTACAACTGCTGCCTCTGTATTTATCATAGGCTTCCCACCCATAGGCGGCAGGTTTGTATAATTTTTGGTGGGGCCCAAAATGGTGGTGCCCCCCCTGCTCCCGCCCCGTAAGCCGATATAAAATGAAGCTACAACGCGTCAGCGCCACAAGATTACAAGGGTCAATTAAAAGTGGAAAGTCAGAAGCAGCACTTGCCTACTTCAATATACAGTATTATATTTTGTTGCACCTGTTGTGATGAAGTGGGAATGTTCTTAATATTTTCTCTGGATACTGTGTGGGTGCCTCAGTTTCCCCTGCAAGAGGCCAACTGATGGTGTTGGAGACAGAGAGATCAGGTGGCCTCCTTGTCCGGAAGAGACACAGAGGCCAGAGGAGGGAGTGTCAGTTTGGAGCTGGCTGGGGAAATGGGGAGAGACTCAGAACTTGGTTCTGGGCTCCCCACCCCGCAAGATGGACCTGACAGAGGGGTTCTGTTTTCTGTACCAATAAGCTCTGTTTAAACTGTGTTCCCATCATCTAATAAACCTTCTGTTTTACAGTCTGGCTGAGAGTCACATCTGACTGTGGAGTTGGGGTGCAGGGACCTCTGGCTGCCCCAGGACCCCACCTGGGCGGACTCACTGTGGAAAGTGCATGGTGTGGAAGGGCATGCTGAATGCTCTGAGGTCAGACCCAGGAAGGTGTAAGCTTCTTGCCCTGGAGACAGTCTGCTCAGAGAGGAGGCTCCCCCAGAGTCCTGACTGGCTTTGAAGGAGTGGTTCCAGAGCATCCCAGCATCCCCTTCCACCCCATGCACTTCCCAGAAGTCCGCACAGGCACTAACACTCCCTCCTCTGGCCTTTGTCAAGAAGGCTAACAGCATTTTGGGCTGTATAAGTAGGGACACTGCCAGCAGATCGAGGGACATGATCATTCTCCTCTATTCAACATTGGTGAGGCCTCATCTAGAGTACTACGTGCAGTTTTGGGCCCCACATTGCAAGAAGGATGTGGAAAAATTGGAAAATCCAGTGGAGGGCAACAAAAATGATTAGGGGGCTGGAGCACATGACTTCTGAGGAGAGGCTGAGGGAACTGGGATGGTTTAGTCTGCAGAAGAGAAGAATGAGGGAGGATTTGATAGCTGCTTTCAACTACCTGATAGGGGGTTACAAAGAGGATGGATCTAGACTGTTCTCAGTGGTAGCAGAGGACAGAACAAGGAGTAATGGTCTCAAGTTGCAGTGGGGGAGGTTGGATAGTAAGAAAAACTTTTTCACTAGGAGGGTGGTGAAACACTGGAATGTGTTACCTAGGGAGGTGGTGGAATCTCCTTCCTTAGAGGTTTTTAAGGCCCGGCTTGACAAAGCCCTGGCTGGGATGATTTAGTTGGGAATTGGTCCTGCTTTGAGCATGAGGTTGGACTAGATGACCTCCTGAGGCTCCTTCCAACCCTGATATTCTATGATACTCTAAACTGACCACCAAATTTAAGTTGCATGTTTTTCCTGTCAGGTGAGGACTCTGGGGCAGGGCTGGGGATAAGGAACTTGGGGTGCAGACAGGCTGCCCCAGGGCTAGGGCCAAAGAGGACTCTCCTCCACCCTCCCTGGCAGCAGCAAGCTCCAGGGGAGGGACCCCTCCTCTCCCCCGCAGTTCACTGCACATGCTCCTAGGTCCCTCTCAGGTCCAGAAAGCCCACTCACCTCCCCTATGGTGGGTACCGAGGGGGGAGGTTGCCATCACGTGTGGCCTCCCCTGCTGCCACCCCTCACCATAGCCTCACTGGGGATGGGGCTGCCCCTTGCCCAGCATGGTGCAGGAGTGGGGACTGCAGGGTGGTAGCTGGGGAGGGGCACAGTACCACAAAATTCACCTAAGCCCCAGCTGCACAGGTCTAGGAATCTCCCCTCCCCAGTGGTGTAGCCAGGTTCTAACATCAGGGGGAGCGAACACGTAAAAAAAGATGCCAGCCAACATATCCAATTACTAATCAGGTAGTTCTATAACAGGCTATAACAGGCTGCCCTGGACCCCATCACCCCCTGAAGCACAAGGTAGGGGTAGGCACCACCATGTTGTGCAACAAATACTTGACAAAATTACTGGACTTAGTAATGGACAATGCGGGCAGGTGGGTATTATGTCATTCAATCATTCAACCCATAAAATTGCACACATTTTGCCTCAGTGAAATTAAACATCCAGAGAATTACTGGGCCTGTGATGATGACCAGGGCTTGCTCACCTGTGGCTCGGGCTCCCCCTCCCTATGCTGTGGAGGCACAGCCAGGCAGGTCTGCATCTGCAGGCAGGCACCCTGCCTCATGTGCAGCTCCCGTGGGCCCTGATAGCCACTAGACTGGGAGCCTCCTGGCCAATGGAATGGGCTGGGCTGGGGGGCGGAAGGCAAAGGGGGAGATTGTAGGGAGTTTTGGAGGAGGGGAGGCAGTGGGGGAGGGGAGTGGGCTGGCACAAAGGGGAGGGCTCTCTGGAGAGGAGTGACAGGGGCACAGGGGTCATTGGGAGTCTCTCGAGGGGGCAGAGGGTTGTGTGGGTCTCTGTGGGGCGGGGGCTGTGATGGGCGGAGCCAGCTGCAACCTGGGTCTGCTCTGCGGGGGGTGTTGCTATAGTCCCCTCAGGAAGCTCCCCCCATCCTGTGTATTTTATACCAGCCCCGGGGTGCCCATTGCTGCTCCTTTCCCCGCCCACGGCTCCATCTGTCTGTCCCCACAACCCCCCAGCTGTGTCCATCTGTCTATCCTCACAACCCCCCTGGCTGTGTCCTGGTGTGTGTCTGTCCCACAACCCCCCGGCTGTGTCCTTGTGTCTGTCTGTCCCACAACCCCCAGCTGTGTCTGGCTGGCTGCCCCCACCACTCCCGGCTGTGTCTGTCTGTCCCACAACCCCCCAGCTGTGTCTGTTTGTCCCCACCAACGCCCCCCCGACTGTGTCTTTGTGTCTGTCTGTCCCCACCACCCCCAGCTGTGTGTGTCTGTGCCACAACCCCCCTGGCTGTGTCCTTATGTCTGTCTGTCCCACAACCCCTGGCTGTGTCTGTCTGGCTGCCCCCACCACCCCCGGCTGTGTCTGTCTGTCCCCCCCGCCACTGTGTGTGTCTGTCCCACAACCCCCTGGCTGTGTCCTTGTGTCTGTCTGTCCCACAACCCCCCGGCTGTGTCTGGCCGGCTGCCCCCCCCCCCCCGCTGTGTCTGTCTGTCCCACAACCCCCTGGCTGTGTCTGTTTGTCCCCACCAAACCCCCCTCCCTGGCTGTGTCCATGTGTCTGGCTGCCCCTACAGCTCACCGGCTGAGTCTGTCTGATAGGGACAGACGCTGCTGCTGCTGCTCTGCTCAGGGCTCAGCCGCTGCCGGTGGCTCGCGCCCCCTCCCTGCTGTGGAGGCGCGGCCAGGCAGCTCCGGCACTGCCCCCGGCAGCTCCCATTGGCTGGGGTTTCCGGCCAATGGGCTGTGAGCCCAGTCGCTGCTGGAGCCTCTGCCGGGAGCTGCCGCTGCGGTGAGAGCGCCCGGCATTGCAACGCAGGGACCCCCAAAGCACAGGGCCTGGGGCCCAAACATTGGTGGAGCTGGGCCCACCTTTAGGATTATTGGTGGGGCCTGGGCTCCACAGGCCCATAGAACTCGCCGCCTATGTTCCCACCTAAATCCTCAAAAAGAACCGGAGTACTTGTGGCACCTTAATCCTGTAAATCTGGGAAACACACGCCAACCCAAAATACCCACAGCAAAACAAACCCCCAAAAAGCACGAAGACACTGCTAGAACACTGCACACTCCCTTCAGTAGCCTGTGTGTTCCTCTGCCTGCCCCTCTTAGTCTTCCCCCAAACTCCCCTTGTGAACTCCCACTCAAACTCCCCTGTTTACAGCTCTGTTTGCTGGCTCCTGTGCCACAGCAGCTGTCTATGCCAGGAAGGTAATGAAGAGGCACATTCATCAAGTGTTACCAGTTAAAATGCCAGTACACTTACAGGACATGAAGTGTGTAAAGATGGGTGTAGTGAATGCAGAAGAGCAGAAAATCCAGCACCACCATCTGTAGGGGGCATGAAGACAGTTTAGTCCCCATGCCCATTCAGTCCTTGATTTTTATTCTGAGGTAGTAAAATAATATGCAATTTTATCATGTAGTTATCCAGAATGGGTTGAGATCTCTAAATATTTTCAGACAAGTCCCTAAAGGTGATAATTGTAGCTGGGATTTTCTAAGACATTTAAGGGAGTTAAGGGCCTAACTCCCATTAAATTTCAATGGATTTGGGTCTCTAACTCATGTAGGCACTTCTCACAATCCCAGCCTGTAGTAACCATCTATTTAACAAAGACACAAAACCTCACACATTTCCTGGCCAGATTCTGCTGTCATCTACTCCACTGTAAATCAGGAATAAGTCTACCAAAGACAATAGAGTTATATCAGTGTAAAACTAGTGTGAGAGCAGAATCCAGCTTTGTGAGGCTTCCTCACATAGATTTGATTACTTCCTGTTCACTGTGTGAATATTCTGTTATCTAGATGTTGCCATGGTGCATATATGACAATGACTGCTTTCCTTCACTATCTGCCAGGACTAGGTTTGAACTGATGACTTATAAATAAAAGGCCATTCCCTGAGCTATCTGACATGCTTATCAAAGCTTAGGCCATAAATACATCATCCACATGACCCAAATAATCCTATAAATAACTTATTACATTGGTGCTGAACTTCAGCCTCCTAATTGTCCACACTGCCAATTCCTGACTAATAAGTCAAGTGGCCAGGCAGGAGACTCAGACACCTCTGAGCATAGACCAGGAATAACTGTGAGTTAATGCAATATAAAACAAAGTAATGAACATGTCAAGGCTGAGGCTTCTGAAAACAAGCCTGGAAAGTTCCCTCCCTCCTGCCTCCCACCGCCCATCTAATAGTTTTATCAATACTGCATAAAATATTGTTTCTAATTGGGACTTCGGGACTCCACAGCCCAACAGTAAATTATCTTTAATTATATTGTATGTTGGCACTAAACCTTTTTTTTCCTTTCATAAGCCCTAAATACAACACTAAATAAATAAAACAAATGCACTCTCAACAGCTGTCTTAAAGAGCTGTTGATTTATTGCAATAAAATCATCATTTATTCATCTTCAGGATGCAACTCGTAATATATATGGACAATTTTTTTATTCTGTGTGACCTATTTTTACAGTCAGTGTGAAAACAATGACCTGTTCTGATTTAAGGGAGAATATTGAATGTTTTCTTATTGCTGTGGAGGGGAGTTGATCAGGCTCATAAATATAAGACGGTCTGTAACAAAGTTCAGTGAGAAATGAGCAGAAGAGAGCGGTGCCTGCAGAAATATGCAGAGGAGACTGCAATATTGTAATTTATTAGTATGGCTTTTTTAATCAATTTCCTATTGGCTATGACCTCCATTTTCAAAATCCTTTTATAATCTGCATGGAAAATACTGGCTTGACTAGTCTTATTTTATTCTTACCAAGGAGAAAAACTCCAGAAGAGAAAACTTAGAAAATCCTCAGTTTGAGCAGCAGTTTTTGAAAATAGAATAGAATTGATGATACTGAAATATGAGATTTTGACATTATCTGCAGAATATTATATTCTTATGAATAAGGCCAGACTGAGGGGCATGATTTATATTAGGTATCAGGTGTGTATTATTAAGGACTAACTGTAACAACGGAGTAGCACAAATCAACCCCTGCACACTCTTTCACATTCACAAACATATAAAAGGCATCCCCTTCCTATGGCTTTTTTTTAATTTTATTTAATCCTAGTTGTATATGAATGTAATTGTGTTTGTTTGTCCCAGCTATGGCTTTGTCTGAACGCAGGTCACATATGGTTTTTTTAAACTAAATCTAAACTGAAGGCATTTTGGCCTCCAATTTAGCTTTGTTAATAATGGAAAATGGAAGTTAAAAGCAGCCCGTGTGTGATGTATTATTGACAACCACTACTGCCCAGTAGCTACTATTTTTAAATTGGCTGGTGGGATTTTTCTTATGATGATGCCAGGCTTTTAACAGAGCTTTCCACAACCAGGTTCTGATTTTTTTAAATTTCACTTAAATTTATCAAGGGCCAGAGGGTGCCTAGTCTTTATGCAGGTGCCCAGGATAGGGGAAAGGTGTAAAGAGCCTTAGACTCACCTTGCATTGCCAGCATAAAAGACGGACAGAATTGCAACCCTTGTACTCTAGGGAGCACAGGGATTACTCCCTCTTTGCCCTCTGTCGGGCACACAAGCTATAAGAGACTTGCCCCAGCACTCAGGTGCCCACCTCCTTTGGAGTACAGACCCAAAGGTTTAATGTCTTGTGCTGTATAGAAAATCTGTACAGCACAAACTCATAAAAATTTGTCCTCTCCCTCAATGTGAAGAGAGATATGCACGACTTCTTGCCCCCCATTAGAAATTGCAGAAACGTATTTAATAATAAACAAAACAAATGTATTAACTATAAAAGGCAGATTTTAAGTGAATATAAGACATAGCAAACAGAACAAAGCAAATTACTGAGCAAATAAGACAAAACACACAGACTAAACTTAATGCACTAAAGAAATTGGCTACAAATAGTATTTTCTCACCCTGAATGTTGTTTCAGACAGATTGCAAAGATTCTTGAAAGCCAGCTGCACTGGCCTGCAGCTTGAAACTTCATGTATTACTCACCGGCTAAACACACTTCCAGCCTGGGCTCAACTCTCCTCCTTCCCCCCCCCCACATCCCTCCAGTTCAGTTCTTGCTTCCAGGTGTTTTTCAGTGTCTCTTTGGGCAGGGAGGCAGAAGAGAACCATGATGATGTCACTCCCCTGCCTCATATAGCTTTTGTGTAAGGTGGGAACCCTTTGTTTTGCAGTGGAAAAACACTGGCATACCAAGTGGGGAGGGGGGCCCAGTACCAGGTGACTCAGTCCCATGTCTCTGCAGGGTCATAGCAGCCATGACTCGCAGGCTGCCTGGAGCGTCAACAGGAAGACTAAGCACTTCACAGTCCATTGTCTCTGCTGATGGCCCATCAGCCCCGTCTGACTTTTTCATTGTTGTACCAGAAGAACTAGTTGTGGGGGTCACAAAAGTAGCACATTTGTAGCACATTTGAAATGTAGCACATTTCAAATTTGTAGCACATTTGAAATACACATACATAGTCAATATTCCTAACTTTGGATACAGAAATGATACATGCATACAAATGGGATAATCACATTCAGTAAATTATAACCTTTCCAATGATATCTTACATGACCCATCTTGCATGAGTATATCTTAATTATGGCATATTCATACTATAACAATATTTCTATGAAGAATATGGGGTATAACGTCGCAGGCTCTTGATGCTGAGGTTAAGGGCGCTTGATTAAGAAATGCCCAGTATGGAGGGTGAGTTCTTAAGAAGGGATGTACATTCCTTATAGAGATGGATCCTCATCAGAATTTCATGTAGGTGGTTCAGGTGCCTCTCTGCTTCCTTACTTCAGCACAGAAAGTTTATTTTGTTGCTCACTTTGAGGTTTTAGGTTTTTCATTTTTTTAATTAAAAACTGGTTGGGTTTCATTACAGCGAAAACATTAATAGAATTTTTTGCAATACATTGCTCTGTTCAATAAGAATTCAACACAGCAGTTATTAAACAGGCATATTGAAATAAAATGATAGCAGTTAACGTATGTAGCTTTTATTACATCTTGTTGGCAGGAACCTTTATAGGCATGTTTTATAGTATATTACAGTGTTAATAGAGCACAGAATAAGTTAGCAAGGTGAATAAGAATACAAAACTCCATTTTCTACAATGTTACTTTGTCCTAGGTTACCCAGGTATCTCCTTGGCTGTGGTAAACTCCTTGGTCCTGCCCCTGTAAATGGTTTGTTGTCAGAAATACATGATAATACTGACAGACATTTGGATGCAAACTCTTACTCAGATGATCGGTCTGTACCTGAGGTCCTCCAGGGAGAATCATAATTATCAGCCATTTATCCTTACTTCTGTATAACATCAATGGAAGTAAAGGGAAAATGGCTGACATGTACAGGTCTTCCTTTAGCAGCTCAAAAATCTCAACCAGCTAGGGAAGAATAATGGAGGGACCACAGCCTGAAGCTTTTTGTCAACAAAAAAAGCATTGGTCTTTATGAGCTTGAATCCTCCAATAAATCCTCCACCCTCATTCACACACACTCCTAGTTATGGTTATTATTTTCTCTGGATGGCATTTTAGGGATGGACTGATAACCCCATCTGTCCCCTCATTCACAGTAACTCTTCTTTGCGAGAGCTCTCCACATGCTATGAAATTCTTGTGCAGAACAGTTAGTTTTTTCTTTCTGCTTCCTTTCTGAGGAATATGTTTGCCTTTTACCAGCCCATAGTCTGTGACCTTCTGGATAGTTCTATGGTCTTGCTTAGCCAGAAGGCTGCTAGTCTTTGTGACTGAAGAATCTTAAATTGAAGACATGACGTATATCCAATTTATCATTGTTAATTAAAAATGAAAGCCAAGAGCAAATTTGACAAACCAATTCTGTCCACACTGAAAGTCAGCACAGTATGCCAAGTCCCTCTGATATAGAGTTAATCACTAAAATAAGGGACTGCTAATGGAAAGGCCAACACAACCTTTACTATGCTGAAGCACACATGATGCTACAGGTACCTGTTATATGTCAGGAGTAATTCTGTAGTAATAAATGCTACAACCTTAACAGACAAAGGGATCAAGGCAAATATTCTTAGCAGTGGCCTCTGATTTTGAGTACTTCTGTTTGAGTGCCTGACTTGAAGCACATTTGGCTTGATTTTCAGAAGTAGTGAGCACCCACAACTCCAGCTCACTATGGGTGCTGAGCACTCTGAAAATTTGTCAGTTTTCTATTGGAATTATTCAAGAAAGAAAAAAATAAAAGGCTTCTATTTCATTGTTCTCAAAACAAGGAAACTTCTGTCTCCATGAAGTACTGAAGATGTATAATCTGGCAGATGTCAACTCAAGTCAGATGATTTCCTGTAGCCAGGATAAAGCTAAGAGCTTCTCCAAATTATTGTTTTGTAGATAGCAAGCACAGCTACCCTTGTTAATTAACGAATATTGACTTTGTTAAGTTTCAGAATATTGATTGCCAAATACCCACAATAAAAGTTTTGGCAACTTTATAATTAAGGGGGATTTTTGCTAGAGGAATTTAAGGATCCTCTTGGAGTGAGGGGTATGGTCACCATTATCTAACAGAAGAAAAGCATTATTCCATAGAACAATCCAGCAACATGTTGGAGAAATGCACTGTAAAGCTGCGCAGTAGGAATGTGATACAGCTGGTCTGTGATTCTGTGCCAAGATTTGGCCGTGGAATTAAACAGACACTAATGACAATAGTCACACTGTTTTTCCATATGCTGTAGGAGGATATTATTTTGTACATCATGAGATTCAGGGCCAGATCATGCCATGGAGAGCCATGGGCAGAGGTGGTCTTCTACACATATATCTTCTTTGCTCAACACAGAAGGGGGTTAGCTGCTCCCTGCATGGCGCTGTTGGCACTTCATGGAATGGATATTCATAGACTCAGGACCTGTCCAGGAGACTGAGTAGGCTACTAACTTATGGCACAGGCAGCCTGCCCAGCATCTCACAAAACACCCATCAGGCATATCACATTCTCTTCACTTCACAGACATGTATGCAATATATATCAACCTGCAGAACCTACTGTCTCCTTTGGAAACTAACCTCTGTGGCCATGTCTCCACTAGGAAAAAAGGTCATTTTTATGATGTATTCCATTAAGATGTTACCACATGTTAGCAGAGCCAAAGCAACTGAAATTTTAACATATTAGCAGAATGAGGCAGGCCTTAGGTTGCCCCCCAGTGCATGTGAAATATACAACTTGCCTTGTATCCGATATGATGTTACCATGTATTAGGGAACACATGGGACAAGAAATCACCTCCCCCTGCCCCACCCAGTGTGGACAAGCCATTGATGATGAGAAGCAAGACTTGACTAAGTGTCCTGCAGATGAGTTACACAATTTTTGAACTATGTAATATGTAGTCACAATTTTTAATCTGAAAAAATTATTTCACCATAGTTTTGTGAAAAACAGATAATCATGGTGAAACAATTTTTTCAGATTAAAAACTGTGACTAATATAAATGTAGTTCAGATAATGTTAGTCTTATCTGGGCTGATGTTCTGAGCATACTCAAGTGAGGAAGCACTAAAGATCAAGACTGATGATTGCAAGTGAACCTAGGACACTTTGAACAATAAACATATGCATAAATCTAGCACCAGATACAACAGTTGCTATTATTTGAACAATGAGGCTGTGCTGAAGGAGTATGGAGCTAGTAAACTCTACCACCACCAGATCCACAACACCCAGTTCCAAGGGACAGACAGAAGATGATTTGAAATGTGATCTGCCCCTTATTCATGCATAAAGATCTGCAGGCAGAGAAGAGATTCAACCACAAATGTCACTGCCAAGAGAAGGTCACCCTTACTAATGAACTTGTATTACATTCTACTAATGGTAGTGGTTAGATGAGGTCTCTGCTAGGGATTGTATGGACATCATACATAATCATGATACAGTGAGAAGAGAAACTGTACATAATGCTGATAATTTCTGTAGTAATATGATGTAGCTATAATTTAACAGACTTGTATTGATATCTCAATAAAAATGTTCAGTTAAAATTAAAAGTATCTGGTATTGTGCAGTTCAATAATTAAAAAATATCTGAGCAGACTTGTATGAATCTTTTGCACATACATCCCAGACCAAGCATGAGATCTTCCAGCCTGGAAGATCATGTGTTGAGAAAAGTTACAAAACTGTTGTAGTGGGAAGACTAGATATGTATTTTGCTCTTGATCTCTGAACTCTCAGTAATTGTTATGGACCAGAATATAGGCAGTCATGTCTAGTGGGCAGAGCAGGCATACAGATTGGGGAACGAAGCCAAGGGTCAGCACCAGAGTCAATTACCAGAGCCAGTGGTCAAGCCAGAGTCAGAACCAGGAATCAAAGCTGAGGGGCAGAGCCAAGTTCAGATTCCAAATGAAAGAGCCAAGGGTCAAGCCAGAGTCAGGCTCAGAGGTCAGAGGCCAGGGTTGGCCCCAGGACCGGCCACTGTGGACTGGAGGTGAGGCGTAAGGACAAGGGGAGAGGCAAGGATCAAGCACAGTGGGAACAGGAGCAAAGATGGGGGTAAGGCAGGAGACAGGTACAGCCAGGGTCCAATACAGCCACAACAGGAAACCATCTTGTTGTTCAAACAAACTTCCTGGCCCTCCGCCAGGCTTAAATAGTGTAATTGGACCAATGAGCAGAGCCGAGTGATCCTCCAATCAGAGCTCTTGTGGGTGATGCCTTGGCTGGGGCTATAGCCCGAGTAGCTTCTCAGCCCACCCCATTTCAGTAGCTATTGCAGGGAGGTCTGAGGCTGCCCAGGCCTGGGTTCAAAGACCTGGGACATCACAGGGACAATTTTCTGTCCTGATTAAGGGCAGTACATAAGGCCTTAAGAATAAAGCTGCCATATCAACCTTAACAGTAGAATCTATTGCAGTGTTACTTATTTATTTATAATGAAAGGGGGAAAGGGAAATTATTAACCAGGTAGCATGGATCTTCTGTTACCTCACCTTGTTAGCAGGTGTTTGAACCCTAAAGAGAGATGCTGACTAATTCCCGCTGACTCGTTGTAACAGAAGCTAATCATTAACTGCATCCTGGATATAAGGGAGATGAGTGTGTTTCTACAGGCAAAAGGAGCTAGGCCAGAGAACTCTCTCCAGGGCAACCCAAGAAACAGACAGCGGTAGGAAGAAAGCTTGAGCTGATGTTTATTGTTATTTGACTTAACAATAAAGCCATTCCCTAGAAAAGAAGTTCAGTCTGAACTACAATCAGCATGGGAACTCCACCAGCTTACATACTGTAACATCTTGTGGTTACAATTGTGCAAGTAGCATAACTAGCAACAATTTAATTGCTGTCTTCCATAGCCATGTAGGTTAAGCACTAGCTTCATTTGGCTGAAATTAGAAGTGTGCATCTGCATTCCACCTCCCTTCTATTTCTCTTTCCTTGCCAGCACAAGAGACAGAAATAAAATATACTGTAAACAATAGGCATTTAAAAGATCCAGGGACTGATTCTTCATCCCACTGCAATTTGTGTAGTCACTTTCATTAGTGCAAAGTGAGTGCCTGTTGGGAGTAAAAGCTACCAAATCATCTTACACTTATATTGCACTTATTTCTCAATGGAATAAACAGCTACATAAGGTGCAGGGTAATGGAGAATCAGCTCTCCAGAACAAAGGCTGGAAGGCTCAGAATTTGACCCATATATTTTCCTTCCATTTGTAAAGGTCTTGTAACTATTAGCTGCAATATTTTTAAAAACAAATGGTTTGTTATTATTATTAATAATTATCCGCCAGGAGCCAAGAAACCATGAGCCTTATATACTGAAAGCCAATCACCAAGTGAAGTATCCTACAATATGGAAAGGTAAGGACAGAGATTACATTTTAAGCTTCTGTAGTTGTATTAGAAATACTGTTTTTAAAATATCAGGCTCATCGCCTTTTAAATGTAGATTGCTGATGGACGGATGCATTACTCAACTACCCTATACTAGTTAGTGGACTAAATGATCTACCATATTTTTGTCAGCTCTAATTTCTGTATTTGCATTAAACTATACTTTTACTTATCAGCTCTTTATACATATAACTTTTTTACATGGGTTGCCTGCATGCATAATTCATTATTGTAGGATTTTTTTTCAACATGCAGCTGAAGTGACCATTCTACAGTATTTTGCTGTGATTGATGATGTGCTGGAACATATTGATGTCCCAGTCAGAGATCTCTGTTACTTCAGGACAATTGGGATGAACAACTGGCACCAATTAAAAAAAATCTTAAAAATGAGGATGTCTATAAATAATGTCTGTAACACTGCATTTTGTTATTTATATGGTATTTCCATCCTGTGTATGTATTTATATATGTTTTGTTTCATTATGTGTTTAAAAAAATAAAGTGAGGACTTCCTGCACTTTTCTTATTTTGCCGCATCAGGAGGCTGTTATATTAAATGATGTAATCTGCAATATACCTCCTAACACCTCCAAGTTACACACAACATTCTGAAACAAGCCCACTGCTAGAGAGACACCCATGTTCTGAGAGGCCCTAAGTTTAGACATCAGATTGTTCTCTCTCAAAATACACATCTTTCATTTTCTTAAGACTGAGTTGTTTAATATGTAATGGAGGAAATTATGGAAAGGAAACAGGTGGAATGTCAGAGGAAAATCTCAATAGTGAGGTCTATTAGACTGCATAATACCAATGGGATAATACCCATCATTTCAGCCATTACAGCTGGGCATAACAGTGGAGAATGTACTGTAGGAAATAATCCTACACAAGCTGGGGAAATAGGTTAGTTATGCATCATAACATTTCAATATCCAATTGTTAATGGTCCTGTTATTCTTATACTTGATCACCACACTAATTCTTAGAAGCTTTATTCCACAAATTATTGTTAGGTGGGCTACTCTGTGAAATATGTAAGAAATTTTTGTTTTAATGTTTGCAACACCACTAAAACAGTGGAGTTGGCTGCATTCTCTGATGTATTTTTTGTTACTAATGTGACAGCTAATGCATTTTAACCCAGTGATCTACCTATACATATTACAAATTATTAGTTGTCAATTAGACATACTGGTAATACACATAATTATATGTTCCAAGTAACAGACCTGTACGTTGACATGCATTCACAGGCTAATTAGCACTTCTGGCAAATTCCTAGAAATAGAGCATTCAAAGTAGCTGTAACATCAGGCTTTGATGCGAACGTTTCTCTCCCCCCACTCTGTCCTTAATGACTGTTCCCTTCCTGCACACATGTATGAACAGGAGAGTATTTAGAATTCTAGAGAAAATAGCAGAGTATATTGTCTATTGGTCATTACAGAGGTGTCTCCTAACAGTTTTCTGTTGTTTGGTATCAGTTTAATTTATACACACACACTTCATCCTACAAATCCACCCCTTTGCAAAAGACCCTACTTTGAGGGCTTGAGTCTGGCACAGTAGAGACAGTTGGAATCATATAGTCAAAGCCAAAAGATTGTGCAGAGCTATATTAGTTTCTATGATGTTTTCACATGGAAGTTTCTTTGGGATCCAGGACTAGAAGGAGAGAGCATGCTCCCTAGACACAAAAAGCTTTCCCAAATCAGAGGGCTCAGGTTCTGATCCGAAAATGGACACTTCTACCCAATTCCTTTTTCACAAAAACATCTGGAAGGTTTTGTTTTCATCCCAGTGTGAAATGAAAACAAATTTTGAAACCTTGAATGTTGCCATAAAACAGAATGGCTATTCTCTAGTGCGCAGGCCTTGTGTTGGGTTTCTGCATGAGGTGGTTGACGCACTTTCCTTATGATCCTGAGTGCACAACAATGGGGTGTCACCTTCCTGATCCTATGCTAGGTTCCCTGGAAAGACCTGAATGTGGCCAGGGACTGCATGTGGAGAACAGGGTGGAGGATGGGCACATAATAAATAAGCCTCATAGGAAATCTGCTTTCATGTTGTGAAATCCTAGTTTGGGGATTTTCTTGTGACAACTATTGGTGTAGGAAGCCCTGAAAATGCTTTGCCATCAATGTCATGCTACTATATTGATGGAGGGGATGCAAAAAATGGTCTCCATGTAGAAAACCATGCAATCCACCTGGGTTTGGGAATAACAAGAGAGCTGTGTGACTCATGCGCTATTACTGTGTACTTTGAGACAGGAAAATTACATATTATCAGTTCGAATAGAGAGGAGTTTCATAACTACAGGAAAGTGAGTACAGTGACCTGGTCTATGGTAACAGCCCCTATGATATCCTTTGGTACCACGTGAGGCTCCCTCATCCGATATTAAATGGGGAATTTTGTGATCTCTTATCTAATATAACGAAACTTCCATTTAAGACCATCCCAATACAACCTACAACACACTAATAAGTTTCACCTCCTTCCCCACACACCTCAGTCCCAATTACTGTTCTTTACACATGTTATGTCCCCTAATTAGAGAGATTTCATAAGGGAAATATGCACTAGATAAAAATAAATAAATAAATGATTTACCATTTTACTTGCTTTAATTAACAAACTTCTTAGTCCAACAAGTACTTTGTTACTAATTAGTAGGGTGGAAGTGTCCGTATCACTAAGCAAAGGCAGCAGAAACTGATTGCTTTGCCAATCCATCACTTCCTGCTACTTTTCGGATATATCATGCTCTTTTCTACTCTTTAGTTTCCATAGTTAAGTGTTTTAGTCCATCATTTACAATGTGTATATTGTCAATCTCTTATTATCTAATTGTGGAGCATTGTAAGTATACGTGCCCAAGAATGTTTTCTAATGCAAGATAACACAGGATATCATTTCTGAAACCATATAGCACACCCTGGTAACACTGCCTTTTATTAAGCTTGTCCAACACTTCCAATTATAAGACCTTATGTTCAGTTGCTTATAAATTTGCAAAACTTTAATCCTTTGGGCTGAAATTTTCCATACCAGGCATCTGCCTCACGCTCAATATTTCTTTGGAAAGTTTCAGCCAAAATGGTTCAGTCATCTCAAAGAACAAGACTAGGAAAAATATATTGTTTTGACATTTTAAAATGTTCTGGTGGTCTTTTCTTTGAGAATATCTGCTCTCTTGGTGCTTTGGAACAGGAACTTGAAATTTGTTGATGGGGAGGCTTTTGTGTCAGTGATGTGTCTATGTCTGCTCCTATGAAAATCCAAATATGGCCAATTTATAAGCCTTTGAAAAATTTCAGTTCACAATTGCCCAGTAGAGCCTTCTTTGAGTTCAGCAGCTAAAATCTCTGAAGAGTCCATCCTAACTGAGTGTGCTCCATCCATCACAGCTTCTAATGTGTCCAGAATGTGCATGTCCATCTCCACGGAGTGACTCAGCATGGTCTCACCTAGGGCTAGAGGGGGGGAAGCCAGATTTTCTGTGTAACTTATGCTACCTGTCCTACCCTGTCCAGGAACAGCACTGGGAGGAGAAATCCAGTCTCTCCCCTGGTCTCAGTGACTCACCTGCAGGCATCCAGGCAGCATGGAGGATGAAGCCACCTGTCCCGAATACAGCAGGGGCATGAGCTGGACCAGGGAAGGGAAAGCAGTATATTGGGACAAGGAGCCAGGGATGGAGAAGAGACAGGATTGGACAGTTAGGAGGGGACGAGAGAAAAAGAGATGGCAATCTTGGGGGAAACTGGCAAAGGAGTCCTTGCCCACTAGAGAACATGCCAGCTCAGATACTGCAATGGAACCCAAGCTTTCTGAGTTTCACCATTTCTCTGCTGTCAGGAAATTTCTGTAAAACCCACTGTCAAAGTGTGTCTCATCCCCCTTTAGAGCTGGTCCACATAAAGGATGACTACTTACTACTGCTGTCAGTCACTGTTAGCTCAAGTGGCAGAAGTCTGGGTGGTGGATCTAAAGATGCAACCATGTAGATGAACCATGTGGGTGTCAATATGTTGTCATTTGATAAAATTTCAGGGGGGGGGGTATTCCATTTTTTTTAACTTTATGCCTCAAACCCCCACTATGTTAAAATAATATACCTCTACCTCAATATAACGTGACCCGATATAACACAAATTTGGATATAACACGGTAAAGCAGTGCTCTGGGGGGGGGGCTGTGCACTCCAGCGGATCAAAGCAACTTCAATATAACTCGGTTTCACCTATAACGCAGTAAGATTTTTTGGCTCTCAAGAACAGCGTTATATCAATGTAGAGATGCATTAAGGTTCCAAAGTCAAGTGCTCAAAATTTGAAAATGCCAGAATTAAAGTTGCCTCCCAGAATTAATTTATCTCCCTTGTAATTATAGACTCTATCATAATGCACAAGTGGGGGCAAATTAAGATTGCACAGGCACAACTTTAATGCAAGCATTTCCTAACTTTTCAGTATTTGATTTTGCAACCTTAATAAAGTTCTCTTAACATGGTTTTTTTGTCTGTAAAAATATCTAGGTTCAATGGCTTACATCAAGCGAATAAGTCTTAATGTAGCTGTTTTGAGAATACTTTTAAAACTTAGTGTGCTGTTACACCCCATATTCTTTATGGAAATATGCTTATGATATGAATATGGTATAACTAAGATATACTTTATGCAAGATGGGGCTTGTAAGAGTTCATTGGAAAGGTTATAATTTACTGAATGTGTTTATCCAATTTGCGTGCATCTATCATTTTTGTATATGAAGCTGTGAATATTGACCATGTCTCTGTATTTCAACTGTGCTACTTTGGATGAGGCCAAACAATTTGAGTGGCTTATTGAAGAAATGCACACAAGCATAAGGGTTACCCCAGGAACTGTGTGCAATAGACACCTCTCAGAGATAGCTCTACACAATGGGAACTGTTTGACCCAGGTCACAACAAAAAAGCTTTCCAGTAAGGGGGGGAGTTATAAAAGAGGAACAATGACAACATGAGGGGACCTTACTCTCCCTACAACACCACACCTGAAATCACCTGAGGAACAAAGACTGAACTGTGGGAAGTGATGGTCCCAGGCTCGAAGGATTTTTAGCCTGTGTAAGAAAACCTGTAAAAGCAGCAGAGTCCTGTGGCACTTTGTAGACTAACAGACGTATTGGAGCATGAGCTTTCGTGGGTGAATATCCACTTCATCTGTTAATCTATAAGGTGCCACAGGACTCTTTGCTGCTTTTACAGATCCAGACTAACACGGGTACCCCTCTGATAAGAAAACCTGGGAAAGCCAAGGCAACTTGTGCCTTAAGAATCTGCCTTCCTGTTTATCAGTCAGGGTGAGAAGTTGCTAATTTGCATCCTACCTATCTAGTGTGTTAAGCTCAGTTTGCGACTTTTGTTTATTTATTAAGGTAATCTGCTTTGTTCTGTTTGCTATCCCTTTAACCATTTAAAATCTACCTTTTGTAGTTATAAACTTATTTTGTTTATTATTAAACCCAGTTTATGTAATTTCTAAGTGGGGGGGCAAGAAGTCATGCACATCTCTCTTCATATTGAGGAAGAGGGTAGATTTTTATGAGCTTGCGCTGTGAAGATTTTTCTATACAGTGCAAGACAGCATTATTTTGGGTTTATCTCCCAAAAAGGGTGTTTACGTGAGTGCTGGGGGCGTCCTCTCACACAGAGCTGACTTCAGGCAGTGGCTGCACCTGGGGATGGCCCTACGTGTGTCTGTGTGTGTGTGTGTGTGTGTGTGCGCGCGTGCATGTGTGTGTGCACGCGCATGCGCATGCGCACGGAAAAGGCCAGAGAGCCTCATTCAGCAAAGCAGGGAGAGGGAACCCAGGAGAGGCTCAGTGAAATCCCAGTGCATCAAGTGGCATCCCAGAAGAGGCAAAGGGGTTCAACCCATCATACTTTACTATATTTTTTTTAAATGATCTGAAAGATTGTTTTTCATTTTGGGTTTTGTCTTGTCTTTGTTATTGGCTTGTTTTTTTTTTTACCTGCCAAGACCTAAGATGACAAGGCTCTGGGTTTCTTAGGCAAGAGTTGTTGATATAGCTAAAGATTAGTGCTGTGTTCAGAGCTGCATTTCCAGTAGTGCTTTAAGGTGTAGTGATCAACTGTAAAGGGGGAATCAACTCAATTTTCAGCTATTTCATTATTTCTTTATTTGTTTGTAATGCCAAGGTGTGCACACTCCAGGGTAATGCCAAATTCACAGCTATCTGGAGCTATAGATCACACCTCCTTGCCACAGCTGGCTGCTTGCACCCCATACAGGGTTGGACAAGAAGTGTTGCTGTTGCCACATTTCCTCGGGGCTTTCTACTGGGTCAGCTTTAAGTTTGAGAAATATTAAGAAAAACATGTATAATGGAATGTTCTCTGGATGGTGACAAGAAGTTCCGGTTAAAGTATTCACTGGGAAATAAGAAACGCCAGAAATAGTAATCCCAGTAATACAAGAACCCTAATCCCCTGAATTCCCAGGATACAGCAATGTCATACTCATTATGGAGAGGACAGGCATGAGGATACAGGGAAAGGGACCTCAAGGGGATAATACCAACTTCAAGAGTATCTCAGCTCTAACTTTACCTTACTATTTGTATTCATTTATTTAGATTTATGTGGCATCTGTCTCAGGTTCTAACCACCTCATATTATTAAACACCCATTTCAAATCGTCAGTAATTCAGAACTGGATACTGCTTTTCTCAGCCTTGATTTTTGTCTCAGTCCAATGTACAACTCTCCAGGCCATTATGGGCCAAGTCTTTTCCCTTTGCAGTTCGCAAAACAGTCCAATCACAATCCTTGCAAATCACAAACCTCCTAAAAGATTCCCAGTCCTTGCTACCATAAGCAATATTACAGAAGATGCTTATCCTGCTCCTTTAGTTCTTGCTCAGAAATGATCTGGTGGGGTCGGGGGAGAGAGAGAGAAAAGAAAGGCTGCTTGGCTTTGGAATTAATTGTTGTTTACTGACAACTATAACTGAATAAAAAAATGCATAACCGCCAAACACTTTGTTTTGCTTCTTGCTTCTCCTGATCTATACACATTTCCTCCAGGAACTTTCCATACGTTTTATACTTCTTCTTAGCTCCCTCTTCCAGACTTCTCTCTTTTCCTATATATCTCCTAACAACAAACTCCTTCAAAATTACCTTTATCCCTCTCTCTACCCCCCTTGACGACCCTTAGGCTGAAATTTTCTGTCACTCTTCCTATCAGTCTTCTTCTAGGGGCCTGAGCCTGAGAGATGCTAATCCCCCCACAACATGAGTGACTTGCATGAGGATTGTGGATGCACAAGATCAGGCCGCCAGAGGCCACTGAAGGATGGACTCTGAACAATCCAGGCTCAGACCAGACCCCTTCTCTACCAATCATGTCCATCCTAGGATACAGGGTTTTCTTCCACCTTAATGTGTCATCACCAGCTTCTTATACTACTGTCAGTCTAGAATGCAGAGGTAGCAGTCACTGATTAACACCCCAGGTTGGCATTACATATTTAGATTAAAATCAAACAAATTTCTTTCTGCCCTGCGCTCTCATTTCTCCTATTCCACTGGAGGGTAACAGAGTAAAACCAGGGAGGGGAATGTTTTACATGATTTCTAGACATGCTGATTTTCAGACAGTATGAACAGCTCACTGCTCTGGGGCTAGATTGCAACATCAGAGGTAACTCATCTAATCACCATGCAATTGATTTCAGTTCATTTGCATGCTGTTGTACAACTGATTAAAGATGCTGCAAACTTTTTCTGTTTCACATGTTTTAAAATACTTCATGGGCTACTAGTATGGGGGTCAGGTTGTGCATGGTCCCTGGGCAAGGGGCAGCTCTTTGCACCCCTCTTACCACTTTGTGCACTTGTGCTAGGACTGGTCACAATAGATGTGCTTACATGAGGGAAGCACAAAGACTCTGCAGGAGCAGCTCCTGAAAGGGTGCAAGGAGGTAGGAGTAGGAGACTGATCACACGGATGGCCACTTGGAGACTGAAACAGGTATGTCATTCAAAGTGCCACGTTAGCTGTACTCCTTAGGATGCCCCAATGGAGTAGTGTGGTTCTGTGCCACACTCAACACAAGGCTGTGCCTTAATGACAGTTTACTCCATAAAGTTACATCTGAGAGTTATAACCATCAGGATTGCTATTTGTCACTAGCAGATTGTGGGTTGGGGGGCTGGGGTTCTGCTTGGCTTTTGGAGAGGATATTTTGGTATCCCATTATATACTGTGTTTCTATAGGTTTAGCCTGACGATAACATTCTTTGCCAATTCACGATATAGAAAGCATAATAGACATTGTATGTTGTGATTGGAGCTAGATGCTAATCCACCCAAAATATAGAGGTGATATAAATTTATTGCATCTTGCAAATGAGTGCAAGTACCATGTTCTATCACTTCTAATCAATAACTTGTGGCTTGCGGCCATGTTAAACTGCAGCAATGCTTTGTCTTATCACAAGAATTCAACTCCTATCACTTATATACATAAAAGAGAACAGTTTTTGTAATTTTGCTTTTAATAAATACCAGCAAAACCTTAGACTAGGTTGTGAGTTCTCCTATTCAAGTATGAAATGAGAAACTGCAAATCAAACCTAAACATGAAAGATGAATTCATTCCACTAAGGTATTTAGAATACTTTTTTTTTTTTTGGGCAGAGAATATTTTTCTAAGAATAAAAGTCAGTTGCTTTACATTAGTGTCTATAGAACTCCAATCACAAAGCTGTCAAAGAAAGCGTACTCGTTACTTTAAATAGACACTTGATGAATTGAAGCACCCTGAGGAATAATTACAGGCTATATTAAGACGACAGGAGTTTAAATTGGTGAAGCTAAGAGTACACACCATTAAGTGCCAGAAGTCACATCAAATGAGTCGTTATTTCCTTTGCATCTGTCTCTACCCTCTCCTCTTCTCTCCCTATTTTGTATACACAGAAAGCCATCAAATACTTTCAGTTTAAATGTCTTTTATTCTAGACTATGGGAAAAGCAGAAGAACAATAAAGAGAAAAGTAAAGTCTCCTTCAGACACAGACTGCATCTGAACTGAATGCAGAATGGCAGCTTTCTCTGGTGGACTAAAGACTCCCACAACTACACAGGTGCAGCACACAGAAAACAAAATAATAGTTAGACTTACACCCCCCTCTTCTGCCTACAATAAATTATTCCATGAGTCGTTTATCATGAGTATGCTTCTTAGGCTGAGATTTTGAATGCTGATATGTCTTCCAACAAGCTGAATCTGAATCAAAATCTCTGGCAGAAATGGTCTGAGCTCAGTACACCTTCCTGCTTCAAAGGCAGCCTGGTTTTTTTCTACCTGCTTGGGGGGTCTTTTCGTTGACTTTAATGGAATTTGGATCAGGTCCTGAGGTCATGCGAATACAAAATTCCTCATCTGGGTACATGACAAGAGAAAGAGGGGAGCAGCACAAAGCAGTTAGACCTCAGTTTGGATGCCTCTGCTCTCACAAATCTGGTGCTTCCTTTCCCAGTGTAGCTCCATTTTTCACAAGATTCAGAGGTCGCAAACCCAACCATCTCCACATACCCAAAAAACCTCCTCTCATTGTAAAGGACCGCCACTTGGAAATTCCAGAGAATCATCCTTGCAGAGCTTGCCAGCCCTCTGTCACTTTCCACAGGTTGCTTTGCAGAAAAGGATGCACCAGCACAGCTTTTATTTGGCCGTCAGCAAAGTGATTTACGCTCATGGAGGAAATGCTTCGGACAGAGACATGCAAATCACATGCAGAAGAAGAAAATGAACTAAGCAGTACTGCTCTTCAGTAGCAACACTGTAACTGAACAGTTTATTATTATGTGTATTGTGATAGTGCCTGGGGACCTCAATCAGATTTGCCTTGCACTAGACAGCATACACACATACAATAAAATTATGGTTCCTGCCTTAAAGAGCTTACAGTCTAGGGGGACGCCTACACAGCATCTGGGAAGTAAAATTCCCAGCTCAGGTAGATGTACACATGCTAGCTCTGCTCTAGCTAGTGCCTAAAAATAGCAGTGTGGTTGAGGCAGCATGGGCTACCCGCTCAAGTACAATCCCACCCAACCCACTGGGTGGCTAACCCAAGTTGCCACATGTGCTGCCACCACCACACTGCTATTTTAAGGCAATAGATGGAGCTAGTGCGTGTACATCTACCTAAGCTGGGAATTACACCCCCAGTTGCCGGTGGGAGACAGTATGTGATGAGAGAAAGAGACAACAGATGAATACAATAGACAGGCAGGAAAGGAATACAAAGCACCACTGAGATTATTCTAATTAGTCTTCAGCTTAAACAGACTAAATATTATAGCCAACAGTTACAAAAACTTGGGTGCCTAAATTTACACATTTAAACTTATACTTAGGCACCTGAACAAGTGGTTTGAAATTCAGAAATGTTGAGCACCTGTAGCTCCAGTTTTGGATGTTTCTGAAAATTAGGCCATTTCTATTTAGGTCACTAAATATGTGTTATGGGGGAGAATGTTTGGTAGTCAAGTCTGAAAAGTTTGGTCTATAGATAAATGTCCAAACATATCCCACTCCTAGCAACAGAGTATTTGCATTTATAACAGATAAGCAGCATACGGCAAGGAAATAATTTACTAGACCAATGTGATTGCTGTTGTAGCAATATTTTGGATTCAAAAGGGGACAGTGCATCTTTCTGTATCTCTCTCTTGTTCTTTGACCTTCTTTCCTTTGTTCTCCCCAGGGACTTATGGACCAGCTTGATGTGAGTTTCATTAACATGATTCTTATATTATTTTGTTAAACATTTCCAAGAGCTCTTTCTGTTAGTCAGACTAATAATTATTTCTCACTGCAGTGTCACTTCTTGTTTACTTGCTGGTTTCCCTTTGAGATACAAAAGAAAATATGAATAAAATACTATTTTAAGTAATTAAGTGGAAAGTATGTTTACCTGATCTGTATATTCTTGTTTTGTTTTCTTAACACCTTCTTCCTTTCCATTCCAACAAATGACAAGGCTTGCATTTATAATTAAAACAGAATCAAATGCAAATATTCACAGTTCTAAAACTAGCAGGGTACACTAGATTTCCTGATAGCTAAAATTATAGAGGTTTTCTTTCTCTTCCATATGATTTCCAGGAGGGACTGACACATGCCTTTGGTCTGTCTTATATTTTAGTAATTGATTTTGTTTTTTCAAAATATTGGTCTACTAATAAAACTACGACTTTTAAAAAAACTATACCAAAGTTCATCATAGTGTGAATACAGCTGTTAAGAATCATGTTTTCACTTGCTCCTATGGGTGTGTAAAGTTCACTTGTGGCTTGTGCACAATGAAGTTAGTTGCAGGGTAGGAAATATTTAGGTTCAAAACTAGCATTGTGTCATTTTTTCCTCCATTGATTTTTCTCTTTTAACCTTTGCATGGCAATTTGGTCTGGTCTTACAATCACGTAGGAGTACTGCTTGCATAGTTATATATACAAAGTCCGTTATTACAGGACTCTATACAAAAGGTTATTTGTATATTTTGATATCACCATTTAATAGTTTGGTCCCTATGGCACATCATTGAATATACATTGGGCAAACAGGAAGGAACAAGAGTGCTCAGAGCCAGAAAAGTCTGCCTAGCCATCCCTGCTTCAAAAAGGTTTCAAACAAGAAAGTTGTTTCCTCAAACCTCCTCCAGTTAACCAGGCAGCAGAAAGCTTTCCCCCTCTGGAAATTGTTACTAAACCCAGGGTTATGAGTAAATGTGTAGCTACTGAATTTCAAAGAGATGTTTTGCATATTAACTTTGAAGCATAACTCAGGGCCCACTAGGCAGAAACATAATCAAGTTTTCTAAAATTAAGCAATTGGACTTTATGACTATACCTACATTAGGCTTCCCCCTGCCCCCTTTAAAATAATAATAAAATATTCAACCATATGTACCACCAGGCTACTTACAGTAGAAGCACATTAATACAGAAAGAACCTTTAAATATATATCATTCATGTGTAAATATATATGCAGACTATAGGAAACATAGGTATGCCCCACAGGCTTTGGAAACAGCTGGATTGTTTTCTTTGGATTGAAGCTTGCACAGGCTACTTCCTCAATGAGTCTAACCACTTCTATTCTTTTGCAGCCCAGCTGTTTTCTCAAGGCACTGATACTGTGATGTTTTTTCTGTCATTGGGTGAAATTTAAGGGCACACTACCAACACAATTACGGGCAGTCTTCCTGCTGGACAGGAATAGCAATGAATTAAGATTTCCAGAGGAGTATCTTGTAGTGTGCAGTTTCACATTTTCCTTTTGGCAAAGATGGTACATCCCATCTCCACTAATTGCTTCCTGGAGACAAACTTCTAAATGATAATTTTCATGAAAAATATTTGTAACCTGCCTATCATTTCAAATAATTCCAGGAGAAATAAACTGGGGCACTATATATCAATATATCATGTTATTTCCTACTGTTTTGTAAGTAAGATTTAGCAGATCCTTTAATTAATCTAAATTTGCCTGGCAAAACTGAAGCTCCCAAAATAATTCCTGCTTCATCTACTTTGGAAACACCACCTAAATTGTCTTTTCAGATAAGGTGGGGGTTGGGAGGGCTTTACAAATGTGCGGGTGTTTTTGTTATCTAAGACATGAGTCACAAGCAGTCAAACATAAATGAAACTACTGTGAGAGAGAATTTTCACATGTACAGACACCTTTAGAACTGGCCTAAAGCAATGCCATTCAGAGCCAGGATAAATCTGAGTGGGTACCTAAATGGGGAGGCCTCCATTTCCAAGGGCTGCAGGAAAAGGTTGGCAATTCAGAAGGTGACATACTTCACTGCATCAGTACCTCAAGTCAAGGTCCTGACTACTTACGGTCATTGTTTTGTAAGAGAAGAGAAGAAGGGATGTCAAGTCAAATTACAACTCAAGTATCTACATTCTACTGGTTTGGGTTTTGTTGTTGTTGTTTTTGGTATCTGATCTGGATACTGAACACCAAGTTTTACACAATTAGGGCTTGGTTTGTTGAGCATCTGCCAGTGAGTACTTCTGACTACTAGGTATTTTGACACTATCTTAGTACTAAATTAAGATTATGTTGGTTGGAGAAACAGGAGCAGATGGCACTGTGATTCATAATGAAACTTTTTTTAAGGGGACTTTTCAAGGGAATGAGATGGAAAGAGAGCAGCACTGAAGAAATGCCATGCATTAAAAAAACCCACAAGATCATAAAAACAGAGGCGTGAAGGGAAAAAAATGACCAGTTATAAAAAGAGATTATATTTTATTCCTGAAAGATACTCAAGCTGCAGTGTTGGCTGCATACAAATGGCCTTTGGTAGGTTAAAACCTTTAATTCAATCCTGCTTTAGAATGATGAGCCTCAGATGAATGCAGTATGCTGGCTATGCTTACTGCATAGCAAATTACACCTCATTCTCTGAGCACCATTCCATTACTCTCTTTTTTTAATTCTTTAGTTTGCATCATCCGTGGTGATAGGGCTGTTTTGTCTTGCTAAACTCATCATTACTCGTTCTCACACCTACAGTGTACATGTCCCTGTCCCTTCAATGGAGAAGACCATGAGGACTTAAGTCTTCACTTTTGACCGGTTCCTTTTTGCAGTTCTTAAAAATAATATAAAAGTTCAAGCTGGTTTGAGTACCCTTTTTTCTTCTTTATATAAACAGATTAATTATGTTTACAAGAATAAAGGAAATAATCTGTTATGGCCCACTCCTATAATCCCTTATGAGGAATGGCCCTTAATGGGACTTAAAAAATTTCTCACATAAGGGTTGTAGGGACTTTCATTTGATGTCCACAAAAAGAAGTTGTATCAGTGACTGGGCCAAATATTATTAAATTCTTAACCAATCTGAATGGTGTGATGGTCTGGGTTTGATTTAAATTTAATAAAGGAAAAACAGATTATTATTTTTAAAGGACAAAACTACCACTGGCCCTTTAAGAGATAGAAGGAGTGTAAAAGAGAAGTATAAAATAAGATATGTAAAACATAGTATGGCATATACATTTTACAAAAATGTTTAATAAATGTTTTATGTTTTGCAATATACTGAATATAATTTACAATTTTTAAAAGGCTGCAGTCTCATAACTAAAATATTTTCTAATATATTTTCATATACAATATTACATGAGATATTTAAAAATTCATGTTTCTCCTATAGTGGGAGGTGAGTAATGTTGGTGGTATTGAATATAGGAGATTGACCTCTCTATGGTTCCTTTGTGTGGGGATTTGGACTGCTTTTTCCTCATCCTTCCCTCATTCCTCAGGGTTTTCCTGCCTACCTGTCATGTATGCTAGATCAATGAGCAGCTTTCTTATTGGCTTCTGTAAAATGAGTCCCCAGTCTGTCAATTACAATGGTCCTGCCTGTATGCCTGGCCCTGTCCCCGGGACGTACACCTCACATGTTATGCACAGAAAAAAGAAAAGTCACAATTTGAGTTTATAGTTGTGCACGTGACCTATGTGGGTGTTTGGGCTTAATTTTCCTTGAACAACCTGACCCCTCTTGGTGACATGTCACATGACCAGATGCCACAGTAAATTAACAACTCATATCAACAACTCAAGGCACACACTACAAATAATATTCCTAATGTCTCACCAAAGTTGAAAACCATATAGGCTAAAAATCTTTGTTGCTAATTAATGCCTTTCTATATTACTTGAGGGCATGATCCAGGAAAATGAAGGCCTGATCTTACTCCCACTAGAAACTATGGGAGTCTTGGCACTGGATTCAGTGGCATCAGGAGCAGGCCCTTAATAATTCTTACATTTAGATTTTTAGGCTGCAAGTCAGTGGATATAATGAAACACCATGTTCAGTGTCTTCAACTCCATTTGATGTCCATGAATGTGAAAGCACCTGTATTTTTTCTTTATAGCCTCTTTTAAATGCAGCAATAGCTAAGAATCTAGGTGTGAAGCCACACACTGTACATTAATCAAGCTGCTGTAAATAGAAGCACCTATGGTTACTGACACCTAAGGCACTCTAAATGTTCCATCTTTATGAATCCACTTAGTCTGAGCTTCACTCTAATACACTGAACAAACTGGTCTTGATGCATTGTTATCACATGGAAGCCATGCACTTTGTTCTTACAGATGTGGAGTAGCCAAGTGTAACTCGTGTAATGTTAGTCAATGGGTACATTTTATCCATAAATCTAATTCTGGCACACCAGGATTCTAAATTCTATCAAGCTATGCAACCGATTTTTAGATGTGAGAAGTGACAAATAGCAAGGCAGGAATTCAAAAACTGATGATTAAGGAAGGGGCTACCTGGTACAATAAATTCACTTTATTCTATATCTTTCTATCTATTCTTACGTCCCCCATTTCCATGGTATCCAATCACCTACAAACACCAACAAATGTATCCTTCCAACATTCTTATATTATTCCCATTTTACACATAGGGAACTCACACACACACACACACACACAAATTTTACAGTTGGGGAAACAAAGCACAGAGATTTGGCGGCCCTAAATCAGCCAGGCATTTAAGATCATGCTTAAGTGATTTCCTGAATCAAGTAAGTCAGTTAGGTCCTATTAAAAAGAACCAGAAGTATCCGATAAGTATCTCTGTTCAATATTTGGAAAGAGGCAGAATCATTTATTCATACTGTGAGAAAGAAATACATTCTAATCCATAAATAACTAGGAAGGATATTAAACAGCAATTATTAAAGTTAAACATTTTAAAATCAACATCAGATAACTTGCACCCAAGTGTCATAAAAGAATTGGCCAAGGAACTCTTTGAAATATTAGTGTTGATTTTTAACAAATCTTAGAACAAAAACAAATCATTAAATTAACATGACATTTGGTTGCCACCATCATTCACTCTGTGTGTTCTGTCCTTTTCCATCCTGTGTCTGTCCAGTCTATTTAGATTGTAAACTCTCTGATTCTCTCTATTCATATGGTGCCTAGCACAATGATTCTTGGTTGGTCCTTAGGCCCTGCTGAAATAAACATGATTAACAAGAAGAAGAAGAACAGGAAAAGTTTCAGAGAACTGCCAAAAAGCTACGATTGTGCCAAAAAAGGTAAATGGGATGACCCAGGTAACCGCAGGCCAGTTGATCCAATATCAATCCCAGGCAAAAACATGGTAAAGATAATACCAAACACTAAAGCATTAAAAAATGGTAGAAGAATTAATGCCAATCAACACGGTTTAATGGAAAATAGGTCTTGTAAAACATAATGGATATGTTTTACAAGATTACAAATTTGCTGGATAATGGTAACTGTGTTGACCTAATATATTTAAAGGCATTATGGCATGGCGTCCAACTTAGTCCAGCATTACATTCTGATTTGAAAAAATCCCACAGGGATCTATCCTTGGTTCAGTGTGATTTAATATCTATAACCATGATCTGGAAGAAAATATAAAATCATTGCTGGTAAAATTTGCATGCAACACAAAAGCTGGTGGAGTGGGAAAAATGATGGTGAGAGGTCAGACTGATCTATATCACTTGGTAAGATGAGCTCCTTTGAATAACATGCATTTCAATACAGCCAAATGCAAGGTCATACATCTAGGAACAAAGAACCTAGGTCACCCTTACTGTAGGTTACTTACTGTATCCTGAAAAAGACTTTGGGTAATGATAGATAACTGAGTGAACATCAACTCCAAATGCAGTGCTGTAGCCAGGTATAACCAGGGGGAAATGAAGTAAGAGTCTGGGAGGTGGTATTAAGTCTGTATATGACATTAATGAGACTATTACTGGAATACTGTGTCTAGTGGCCACACTGTGAAAAAGACTGTTGAAAAATTGGAACAGGTTCAGAAGACAACTGCAAGAATGATTTAAAGTCTGGAAAATATCCTTTACAGTGAGAGACTTAAGATGCTCAATCTGTTTAGTTTATCCAGAAGAAGGTTTAAGAAGAGACTTGATCAGAATCTACAAGTACCTATGTGGGGAAGAGATTTCTGACAGTAGACAGCTCTTTACTCTAGCTGTAGATAAATGAGATAAAATGTTTGGAAACAGATAGACAAATTCAGACTAGAAGGTGCACGTTTTTAACAGCAAGGATAATTAACTTTTGGAATAATTTACCTACAAATGTGGTGGCTTCTCCCTCACTTTAAGTCTTTAAATCAAGACTTCTTGATTTAAATATTCTATGCCTCAGAGAGAAGTTACAGGCTTGATTTAGGAATTGTTGAGCAAGATCCTATGGCCCATAGTATACAGGAAGTCCTATTGATAGAGATCATGCTTTCTTGTTTGTGTTCCACTATTTAATAGTTAGTAAAAACTCAAATCAGATTTGTGAGAGCAAGCACAACACTTTCATTAACTTCATAAGTACTCTGACTCTGCCTGGTTTCTGTAAAACAGTTCAGATGGGGCACTCTTAGAGATGTAATAGAAGCATTAGTATAATCAATTTTATACTAATAACTTGACACTGTGCCTATTTTTTCATTTCTCTCCCACACCTCACAACTCCTTCACCTACTTTAATATCTTCTAAAGGCTCCATTTAACTTTGAAACAATATAAATGGCCCATAGATTTTTAAATAGGCAGTTATACTTTTCCAGTCCAGTATGATTCTGGCTGTATTATTCAGGACACAGCCATTAACATGACTCATTCCAGGCTGGTTATGTTGCAGCTTCAGCCAGGGTACTATTTGGATCTGGCAACCTAAGCAACACTGGTGCCTATAATGATTTTGCTGGCCCTGATACACAATGTCATGTTACTGTATCTATCCCTGGAGTAATCAAGTTTATGCTATTTTCCTGCTGCCTCAACCAGTATCTTGGCAATCTTGGGTATCTCCAACTTCACATTTTCCCCAATAAGTGATCAAGATTTTTGCTGTCACACTAACAACTCTTTCTGGTTTCCAGTTGTTATTATCTATACTCATGTGGACTGGTTACTCAGCAGTCAATCTGACCAGTGTCTGTTGCAATAAAATGTGTTTCTTCTTCATGTATTGGCAAGTCTGGTACTTACTTAGGTTTGAATAACTGAGGTCACAGAGGAATGAAATTCTTGTTCACCTGTGAAATTAGTGCCTGACAAACAACACAGCTTGAGGAAGTCAGTCAAGTGGCTGGTATATTTCTAAGACCTGACAAGGCTAGAAACTGAATCTTATTGTCATGTTTAACTTAGTGAATTTTTCCATTTCCTGACCTGCTCTTTCTTCCTTCCCACTGGAAGTTCTTAGCAAATTCCTGGCATTCTGCCCTGAAACCTGTGGCCTGTAATCAGTAATTGGAACTTCTCAGGTGTGTTTTTTCTTCCATCCTGGTGCGCTCTCTCCCTGAGGACTCATCTGCACTAGCCAAACTATTGTGTTGGAAGACAGTGTTATAACAGTGATAGTCCCAAGAACATAACATGGCATTATTTGGTCTGCCTGGGCTCAGTCCTGCAAAGATCAGAACCGTAACACATTTTGGAAACATGGTTATAAAAATATCTTCTGGTCCCACCTATTCAAGCAAGCCAAAGTCATTTTATAGCACGGTCAGGTTATAGCACCTTCTCCCTGGCAAAGTGGATTGCTGGTATACGTGGGCTCCTTTGTGACTCATCCTCACTATTTCCAGCTGATGATTTGATTATTGTTTCTTATCCTTTACTTCTCTCACTTCTGCAGAGGGGAAGGATGGGCATATAGCAAATGCATTCAGCTGGGGTGCAGGCTTATGGGTTCAGTTCCCACCTCTGGTATCGATTTGCTCTGTGATCTTGGCAAATCATTTAATCTCTCAATGCCTTAGTTGAGGATAATAATACTGCCTTTCTCCCATCTCTTTGGGGTAAGGACTATGTCTTATTGAGTGAACGTGTAGTGCCCAATACAATAGAGCCTGATCTCAGTTGGAGCCTCGAGGTGGTACCATAACATAAATAACAGTTCCCTCTTATCACATTGGCTGCATTTCAGTAGATCCCTGGGAGGGTGAGTGAGCTGCCAGTCAAAAATCACTTCCCAATAAGCCCATCTTCAATTCACAAGCAGCAAGTGAACTTTGAACCTGAAGGTTTGCTTCCTTAGAGAAATGTTGTCTACACAAGACAAGTGGGTGCAAATCCCCACCAAAATGTATCTCCTTTATCCATATTTATATTCTTGAGTCAACAGTGGACTGCAACTGCAGAACCTTCTGCTGTATCCATGCTGTTGATTCTCCCACCAGAAAAGTTTTCAGGAGCATCAAGCTGTTGGTATGACTCAGAGTAAACACCAACGCAAAGTGGGGAGAGCAACCCAGTGTTCTTCTCTCACACACAATTTCAAAATAGGAAGAAAGAGACAGAGAGAAATAACAAAGAATCAGTTCTCCTAAGTCAATGGTGAGAAAAGAGAAGGCTGGAGAGCACTAGACAAGAGAAGAACAGAATTACCACAGCCATTTAACACATGGTGAGTGGGTGGAGTGGGATAACATCACAGAAACGAAAGCTTATGACTCCAGCATCATCACCCCCAAAATAATCAGCAAAGACAGATAATTAAAGTTTTTCTTGAGTACACGTATGGGTGCGTGCATATGTACCAAGGGACAGAATGAGATAGGCTGACAGCATTTTTTTTTTCAAATTAAAGAGACAGAGACTCAATCCATGACCCCATATGCAAATATCAGACCAGGCTTTAAACATCAGGGTCCCAGCTCTCCTTTCACTTGCCTGGGTGTATCTCGGGTGACCTCAGTGGAGTTAATTACTCAGTAGAAGTGAAAAAAGAATCAATCCCCATATCTCTTTCACAGGTGGCACAGAATTCCCAGATCACAAACTCTTCAACTTCAAGATTTCAATCTGAATCCAAATATCCCATTTTGGGGACATTAGGAATATATGTTTTGATTCAGCCCACTGTAAAGATAAGTTAGAGCTGTGAACCTGGATCCAGGATTTTGGTTGGGGCCCATTCCAAAGCTAAATTGCTTGTAGTAGAATAATGATTTTACATCTCATAGTGATTTTCATTCTGAAACCTGTCCTCCAATTGACTCCAGTGAGACATGTGTGCACAGATCTGAAGGCTGAAAATCACTTCCCCTGTACCCAGCATGAATAACCCAGCTGGGTGCTGGTGAGTCCTGCAGGGGCATAATCCTCACCCTTTCCCTAGTTTATGGAACAGTAGCAAAGCCATTCACAGCTGCTACTCCAGCCTCCACCTTTGTTTTCTCTATCCTGGGGTCATGTGTCATATGGCAAACAGAGTCAGTGGGACCAGCAGGGACTCACTGCCTTTGAAAATCTAATCACTTTTATTTAGGCTGCTGAATCTGTATTTAGGAACCTAATGCTCATTACTTTAGGCTACTGTTTTAACCTGGGTTTTAAAATGTTGGCCTTTACCTTTTATACTTTGACACAGCCAGGAAACAAGTGAAGATGAAAAATAGCTAATGAAATAAACAGGGCCGCCTGGGGGAAAGAGGGGGCGCAAGTGGGGCAATTTGCCCCAGGCCCCGGGCCCCACAGGATCCCCCACGAGCATATAGTGTTCTATAGTATTGCAATTTTTTTTATGGAAGGGGCCCCTGAAATTGCTTTGCCCCAGGCTCCCTGAATCCTCTGGGCAGCCCTGGAAATAAACATGGAGCCCACCCCTAACAGTCACCCCTCCTCCCTCCATTTCATTTCCTTTTTATATTCAGTACACTGAATATTCTTCAAGCAGCCAGAGCTGGAGGCGGAGGAAGGGATGATAGGGATTTTCATTGGTGAAGACTGCAAGACGATAAATTTCCAAAAGGAGCAAACATGCCAGTGTCAAATTAAGGACACCGATTGTTATTTTCAAATATAATGAGAAGGGGACATGGCTAACAGAAGTTTGGTGTTTTTAAGTTTTTCTTTCAAATATGATCCTTTCTATTGTTCAATGATGTAAAACTGCCAGAAAACTCATCATCATCATACTTGTCCTTAAGGAAATGAAACTTCAAGTTTGCTTTTAGAATGAAAGTGCTTTAAGAAATGGGAAGGAAATGTGGCCCATTTTTGTTTTTTAAATTAAACTTAATATGTAGTATTTATTTCATACAGAAGTCCTACTTTTTTTAATAAGGGTGTTCACTTGGGATTTTATTTAAATTCCTACTCAGATTAAAGCTGCTTCTTGTAGAGATTCTTCTTAAATCTTAGTGCTGACATGGTGACTCAGTTGTGTGTGGGCTACTACTGTGCACAGAGCCTGCAGCATTACCAACCGTACATCACTTCCAGGGGATGTTTTTCAGTCAGGTCACCCACCCCTTCTTCAAAAGGAACGGAAACATCAGAAGGGATTTCATCTATGCAACAGAGAACTGCTGAGGTGATGAATAAAGAATTCATTTGCAAGAACAATCAGGCACTTTCTTACTGGTGGCACATTTTTACTCCACTTAGTTTTCCTATCACCCAAAGCCAGCATCCCACCACACGCATGCCACAACAGAAATTTTAATTTGGAAAAATTCTGTAACAGTATTTGGATATGCAATTTATTAGTTCAAAGAGCAAGATACTGTGGTGAACTCACATTCCCAAGCAGGCATACTTAAGTACCGTGCTTAGAATATAAAGAATGCATTTAATATTTAATTATAAACACAATTAAAATCCATAATACTTTCTTTAAAGACAGTTTTACTGTCACCTTTTCCCCTTCTAGAAAGTGCCTATTTTGTTGTTTTTAAATCATGTATTCAATTGTACATGCTTTCAATGGTGACTGCACACTTTGTTTTGTTCTAGTATAGCTACAACCATTATTGACCTGTACACTGGTTAATTTTGTTTAAATCAATCACCTTCCCAGACTATGTTACGGGTCTGGCACATGGCCTTTCCTGCAGATACATCAGCAGTGGCCCACAGCCAGTTGTGCATATCTGGCATATAGGCATTTGATTTTTTGTTATTGTTGTTCTTTGTTTTTAACCCTGCAGCCAGATTTTTTAACAGTGGGTGAAATCTCAATCTCTCTTTCTCCCCACATACAATTACAAGTGAAGAATGGGTTCACTTCATGTTCAAGTGAGTCAGCAGACATAGCACCCCTCAGAGGGCTCAGGAGAGCATGACTCCTGAAAATATTTAATTATTAACCTATGACCACATTCTGCCTTCACTTAACTCCCCTGCAACCCCACTGAAATTGGTGGCATTGCAAGGTAAAGAACAGCAGTAACGGCTCTTCATATGCGATTTTCTCTGTGCAACCTACAAAGCACATATTTAAATTTAGAATCAAACAATAAATCTAGGGAATCCAGTATATTTACTGATGTACCCAGTACCAAACCTGAAAGTTAGGTACTGAGGTCTAAAATAGCTTTTGATACGGTCTTCCACAGTATTCTTGCCAGCAAGTTAAAGAAGTATGGATTGGATGAATGGACTATAAAGTGGATAGAAAGCTGGCTAGATTATAGGCTCAATGGGTAGTGATCAATGACCCGATGTCTAGTTGGTGGCTGGTATCAAGCGGAGTGCTCCAGGGGTCGGTCCTGGGGCTGGTTTTGGTCAACATCTTTATTAATGATCTAGATGATGGGATGAATTTCACTCTCAGCAAGTTTGCAGATGACACTAAACTGGGAGGAGTGGTAGATACGCTGGAGGGTAAGGATAGGGTCCAGAGTGGCCTAGACAAATTGGAGGATTGGGCCAAGATAAATCTGATGAGGCTCAACAAGGACAAGTGCAGAGTCCTGCACTTAGGACAGAAGAATCCCATGCACTGCTACAGGCTGGGGACCAACTGGCTAAGCGGCAGTTCTGCAGAAAAGGACCTGGGGATTACAGTCGATGAGAAGCTGGATATGAGTCAGCAGTGTGCCCTTGTTGCCAAGAAGGCCAACGGCATATTGGACTGTATTAGTAGGAGCATTGCCAGCAGATCGAGGGAAGTGATTATTCCCCTCTATTCGGCACTGGTGAGGAGTATTGTATCCAGTTTTGGTCACCCCACTACAGAAGGGATGTGGACAAATTGGAGAAAGTCCAGCAGAGGGCAATGAAAATGATTAGGGGGCTGGATCACATGATTTATGAGGAGAGGCTAAGGGAATTGGGCTTATTTAGTCTGCAGAAGAGAAGAGTGAGGTAGGATTTGATAGCAGCCTTCAACTACCTGAAGGGGGGTTCCAAAGAGGATGGAGCTAGGCTGTTCTCAGTGGTGGCAGATGACAGAACAAGAAGCAATGGTCTCAAGTTGCAGGGGAGGAATTTAATAAGCTGTGTTCAGCAATTTTTATAGACTTCCATCGGGCCTTTGATTCAGTGCATCAAACAGGTTTGTGGGATCTGATGAGGTGACATGGCATCCCTGGGAAGACAGAGCTCTTCTATCAGTGACACTACAATGTAACACAAAGTTGTGTTCAAATCAATGGCATGCACACAAAATGATTTCCTATCTTCATGGGAGTTCAGCAAGGCTGCATATGTTACCATTGTTGTTCAATATCCATTTTGATTGGTTGATAGATAATCTTGAGGAGGCAGCTGATTCCACCAATGCAACTGATCCTGCAGGCTCTGGCTGACACTGCCATCCCGATCCTTTACTGGACAAGTTGGTGCAAACCTCCCCTGCAGATACTATAAAAGTTGAATAGAGGGTGTGGAGATTGTGCCTGCTGCAGCCTGTTATTGACTAGCTGTCTGAGTCAATCACCAGATTCCTTGAAGCCTCATCTCCGTTAATTAAACAGCTAAAGAGATGTACAGAGCAAAAATTGTTGTTGAAAGAATAACTGAGGAATCTGCAGAAGGTATTGTATACTGTACTGAGGAACTAAGAATTCTGCTCACCATATGCCATTTTAGTTCTGGACAAAAAAAGCCCTCCTGTTATGGACAAAGGTAGAATAATGTAGTACACACTCAGGGCAGGAAGGTGCAGTAGATAATATAATGGCTCAGTCTAAGGCACCAAGCCTGCTAAGGGAAACTAGAGCTAATGAACTTCTCTTTCTCTCACTGTACACCCATTTCCTCAAGCTATAGAATCATAGAATATTAGGGTTGGAAGAGACCTCAAGAGGTCATCTAGTCCAACCCCCTGCTCAAAGCAGAATCAATCTCCAGCTAAATCATCCCAGCCAGGGCTTTGTCAAACCGGATCTTAAAAACCTCCAAGGATGGAGATTCCACCACCTCCCTAGGTAACCCATTCCAGTGCTTCACCACCCTCCTAGTGAAATAGTGTGTCCTAATAGCCAATCTAGCCCCCCCAACACACTGCAACTTGAGACCACTGCTTCTTGTTCTGTCATCTGCCACCACTGAAAACAACCGAGCTCCATCCTCTTTGGAACCTTCCTTCAGGTAGTTGAAGGCTGCTATCAAATCCTCCCTCACTCTTCTCTTCTGCAGACTAAATAAGCCCAGTTCCCTTAGCCTCTCCTCGTAAGTCATGTGCTCCAGCCCCCTAATCATTTTCATTGCCCTCCGCTGGACTATCTCCAATTTGTCCACGTCCTTTCTGTAGTGGGGTGACCAAAACTGGACACAATACTCCTCACCAGTGCCGAATAGAGGGGAATAATCACTTCCCTCGATCTGCTGGCAATGCTCCTACTAATACAGCCCAATATGCCGTTGGCCTTCTTGGCAACAAGGGCACACTGCTGACTCATATCCAGCTTCTCGTCCACTGTAATCCCCAGGTCCCTTTCTGCAAAATTAAGATGGTTAGAAGCAGTATTTTTTCTTCTGTATAGTAAAGTTTCAAAGATGTATTAAGTCTATGTTCAGTTGTAAACTTTTGAAAGAACAACAAAGGCCTGGTCTACACTAGGACTTTAATTCGAATTTATCAGCGTTAATTCGAACTAACCGCTCAACCGTCCACACCAGGAAGCCATTTAATTCGAACTAGAGGGCTCTTTAGTTCGAATTTGGTACTCCACCCCGGCAGGTGGAGTAACGCTAAATTCGCACTTGCTAGCTCGAATTAGGCTTGGTGTGGATGCTAATCGAACTTAGCAGCTCCGGGAGCTATCCCACAGTGCACCACTCTGTTGACGCTCTGGACAGCAGTCCGAGCTTGGATTCTCTGGCCAGCCACACAGGAAATGACCCGCGAAAATTTGAATTCATTTTCCTGTCTGGGCGGTTTGAATCTGACGTTCTGGTTGCACATCGGGGCGAGCTCCGCAGCACCTGCAACGATGCAGAGCTCTCCAGCAGAGGAGTCCGGGCAATCCCAGACTAGAAAGAGGTCCCCAGCATGGACTGACCGGGAAGTCCAGGATCTGATCGCTGTGTGGGGCGAGGAGTCTGTGCTCTCGGAGCTGCGCTCCAACAAGCGGAACGCGAAGACCTTCGAGAAGGTCTCTAAAGCCATGAAAGACAAAGGATACAGCCGGGATGCGATGCAGTGCCGCGTGAAAGTGAAGGACCTAAGACAAGGGTATCAAAAAGTCAGAGCGGCAAACGGACGCTCCGGAGCCCAGCCCCAGACATGCCGCTTCTACGAGGCACTGCATGCCATTCTAGGTGGGTCTGCCACCAGTGCCCCACCAGTGACGGTGGACTCCGAGGACAGAATAGTGTACCGGGACAGTTCCCCCTCCCTGTTCGCCGATGGGGAAGATGAGGAAGGGTCTTTAGAGGACGGCGCAGGCGACATGGAACCCACTCCCGCTTTCCCTGACAGCCAGGATCTCTTCATCACCCTCACAGAGATCCCCTACCAACCCTCCCCGCCCGTTAACCAGGACTCGGAATCAGGGGAAGGATCAGGCGGTAAGTGCAACACACGTATAAACATTTATTTTTTATAACATTGTTATAGAAAAAATAGAAACAGTATTTACAAAATTCTAAATATTAAACTATAATGTATATTAAAGTATATGAAGAGAAGGTCCACACAAATGGACTTTAAGAAATTCTAAATATTTACAAATTAAAACATTCTAAATATTAAACTATAATATATATTAAACTATATAAAGAGAAGGTCCACACAAATGGGGATAGAAAAATAGTCCTCTAGCGACATTTCTACGAAGGTGTCATTCAGTTCCTCGCAAAGCCTCCGCATGAGGTTCGTCGGAAGAGGTCGCTTGTTGGGCGCTCCGTGGAAGCAGACTCTTCCACGCCAGGACATCCGAATATAGAGTGGAACCATCGCCTCTACTAGCATTGCTGCATATGGTCCTGGTCTGTGCAGTGCGTCCCGTAACATGCGGTCTTTCTGGGCACGAGTGACCCGCCTCAGGGTGATCTCGGTCTGCAAATACTGCATCTAAGTAGGGCAATTAGTGTAGTGTTACTATTGTTAATGGTTTACAATTAGGTTGCATAACAATGACCCTCGCCTAACAGCCACGTGCGAGAGTCCACAGAGAACAAGCATGCATTGATCGTTCCCGTGCGCTGGCGGGAGGGGCTGCTAAAGGCTTATCCTTTCTGCTTTGCACATTGCCTTTAGCAGGAGAGCACAGCTAACCAGTAACTGATAAGCAGTATGTACTGTAAGGCTTACCAGGACTTTGTGCAAGAGGGATGCAGCTATCTTTCCTCGCTTGTGCGCTCTCCAGTGCAATGGCGCCGCCAATGAGAGCGTATTCCGAAATCTCGGACTAGTTCTGAGATCTCCTGAGACTTGGTTCCCTCTTTGGTCTTGTTAACTGAAACTGACTAGACTGTGTTTACTGTTGGCAAACATGTATGTGTTCAAGGAAATCACCTACTTTTTCACATCACACAGCTTCGGCTCCTTCCCGGACTGCCCCGCCATCCCCCTCGCAGAGGCTGGCTCGGATTAGACGCCGAAAGAAAAAGACAAGGGACGACATGTTCCAGGAACTGATGGCCAGCTCCAGAGCGGAGGCGGCAGAGCAGAGACAGTCGAGGGAGAGCCTGTGTCAGCAGCATCGCACACACCTGGAACGGGAGGATAGGTGGCGGCAGGAAGACCAGCAGGCGACTCAAACGCTGCTTGGTCTAATGAGGGAGCAAACGGAGACGCTCCGGCGCCTTGTAGATGTTCTGCAAGACCGCAGTCAGGAGGAGAGAGCCCCCCTGCAGTGCATCTGCAACCGCCCTCCAACGCCAAGAAGTCCTGTCCCCCCCTCACCCAAAGTGACAAGACGGAGGGGCGGTAGGGGCCGTGAGAACTGTCCCTGCACCGCAGCACACCGATAATGTTAGAGACAACTGTCGCGCTGTAAATTTGTACAAGCTCTTTCTTTACAGCATCAACCAGTCCCAACTCCAAGTTCAAACCCCCCACTGTGTATTACATTATTAAAAGCGGTTTGGTGTTACTGACTGTTTCCGTCACGTTTCTGGTGTCAGAAGACTGTCTGTTGTTCTGTGGGGGGGGGGGGAATTGTAATGTCACTGCATAGCCCACAGTGCCATGCTACAGACTTGGCTGCAGGGTCAACTGCAGGGCACACACAGACTGCAGTCACTAGGCACCAGGGACAGTCTGTGTGGTGTATGCTGCCCCGGGTCTTTCCTTGATGTGTATGCTTGTGCAGGGTCCTGGTGCCTGACATCCCCGAATGTAAAGGCAGGCTTCCCTTCACATGCATTTGGACCGTAGTCACGATCCTCCCCGGTGCCACGAGCCCCAAAAAGAGACCTCATCCAGGGGCAGATACTCACCCTTCCCCCACACCCCTCCCCCCTTCCAACGCCCAAACCCACAGCCGTCATGGTAACCCCTATCCAAGGACAGCACCCCTCGCCCCTTCCTGCAAACCCACCCATCAGTGCACACCTTAACCAGCACAGAATGCTTCCATGTTTCAACGAATAAACAGAAATGCAAAGTCAACGAAAGATTTATTATTAATTACTAAAACATGTCCTTAGTTTTAAAACGTCCTTGGGAAGTGGGGAAAACTTGGTTTATGATCAGGCTCTCTTAAAATCAAGTGGACAGTCACAGGTTACCCTGCTCTGCGAGGAAACTCGCTTTCAAAGCCTCCCTGATGCATATCGCTTCCCGCTGGGATATTCTCTCAGCACGGGTGTCTGGCTGATCGTAAACAGCAGCCAGGCGATTTGCCTCAACCTCCCAAGCGGCCAAAAAGGTCTCGCCCTTGCTCTCACAGAGATTGTGGAGCACACAGCAAGCAGCAATAACTACGGGGATATTCTTTTCGCTGATGTCCGAGCGAGTCAGTAAGGTCCGCCATCTCCCCTTGAGACGTCCGAAAGCACACTCCACCACCATTCTGCACTTGCTCAGCCGGTAGTTGAAGAGTTCCTTTTCAGTGTCCAAGGCGCCTGTATAGGGCTTCATGAGCCAGGGCATTAGCGGGTAGGCCGGGTCCCCGAGGATCACTGTAGGCATCTGCACATCCCCAACCGTTATTTTGTGGTCCGGGAAGAAAGTGCCTGCCTGGAGGCGTCTAAACAGACCAGAGTTCCTGAACACACGCGCATCATGAACCTTGCCCGCCCACCCGACGTTGATGTTGGTAAAACGTCCCCTATGGTCCACCACAGCTTGCAGCACCATTGAAAAGTAGCCCTTTCGGTTAATGTACTCGCTGGCCTGGTGGGCTGGTGCCAGGATAGGGATGTGAGTCCCATCTATAGCCCCACCGCAGTTTGGGAATCCCATCGCGGCGAAGCCATCTATGATGGCCTGGACATTTCCGACAGTCACTACCTTTGAGAGCAGTTGCTCAACGATTGCGTGGGCTACTTGAATGACAGCAATCCCCACGGTAGATTTGCCCACGCCAAAGTGGTTCGCTACTGACCGGTAGCTGTCTGGCGTGGCAAGTTTCCAGAGGGCTATGGCCACTCGCTTCTGCACAGTCAGGGCTGCTCGCATCCTTGTGTCCTGGCGCTTCAGGGCAGGGGACAGCAAGTCACACAGTTCAAGGAAAGTGCCCTTACGCATCCTGAAGTTTCGCAGCCACTCTGTGTCATCCCAGACCTGCAGCACTATGCGGTCCCACCAGTCTGTGCTTGTTTCCCGGGCCCAGAATCGCCGTTCCACACCATGAACTTGACCCATTGCCACCATGATCTCCACTGCCCGGCGTACCCTGCTTTGTGAGAGGTCTGCGCCACTCTCCTCACCGTGCTGCCGGAGCCTCCTCGCCCGGTTTCTCAGCATCTGACTGTGGAAGAGGTGGACGATAATGTGCGAGGAGTTGACAACGGCCATAAGTGCAGCGATGATCGCAGCGGGCTCCATGCTCGCAGTGCTGTGGCGTCCACGCTGTAACCGACCAGAGAAGGGCGCGAACAGATTTCCCGCCGGCGCTTTCAAGGAAGACAGGGAGGGCGGGATTGACGGTTCAATGACGACACATTTTTCCCCCCAGCATGCATTGGGGGGAAATCCCACAATTCAAATGGGCAGCGGGGAGTGCGGGAACTGTGGGATAGGTTCCCACAGTGCACCGCTTCCAAAGTCGAAGCTGGCCCCGTGAATGTGGACTAAGAAGTTCGAATTTGTGTATTTAGTATGGATACACAAATTCGACTTATTAAGGTCGAATCCACAAATTCGACTTAAGTAGATTCGAAATAGTCCTGTAGTGTAGACAAGCCCTATAACTTTTTGTTCAGGGTTATGGACAACCTCCATTCCTGAGGCGTTTGTAACTCTAAGGTTCTACTGTAATATTTCATGTTTAAGACTCACATTATAAATCATTTGTAAGTGTTCTTCGTGCTGCACTCCAGGGTCCTCTCCTTCACTTCTTCTTCCATCTCAATCTGTTGATGGCACTAATGTCCTTCCCTTTTGATTCTCAATCCATATACCTTTCTTTTCCTCTTGCTTCTCTGGTGCAGCTGAGTTTTGGCTACCAACCACACATGCATGCCCATTGTGTTCAGAACAAAACTGTGATAAAGTCATTTCATTCACATATTTTCTGAAGCTGCAGCAGCTTCTTTTGCTCCTGCTCTTTTATTTATTTTTATATACAAGTTAATTTAGTTCTGAAAGATACCAAATTGATGTTTCCAGTGCTATCAAGTCTTTCTATTTTGTCTTCAATGGTGGCACAAACCTTAGGCCCTCCATATCTCAGTAAAGGAGCTTATATAAGGAGAAAATTATGAGAGATTTAGGTATATTGAATTTCTGCTGTGGTCTGCGAGTAGATAAATGTAGCCCATCACAAAGAAATGTTTCAACAATAATCCAATTCAGATTCCAAAATAATTTGAGCAGGATGGTGAGGTTGCTGTTGATTTCTGGCTGCTCTGTTTTTTTTCCAGGTTCATGATTATTTTCCCACAGACACTCACTCATTCAATGACTGTTTATAAATAAGAGGGTGTCAGTCACTTGTTCCTACCACAATACTCCATGTTTGTTCATGTGCTGCTTATGAAAGACTTTCAAGCAGAATTCACTGTGGTATGGCTTAATGTGCATACCATGGCTCCAGGAGGTGATGTAGACCAATGCACGAGCGCTTATGTAATGTCCACAGATAGTAATTAGAGAGCCACCTGTCATTTATGCAGAGAAAATCCCCTTGAGCAGTTGTTCAGCCCCTCCCAATATCATTTGGCACCATGGTCATTTCTGGGCTAATGCTCTATGCAGTAATTGTACGGGGCAATGTGGTATATCTGCAATGGCTGATGGATATGATTCTAGCATTCTCCCCAGTAGAAAAGACTGCAGGAAAGTAGCAGGGTAGGCTTTAAAATAAAAACAGCAAGTTAAAAATACTTGCTCAAAGCTTGAAATTGTCTCAGATCTTTTTGCAGTTGAGAACAGGGGGTGTTTTGATTTGCAAGACAAGAAAATAATCTGAGAGCAGCACTATTTTCTGTTTAAGAGTGCCCTCTACTGGAGAAGAGAAAGAACAAAAGCCAACCAGAGAGAAGAAAAGTATACAAATCAAAAATATCAAAAAAGTTAACCAGTAGAAGAATGTATCAACAATGATTTTTCTGGCTAGCTGGATTTTTCAATTCTCTCATTACTGTCAAGTTACTTTGAGCACGATTGTGTCCAGGATGTCGGGGTGGGTAAGGAGGAATATACTTGGTAGCTGCACCTGGCGTCATTGTGATGGAAAAGTGCCATGTGGGTCTAAGTCAGTGGTCCCCAATGCGGTGCCCACGGCGTCCGCGTCCTGGCCCCCGGGAGAGTACCTGCCGAAATGCCGCGGCGGGGACGCCTCTCGATGACGACACTTGTTGCCGACAAGTGATGTCATCGAGAGGCATCGCCCCCAAATTTTGGCGGGGACGCCTCTCGCTGACGCCGCTTGCCGTCGACAAGTGATGTCATCGAGAGGCGTCGCCCCCGAATTTCGGCAGGGACGCCTCTCGATGACGTCGCTTGTCAACGGCAAGTGGCATCATCAAGAGGCGTCGCCGCCGCAGCATTTCGGTGGGTGCTCCGCCGCCGCTGTGGTCCTTCAGCTGGCGACCACCAGCCAAAAAGGTTGGGGACCACTGGTCTAAGTGATCCATTTTATACACTTCTACAGGATAAAGCATGTGCTCCTCCTTCTTCTGACCCAGCTCTGCTGACTGACATGGTAGGGGTGGGCTGGGACAAGCATTTCCTAGTAGTCAATGCATGCCCTTTGTGAAGTCTAAAACCACCAGTCCGAGACTCACACTATTCATTAATGCAGTGCTTGTAATGGGCTCCCAGGGAGGTTAAGGCCTGAGATTGTGCCAGGACCCTATTCAGGAGAACGTTCCTTGCACCTTCCCCTAAACCCCTTCCTCCCCCAACACCTGCCCTCACAGCAAGCTACGCAACACCTGCCCTTTGCAATTAGTATTATACATAGAGCAAACAATACTGGTTCATAAATCTAAAAGTATTGTGATGTTAGTGTTTAAGTAGCCTTATTAATTATTTTGTGCTCTTTCTACAACAAACTTCAACATAAAATAATTGAAAAATTTCCATAGGAGATTTGAGAGGGAATCTTAGAAATAAAAGCAAAGAGCTCATGATTTGGGTTGTTTTTTTTTTAATTGTTCACTTCTGGGATTGTGTTTAATTTATTTTGCTTTGCTGAAGCAGATAAAGAATTATACTGCTGTAAAACCCTGCAGTTGTTTTTCTTCTGCCTCAAATTATGGTGGGTTTTTTTACATTTATATTTTAAGTACTTAAAGCAGTATATACAACAAAAACATTGGGCACACAAAACTTTTTAGCTGTTCTATTTCCTGAACTGTTGTGTACAGCATAAAAGAAACAGTAAAAACTAGTAAATATATATAAGTACCTACTATATTTTAACCGGCTCTAAAAGACTGTCATCCATTACACTGTTGTTCCACTTGTATGCACTGTTATGTGCACAGGTAGCTATTCAAAACAATTTCCAAAAAAAAATTTAAAGGAAAGAGGAAATTTTCTATTTTTTATTATTATTATTATTATTATTATTACTATTATTAAACAGGTCAACGTTTTCTTATTTTTTTAATGTAAAAATTTCCAAGAAGAATAATAAATAAAAATAATTGAAAACAAGTTAGTTTCCCCCTTTTCAACCAACCTGATCTCAGCCTGCTTATAAAGTGTCACTATTACGGTGGCACTCTATTCCTTTAGAAATGCATCCAAGCCAAATTTGTCATAGTCTTCTGTGGAGCCAGGATTTCATCCAAGGTCTTTAAATAGATGACAAATACAAAATATATAGTAAGTTCTATAATAGGGATGCACCAAGCACAGGGTAGAAGAATAATTTACCACACTGCAAAGGACGTTACAGTAAACTATATTCACAGAGTATAAAAATCAGTGGCTGATAGTCTTGGGGCAGCAGCAGGCAAGACCGAGGGCCTCTCCAGAGTCTCACCACAGTATCAGATCCTTGTAATGTAACTCAGGTCATATACACACACAATTTAGCTACATATATTTTTCAAAAATAAGTCATATTGCTATATGCCCCTTCATACTGGTATAACTGCATACTACAAGGGGTTGCACCAATTTAATTATATTGGTTTCTAAACAGATGTAGTTAAATCAGTACAAAAATGGTGTGCAGACCAGCTCAGAAGAACTAGTTTCAATTGCCCTGGCCTCAACAATACACAGCTGAGAATGAAAACAGAATTGGACTAATTAATGAAAGATAGCTACAGCTGATAGGAAATTAGTAGAGAGTTTGTTTTTAAAAAATCTCAAACATGCTGAAATACTTTTTATTTCACAAGGAATCATTTTTTATTTATTCAAAATTTTTACCAAAAATAAATAAATGGGTTTCCTTCCTTTCTCACCCTTTTTCCCTGTAGTGACATGAAAAAAGAAATGAGAAGGAAGAAAAGGGAGAAAGGGTTGTTTCCAGGTGTTGTAAAAAAAAACCCTCCATTTAAAAAAAAAAAAGTATTTACCATCTCCAAAAATAGGAAGTACCCTCTCACATGAGAATAGCATGATAGGTCAGCTGCTGCTGGGTTTCTTGCTCCAAAGAGTGAAAAGGGGTTGTTTATTTCACCCTCCCACCCCTCAATACACAGTCTATAGGCTTTTTGTGACTAAAAGTGTAATTTTAGCTATGCCCTTAGACAAGTGTGTCAGCAGCCTGAGTGTGAAAAGATGGACAACCATGGCTGCTCCCTGACTTATACAACTGGTTGTCTTAGCAACCAACACATAGTTGAGCTGACAGCACATGTGTGAAACAGCTAACATCATTCAGGAGAAGAAAGCATGATCACCACCTACTGTTCACAGAATAAATAGCAGAATAATTGGTTAAACTGATTAGACCAGGAGGGCAAAGAAAGAACAGTGTCTGATTTCCAGAAGGACACATTCATAAATGAATTAGTTCAACAACAATCAGTGCACCCAACTCTGTGCTCTGAAATTATTCAGAAATATTTTTAGATTAAATAGCAAACAAAAATTCAAATGTAATACTCACTGAATTTGTAGTGGAATAAAATATAAATTGTAATGTAGAATATAGTTGTTATAGCCTGGCCCTGTCTCCCTCTCTGGTCAGAAGTCAGTCTGTTTTGCGTGTTCCCACTATACAGGAACCCACATGCTCTTCTGCCAACCAAGTCTGGAAAGAGCTGTGTCATCATTCCTAGATTGGGTCTATAAGGCACACTCTCAGGTGCAGATCTCGGTCTGTCTTTGAGGTATGGAGCTCCACAGTCTGACCATCCTAGACCCTGGAACCAGTACCTTAGCCCTCCCCAAGTTCCCAGTTGCTTATACACAGCATTTATTTCTTTATGGGCGCTCTGAACTTCTCAGGTAACCTCTTCAGGGACAACATGGCAGGGCAAACAAGGGATATAGACTTGACTTAAAGATATTTTTTAACCATTGTCACTTTTAAGAAAGCACTATAAAGTTACAGATCTTTGCAAAATAACCAAAAGTCCTGAGATGCACCCTCCCCTAGACTGATCTCACCACTCCTGTGAGTCTGAGGTCTGGTCAGCATTTCAGACTAGGCAGATCCTCTCCCTCTCCTGCCCGGTCTTCTCACATGTGGTGATGGACAACGTCCTCTTTTTACTTCTCAAACCAGTCCCTTCCTTAAATCAGCCTCTGATACTGTTTTGCCATGTGACCAGACTGGGAAAATCCAACCTCCAGCCACACAAGTGCTACATGAAGACAACAATTGTTCCCTGAGGTGGGCCAGTCACTGAGAGTCATTCAAAGTTGATGGCCCTTGATGGCTCTTCTATTGATTGTCCTCTCTGAGGTGTCACACACCCCTCCCTGGCAGGGCAATGTCTCTGGTCAGGCTGGCTTTCAAACACAAAAAACAAAATGGCAGTTAGCACACAAAATGGAAGACAGGGTACACAAAGAGAAGTCACAAACCAAAATGGAGTTCATAATTTGATACAGACATATGCCACTCAGTCACATTAGGTGCCTATTGATTTCCTAATTATCAAAGGGGTACCGTGTTAGTCGGATCTGTAAAAGCAGCAAAGAGTCCTATAGCACCTTATAGACTAACAGACGTATTGGAGCATGAGCTTTCGTGGGTGAATACCCACTGCGTCGGATTTCCTAAATTACTGACTAGCTAAAGTATACATTTATCCCACATTCTCTCAACTAGCCACACCTAAGACAATGTCAGCAGAGGCTGAATTTTTCTATAACTTAGTTTCTGATGTGTACTGAAGAATCACAAAGGACTCGTTTGAATTCCATTAATAATATTTAGCATATTAAAATAAAGAAAGTTCCAGGGGCTGAGACAGTAACAGAAGTTCAACACCAGTTCAGCACAGAACTCCACTGACTAACTATATGTGTAGTGTATGCAGTGCTGTTGTAGCTGTGTTGGTCCCAGGATATTAGGGAGACAAGGTGGGTGAGTTAATATCTTTTATTGAACCAACTTCTGTTGGTGAGAGAGAAAAGCTCTGTGTAAGCTCAAAGTTGGTCCTATAAAAGATATTACCTCACCCATTTTGTCTCTCTCATGTGCAGTGTATGGCTTTCAGCATGTTCATGCACCCTTCAGTCAGTCAGACAAGCACTCAACAGCAAACAAGTTGTGCCAGGATAGATACCGTCCCCTGACCCCCCGAGCAACCCTAGACCCAATCCAGCAACTGCATCTGTATGGGCAGACCCCTTTGGCTCTACCCTCATAGTTCTGCCCTATGAAATGCTTTTACTGGGGCCAGTTCTCCAATACTTTGTGCCTTTTTTGTACTTCTTCACACCTGCATAATGTGGGTGTAAAATACTTCAAAAAACCGAAAGCACTGCCATTTTACGCCCACTTCACACTTGCGTAATTGGCTACATAAGTGCACAGCTGTGGAGATTCAGAACCATAGATTCTAGGATCTGCTGTTACTTACATTTGAAACTCAGTTATGTAACAAAGGGTTTGTAGGGTTGAAATGCAAGCGATGTTAAGTGACAACAAGCTGGGAACAATGATTTCAAAGTGGCAGTTTGATTACACAGCGTGAAGAAAAATAAACAAACTAAGACTGAAATTGAATCTGAAGCACTTATACTTCATCATATTTTAACAGAGAATTAGATAGCAGACATGTTTTTGAATTGCCAGGCCCTGCACCATTGTGTACCATTTAAATTGCAATCTGAAACCTATGTATGTACATACCAAATGTATTTTGGAGGCTGTAAGGCAGTTGCAGCAGAGGAACGGCATAAGAAGGGAACTCTCTTTAAAAGTCTCTTCACACAACTCTGGACAAACACATCTGTGATTGCGGCCATAGCAAGCCACCCAGGAACCAAGTGATTAAAATGGCTCCCCTTTCTTTCTCCTTGCTCTAATAGCTGGAGGTAGATGAAAAAATATCTGTGGAAAGGGAGAGCTCCTCACACAGACTGAGAGGACTGGATTGAACCTAGTCTAAAGAGGAGTTTATAATTTGTCTCTTCAAGCACATAGTGACTTGTTTTGGTGCATAAGCTCTAAAGATATAGGGTGACCAGATGGAATGAAGAAAATATCATGTCCCGCCGGCACAGCAAAAAAAAAAAGCACAGAGTCCCAGACTCCCGCGGGCAGAGAGAGAGGGGAAGAAAAAAAAAAGAAAGAAAAAAACGGAGTCCCACCAGCAGATAGAGAGAGAGCAAACAAAAAACAAAAAACCAAAAACGAAGTCCCGGAGTCCCACCCCGGCAAAGGGAAAAAAAAAGCGGAGTCCCGCCAGCAGAACAAAACAAAACAAAACAAAAAAAACAGGAGTGCGAAATATCGGGACAAATTGCATCCTGACCAAACATCGATCGGGACATGGGACAAACGCCTAAAAATCGGGACAGCCCCGATTTTATCGGGATGTCTGGTCACTCTATAAAGATATGTTCCTAATAAAAGAACTTGCAAGCTATTCAAGGAATTCAAAGTTCCTTACAAACCTGAATTAAACAAATTGCTAACCTCAACCATTCAAAAAATCACAAGATTGGCTAAAAATTGAGACTTTTAAAGATAATATATTTGGGGTTCTTTTTATTTGTCTTCTTATTTTTGAGCCCTGAGGGTTCACATTTTTGGGGTTTTCTCCCCAAACAGGAGTACTGAAAACTTTTTTAAAAAAATAAAGTTATGTTTTTCACATAATATACCTGCGTAAGCTAGCATTTCCAGAAAAGCTCCAAGTATCACAAGACTTGCAATAAAGTTTTGAGAGTTAGCAATACCAATGAAGCCTGAGGACCCCTGTTTAGTGTAATGGCCTGAGGACAGCCCCCCAAATACCCAGCAGTACTGTGAAACAACCAGGGAAGTGAGGAGACCGCCCACAAAGAATCCATGATTTAGGTGAAGTCCATTAATCTAACACAGCTGCATTTGGTCTACACTTAAATATGCTACAAACTGTCCAGTCCTTGGAGTTTTCTATTTACACTAGTGTAATTGCCATCAGATTTAAAGGTGTACTAACACCAGTACGTGACCTGATTCTTCACTTCTTACATGTTGTATAGTAGTTTGTACTTGTACAAAACAAGTACAAACTGTGTGTAAAACACTACTGAGCCAGAATTCTCCATTCACTTGCACAGGTAAAAGTGTTTTGCACAGGGGCGGCTCTAGGCACCTGCAAAGCAAGCACATGCTTGGGGCAGCCCATTTGCAGGGGCAGCAGGGATCCAGCATGGGGGCTGAGAACCAACAGGGGGTCCTGGGAGCTGTAGTTCCTTGGTTAGCTCCCTGCCTATAGAGCCAGCCCTGGAGCGGGGAAAGAACTACATTTCCCAGTATTCCCTTGGCCACTACCAATGGGAAAGGAAGGGGGAGGGAGTGAGGTAGCTGAGACCTCATGCTGCAGCTTGCTGTGAATGGACAGCTGCACTGGGAAGGGCAGGGATACCATATTTTAACATTCAAAAAATAGGACACTCCACGGGGAGGGAGGGTAGCCCCACCCTGCCACCATCCATTCCCCCTGACTGCCCCCCACAGAAACCGCAACCCATCCAACCCTCCCTGTCCCCTGATCATCCCCTCCTGGGACCCCTGCCCCTAACTGCCCCCCAGGATCCCACCCCCTATCTAAGCATCACTGGTCCTTGTCCCCAATTGCCCCCTCCCAGGACCCCTGCCCCTAACTGCCCCTTGCAACCCCACCCCTATCTAAACCTCCCTTCTCCTTGTCCCCAACTGCCCCCTCCTGAGACCCCCCCAACCTAGGACACCACCCCCTACCTGTCCCCTGACAAACCTCTGGGACTCCCATGCCTATCCAACCGCTGCCTGTCCCCTGACTGCCCCCCGAATCCCTGACCCATCTAACCCCACCTTCTCCCTGACTGCCCCCTGAACCTCTGCCCCATCCAACCCTCCCTGCTCCCTGTCCCTTGACTGCCCCCCCAGAACCCCTACCCCTTCTCCAACCCTCCAACCCCCTTACCATGCCACTCAGACCAGCGTGTCTGGCTCCGCGCAGCGCCAGACACACTGCTGCATACATGCTGCCGTGCTCCCCCGCGGAGCCACAGCGCCCCCCACCCCCAGCACCTGCCTTCCAGATTTGAACACCTCAAAATTCAGGAATGCTCAAGCTCAGTTTGGGCAGCTGTTACTTCATTTCTCCCAAATCAAATATACTGATCCACTGTAACTTGCTGTAGAAAAAGTAGGATAAAATTGAGCAAGAAATGCTTCCCAGTGGTTATTAGGACTGGAATTGCTATTTTCAACAGCCCTTGTCTTTTTGTTTGTTTGTTTGTTTGTTTGTTTGTTTGTTTGTTTAAAAGGAAGACAGTGATATTGCATTGACAAATTCCCCATAAAAAGAAAGAGTGGAACAAAAGAATAATAAAGGCACCTCAACTTTTCCTCATTTATGGAGGACAGTCTTATAATATGCATCCAGATATCCTCCAATCACACAAGCTGAAAATTGTTCCACTTTACTGCAGTTCTGTAACCATATGGGAACTAATCCTGTCTGTGTTCTGTGCACATCCAAAATTCCTGCTGAATGACCTGCCCTGGGAGTGAGTTACCAGTGACCCAGGGCTGCGGCAGAAGGAGGGTGCAGGTGTGTGTGGGGGAGAGCCCAGGGCTGGGGCAGCAGGAGGTGTGGGGGGGGGCAATGGTGGGGGGGAAGGGGAGAGCCCAGAGCTGGGGTGGCAGGGGGTGTGGGTGGAGGGGGAGAGCCCAGGGCTGGGGCAGCAGGGGGGTGCGGCGAGGAGCCCAGGGCTGGGACGGGGGGGCAGACAAATTTTTTTTTGCTTGGGGGCGGCAAAAAACCTAGAGCCAGCCCTGTTCCTAAGAATCAAGATTTTCAACCCAGGCCTTCAAGAACAAAAGGCTAGTGAAGTAATCCCCTGTGCCACCTAGCCTCTGCACTCCCCAGAGAAAAAGACGCAGCTAACAGCCAAGTAGAGGTAGTCAGACACAGGGGCGGCTCTAGACATTTCGCCGCCCAAAGCACGGCAGCATGACGCAGGGGGCGCTCTGCCAGTCGCCGGTCCCGTGGCTCCGGTGGACCTCCCGCAGGCGTGCCTGCGGAGGGTCCGCTGGTCCCACGGCTCCACCGAAGCCGCGGGACCAGCGGACCCTCTGCAGGCACGCCTGTGGGAGGTCCACTGGAGCCGCGGGACCAGCAGACCCTCCGCAGGCACGCCTGCGGGAGGTCCACCGAAGCCGCCTGCCGCCCTTCCGGCGACCGGCACAGCGCCCCCCGTGGCATGCCACCCCAAGCACACGCTTGGCGTGCTGGGGCCTGGAGCCACCCCTGGTCAGACATAAAGTAAAATAGAATCTAACCCAAGTGCAGTAACTAGTAGTAGGTTCAGTTATGGATGTGGTCTGAGCTTTCTTTAGAATGACTGATTTTCACCCTTCCCCACTACATTTCTTCAGGCTGAAGTGGCTGTAAAATTCAGCAACATAGAAAGTTAATATCAGACAATTTGTAGTTTTTACCAGTTTCTTTTACAGCCTGATATACTGCCATCTAGTGGCTACTGTTAATGATTGTACTGAAAATGTGTGTGATATACATGTAGTGTTTTTTGTTTTGTTTTGTTTTAAACCAGAAACATTTAAGGGAAATGCAAGAGTCATCTATGAGGGGTGCTATTTTCTCGGTCCCTCTCCACACCCTCACTGTGAAATAGCACTATTTCAATCAATCCATCTTTTCCTCTACTCACGCAGACTGGTTTCCCTTAACCCTAACTTGTATATTAATTAACAAACAAATGTCAGTTTTTCTCTAGAATTTGTTCCTTGTTCTCTTTCACTTTTAGTTTCATTCCATTTTGTTTCTATTATCATCTGACGTGAACCACAGAAAATCATATAATAAATTTATCCCACCTCTAAGGGTCACCCATCACCCCTCCTGTTCTCTCTATCCCATATCTCAATATCTGTAGCCAGTTCCCCCCACCCACCATCAAATTAGTTCCCCCGCACAGAACTGTAGGTTCCTTTTCACAAGCATGCAACAGCTCCCTGCTGCTCAGCTCCCTTTCTTCCTAGCAAGACTGCCCAGGCGCCTTTCACAGCTGCCCCTTGAGCCCCTCCTGCTGCTCCATGAAGTGTGAAGAAGCTGCTCCTGTTTTCTGTTATCTGTATTGTGTGAGTAAAGGGCAGCAGAACTGTACTGAGCATGGCCTGACCTAGGGTGTCACCCTAAACTGAACCTTACTTGCTAAGCACTGCAAAATCCCAGAGAATATGAGCGGGGGTGGGGATAGATGTTTCCACCTGATGGTGTGGATTCTACTTCAAGAATCCTTGACACCATTTGACCTTCCCCTTCCCTCCCCAGTGTTTAAAGACAGTGGTGATCAGATTCAACCACGAGTTATTTCTGCTCAGCGCCAGACACACTGCTGAGCAGTTACTAGAGCTGAAATCACTGGCAAGCAGGTTTAGGGCTAAGCCTTAGGTGTAGTGTGAGGGCAATGTTGCAGTTAAAAACAATGAAGAGGGAGCAGCTGAGAGATTTCCCTCTACCCAGTGAAATCACTCAGAGCTAAAGTCACTAAGGCCTTGTCTACACTACAAGACTATTTCGAATCAACTTAATTCGAATTTGTGGATTCGACCTTATGAAGTCGAATTTGTGTATCCATACTAAATACACTAATTCGAATTTCTGAGTCCACATTCACGGGGCCAGCGTCGACTTTGGAAGCGGTGCACTGTGGGAAGCTATCCCACAGTTCCCGCAGTCCCCGCTGCCCATTGGAATGCTGGGTAGAGCCCCCAATGCCTGCTGGGGGGAGAAATGTGTCGAGGGTGGTTTTGGGTAAGTGTTGTCATTGAACCGTCAATCACAACCTCCCTCCCTCCCTCCTTGAAAGTGCCTGCGGGCAATCTGTTCGTGCACTTTTCTGGTCAGTGATAGCGCGGACGCCACAGCACTGCAAGCATGGAGCCCGCTGCGATCATCGCCGTTTTCTCCTCCTCACACTTTATCGTCCACCTCTTCCACAGTCAGCTGATGAGAAATTGGGCTACTTTTCAATGGTGCTGCAAGCACTGGGGGACCATAGGGGACGTTTTGCAAACATCAACGTTGGGTGGCCGGGCAAGGTTCATGATGCGTGTGTTTTCAGGAACTGTGGGCTGCTCAGACACCTGCAGGAAGGTAGTTTCTTCCCGGACCACGAAATAACTGTTGTGGATGAGCAGATTCCTAAAGTCATCCTCGGGGACCCAGCCTGCCCGCTAATGCATTTGCTCATGAAGCCCTATACAGGCGCCTGGGACAGTGACAAGGAACTCTTCAAATACCAGCGAGCAGCGTGACCTGTGACTGTTCATTTTCTTTACAGAGAAGCTGAACCTGCCCCTGTTTCTTTACCCACTGACTGTTGACTCTCCTCTTCGGTTACATACCCCGTTCACCCCGTTTCCCCCACTTCCAACACACGTGTAAAAATAAAATACATGTCCCATTGTTACTGAAAAAAGGTTTCTTTATTCATGACTTTGCGTTAAAGGGTTGAAACTGGGAGGCAGACTGTGCTGGGTAGGGTGTGCGGTGATGTAAAGACCACCTCTAAACTCAACGAATGACAGGCTCCTGCTCCTAGAGCGGTCCGCAGTGCCGGAATGCTTCTTTCAACGGAGCCTGCCATCCCTCTTTTTCGAATTCTGTGTGCGGGGGGATATGTGACCTTGTGGAGGAGGAGTACGGATACAGATTCCTCTGCTGCGTGACTCAGCGGTCCAGGACAAGGACCGCTGTATAAGATCTGTAACCGCCCTCCCCCGCTACAAAGTCACATCCCCCCCGCCCACACAGAACCTGGAAACCACCTCCCATACCGACCATGGTGCCTACTGACTGCACTGTGTGTGTGACCCGCTGCTGATCCTGCCCCCGTGTCTGTACCCTGGGAAAGGTGACTGTCCTATGCAATTAACAGCCCCCTTCCCCACGCCCCCCATTCAAACACAGTCTTCTTTGAAAAAACATGACGGAAACAGTAATTAACAGCAAAGTATTTTTATTACTTAAGTAGACACTTAGGGGATGGAACTGGGATTGGGACTTGTGTGAGTCCGGAAGGGAACGACTTCTGCAAATGTAGGGTATGAGAGCTTTTGGGTACTTGAGCACTCTGCTGGGGTGCAGTGACAGTTTACACGGCCTCTGGCGCCCCTCCTTCTGGTTATTTTGGGTGAGGGGGGTATGGGACTTTGTGGCGGGGGTGGGCGGTTGCAGATACACTGCAGGGGGGCTCTGTCCTCCTGCGGTCCTGCAGAACATCCACAAGGCGCCTGAGCGTGTCCGTTTGCTCCCTCACTAGTCCAAACATTGTTTGAGTCGCCTGCTTGTCTTCCTCACGCCACCTCTCCTCCCATTCGCTGTGTGAGCGCTGGTACAGAGAGACGGTCTCCCTCCACTGGCTCTGCTGGTCCGCCTCGGCTAGGTAGCAGCCCATACGTTCATCGAACATCTTGTCCCTTGTCTTTTTCTTTCTCCGCCTAATCTTTGCCAGCCTCTGCAAGGGGGATGCTGTGGCAGGTCTGGAGACAGTGGAAGCTGTGAGATGGGAAACAGGGAGTGAATTCCTTGCAAAGATACATTTTTGCGAACAATTAACTGAGTCTAGGCTGTCTCTGTGAATTCTGGGTTGAGACCCCTGTGCCTGCTGGGGCACAAATAATTTTCGCGGTGGATTCTGGGTAAATGTCGCCAGTCATTCCTTCCTCCGGGAAAGCAACGGCAGACAATCATTTCAAGCCCGTTTTCCCAGAATTGCCCTGGCATACGCCATAGCGTGGCAACCATGGACACTGTTTTGCCTTTTGTGTATGTCACCGTATGTGTACTAGATGCCGCTGACAGAGGCGGTCCAGCAGCGCTACACAGCAGCATGCTTTTGCTTTTGCATGACAGCAGAGATGGTTACCAGCCATATTGTACCATCTACCATACCATAAATTAGTAATAAGATGGTAATAAGATGGGCATGGTTACCTGTCCTTTTGCACTGCACCATTTGGTGCTGTCATAAGTGCCTCTGGCTGAGCAGCCAGGGGCGCAAAAGCAAAAATTGGGAATGACTCCCTGAGTCACTCCCTCCTTTTTGGTATCTAAAAATAGAATCAGTCCTGCCTAGATTATGGGCAAGTGTACTAGAGAACCACTGTATCATAGAACCAGATAGCACAGCTGCTCTGTGTGCGATCCTGCATAAATTTGGAGCTGTATGCTATTCACAGGGGGTGCTCCTGCAACAACTCCACCTGTTCATTCCGGCCTTCCCACAGCCTTCCTGGGCTACCATACCATTGTCCCACCACTTGTGTGATGAAGTAATAAAGAATGCAGGAATAAGACACAGTGACTTGTTTGTGAGAAATGAGTGGAAGGAAGCCTCCAGCTGCAATGATAGTCCAGGCAGGACATTAATTACTGTGGATGAAGGATCCCATCATCCCTCTGCTAGTCCAGGGGCAATTCAATCTTTTCTTTACACAGGAAGGGTGGGGGCTGATGGAGCTCAGCCCCCTGTTGCAATGATGAGGACGGTTACCAGCCATACTGCACCATCTACCATGAAAAATTAGGGCCAGGCGCCCTTGATCGACCTCACAGATGCTAGTACGCATGGTTACCAGTCCTTTTGCACTGCCCCATGTGCCAATAGGCTGATGATGAGGACGGATACCAGTCGTTTTGTACCATCAGCCATCCATAGCGTGGGGGGAGCAAGGATGTTGGTGTTGAGTGCTGCACCATCGCGTCTATCTGCAGCATTCAGTAAAGATAGGGTGACATGTAAAAGAGTCAACAGAGGATTGTTTTCACTTCTGGTGGTGGGTGGGGTGTGTGCTCAAATTGCCGAACTATGCCCTGACCCACCGCAGACACTGTGTTTGACCCTAGAAGCATTTGGAGCTCATCCAAGAATGCAAATACTTTTCGGAGACAGCAGGAACTGTGGGATACCTTGCGTCCTCATTCCCCCCTCCCTCCATGATTGTCCATTATATTCTTTGGCTTTCCGTTACGCTCGTCACGCAGCTGCGTGCTGAGTCTGTGCTATGCCGTCTGTCCGTGGATTTATTAAAAATACTTTGGACCAGGCGCACCATAACAGTAATTCCACTACTTAGATGCATGAGTCTCCTAGCGAGATCACCGTGAGGACAGGCACTGAAGGAGATAGAGAGCGCATGCTGCGTGAAATCTATCACGAACCACGGACCGATGCAGCCGTGCTCGGGGAGGCAATGCTCCCTGAATACCGCATGAAAGCCTCGCGCGGAAAAGGGTGCTATCACGGAGCACCCAATAAGGCAGCTCTCCCCAGGAACCTCCTGCTGATGCTTATCGATTAACGGAAGGAGAGCTTCGTGGAGATCTCCCAGGAGGATTTCTGTTCTATCACCATATATAGAGAGACCTCCTTCTCACACACTTCAGATTCCTGTTATATTAAGAATAAAAGTTAACATGGTTAAAGCACTTACCGACTGCTCCTTCCCCTGATTCAGGATCCGGGTTCATGGCCGGGGAGGGTTGGTAGGGGATCTCTGTGACGGTGATGAATAGATCCTGGCTGTCGGGGAAACCAGCGTTGTAAGCGCTCTCGCCTGCCTTGTCCTCCACAAACACTTCCTCATCTTCCCCGTCCGTGAACATCGTCGAGGAACTGTCCGTCGACACTGTCCCATCATCAGAGTCCATGGTCACTGGTGGGGCAGTGGTGGCAGGCTCCGTAGCGTCCATTTGCCGCTTTGATTTTTTGGTAGCCTTGTCTGGGGTCCTTGGTTTTCACGCGGCGATGCGTTGCATGACGGCTGTATCCTCTGTCTGGATCATGGCTTTGGAGACCTTCTCGTAGGTCTTTGCATTCCGTTATTTGGAGCGCAGCTCCGAAAGCACAGACTCCTCGCCCCACACACCGATCAGATCCAAGAGTTCCCGGTCAGTCTATGCCGGGTCCCTCTTTCTATTCAGAGATTACATGAACTCCTCTGCTGGAGAGCTCTGCATTGCTGCCGGTGCTGCTGAGCTCGCCCCGATGTCCAACCACGAAATGAGATTCTAACTGTCCAGAAAGGAAAAGGAATTCAAATTTTCCCGGGTCGTTTCCTGTGTGGCTGGTCAGAGAATCCAAGCTCCGACTGCTGTCCAGAGCGTCAACAGAGTGGTGCACTGTGGGATAGCTCCCGGAGCTACTAAGTTCGATTTGCATCCACACCTAGCCTAATTCGAGCTAGCCATGTCGAATTTAGCGTTACTCCACCTGTCGGGGTGGAGTACCAAATTCGAACTAACGAGCCCTCTAGTTCGAATTAAATGGCTTCCTGGTGTGGACGGTTGAGCGGTTAGTTCGAATTAACGCTGCTAAATTCGATTTAAAGTCCTAGTGTAGACCAGGCCTAAGAGCCGGGCTAAGTGGTGGACTCTCAGAAGGTGGCATTATAGCAGTGAGGGGCAAGCAGCAGCACTGATAACAGCAACAGAAGTGGCAGCAAGCGGCCAGTGGTGGCAGTGGCAAGCAGCAGCAGAGATAAAAGCAGCAGTAGTGAGCCAGCTATAGAGGAGATGCGAGCAGCATTGTTCTACATGGTTCTTCCCTTTCACAGGTGAACACAGCTCTGAACTCTGGGTCCTCACTGACAAAAGGACAACCAGTTGTGGGTGGGGTGCAGCAAAGGGAAAGGGAAATGGCATGTTAAAGGGACATGCATTCATTCACACTGCAAGGTGGGAAACTGAGGCAAAGGACACTGCCCAGTGTATTGCTGGGTGGGTGTTTGCTAATAGTTACATGCTTTCAAATCAGGGTTCTAGTGTAGTCCCAAATTAATGCTGGGTTCCCTTCCCCTTGTATTAAAAGTTTTCTTTTGTTTTACAATGCCTCAGTGCTTGCAAGAGGGGAAGTGTTGCCTGTTAGAGGCACCGGGGTGGCTCTAGCTTTTTTGCCACCCCAAGCACTGCAGTCAGGCAGCCTTCAGTGGCACACCTGTGGGAGGTCCCCAGTCAGGCTGCCTTTGGTGGATTGCCTGTGGGAGGTCCCCGGTCCCGCGGATTCGGCGTACCCGCCGCTGAATTGCCGCCAAAGCCGCGGAACCGGCGGACCTCCCGCAGGCAAGCCACCAAAGGCAGCCTGACTGCTGCCCTCGCAGGAACTGGCAGGGCACTCCCCCGCAGCTTGCTGCCCCAGGCACGCGCTTGGAGCACTGGTGCCTGGAGCCTCCACTGAGAGGCACACAGGGGTGTTGTTCAGTTTTCCTGTATTATCAGGTGAGGGCTCAAACTGGTTCAGTTTTGTATTGTTAAGAGAAACCTCTACATATTGAACCGAGCCCTTGTTGTGACACCACCTGGCACAATGGTTACACTAGTATGTGGAGCTAAGTCTACTATACATGGCCCCAATTCAGGGAAGCATTCCTATTCAGGAAAGCACTTGAATACATGTTTCCTGAACACCAATAGCCTTAAGAAAGCACTTACGTTCCTTCCTGGATTAGTGCCTATAACGGGAACTGCCTCAATAATAATAAATTTTTACTAAGGTGACATCAGGAAGAATAAATCACAGAGTGGCTTTTGGTGATTTCATAAGTACTTTAAGGGCCTGATTTTCTTCTCCCTCATACTGGTGTAAATTGGGAATAATTAAATAATAATTATATAATTATTATAATTAAATAATAAATAATTAAAGTAACTCAGTTGAAGTAAATGAAGTTACATTGGTGGGAAATAAATGACCATGGGAGAAGAATCAGACCCTAAGAATCCGATAATCTCCCCAGGGAAACATATTGCTTTGAAAACGTTTCTTTCTCCATTTTATATTGCCTTCAATTTTTAATCTGAATGTTCAATGTTTAAAAAAATAATAATCTGAAGAGAGTAGTTGTACAGTGCTGGTAAGCACAGTGCATCATGCAACATGGCATACTGAACTGGACTAGAAATAGAATATAAGATTGGAACTAACATTTTCGCTATTAGGCTTTTCTAGGGCTATGAAAATAAATTAAGCAGTTTAGTTAGCTAAACCTTACTCCATTTACACCAATACCTGAATAAATGTTTATGGCTGAAATGTTGCATTTAATGTGATTTTTCCATTGTCCTGTGTTTTATTTAAAATCCATAATGGTTAGAGTGCATCCTAAAACACTCTACATTTATAATTCTTTGATGAACATAAGAACACAAGAATGGCTATACTAGGTCAGACCAAAGGTCCATCTAGCCCAGTATCCTGTCTTCCAACAGTGGCCAATGCCAGGTGCCCCAGAGGGAATGAACAGAACAGGTAATCATCAAGTGATCCATCCCCTGTTACCCATTCCCAGCTTCTGGCAAACAGAGGCTAGGGACACCATCCTTGCCCGTCCTGGCTAATAGCCATTGATGGACCTATCTTCCATGAATTTATCTAGTTCTTTTTTGAACCCTGTTATAGTCTTGGCCTTCACAGCATCCTCTGGCAAGGAGTTCCACAGGTTGACTGTGCGTTGTGTAAAAAAAAACTTCCTTTTTTTTGTTTTAAACCTGCTGCCTATTAATTTCATTTGGTGGCCCCTAGTTATTGTGTTATGAGACGGAGTAAATAACAGGGGTGTTAAAGAGGTATAGCCTACCACAATGCTACCTACTCCCATAACAGGGAAGAGGTTCTTAGTTCTGAAAGAAGGGTATGTCTACACAGCATTTGGAAGCGAGCCTCCCAGCCCAAGCTGAAGGACTTAGGCTAGCAGGTTCATGCTATTGCTGTAGAAATAGCTGTGTAAACAGTACTTTGAAATTGTGACTCAGGTTGGAGCTCAGGCTCTGAAGTCCAGGGAGGTGGGTGTGCATCAGAGGCAAAGGAAAAGAAGGGTGGGGTGTCCTCTGTGGGGGCCTGAGGATCTACAGAAATATCAGTTCCCAATCCTGTGGATCCCAGGATATTTGTGCAGGTGAGGCCCTTCCATGCTGCTCATTGGTTTCCCTCTTTCCCCCAGAAGAGCTAATTGCTTAGGAACTGTGCTGCCATAGGCCACTGCATAACTGCATCTGAAGCTCCCTCTCAGGACTGAAAGATGGACTATGCAGAGGGCTTTATGATGACAAACTATGGCACAGATTTCTACTCAGAAATCCACCAGTACTAGAAGGAAACATTTCCAACAGCAGTTTTTCCAGTACTCTGCACCTGCAGCATACAGAGCTCAGATTGAGTGGAGTTCATCCAGAGGAGCTTCCCATCCTCCTTGGAAGGAAAAGCAAATTAGAGCTGCCGCTTCCACTTCACAATCACCCCTCAATTTCCAAATGGGTTTGCTCCCCTCTGTTCGCATAAGATCAAGTGTGTATATGGGCATTAGGCTCCTAAGTCACTTAGGGCTTTTGAAAATTTTACTCTAGATGTTCAAAAAGATCATGGTAGTATAGAGAATAACTTGAAGAGCTTGGAAGAGTAAGTTAGCTCAGTGATGGTGTAGTCCAGTGCCAGGCATGGCATCAGATGGCTAGCAATGTGCTGCAATGTGCTCATTTTGTTAGAAAATGGCAAAAAAGTAGAATCTAATGAAGGTAAATAGATCAGAGTGGGGAACAGGGAAAGTTAGACATAAGGGTGTTCTTAGAAAGGAAAAAATGTTGTGGTATGAGAATGTAAAACATTTGGAAAGAGCAATTCAAAATCAGATTTTGAGAATTTTAAAATTCCTGGCTATTACAGAAGGGCAAATTCTGACATGAGTACTATACTTCTGTAGCAACTCCCCACTCACTACCTCCAATCCCACTGTGGATTGAATCTGGGATCTTCAGTGCTAACATCATGAGCCTAAGGGACTAACTCCATCATCTAGCAACAATATCAGACTCTTATTTTCTTATATGGACCAGCCACTAGAGGGGAAAATGTTAAACACAATGAACCAGGAAGTTTCACTTTCAGTGTCTTTTTATCTAAAATATTGGGAGAGGGAGAACTAGTTGAGCCCTTTTGTCTCTGAGTGAAATACTAATTTGGATTCAGTAAGTCATCCTCTACTCCAGAATTACATTGTGACCACTGGTATCAAGAAATCTGATTCATTGGAGTATTGGGATTGCAATTCTAATTTTCATTTTTAGAGCCAACAGAGAGGCCTGCTCTATGTGAAAAAATACATAATGTCAAAACTGAGGAGCTCAGCTTCTCTTAAGTTTTTCTGCAATTCAGCTGTCACATATTAACTAATTTTAAAACCGAATCAGACACTAAATCTGAACTGAGAGACTGAATCATTGGCTGCAGTTTTATACTCAGCTCAACTAAGAGTAGTGTTAGAAAACATTAAATACTTGGGTTTCCTCTACAATATGACACTTCTTGGCATTTCCTGGAAGCTAATACTCACCAGTAATAGCAAAGGAACTGGACTAGGACAAAGCAGTAGTTTGGGCTGATGGACTTTAATAGGAGTTGATTGTATGTGACTGGAGGATATTTCTGCAGTCATTTTTTGTTCCTCTTCTGTTATGCTTCTGTTCCAGACATGGAATGCTACAGAGCTTCCTTCTGAGATAGATACACACAAAATGTGTTCAGTATAAGATCCTTCAATGCTCTGCCCCAGGAGCAGTGCCACGGTTTTTGACACCCTAGTTAAGATGACCAGACAGCAAGTATGAAAAATCAGGACAGGGGGTGAGGGGTAATAGGAGCCTATATAAGAAAAAAACCCAAAAATCGGGACTGTCCCTATAAAATCGGGACATCTGGTCAGCCTAGCCCTAGGCAGCAGTGCTCCTCCTCTGAGCATTCGGCGGCGGGGGTCCTTCCACTCTGCATCTTCGAGGCACTTCAGCGGCGGGTCCTGGAGCGAGTGAAGGACCCGCTGCCGAATTTCCGCCAAAGACCCAGAGCGGAAGGACCCCCACCGCCGAATTTCCACCCAGGGCGGCAAAATGCCGCCCCCCAAATCCTGCCGCCCTAGGCGACCGCCTAGGGTTGCATAGTGGAAGCGCCGTCCCTGTTCTGCCCATGTGACTGAAGTTAGTGCTGGAAAACCGGTAGCCACTATTACCGTTGATCTTTAGCTCAGAAGAGCAAGAAATGGATCTTCCTGCTATAGGATTTTCTTGGCTGTCTGTCCAGCTCTCAGCCCCTCCATTCACTTGCAGGTAATGTGGGCTGCTAGTAATATGATCAAAATCATAATTCGTTTAAAATGACATAAATTCTGCTGCAGTGAATTGCGGTCCGTTGTCCATCACTGGTTGTTCCGTAATACCGAAGTAAGCAAAAGTACACTTCAGTTTCTTGATGACACTGAGGGCATGTCTACACATACAGTGCTGCAGTGCGGGCTGCTGAAGACACTTTATGCTGATGGGAAAGAGCTCTCTCGTCGGCATAATAAAACCACCTCTGCAAGCGATGGTACCTATGTCAGTGGGAGAAGCTTTCCCACTGACATAGCACTGTCCATACCAGCACTGTAGTTTATGTCACTCAGGGGGATTGTTTATGCACACCCCTGAGCAACATAAGTTATGCAGACATAGGCTGCAGTGTAGACATATCCTGAGACATGTTATGTCTTTCAGGAAAAATAGTCCACGACAACAACAAAATGATGTCCTCTGAATTCACATAAATCCGCAGCTAGTTTCCCCCACTTCCAGGCAGACCTTGGGGGTTGTTATTAAAGTGTTTTTGTGTTGTGTTGGTCTATTAGTTCTGCAATGTTCATATGCAGGTATTTTATTCTTTATACTCTTGCTGATGCCCTACCAGCACACTGACTGGTTGGCCTATTTGTGGCCCTTAGTTAATCCTTGATGTCCTTCATAGATGAAAATTAGGATTTTTCCTCTCATTTTGTTTGGAATTACCAGGGCCAGCTCCAGCTTTTTTGCCACCCCAAGTGGCAAAGAAAAAGAAAAGTGTGAAGGACCCGCCGCCGAATTGCTGCCAAAGTCTAAAGCGGAGCACTTGAGCTGCCATCAAAGTGCCACCGAAGACCCAGACGTACCGCCCCAATAATAGATGGAGTGCTGCCCCTTTCTATTGTCCATCCCAGGCACCTGCTTCCTTCGCTGGTTCCTGGAGCCGGCCCTGCTAATTACAATGCAATTGCCTTTGATCATGAGTCCATCTGACTTGCTTAATTGTCTATGCACTGCAAAGTAGGCTCCTGTCACTGCCTTAGTGTCCTGAGATACTTGGGCCAGCCAGTTTACGGGTAATTGAGTGGGATGCTGGGCTCCATGACAGAGTGTCTGCAATTACCAGATTTTTCCCAGGAACATATTAGCAATTGGGTTAAATCGTGTTAACCTTATCAACAGACATTGGCATCTCAGCAGTGCTTGATCCAGGTCTTTTCTACTGAGGAGGGTTACAAGCAGTTTACAGTCTGCTGTCAGTATAAATTAATCCAATCCACACAGGTACTTGTAAAAGTTCTCACATGCCCATACACTAGCAGGCACTCTTTTTCAATCTGTACATATTGTTTTTCTCACATTTGGTGAGTGTATAAGAGCAAAATGCAACTGGCTCCCATTCAGATGGTTGCTGTTTGCATCCACTCTGGCCACAGGATCTCTTGAGATCATTTCTGTCACCTTTTTAAAGGCAATATTTCAATTTGACCCCCACAGCTAAGGTGTGTTGGACTTTAATAGTTCATTCAGTGGTTTTGTCACTGTAAAAATGTCTTGCAGGTATTGATCAAGGTAATTTACCATCCCCAGTATTCATCTCAGTTCTGGTACATTTGTTGGTGCATTCAATTTTTGAATCGCTTTTATTTTCTCAGGGCTTTTACTGTCCAACTTTGCGTATTGCCTGTTCCAAAAAACTCAATTTGAGGTTGGCAGGAAATGCTCTTTTTCTTGTTTAGAATCAGTCCGGACTGACTGGTTAGGCTTAGGACTTCATTGAGGGTTTTGTTGTGTTCTTCCATCAAAGATCCATATATCAAAATATCATCCATGAAAACTACAACTCCATTTGTAACGGTTAACAGTTCTGCCTTCTTTCTTTGGAACATTTTAGGTACACTTGTCATCTGAAAAAGTAATCTTTGATAGTAAAATCTCCCAAATAAATATAGTCAATTTAGCACTTTCTTTGGCTAAAGGAATTTGCCAGAATCTGCTTGAGGCATCCACCTTGGAGAATACTGTAGCTCTATTCACTTTTGGGGAAAGTCATCTAGTGTTGGGAAGGTATATTTTTCTCATAACTGCTTCATTAAGTCTTTTAAGATCCACAAAGATACGTATTTTCCAATTTTTCTTTATAACTGGTACAACTGAGGCACAACTGCTGGCTTAGAGATTTTCTCGATTATGCCAATCCATTCCATTCTCTTTAATTCAATTTCCACTTTATGAAGTAATGGGATAGGAATCCTGGGAGGTGTATGTGCACTATATGATTCAGGATTGTCTCTTAGGGATTGCCTTTCAGAAGTCCAATATCCCCAAATGCTCCACTGAGGTCTTCCAGCTTTTCTCACTAAGCCCATCATGACAGCCACATTGTGACTGAAAAAGCTGATGGTCTGGTCCTTTGATCACATACATTCTGAATGCAAAGCTTTCTTTTTTCTTTTTCTTTTTTTTGTAAGTTGTTTCTGTGTGAACAGTTCAGAGTACCTCCAGAGCTAATTAGAGTTATGTCGGATGATTTCAGCTCCAAGTGGGTTGAAGGTTATTGTAAATCCCTTCTGAGATAACTGTGATGTCAGCACATAAGTCAATTTTAAAGTCAATAGTCTTTCCATGAACATTCAATTTCACTCTCCGGGCAGGCTCTGTGTCATCACACAATAGATCCCAGAAACAATGGCTCTTGATTGTCTATAACATGTTAACTCCCTGACTGCTTTCATGCAGCAAATAGCTGCCCAATGTCTAAATTTTGTGCTTCGATTAAGCTTGTGCCTTTGGCAAAATATATATCTTTTGGGCTATGACTTTTTTTCCACACCATGTGCATGTAGAAGCAGCAAAGAATCCTGTGGCACCTTATAGACTAACAGACGTTTTGCAGCATGAGCTTTCGTGGGTGAATACCCACTTCTTCGGATGCAAGTCCGAAGAAGTGGGTATTCACCCACGAAAGCTCATGCTGCAAAACGTCTGTTAGTCTATAAGGTGCCACAGGATTCTTTGCTGCTTCTACAGAACCAGACTAACACGGCTACCCCTCTGATACTTGACATGTGCATGTAGGTTGATTTTGCCTGGAGTTTGCCCCTCTTAGACTCAGAGGTCTTACGATAATTACTTTTAGCCTTCATGCTGTTTACAGCTTCTAAGCTAGTTTCAGGTTTAAGTTGTTTCTACCTTTTGTTCTGCAGTCTAACTAGCTCAGACTTCTTTGCTATCTGTATAGCTGTGTGTAGGGTTAAATCTGTTTTGAATTGTAGTTGCTGTGAAATATTTTTATCTATTAATCCAATAAGCAGCCTGTCTCTGAAATGTTCATGTTTTTCGGTTATCAAATCACAGTTTTCAACTAATGCATGCATAGCTCTTATAAAACATTCAACATTTTCCCTTTCTTCTTGAAAACATGCTCCTTCATAAACCATACTTCTCTGAGTTATAAAGTATGCATCAAAAATAACCAGAACACTTTCATAGTCATCTTTGTGACTGTCTTCAGTAAAGTCAAAGGATTTAAAGATATTATGTGTCTGCTTCCCCATACGCTAAAGTAATATACCTGAATATCTCCAGTTTGCTGGTGGAGCTTTGTTGCTATTCAAAATTTTGCAAAATACTGCTTCCAATCTATCCATCATGTTTGTCAAAGCTGAAGTTCCCTGGGACACTGAAGAGTGTCATGTTGATGAGATCCTGCAGTCTTTGTCTCTGTACCTCCTGTTTGCAACCTTTGTTGCTGTTTTCCTTCTGTTTTTGTACTTCTCTGGTACTAGTTTACTTCTGACACCATGTAAAAACATAAGAACAGCCATACTGGGTCAGATCAATGGTCCATCTAGCCCAGTATCCTGTCTGCCGACAGTGGCCAATACCAAGGGCTTCAGACGCAATGAACAGAACAGGTAATCATCCAATGATCCATCCCCTGTCACCCATTCCCAGCTTCTGGCAAACCGAGGCTAAGGACACCATCCCTGCCCATCCTGGTTAATAGCCATTGATGGACCTATCCCCCATGAACTTATCTAGTTCTTTTTTGAACACTGTTAAATTCTTGGTCTTCACAACATCCTCAAGCAAAGAGTTCCATGGGTTGACTGTGCATTGTGTGAAGAAATACTTCCTTTTGTTTGTTTTAAACCTGCTATCTATTAATTTCATTTGGTGACCCCTAGTTCTTGTGTTTTGAGAAGGAATAAATAACACTTTCTTATTCACTTTCTCCACATCATTCATAATTTTATTGACCTCTATCATATCCCCCCTTAGTCATCTCTTTTCCAAGCTGAAAAGTCCTAGTCTTATTAATCTCTCCTCATATAGAAGCTGTTCCATACTCCTGATCATTTTTGTTCCCTTTTTCTGTACCTTTTCTAATTCCAATATATCTTTTTTGAAATGGGGCAACAGCTCGGCATGCCGAATTTAAGATATGGGCATACCATGGATTTATATAGAGGCAATATGATATTTTCTGTCTTATTATCTATCCCTTTCCTAATGATTCCCAACATTCTCTTAGCTTTTTTGAGTGCCTCTGCACATTGAATGGATGTATTCAGAAAACTATCCACAATGACTTGAGATTATGTTTTCCAATGCGCATTACTTTGCATTTATCAACATTGAATTTCATCTGCCATTTTGTTGCCCAGTTATCTAGTTTTGTGAGACTCTTTTGTAACTCTTTGCAGTCAGCATTGGACTTAACTATCTTGAGTAGTTTTGTATCATCTGCAAATTTTGTCACCTCACTGTTTACCCCTTTTTCCAGATCTTTGATGGATATGTTGAACAGTACTGGTCCCAATACAGACCCTTGGGGAACACCACTATTTACATCTCTCTATTCTGAAAACTGACCCTTTATTCCTACGCTTTGTTTCCTATCTTTTAACCACTTACTGATCCATGAGAGGACTTTCCCTCTTATCCCATGATAGCTTACTTCAGAGGTCAGCAACCTTTCAGAAGTGGTGTGCCGAGTCTTCATTTATTCACTCTAATTTAAGGTTTTGCGTGCCAGAATACATTTTAAGGGTTTTAGAAGGTCTCTTTCTATAAGTCTATAATATATAACTAAACTATTGTTGTATGTAAAGCAAATAAGGTTTTTAAAATGTTTAAGAAGCTTCATTTAAAATTAAATTAAAATGCAGAGCCCCCCGGATCAGTGGCCAGGACCCTGGCAGTGTGAGTGCCACTGAAAATCAGCTTGTGTGCCACCTTCGGTACGCGTGCCATAGGTTGCCTACCCCTGGTACTTTGTTTAAAAGCCTTTGATGAGGGACCTTGTCAAAGGCTTTCTGAAAATATAAGTACACTAAATCCACTGAATCCCCCTTGTCCACATGCTTGTTGACCCCCTCACAGAATTCTAGTAGATTCGTGAGGCATGATTTCCCTTTACAAAAGCCATGTTGACTCTTCTCCCCAACAAATTATGTTCATCTATGTGTCTGAAAATTCTGTTCTTTACTATAGTTTCAACTAATTTGCCTGGTACTGAAGTTAGGCTTACCAACCTGTAATTGCCAGGATTGCCTCTGGAGCCTTTTTTAAAAAATGGCATCACATTAGCTATCCTCCAGTCATCTGGTACAGAAGCTGATTTAAATGATAGGTTACATATTACAGTTAGTAGTTCTGCAATTTCACATTTGAGCTACTTCAGAACTTTTGGTTGAATGCCATCTGGTCCTGGTGACTTATTACTCTTTAGTTTACCAATTTGTTCCAAAACCTCCCATAATGGCACCTCAATCTGGGACAGTTCCTCAGATTTTCATGTAAAAAGAATGGCTCTGGGAATCTCCCTCACATCCTCAGCCATGAAGATTGATACAAAGAATTCATTTAGTTTCTCCTCAATGGCCTTATCATCCTTGAGTGCTCCTTTAGCACCTCAATGGTCCAGTGGTCCCACTGGTTGTTTAGCAGGCTTCCTGATTCTGATGTTCTTAAAAAACAATTTGCTGTTACTTTTTGAGTCTTTGGCTAGCTGTTCTTCAATTCTTTTTTGGCTTTCTTAATTATATTTTTACACTTCACTTGCCAGAGTTTATGCGCCTTTTTATTTTCCTCAATAGGATTTAACTTCCACTTTTTAAAGGATACCTTATTCCCCACGTTTTTTCTGCTTCTTTAACATTTTTGTTTAGCCATGGTGGCACTTTTTTGGTCCTCTTACTATGTTTTTTTTAATTTGGGGTATACATTTAAATTGAGCCTCTATTATGATGTCTTTAAAAAGTTTCCATGCAGCTTGTAGGGATTTCACTTTTGGCACTGTATGGTTTAATTTATATTTAATTAACATGTCATGCTCCTGTACCAAATATGGACTGGCTACAGAGCTTCCTTCTGAGCTAGATAACACACCTGAGGTAGTCAGTCTAAGATCCTTTAATGCTCTTCCCCTATGGCTGAGGTTATCTTAAATATAGTATGTTACACACAGCACCACCTAGTGGCTGAATAGTATAATACAGTTTCGTATTCCATTACACATCATCTTTACTTCTGGTGCAAACATTCTTCCCTGAATAACTGCAGGTGGGGGAGACTTACACCCTATGACAGGGCAGAGTGGCCCCGCACTGGTACCTCTGGGGTTAACCCTTCCTTTCTAGCAGAGGAAGCCATGCCCCGAAAGCGCTGCTTGGCATGCTCCAACTGGAGAACAGGTATAAAAGCTTGCAGAGCTGCTCAGTCTGGGCTGACCACCAGAGGGGAAGGAGGCATGCCGCCAGCTCCCGAGAAGGGATTGGGACAGCTATCTCAGCTGTCTCCACATGGACACTGTGCAGGAATTGCTCGTGGATTCGGATGCTCCTCAACCTAACCACCTCCTCCTGTAGCTCCCCCACCTGCTGCCTGAGAGATTTCACCAGCAGGCAACTTTCACATTGGATGGTCCCCCCAGCCTGGATGTCAGTAAGTGGGAATTGCAAGTTACAGCCCCTGCAAAACCACACCAGGATCTGGGTAAAAGCATTCATGCTCAGGCGCTCTGTCTAACTACAGGCGCAGGTGGAGGAGACAGAAGCCATGCTGGCACAGGTGTTGCGGGTCTTCCTAACCACTGTAGGCCACCCTCTGTCGAACTCCCTCTCAAACTCCCCTGTCTCCAGCCCTCTGGTTGCGCTGCCTCTGGCTTTTAAAGCCTGCTTGCCTAGGTCAGTCCCACCCCCTTTGTGTCACACTGGAGAAGGCCAATCAAAGGCGATCAAGGGAACATGGTCAGGCACTCAGTCCCAACTGCCACAGCAGCTGTAACTGAAACTGAAGTAACCTGAAATCAGAATCAAAATTAAAATACAAACAGTCAAGCAAACTCACTCACACCAACAGCTAGTACTCTCACTCTCACCTGGTAGCCTGTTCAGCGGCGGGATCTCTTGGTTTCCCCCCCATGTCTCAACAAGAAGTTACTGATGTCTGGACAAAGAGTTAACTGGACACTGTATACTAATCTGAAATATATTCATGCATTGTTTTTCATTAACTGTAAACATTTAAATATACTAAAGGATAGGTGGGTATTGATTGGACCTGACATGTGGCAGAACAGCTCTGACTGTAGAAGGCTGAAATCTCCCCCAATCCAATCAGTTTCAGTTTTCCCATTCTGAGGTAATTAGCCATCTCCCATATGCCTGACAGAGCTGACTTTCAGACCCCAGGCTGAGGTGGAATGCACCCACACTATTGTATCCCATGGGAGGTACAGCTGGAAAAAAGGAGGGTCTTCAAGACCCCTTAAAAGAAGCGTTCTCCACTTTACATGTGAAGTTAGATGTTCCATTAAAATCTGTATCCTTAATGGAGGAAAATGTTGAGTGTGTCAGGAAAATTGTCAGTTCTCAACTCAAGTGGCTGATGCTGAACAGCACCCAAACCACACAGACCAGGAGATTAAAAATAAAAAAGAAAGAGCAGGAGAAACATCTAAACTTACAAAATTCTAAATTAAAAATCATTCTTAAATGACAAAATTACTGGAAAACTAGGTAATCTGCTGACAATGGGTTTCTGCCTCAGGACAAAGCTTCAAAGGGCTGGGTCCAGAGGTAAGACATTGCCTTCTGCAGCTCCTGAGTATTTTCCAATAATTCCACTTAACTTTGTTTGTCTAGCGCATTGTTTCAAAGAGTCCTTTGAAGCGCATAACACTTCCCAAGGTTTACATTAGTTATGCCTCCTAAAGGAGATACATACAAACCCACAATAATGCATACACATTTGCATTTTGAATACAATGAGCTCCTAAAACACAAACTTAAGTCAATAAGATTTGTCCAGGATATTGCTGGAAATTGCCCTGTCCATCACAAGACCCATCCCAGAGTAGGCTGTAATAGCCAAGGACTACCAAAATGCAGCATGTTACAACCAAGCCCCATCCTGCTCCTAAGCCAATGGCATCTTTGACAGGGTCAGTTTACCTCATCCTAGGACCCAAACCTGTCAAGCCAATAAGAGACCACCTCTATCAAACAGAAAGCAAACAAAGTGGTTCTTCTGCTCTCCAAAGCTAAGCAGTTCCTTCCCATTTGATTAAAGGGACTTTCACCACTATCTCTCAGTGGCATCTGAGGAAAGGCTAGGTCCTCCTATTCCAGGCTGCAGCCCAAGGACACTAACCATGCAGTGGCAAGACACTATGCTCAATCCACTGCCTCACTTCTCCCTGGGACAATTCCTACACAGGCCTTCTCCCTGGCTCTCTCAGGCTCGTTTCAGATATTCCATTCTATGTGCCTTCTCCAGATTTCCCCTGGCCACTCCATTACCCTTATCCCAGCCCCTTTTAAGACTTTGTCCCCAAAACACCATGAATTTATTCCCTGAATCTCCCACTGTACTGAGCAATAGGCAGCTCTTTCATAGTCTGTTCCTTTTCTCCAGCAGGCTTTATTGTAGGTTGTAGTCACATGATCCTTCTGGTGAACTAAAAGTCTCAGAATGCCATTCCTTAAAGGATCGTAACTTGGATCAGGGAAAGGCTGGACCCAGGTCTGTCCTTAAAGGCACACCTGTCCATTTTCAGCTGTTCATATAGGCAATCTTTAAGATGCTTTTATGCTGCTAGAGTAGTGCAATGAGGCCTGACTGTAGGCCAAGACTTGGCCCAGTCAATATTCAGAACAGGGTGAAGATACCTGTTTACAAATGGTATGACATTTTATATAGCCATTCACTGCTTCCTACATTATTCCAGCTACAGAATACACTGCTGCCACCACCTTTGCTCTCACAAGAGTTTGCCAGGGGTTCACTTCATTCTGAGGGCTTTCCCTGCTCTCTAAATTATCTTCCCATTTTTATTGCATCATTGTATGTATTCCTTATAAAGAACAAGTTTTGTCTGGATAGTTATACCTCAGCTTCATGTCCTCATTCCCCACCCTCTCCATCTCATCCCCCTCATTGGTTTACGTGGTAATCAATACTCACACATGACAGGGATTCACTCATAGCTGTCAGACTGCTCTCTTCTTGAATTAATGATAAAAGCTCCATTTCAGAAAACACCATGTTTGCACAACAGTCCATCAGAGTAGCTAATATAATCTTGAGACACTAGGAAGTAAGTTACCTAACAGATCTGTTTTACACCCGATAATATAGGGGGAAATCACTGTTTTCAAGAAACTCAAAGTTCTTCTGCAGTCTAAATTGTTGCACAAGGGTGCAAATGTCTGGGGAGTAACATGTTCTGCACATCTTCCTGCAGAGTTAATGTGATCCAGTTAATAACCTTGAGCAATCGGAATTCTCAACCAAAAAAAATTATAAAAAGTTTTTTTTCTTTCCTTTGTTTTCAGAATAGTATCCTACCCCTAGCTTATGTCATTTGATGGATAAGGTCAGAGATTACCTACACAAGGATTTGGTACATGGCCCAGACCCCGTTAACCAATTATTTACATGTGGTGCCACTCCTAGAAATGAAAAAGAACTTTTGGCTTCCCTTGGTAGAAAAGAATGGCCTTGGAGAGGTGATAGGGGCTTGAGTCTGGACCCTCTCCAATTAAAACGTCTGTTTTTTTCATTTACACATGTCTTGTCATATGTTTTTAAACCTCTACATCAGCTTTTTCATGCATGTGGCGCTGTTTCTTTATTATTTGTAGCTGTGGTACTACTTACCAGTTGTTGCTTTAGAGATTCTGGGCCAATCGAATTGGTTTCCCTGTACAGGTGAGGAGGGTCTTGGGGAGGTAAAATGTGCTTTGTTAGGCCTCTCTCTAATTATTCATGTGGGAAAACACATTGGGACGTTTTAATTAACACTTAGATTTACAAACATCCCTTTCTTCCTCCTTTGCTCATAATTTTAAAATCTCTTTCTTGTGATATTTTAGCTTTTTTCATTATTTTAGCTGCAGTTCTTTTTCATTCCTAGTGGTGGTGCTACATACAAATAATTGGTTTAGTGTTGTAGGCCACATAGTAAATCCTATTGGCTTTCTTCTCTAGAGCTAGTAGGATATTGGTCAGGCCCCCCTGCAGTTAAAACACATTGGGTTGTGTAACAATGCCCCTCTTTCATCATATCAGGGCTCAGCATTTCTCCCTCTGGCATTGAGAGGGCTGTGGTAAATCAGTCCCACTCTGAAGGTTTAATACTTCACATTGGTTTCTTTGCAGGGTAGGCTTTAGTGGTGGCCAGAGGGCTTCTTTAAACAAAAACAAAAAAAAATTCCTAATGCCGACAGGAGTAGTGCTTCTTCTTAGCTGGCTACCAATCACCAGCTACCCTCTCTAACCTACTGATGGGAACCAAGACCCCCCTCTCCAATCACAAATAAACACAAGATTTACCCTTGTAGGGAAAAACTGCTCTTTACCTATGGGAAGCCTTTCCCCTTCCCTGCACACAGGGCCGGCTCTATCATTTTTGCTGTCCCAAGCAAAAAAAGAGAAAAAAAAAGCTGCCCGGACTGTGCCGCCCCAAGAATGGACGGAATGCCGCCCCTTAGCATGTGCCACCCCAGGCACGTGCTTCCTCCGCTGTTCACATATCTGGGCAGAGCTCCTCTGGGCGGCATCCGCTGGTTCCCTTGACACTTTCGAGGAGCAGTGGGTGCTGTCCGGGATTCTCTGCTTGGTGTCCCCTTCAGGCTCTCTCTTTTTGACCCTATGACCTTCACACCCGCCCTTGTTTTCTTTTTTGTTGCCCCCCTTAATCAGTTGAGTTCCCGGGCTCAGTGGATCCTCCCCAAAGGCTTGGGGAGGGTCGTTTAGCCGTGGGCAGGCTAATGCCCAGACACTTTCCCTGGAATTTTCAATAGGACCAGCCTTCCTGTTCGCAGAGCAATGGGTGCTGTCTGGAGTTCTCTGTTTGGTGTCTCTTTCCACTTCCCTACTTCTGACCCTTTGACCTTCACACCTTGCCTTATTATTTTTTCTGTTGTAGCCTGTAATTATTTGAGTCCCAGGCTCAGTGGATCCTCCCCATAGGCTGGGGGAGGGTCCTTTAGCTGTGGGTGGGCTTGCGCCCACCCACCTCCTCAAAACCCATTTGGACCATCATTTCCAATGACATTACTGCTGCTGCTGTCATCCTCCTTCTCTTATCTCTCCATCAATCTCTTATCTCATCTACCATCTTATCTCATCTATTTTTGACATGATACTACTCTGAACTATTCTTCAGTTCAGGCAGTTGAAACAAACTGGTGCTGAATAGGGCTATATATTTGAAGCATTCTCCATGATTGAACTCTTCGTTTTGTTTTGTACGTGCTACGAGCTTTCTTTAGTAAAGACCAGGTCAAAGAAGTGTGCGCTTCACTTACAGTGCAAAGCAGTGAGGTTTCAGGTAGTTCTTAGTATGTAAAGGAGTTTGTTCCATAATTTTAGATCTGCCCCTGAGGATGCTCAGCCCCACGCACAACCAAGCTTCACCCTTGCAGGGAATCATTCACTTGTGCCACAGAAATGGAGTTAATGACCACAATCTTCATCCAAATGTGTGAGGTTTGTTTGAGATCCTGGATTAAAAGTATTAAGGGCCTTGAAGATAAAGACTGAAATTTTTGACCTTTATGCAATATTTCTTGGAGAGTCAATAGAGTGATGACAGGATGGGTTTATTGTAGGGCTGTCAAGCGATTAAAAAAAATTAATCATGATTAATCGTGGGATTAAAAAAAATAAGCATGATTAAGCTATTAAACAATAATAGAATACTATTCATATAAATATTTTTGGATATTTTCCACATTTTCAAATATATTGATTTCAATTACAACACAGAATACAAAGTGTACAGTGCTCAGTTTATATTTACTTTTGATCATAAATATTTGCACTGTAAAAATAAAATAAATAGTATTTTTCAATTCACTTAATACAAGTACTGTAGTGAAATCTCTTTATTACGAAAGTTAAACTAACAAATGTAGAATTATGTACAAAAAATAACTGCATTCAAAAATAAAACAATGTAAAACTTTAGAGCCTACAAGTCCATTTAGTCCTACTTCTTGTTCAGCCAATCGCTAAGACAAACAAGTTTGTTTACATTTGCAGAAGATAATGCTGCCCGCTTCTTGTTCACAATGTCACCTGAAAGTGAGAACAGGTGTTTGCATGGCACTGTTGTAGCCAGCATTGTAAGATATTTACATGCCAGGTGCGCTAAAGATTCATATGTCCCTTCATGCTTCAACCACCATTCCAGAGGACATGCATTCATGCTGATGATGGGTCCTGCTCGATAATGATCCAAAGCAGTGCAGACCAATGCATGTTCATTTTCATCATCTGAGTCAGTTGCCACCAGCAGAAGATTGATTTTCTTTTTTGGTGGTTCGGGTTCTGTAGTTTCCGCATTGCAGTGTTGCGCTTTTAAGACTTCTGAAAGCATGCTCCACACCCAGTCCATCTCAGATTTTGGAAGGCACTTCAGATTCTTAAATCTTGTGTCATGTGCTGTAGCTATCATTAGAAATTTCACATTGGTACCTTATTTGCATTTTGTCAAATCTGCAGTGAAAGTGTTCTTAAAATGAACAACATGCTGGGTCATCATCCAAGACTGCTATAACATGAAATATATGGCAGAATGTGGGTAAAACACAGAGCAGGAGACACACATTTCTCCCCAAAGGAGTCCAGTCACAAATTTAATTAACACATTTTTTTAACAAGCATCATCAGCATAGAAGCATGTCCTCTGAAATGGTGGCCAAATCATGAACGGGGATATGTATGTTTAGCATATCTGGCACGCAAATACCTTGCAATGCCAACTATAAAAGTGCCATGTGAACATCTGTTCTCACTTTCATGTGACATTGTAAATAAGAAGCAAGCAGAATTATCTCCTGTAAATGTAAACAAACTTCTTAGAGCGATTGGTGGAACAAGAAGTAGGACTGAGTGGACTTGTAAGCTCCAAAGTCTTAGGTTGTTTTGTTTTTGAGTGCAGTAATGTAACAAAAAAATCTACATTTGTAAGTTGCGCTTTCATGATAAAGAGATTGCACTACGGTACTTGTATGAAGTGAATTGAAAATACTAGTTCTTTTGTTTATAATTTTTACAGTGCAAATATTTGTAATAAAAATAATATAAGCTGAGTACTGTATACTTTGTATTCTGTGTTGTAATTTAAATCAATATATTTGAAAATGTAGAAAAACTTCCAAAATATTTAATAAATTGGTATTCTATTGTTTAACAGTGTGATTAATCACAATTAATTTTTTGAGTTAACTGTGATTAATCAACAGCCCTAGTTTATTGTAACCTGTGTTGCTGAGTGATTTGTCCAATGTTACAGAGGAATTCAGTGACAGATGCAGGAATAAAACTCAGGTATCCTGACTTGTACTTTGGTGCCCAGTTCAACATGCAGTCTCCTTGATTTACAAAAAGGTGCTTATCCATACACTCCAGGCACACTTGATATAAATTTTAAAATGCAACATAATTAGAACTGAGGAAAAAACTGATTTTTTGGTTTGGTGGCCAAACCAAAAAATCCAGCAAAAGAGTTGGTTTATTTCAGGGATTGGCAACCTATGGCACGTGTGCCAAAGACGGCACACGAGCTGATTTTTAATGGCACGCTGCTGCCTGCCGGGGTCCCGCTCACCCCACTGCCGAACCCTGGCAGCAGGCTGAGCTGGACCCCAGCAGGCAGCAGCATGCCATTAAAAATGCTGCCAGACCCAGCCCGCTCTTCTCCGCCCCCCGCCTACCGCTCTCTCTGGTGGGGGCAGGGGGCAGACGCAAACTTGGTCCTGCCGGCTGCGGCTGTAGGGCAGGCTCTGCCAGCAGCCAAGCTTCCCCCTCCCCCGCCTCTTCCCCCAACGTGCTGCGTCGAGCCCCGCCTCCTCTCCCTCCCTGCCGCCAATGGCCCTTGCGAGGGAGGGGAGAAGAGCAGCCCCAGCGCCCTTGCTGCTCAGACCGCTAAGGAGGCGGGGAAGGGAGGCAGGAGCGGAGCCTTGGGGAAGGGAGGCAGGAGTGGGGTGTAGCCCTCCAGCCCCCTGCCATGAGCCACTCAGGGCAGGGGGCTGGGAGCAACCCCTGATCCCAACCCACCCACCTCCCAGCCCTCTGCCCTGACCCCTGCACCCCCTTGCACCCTAGCCCCCTGCATCCCCCCCACAACCCCATCCCTGATTCCTGCACCCTCCACACATACCCAGCCCCCTCACACCCCATGCCCTGTCTCCTGCACCCCCCTCACATGCCACCAGCCCTCTGCCCTGACCCCTGCACCCCTCTTGTACCCCAGCTCCCTGCATCCCCCTCACGACCCCATCCCTGACTCCTGCACCCTCCACACATACCCAGCCCCCCCACACCCTCTGCCCTGACTTCTGCACCCTCCACATATACCCAGCCCCCCCACCCTCTGCCCTGATTCCTGCACCCTTCACACATACCCAGCCCCCCCACACACTCCCTGCCCTGACTCCTGCACTCCCCACACATACCCAGCACCCCCACACTCATGCCCTGACTCTTGCACCCCCCCACCCTGAGCACCAAATGGGAGCTCCTCCACCCCCCTCCCACATTCCCACCTGCACCCCTTGCACCAAATGGGAGCTGCCCAGGTAAGCGCTCCACATCCAAACCTCCTTCCCCAACCCTGAGCCCCCTCCCTCATTCTAGCTCCTGGCCAGACCCTGCACCCCAGCCTGCTCCTTCACCTCCAGCTCTGTGCTCAGTGCAGCCCCACCCACAGCTCAGTGCAGCGAGAGGAAGAGAATGGGCCAGAACCAGGGAGAAGGTAGATACTGACTCTATGTGGGCAGGGCCGGGACCCCAGACTGGCAGTAGGCTGAGCGGGGCCGGCAGCTGGGACCCTGGCTGGCAGGAGCCAGCGGACAGAACCCCAGACTGGCAGTGGGCTGAGCAGCTCGACCTGCTGCTGGTCTGGAGTGCCAGCCCCGCTCAGCCCACCACCGGTCTGAGGTTCTGGCTGCCGGTCCCTTGCCAGTTGGGGTCCCAGCCGCCCTGCTCAGCCTGCTGCCAACCTGGGGTTCCGGTCACAGGCCCCGCTCAGCCTGCTGCCGGCCTAGGTGAACAGAACCTCAGGCCGGGAGCAGGCTGAGTGGGCCGGCGGCTTAAGATCAGCATTTTAATTTAATTTTAAATGAAGTTTCTTAAACATTTTGAAAACTTTGTTTACTTTACCTACAACAGTAGTTTAGTTATATTATATATAGACTTATAGAGAGAAACCTAAAAAAACATTAAAATGTATTACCGGCACACAAAACCTTAAATTAAAGAGAATAAATGAAGGCTTGGCACACCACTTCTGAAAGGTTGCCAACCCCGGTTTATTTTGAACTTAAACTGATTTTTTGTTTTTTTCATGTCAAAATGAAAAGCTAAAGATCAAACAAAACATTTCAAACCAACTTTTGTTTTTTTTGAAAATGTCATTTTGAATTGACATTTTGTTTGGAATATGTGGATTTGAAAGAAAATGTCCAAATGAACTGTTTCAATGTTTTCCAAAAGAAAATTTCAAGGAGTGGGGGGAGAGAGTTGGCCAAAATTATCCACCAAATGTGACCTGAATTTCCTAGAAATAACCCGAAATACCGTATTGTTCCGAGTATAGTCCGCTCCTGATTATAAGCCGCACCCTTAAAGTTTGGTGCTATTTTAAAAAAATTAAATTTTTAACTTTTTTTAACTTAAAGAAAATATACACATTAGTAGAACAGTAAAACAGTATTTTATTTAATGAATAGGAAGACATGTACCAGTATTTTTAACACTTTTAACACTTTTGGTAGTCCTGCTTTTGACGGCATATGTTATATACTCAGAAATATTGAAAACTATTTTGTAGTTATACTGTAAATAAAGAAGGGAAAAGGAATGGACAACGAGGAGACTGATGGGAACAGTTCTCACCCTCTCCCCCGCACAACAATCAAAACATTAGCAAATGTTCTTAGGGTTAGGAATCATGGCCCCCCCCCGAACTCCTGCCCCATCCAACCCCCCGCGTTCCTTGACACCTCCCCCCACCCCAGGGACCCCTGCCCCATCCAACCACCCCTTCTCTCTGTCCCCTGACAGCCCCTGGAACCCTTGCCCCTGACTGCCTCCCACCGACCCATCCATCCCCTGATCCTTTCTAACTGCCCCACCAGGACCCTTGCCCCTATTCAATCCCCCTGTTCCCTGCCCTCTGACCCCCCCAACTCCTATCCACCCCCCACCCCGAACTCCCCTGCCCTCTCTCCAACACCCCCTCCCTGCCCCGTTACTGCGCTGCCTGGATGTGGCTGGCGGCACTACAGTCCGGCCGTGGCTGGAGCCAGGAGCCCCGGGATGCGGGGCCGGAGCCGGGCGGCGGGGGACGCGGGGATGGGGACGGGCGGCGGGGGACGCGCGGCCGGGGGACGCGCGGCCAGGCAGGGCCGCCCAGAGAATTCCAGGGGCCCGGGGTCTTCGGCGGGGGGGGCCCCTTCCATTCTGGGACCTGCCGCCGAAGTGTCCCGAAGACCCGCCGCGGGGCGCCCCCACCGCTGAATTACCGCCAAAGCGGGACCCGCCGCTGAAGTGCAGCCCGGTCTTCGGTGGTAATTCGGTGGCGGGAGGCCCCGCCACGAGTCTTCGGGGCACTTCGGCGGCGGGTCCTGGAACAGAAGGGCCCCCCGCCGCCGAACTACCGCTGAAGACCGGGCTGCACTTCGGCAGCGGGTCCCGCTTGGGCGGTAACTTGGGCGGGCAGCCCAGAGCACTCTGATTCCCGGCCGCGGCTGGGATTTAAAGCTCTCTGGGCTCCCCGCCGCGGCGGGCAGCCCAGAGCGCTCTGATTCCCGGCCGCGGCTGGGATTTGAAGTATTTTTATTGTTGGTTTTTTTCAAGATCCCGATTATAGGCCGCACCCCTAATTTAAAGACTTAAATTAGGGGGAAAAAGTGCGGCCTATACTCGGGACAATACGGTAACTTCATCCATCTTTATAAGTAATGCCCTAAATAAAGCAGTACCATTTAATATAACCCACCACTTCCAGTAATCCACACAATTTAAAAACTCAAATTTCCCTCCCCTTCCAAAATCCCACCCCCCTTTTATAGGTCTCAACTCCCCTTCCCCATTTTCAAATGCCTGGGGGGAAAGATTAACTTTTCAACTTTCTCCTTTATTTTGTTTCATGGACTTTTAGAGATTTTGGGGCTTTTCTTTTAATTTTGCCACAGTAAATAATAATAATTGTTAGCATTTATATACTGCTTTTTGTCCATAGATCACAACGTGTTTTACAAAGGTGAGTACATATATATTGCAATCTCAATTGTACAGACAGGTAAATTAAGGCTGCTAAATTTATGTTCCTTAATTTTTTAGAGCTAAGCTTTAGACAAAAGAGTAAAATCCTGGCTCCATTGAAGTCAATGACAAAACTCCCATTGCTTCATTGGGGCCAGTATTTCACCCCTAGGGCCTGATTTTCAGAGGTGCTGAGACTCTCAACTTCAAATGAAATCAATGGGACCCTATGTGCTCAGCATATCTGAAAATCAGGATCCATCTGTAGGTGTCCCAAGTTGGGTGCCCAAAATCCGAGGCACCTAATTTAGGTGTGAAATAAAAGCCAGAAGTTTCAGTCTCATCACTTTAACTGTGCACAACTGCACAACTGTACTATTCAGTGCTGCATTGCTGGATACAGCTTTATCCTCCTCAGGCCACTGGAGGGAGAGAAGGAGATGTGACAGGGATCAATAAAGTTGTTTGGACAAGACGGGGAAGGCAGGAGTCTGTCTGCTCTGATAGCTCACTTTAGTTTACCAACAAATATAATGAGCTTTGACATTTTGCCAACTTTGCCATCTAGTCTGATTTGGCCGTTTATATTTATTTACTTAAATAGATAGGCTGGACACTGAGCAAACTTGGAAAGAATGAGGCAGAGGAGGCACTGCACTACCTTTCCACCTGTCCTTGCCCTGGGGACCACCAGAAGCTGTTCAGCTCCCAGTACAAATGAGAACATTCACAGAGCTACTCTAATTCATGCTGACTGGAATAGACCTGGAATGTCAGAGCGTGGTGTGCTCCACCCACAGCCCTCCTGTCCTTGACTGTTCACCTACACCTAAGGCAGGGGAAGTAGATGGCATGGAAATGGCTATGTCAGCAATGCCACAGGGTGATTCCTCTATGACAGGAAAATGCCATCGGCCCCTTTAGAGAAGCTTTAAATCCTATCTTTGCACCATCCTTAGCCTGGGATGTGGGACTGGCCCATAATGTTTAGCTTGCAGGCTAAATCAGAATCCATTCAAACTTGAATCTAATTCAAGACCCAAAAGGCATTGCATGATTCTATGGCATCCCTCCATGTAACCTCTCTTTTGAGGTAGTACTTCCTTAAATGGTCAGAGGTAGGTTATATAATAGTCAAAATATTCAATCTCTTTGGAGCCTGCCAATACTAGCCTATAATCAGAGGTCCCCAAAGACTAGAAATAAAGTGCAAAGTTTTAAGTGAGAGTAATTACTCACTGGAACAACTTACCTAGGGATGTGGTGGATTTTCCATCACTTGAAGTCTTTAAATCAAGACTGGATATCTTTCTAAACAATACGTTTTACTTCAAACAGAAATTAAGGGCTTGATGCACAGATTACTGGCTGAGGATCTATGGCCAGTGTTATGCAGGAGGTCAGAATAGATTATCATAATGGTCCTTTGGCCTTAACAAAATCTATTAATCGCGTGGACAATCCTGGTCACTAAAGTCCTCTGTTTATCCAAAGATGTGGCACAGTATGGGCAGCATGTGTGCAACATTCCTTGTACTGCCCCGTTAATGTTACTTACTCCTAATCTGAACTCCTTTTCGGAGTCAGATTGCATTTCAGCCACCCCACCATTTAATTCATGGTTCCTCAGAGGTATTTGTTAACTAGAAACAATACTACCAAATTCATTTCACACATGCTGCTGCACAGCCATTAGAGTCTATAAATTTTATTCATTACTGACACAACCCAGATTTGAACTGGTGATCTAGAGGGGAAAGGCTCTGTGAGGCATGACCAGCCCTGTGGCATCCAGTAAACCTAGTTGTGTTCTTACGGTTATTTTAACTTTTACTTTTGATAGTATACTTCCCCAAATACACATCCATTTCCCCCTCAGAGATAATCCTAAAGCTGTGCAACCTCTGCAGTGCCATATCCTGTCCCTTTTTGATAAGTCATGTGTTTCACTTAATAGAACACTGGCTGTTGATAGGCACTAGTGGGGATGAAAATGTCCATGCTTCTTCTTTCACTTGACATCAGCAGAAACAAGCGAGAAGCATCTCAGTAAGTGGAGACTGCAGGCAATGGTCACTCTCTATGCCTCATCTTTTATCTGATTTCCTGACTTTCCATCACCAGCATAGGTGGTTAAATGTTGCTGTGCTTGCTTTTGAAGGGAGAGACTCAGCAGCGAACTGAAGAAGGAAGACCACCCAGGGATGTCTTCTCTGGCCATGAAGCTTTTAGAGCAAAGATTCCGCTGTCTAGTAACGCTGCATGCTTCATACATTGCTACCTTCCTGAGTGAACAGGAATCAAAAAGACACCATTTTTGAATGGATTGCAATGAAAACACCATTTCATCCACAGAAGAAGGAACAAAGAGATAAAAGTGCTAGTAATGGATCAAGAATTCCCTCTCTTCCTTACACTGAACAAACTTCAGAGCCTGCCTTCTACAGAAGAGGTGGTGGTTGGGATAGCCAGAAGGATGAGCCTGGATGAGGTGGGGGCATGGATGATACAACCAGAGAGATGTTAAGAGACACAGATGATGTGTTTGAGGTACAAGAAGAAGAGAGTTTTTCATTGTGCCAGGTTAGTTTGACAACCACAGGCTATATGTGAGGGAGATTGAAAAGTAGGAAGGAATGGACAGGACAGAATTCAGTAAGAAATCAGAAGGGAAGGAAAAGGCTAGATAAGGAGACAGGTTTACTCAAAAATGTAAATATGAGAGATTAGGAAGCCGCCTGGCTGTTGAGAAGATGGGGCATAGCTGCTAGATTCAGTGTCTTTATACACAAGAGAGAACTTCCCTTATGTGGTTAGAAATTCACGTGTGTTTGTAGCTTCCTGGTTTTGATGGATCTGGGCCTTGTTTTCCTGTAATCTACCCCTCCAGCAGGGGTGGGAATTGATGATGGAGTAGGAGCCGCAACAGGAGAGAGGCCGCTGCTGCACTGGCATTCCCTCTCCTCTCTGTGTCCCAAGTGATTCTTGCATTTCCTCTGAACATTTGGAAGCCTGACTTTGTGTCTTCTACTGTGTTATACAAGTCGCGCATTTGGAAAATGTCCTGTCATCCAGACAAGGAAGCAATACCAGTTACTACTTAGCAATTTAAATACATTTGAAAAAAAAAGTAACTCAGATACTTTGGCTGGGAAATATTGACTGGTTTGATATTTTTTACATATGCTTCCACCTCCATTTCTTTGAAGAGAGCTATTGAATATTTATACTCTCCTCTATTCTTACACCTTTACAATTACTTAAAATGCATCCCTCTTTTTACCTCTGTTTTTCATTGTGTTTCCTCTTTTGGTGCAAAAACAATTACTCTTCTGGATTCAAGATTTTTTCCCCCTGAGTGTCCTTTTTTAATAACGAGGTCCTGTTAGCAAATATGTATAAATAAATATTTACTGTATTGATATGCACAACTAAATTGGATTATTGCAATGTACTTGGCACAACCCTTGGTGAGCACTTGGAAGTTATGGCTGCAGATTGCAGATGACTGCCAATTATATAGCATTAGCAGCAGGAAACATACTATGCCAGTTCCCTAGGATTTCAAAAGGCTTCTTTTGGCTTTGGGGCACATTTCAAGAAGTTACTGATCTACAGAGACCTCACTTAGGGCCTGGCTACTTGGGAGACCACTTCTATATTTACTGTCGCTGCATATTAGGCCCAGTGAGGCACTCCAACTAAGAGAATTTATTTTGTGTGTTGACAGCTGATGTCAAAGCACTCTCAGTGGAAGCCTTCCCCCAACTCTGGAATTCAGTTCCCTGCTTGGTACAACAAAGCACTGTTCAAAGTCTGATGACCTTTCAGCCACTGTGCATGGCCCATCTCTTTTCTCAAGTGTTTCTTTGAAAGTATGTGTAGGTGGGTTGAATCATTGTTTGTTTGTAGGGCAATATCCCTTTTTTCTGCTCCTTGTAATAGCAGCAAAAATATACAATACTATATTTTCAATTCTGCTATACTCTGTGAGATAATTCTGATAGGGAGCATTTAAAGTACAACATATTTAGTCAGACATTTAGTTCAAGGACTTTTTTCCAGGGAACAAAGGAAAAAAATCACATAACACAACACCTTATATCCCTGTATATTTAGCAAGACTCCTGTAATTGGAGAGCCACAGCTAAATTTGTCCCTGCTGTAGCTCTGTGAACTTCAGTGGTGCATGCCAAAGGCGAATATGAGTGAGTAAGTACATGGAGAGTACACATTCACCGCAGGTGAGATTCTTGACTTGGATGTCTTTAGCCTAGCTAATGAGTCTCCCACCATTACAGTGTTTTTCTTCTATTGCCTGTACAGTGTTTGAGGTAGGTGTACATGTCTGCCCATATAAACTCAAATCAGCTTATTTATTTGAGCTCAGGCATGTTTGCTTGCCACTACCTTCCCTATTTATGACTACCCACTTACATTTTTTCTTCTTTTTCTGTAAAGTATATAACCTTACAGAGGCAGCTTGTCTGTTCTGACAGCCAGCGTTAGCTGAGAAACGTTGCAGTCCTGCTGAATTCTTCTGCGTCTCCCCACTCCACACACACTCATTTATCATTTTGCTACCAGTTCTGCAGCAGCAGCAGCAGCAGCAGCAGCAAGGTGAGGCCGTGATCTCTGGTTTTGCATACTGGCTTACAGCTGCTTTCAGTGAAGTGTAACAGCCTAGAAGAGAGAGGAGACAGTGCTCTTGTCAGTGCAGGAACAGTAATTTTGATTTGTTTCCCACTGAAAAGTGAGCTTTGATAAAATTATGCTGTTTTGATGCTTTGATGATCCAGAACAACCTGTCTATTTTCTGTTCAACTGTTTCCTGAGTTTCAGCCAGGCACAGACATAGTACAATGGGACAGTTATTCAGAGCATTGTGAGATAATGAAACATGTAAATATTCAAAGAGTATTTGTAGCATTCATATAGGGCATTGATGTTTTTTAACAGAAGCAGGGTCTGTTTCTCATTAACACTAACTCCCTTTTTAAGTCACTCTAGCAGGGTAAGGGGTCATTAAAGTGTATGATTATTACTATGTATTCATAATACTGGTACACCTAGGAGCCATGTAAAGGTAATTAAACTGACTTGTACAGCACGTCAAAAATTTCCAAACTTTCCACTTCCTTTCTCCCATTATATTTTAAAACCAGCTAATGTAAGGTTAATTAGCAGTACTAATATCAAGTCACTCCTTCAGCAGTAGCCGGTTTCAAGGAAAAACAGCAGATACCAAATTCAAAAGGTTAAAGCAAACCTACTGGGACTGAAAGTCTGCTTGCGAAGAGATAATGTAACAAAGACAACCATAACATAAATTTATATATGATGTGAGGAGTGGTTTTTTTATGGGCCAGGATCTAAAAGGTTCTCAAGAAATATACTTGGACTGCACACTTCTTTGGAGTGTATAAGCAATACACAGTAAGGGCTACATTTTCCAAAGGGCATCCCAAATGTGTGCCCAGAAAGGTTACAGGCACCCCCTTTTTCAATGCATAAAACCCACGTGTGTTCTTGCAAATCAGGCAACTGCAACTATAATTATATATGCCCCTTTTGTATCAAAAAGAGCATTGTCCATATATCCATTTGAGCATTATATAAGTGCTAACTATCGACAACTGAATTTTTATTTAAAGTAATCATTATATAATAGCATTTCACATGCAGTAGTAGTTTCAGACACCGCAGCTACTCACTGCACTTATTTTGCACACTAGAAAATCCACAGAACAATGGAGGATAACAGTGTAAGTACAAAATCTTTGATAATTTAATACTTTGCATATGCCATAGTCACAAAGTGTCCTACAAAGATGTGATATAGCGAGGTCTGTGTTGGAATTGTAAGCTATCGCTTTACGAGAGGGAGGTATTTCCTAGTCTTGCTTAGAGGCTAGGGGGCCTTGTAGCAAAGCATGTGAAGGGAAGCATACCAAAAAGAGCTAGGCTTGTGCAAGGAGGGGTGAGTTGTTCCTCACTGCTTTAGGGAGCAGCCTGTTTTCTCTTTGTCTGTTATTGAGGTCTTGTGTGAATTATCATTCTGAATTCTAAGAAATAAAATAGTTTTACATGGAAGCCTTGCAACAAAAGCATTTATGTTTTTAATCTAACTTCTCTGTGTGTATCCTGAGAATGTAACAAATGATGGGCCAGATATTATCCTTATTTTACAGAGGAAAAACTGAAACAGAAGCTATGTCTACACGATAAGCTAGGGGAGTGAGTCTCCTGCTCATGTTCACATACTTGTTCTATCTCTCATCACACTAGCATGAGTATAAATAGGAGTGCAGCCACGGTAGCACCAGTAGCAGCAGCAGAGGCACAGCTGAACCATGCCCAGTACAAATCTGCCTGAAACCAGTGGGTACATACCGGTTAGAGCTAGTGCAAGTGTGTGTACACAAACAGGAGACTGATACCCCTAGCTCATAGTGTAGACCAGGGATCGGCAACCTTTGGCACGCGGCTCGGCAGGGTAAGCCCCCTGGCAGGCCGGGCCAGTTTATTTACCTGCCGCCTCCACAGGTTTGTCCAATTGCGGCTCCCACTGACCGCGGTTCGCCATCCCAGGCCAATGGGGGCGGTGGGAAGCCATGGCCAGCGCATCCCTCGGCCCACACCGCTTCCCGCCGCCCCTTTTGGCCTGGGATGGCGAACCACGGCCAGTGGGGGCCACGATCGGCCATACCTGCAGAAGCGGCAGGTAAACAAACTGGCCTGGCCTGGCCTGCCAGGGGGCTTACTCTGGCAAGTTGCATGCCAAAGGTTGCTGATCACTGGTGTAGACATAACCAGAGTTTAACTGATTTAACCAAGGGCACAGAGAGATGACTCAGAATTAGGCCTAAAATAGAGGGCTGGGTCCCATTCTGAATGTCCAAAACACTTTACCACGTTGGTACTTTATCTATGAAAGATCTGGATCAAAATTAAGACACAAAAATGGAACATACACACTGAAGGTAAGAGAGGTGAAATGTTTTAAGCTAGAAAATCTAATTTGTGACTTTATTACAGTTGGGCAGATTGAGACTATAGCACCTAGTGCAGCTGACACAGAGAGATCCCCATCTTCAGTTCTTTGAGATTTACTTATTTATTTATTTTGCAATTCTGCTATGCTAAGCAATTTCAGAGATTACACCAACCATTCATAAGTGAATTTTTGGAATGCTGACCTCTCCCCTGATTTAATTCATTGTTTTTTGGAGATGGTAAAGAGTAGTACCCCAACAAAATAAAATGGTATGAGAAACTAGTCATGATCTCCTTGAGACAGCTATCGCTAGCACTGAATGAGTGCACCTATTCTACCCTGATGATGCAGCCACTTCCACAGCTGCAGTTGGAGAGGTCTGAGCAACAGGATCAACCGAAAGCACCTTTCTATGCCTGTTGCTTGATGTGTTGAACTGCAATGTGTCCGGGGATTGCTGTGACACACCTTTCAAGTCTGTGCATTTCAGCAGGAATGTTGTGGTCTCCCACATGCAATTTTGACACTAATTGAGTAAGGGGAGGCTTAGCTGAATGCCCTGGCAAGCTATGGGGAGAAGAGGGCTCATGTGCTGCAACTGCTCCTCTGAGAGTCAGTCTCACTGTTCTGATCAGAGCAGCTGCATGTTTACAGAGCAGCATTGATCTCAGCCACAAGCCAGTCAAAAAAAGCCTTTTGGTTTTGATAGGCAACAGCATGATCCAGTGGATCCTTGAACAAGAGTCAGGAGAATTCAGTTCTGTCCCAGACTACTGAGCTACCACCAAGCTACTGTCTGAGATTATGCATGTCACTTCATCTCTTCAGGTCGCAGTGTCCCCATCTGTAGAACAGGGATAATGGTATTTATTTCCCTTTGTAAAGTGCTTTGAAATGTATGGATTAATAGTGTACAAAGGTGAAATATTGCCAAGTGTTAGGAGTTTTTTAAATAAAAGAAGAGATGGATGAAGGTGATCCCTGCCTTCCAAAGAGAGTCTGAATACTGGGGATGCATTAAATTAATCGTATTTATTGGACTTCTTCAGCCGTGGCACAAACTTGCCTTTTAATTAAGAATGTCGTCATGAGGAGGAGCATTTGAATTTCAGTGGCATTGTGACATCACAGTTTACATGTATTGAATCCATAATCTTACAACATGGCCTGTTAACTGAGCACTGGGGCAACAAGAATATGTGAATGCATTTTGGGTAGAATATTTGAATCATGTGATGGACCCCTAAAAAACTATATTGCTTGAATATATATGTTATCTGCTGCAAAATACCCTCAGAAGATACTCTGCTTATGGCAGCAAAGAGAATCATTGCAGAGCTTCAAATGAGATTATCCCAATTAAAAAAAAAGTATATACCGGTGTATATATATATATATCCCTCTCATAGGTGCTGGAATTAGTGGTGCTGGGGGTGATACCACACCCCCTGGCTTGAAGTGGTTTTCATCAAGTACAGGATTTACAGTTTGGTTCAGTAGCTTTTAATAACCCCACTATACAAATTGGTCCAGCACCCCTGCTCCCTCCTTTCAGCACATAAATCCTAAAGACCTACTTTTATTTAACCTTTTATGTTAAACGTCAGAGACAAAGAGATGGAAAATGACTATGCGTGTGTTTTTGATTTAACGGTTGATGTTACTAAGTGGTAATGTACCACTTAACTCTACCCAAGCATATTTTTCAATGATCTATAGCTTCTTATAAGACAAATATACACCACAATATATTATTAAACAAAGTATATTGCCATGAAAACATTTCCCTGCCTCATAATGCAATTGCTGCAAGGGTCAGCTTTTGTAAATCATTATACATTGACATGGATTTAACTGAAAAGAAAACTTTCAGATCATTTTCTGGGCCGTGAACCACTGACTTCTATAATTTCACATATGTCCCATTAAAAAAAAACTATAGTTCCTATTAATGATGTAATAGTGTAACTGTTTGTTTTTAACAGCTATTGAAAATCAGTCTATTAAATGTTGGAGGGTTGTTCACAATGTTACCCCGATCCTCTTAAAAACAGTGAATTTGTCAGTGGCCTGTTCCATATAAAATTTTTTCCTTCAAACCAAAGAGTATCAGGACATTGGAGCTAATGTAACAGGAGTCTTGTACTTACACTTCTGGCCTGTGCAGTTACTCAAACGCTGTCGTTGTTGAGCAACAATCATTAATTAGGACTCTGTGGGAATAGCTCCAAGTCTATTGTGCACTGAAGGATCCCAAGGCACCACTGCTGTACCTACAAACACATTGCTTAACTTTTATTAACCATTAAAACAAAAATTCAAAAAGCCGAAGATAAAGTTCCGTTCTTACCTAATAAGAAGTCAGCTCCCTTCTTATTAAGAGTTCTGCAATTGCTTGTCTGACTCCAGAGATTGATTTTTCTTGAAGGTGCAGGGCAGAACATTAGTTGCAGTGCTAGATATACCTTTCTATTCCTAGAAACCCCAAAATATAGTAGAACCTCAGAGTTACGAACACCTTGGGAATGGAGGTTGTTCATAATTCTGAAATGTTTTTAGCTCTGAACAAAATGTTATGGCTGGTCTTTCCAAATTTTACAACTGAACAGTGACTTAATACAGCTTTGAAATTTTACTTTGCAGAAGAAAAATGCTATTTTTCCATTCATTTTTTAGTAGTTTACATTTAACACAGTATTGTACTTATTTGGGTTTTTTGTTTGTTTTTTGTCTCCTACTGCGCGATGGTGTACTTCCAGTTCCAAATGAGGTGTGTGGTTTACTGGTCAGTTCGTAACTCTGATGTTCATAACTCAGAGGTTCTACTGTACACATGCGGGGAGCAACTGCCCTGTACTTGGTGTAGTCATTTATACCAGTGCAGAGGGAGCACAAAAATGGATGTAGAATGCTAAATCACAATGTGAACTAGGTCCTATGACTCCATCTTAGCCTATAACCATACACTGATATGACATGTACCAGATAAACCTGGTATAAAAAGCATATCTAACTATATATCATATACTCCTGTTTATCCAAAACCCTATTATCCAAACCGCCGCATTATCTGAATCTCTTTCCTATCCCCCAGCATGAGATACATGAGATCCATGCTGCAGAGGGATTCAGATAATGCAAAGGTTTGAATAATAAAGCAGAATCCCCCAGTCAGGACTGTGAAGAAGAGGAGGACCACAAGTCCCTAGCCACAGGGGAGGCCACCCTACTGCTGAATGGCTCCTCCTTCTTGCTTATCTGAATTCCTAATTATCCAAATAAAATCCATGTCCTCCATTCTATTCGAGTAATTGGGATTGTACTGTATTAGTGAGAATTTATTGTAATTTAGACATGTTTTTTCCCCAAGATGAATTAACAGTAAGGACATGAAATTCCAGAGTGAGAATTGCAAGAAATCTGACACAAAACAAAGTCAAGTATTTATGTTCAGTTCAATTGACCAAGAGACCTGTAACCTCTATTCTTTTTTACTAAGGCCTTATCTACACTAAAGGGAAAAGTCGATCTAAACTCAAATCGATGTAGTTTAGATCTACTTACCACAGGGTCCACACTAAGCGACGTCGATGGGGGACTCTCCTTACTTTTCTCGATCAAGTGAAATACAGGAGTCGATGAGAGAGCAATTGGCAGTTGATTTAGCGGGTCTTCACTAGACCCGCTAAATCAACCACTGATGCACTGATTGCTGCAGTGTCGTTCCTCCGGTAAGTGGAGACAAGTCCTAACAGTGGCTATAGACTTCTCTCCAGCAGCTTGTGATCATTATGACATTGCAGTCCTCAGGGCACCATCTGTCGCTTACTCATGTCAAAGTTCCTTTGTTCAAGAGTTCCTGCCTGAAGATCTGAGCTTGCAAGCAGAGCTCCTGAACTTAGTTAAACTTGTTTACACATTTCTCCAGAGTGGGGGGGCCAGAGACAATCTCCCAACGTTGCTCAAATCCACTGAATTAGAAGCATTGCTGGACTCCTGGAGAGACCTCTAGCTGGAATTAACCCTTAAGGTTTCATACAGCCACCCACACCACAATACCCACCACATCCACATAAACATATATATAACATTCATAAAATTAATACATATACAGAGCTCTATCATATTCTTCATAGCTATTCATTATGTAGTGATAATATTACACTGAAGCTATTATAATACAGTGTCAGTACATACGGTCATTTGAGGAGTAATAGACTGAGCCACAAAATAATCATGGCAATCTCCTCTTCATGGCAGGTTGAGTATTACTGGTCTGTATTCTACAGTAGAACTATGTACAGTTCTATGTACAGTATGTACAGTAACTGCTAAAAATATGTGCCTGCTCTGTGACATACAGTACTAGATGCAGCTACAGCCTAAGCAAACTCATTAGTGAGGCCCCACCAAATTCATGGTCTATTTTGATCAATTTCATGATTGTAGGATTTTTTTAAATCATCAATTTCATATTTATATCTGAAATTTCAGGGTGTTATAACCATGGGGGCCCTAACCCAAAAGAGGGTTGTGGGGGGATCATAAGGTTATTATAGAGGAGGAGTCATAGAATCATAGAATATCAGGGTTGGAAGGGACCTCAGAAGGTCATCTAGTCCAACCCCCTGCTCAAAGCAGGACCAATCCCCAGCTAAATCATCCCAGCCAGGATGTATCCTATCCCTACCCTCCAGCATATCTACCACTCCTCCCAGTTTAGTGTCATTTGCAAACTTGCTGAGAGTGCAGTCCACCCCGTCCTCCAGATCATTAATAAAGATATTGAACAAAACCGGCCCCAGGACCAACCCTCGGGGCACTCCGCTTGATACCGGCTGCCAACTAGACATGGAGCTATTAATCACTACCCGTTGAGCCCGACGATCTAGCCAGCTTTCTATCCACCTTATAGTCCATTCATCCAGCCCGAACTTCTTTAACTTGCCATGGTATTGACCCCCTTAATTCTGTGCTACTGATGACAGAGGTGCTGCCTTCAGAGCTGGGCAGCCAGAGAGCGGTAGGCAGTGCAGAAGTAAGGGTTGCATGGTGGGGGGGAGGTGTTCCTCACTTTTGTTGGGGGCAGGACTGGCCTTATGAGTGGGTGATAGCCCAGGACCCTGTGGTCAGGGGGGTGCTGTGGTCCCCCCCCCCCCCCACACACACACACACAGCCAGCCCAAGGCCCCTTTAACTCCCAAGTGCAGGGCCTGGAGCTGGGGAGGGGCAGGGCTGGGGGCAAGAGCACCAGAACCATTGTAGAAGTGGGGGCACCACCAGCACCAGAACCAGGGGGGCACGAGCCATGCCCCCCACTTTTTAGCATAGACATAGTTTGAGAGATGGGGGCAGCATTGCCCCCCCAAACTGCAAGCTTCAGGCCAGCGCAGCTGCTCCCTGTACAGTGACTCCTCCTCCTGCAGCTGGGTAGCGATGGGGAAAGGAAGCAAGGTGGGTGTTCAGAGCTTCCTGCAATCGGTGGAGGTTCCCAGAGGTGGGTCTGACCTGGTTCCAGGAGCAGACCCTGCAAGAGAAAAGGAAGTCTTGGCCCCCTCCAGTGCCGCCAGGACTAGCAGCTGGAGCCCGGCACATGATAGGAGTCCCCAAGCAGGGGCACTCCCAGCCCTACTCCTCGCCAGCAGATTTCACAGGAGAGATCAGATTTCACGCTCTGTGATGCGTTTTTCATGGCAGTGAATTTGGTAGGGCCCTACTCATTAGTTATGGTAGCGCTCTGCTGTGATTTTTTCGCACAAAACTTGTGGAAAAGACTGGTAAGTAAGTGGGGGAAAGCCAAAAACAGAGAGTTTGTTTCTAGTTTCTAAATTATGCAAGTTTTCTTGAGAATCTTGATAAAATTTTGCTCACTAAGAATTTGGGGACTCTGAACTAGAGTTATCTTCAGACAGGGACAGATTACAGGGAGAGAATGACTGAAAATGTTTTCAGCAGAGTGAATGGCAATTTAGCAACTCAGCTCACTGTGGCATTTAGATATGCACCAGAATACCCAGCCCCTCCTAGCTAACTTTATCAGATCTTGGCTAAAAAGGCTGGTCTCTTATTCCATTTTTTTCAGTTCTGATGTCAGTGTGAGGGAGGAATTACTCCTATGACTGTGGAAGGAAGGTCCCAATGACCAGTGGCTAGATAAATGGAAGGAGGCAGGAAGTAAATGTAAGGGGACTGTTGACCCCTTACTAAAAGCCAGTAGGGGTGTTTTGGTTGGCTAGCTCCCAGTACCAAAAGAAAGGCAAAGAGTTGATGGGAAATCAGGACCCCGAGACTGACAGTCCCCAGGAACAATGGGGAGAGGCCGATGCTCCAGGTCAGCCTGATTGACAGGGCAGGCAGACTAATCAGGGAGTCAGAAAGCCAGGGGGGTCCCATCTTCCATGTGATCTGGAATTGCCTGCGTCAGACAGAGTGGGGCAAGCTAAGGAGAAAGCAGGGGCCCAAGCTGAGCTGGGGAGCGGAGCCGTGCCAGATCCAGAGGGGCCAGAAAAGTATCCAGGAAGCAGGTCAGTGCTGGGAGCAGAGCCACAGAAGCAGCCCAGAGAGCAGACCTGTGCTGGGGGGAGAAATGTAGCAACCAGAGCCAGAGTGGCCAGAGAAGCAGCCCAAGGAGCTGGACGCAGAGCAGCAGCTGCGCTGAGGCAGGGTGGAGCTGGAGCTGGGGCTGGAGCAGTCTGGAGCTGAGTGCGGTGAGCAGCTGGGGAGAGTGAGGGGGACCCTGGGCAGCGGACCCAGCGCAGGGAGATGTCCCTGGCCAAGAGGCCATGCAGGCCAGACTTGGAGGGGGATTGTAACCCTGACAGGGCGGGGGCAATGCTGAGAAGAAGGGTTCTGCCCCCTAGAGCCTGAGGGCATGTGGCCACCTCCAGAGCAAGTGTCCAACCTGCAGCATCCCTGCAGCCAGCCAGGGCCTGGGCAGGAGGCCTGGGATGTGTGAGGGACAGACTGTGAACTTCCCTGACATTCCAGAAACACTGGTTGTGACATCCCCGTGCCACAGAGCAGGGTGATGTGCTTTCCTTTAACTTTTCCCATTTTTTCCTTTTTTTTTTTAATTGACTGCTGTTTAATAAATTGTATTTGCTTTGAACTATATGTAATGATCAGTAAGTCGGGGAAGCATCCAGTGACCACCACAAGGTTGGGGGTTGAGCCTGCCAGGAATCCTGGGCTCAGCCTTGTTGGGTTTACAAGGACTCTGCCACACAGGAGAGTGGAAGGGGAGCCCTTGAGGTCAGGCAGGCCTCTGGGTAAAGGAAGTGGGAGATCCTTCAGATCCTTTCGCCAGCCCATTTCACCACGGTAGTGTATAAGCCAGGAAAGTTCCCCACAATAGCAGGACCATTCCCCCACTAACATAAAGGTGCTAACAAAACAACATGAAAGTACTAAAGGATGCGTGGGCATTACTCATGAAGGTCTGAATAACACATTTTGATGTCTATGTCATTTCACATTAGCCCAAGACATTGCACGTATACACTCATGATTTTGAAGATAGAAACAGTGAGTCAAGGAAAAGCTTGAGTCAAAGTGAACGTGAACTAAGTAGAAAGAAATAATTACAGTCACGAATTCATGTCATGGAAGGTGGTAAGACAGGGCAGGGTGAGCAACAGAAGCAGACGAGGGACCTAAGGGGCAAGTGGGTAAAATTGTGAAGACCTGGTGACAAATAAAATGAAGGTTATTTGTATTATCTTTAGCAGCTACATCTAGTCTTCACAGAAGCTCCCATGAGAGTTTATTTAAATCTGCTGAGCACTGTCTGTTGATATTATTCTGTAAGAACCTATGCATTATGTATGAGATAGCTGCACCTTGACTTAAAAAGGTAAAATGCAAATGTTCCCCCATGACTGTGTATGAAACTGGTAGCACTGGTCTTATAGATCTTGTAAGTGGAAGTCAGACATAAAAGAGAGAGTTTGAATTAAAACACAGAAGTCACAATACTAGCAGGACAAACTCTCAATAGGGTTGCTAGATGTCTGGTTTTCGACTGGAACGCCCTGTCGAAAAGGGACTCTGGCGGCTCCGATCAGCACCACTGACCAGGCCGTTAAAAGTCAGGTCGGCAGAGCAGCAGGGCTAAGGCAGGCTCCCTGCCTGCTGTGGCTCTATGTGCCACATTGCTCCTGTAAGCAGTGGTATCCCCTCTCCAGCTCCTATGTGAAGGGGCAGCCAGGGGACTCTGTGCGCTGCCTCCACCCCAAGGGCCAGCTCTGCAGCTTTCTTTGGCCAGGAACTGTGGCCAATGGGGGCTGTTGGGACAGCACCTGCAGATGGGGCAGTGCACAGAGCCACCTCGCCACAGCTCCACATAGAAGCCGAAGTGGGAACATGCCACTGCTTCCAGGAGCTGCTTGAGATAAGTGCCATTGGGAGCCTGCACCTCTGACCCACCCTCCCGTGCCTCAACCCCCTGCCCCAGCCTGAAGCCCCCTCCTGCACCTCTCATTTTTAGCCCCACCCTACAATCCACACAGCCCTAGCCAAATCCCATACCCACTCCCACGCCCTAACCCCCTGCCTAAGTCCAGAGCCCCCTCCTACACTCTGAACCCCTTGGCTTCACCCCCAAGCCTGGAGCTCCCTCCTGCACCCCAAGCCCCTCATCCCTGGCCCCGCCCCAGAGCCTGCACCCCCAACCAGAACGGTCACCCCCTCCTACTCTCCAACCCCCTGCCCCAGCCCCATGAAAAGGAGCGAGTGAGTGAGTGAGGATTGGGAGAGCAAGTGATAGAAGGAGGGGGGATGGCGTGAGCAGGGGTGTGGCCTCAGAAGTGGGGTAGGGACAGGGCCTCGGAGGAGGGGAAGGCAGAGAGTGGGGCAGGGGTGTTTGATTTTGTGCGAGTAGAAAGTTTGAACCTCTTGTGAGTTAGGGTTGCCGAGAAGCATCCAGAAATTGGAACCTGCATGCTAGAAATCTGGGCTAAAAAAACCTCAGAAGTTGCTTTCTTGAAAAATGTTCAGGTTCTTGTGGTGTTGGCTGAATCATAAATACCATGTGAATAGACTTTTATACAATATTTCAGTGTTTCCATTTCTGATCCTGACCCACGACAAGGTAATGCAGAGGTATAAGGAAATGCTAAAAAGAAATGAACTTTTTCATCACTCACTTCAGTTTATGCTTTGAAGAAAAATTTGGGTCAGTACTTGTTTTATTGAGTTTGTCTCTCAATCTTAGCCCAAGAGACTGGTGCATAAATCAAATAGAGAAGAAAATCTAGGATCCTTAAAATTAAAGAAGAGCTAGATATGTGCTGAAGAAAGTCTGTTACCTGTATTTGTCTCTGAGCACTATTAGTTTTACATAGTGGAAAAATATCACCCAAGCATTTGTCCAAGTAGCGGAAGGTCTTCTCACTTCAGAGTGGGATTTTCTGTTAGTCTGCTTTTAGAGAAGAAATGTTATGAGCCAACATGTATCATGATGTGTCAGTAAATTTGGAATACTGTAAAGTTCAGAGATGCTTGAGTCATACATTTTGGTTCAGGCCCATCTCTAGTGAGAAAGGCAGTCTTTTTCTGGTACTTCTCTGGTTACCAAAAGCAGTAACTCCAGAAATCTAGAGCCAAGAACCTGTCATCATGAAGTTCAGCCCAGTTTTACTCGTCCAAAAAAATGTCCATGATCCGAAGTGTTGATTGCTTCTCTGAACTGACCTCCTGACCCTTTTAAGGTTTGCCAGTCACTACATAAAATTTTTATACCAGAGTCAGCTACTTCCCATGCATATCCTAATAGCCAGAGTGACTCTGCAGCATCCTGCCGCAGTTTCCCTCTTCAGGACTTCTTAAATAAACCCCAACAGTCCAACCCCAACACATTCCCCTTCTGGACCTCATCTAGTTGTATAGAATTCAAAACAAACTCAGTTCTGGGGCTTCTGCCCTTTTCCCAGGAGAGGATCCAAGCATTCCAGCTTCACTCTCTGGCTGGAGTCTTGTAGGCCTGAAGCCTCAAACTTATCTACAGCCTTCTGCTCTCTTTAGCATCACTCTGCTACAGCTTCTTATTATTATTACCTGTCCCTCTCTGGCTCTTTTTAGAGACCAGAAACCCTCCATGGGTATATTTACACAGCCCAGGGCAGCAAGCCTCAGTCAACAGACTGAGGGACACTCTAAAAATAGCTTTATAGACAGCTCTTTGAAGTTGTGGCTCAGACCTGAATCTCCACCCTTCTTCCCAGGCTTCAGAGCCTGAGCCACAACATCTACACAACTATTTTTAGCACAGTACATAAACCCTGCTAGAACAAGTCACTCGACCCAGACGGGGAGGCTTACTGGGCTGTGTAGACATACGTTAACAGGACCCATCAAGAGGCTGTTAATGAAGTGCAGGTGGACTGGACCAATGCCTCTTAAAGGGCTAAGTGCACAAAGTGACACAGAGCACTATTACATGCAAAGGCATTCAAGTCACTTTTAACTTAATTGGTCAAGTCAGTTCCACAATTCACCAATGAGCTGTTCCATAGCTATGCTAAGATATGAAATAAGATCCCAGCCCTGCAAACACATGCTTGCTTAATTTTTAGCACATGAAAAGTCCCATTGACATCACTGACACTACTCACACCCTGCAGGATAAGCATGTAAGTGTTTGCAGGATTGCAGCCTTTGGACAAATCTAAATTGTTTCTCTTGCAATAACAAACCTCTAAAAAAGGGAATTAATTTTGTTTAAAAAGTATGCTGGAGGTTAAAAGGACCCTCTGTATGAATATAATGAAAAATTATCTTTCCACATCACAGAATCTGCTGGCAGAACTGGACACTAATTGGAACACTTGTTGACAACCTCAGCAGAGGCACCATGGATTGCATGAACATGAACCTGCCTCCTATTCTTAAAATGGATCCCTGCATGTTAGGGGTCCGGTACATAGGCTAGGTAGTATGAGGAATGTGCCCTGCTGCTGCCTATGCTGTGTGTGAAGTTTCTTTTCCCCAGAGAATGCAGAAATTAATTCACTTTTCAGCATTGACCTTTTGGAAATTTTTTACAAGTACAAGTTTCACTTTAAAGAACATTTGCTAGTGTTAATCCAGGGAGAAATCAAACACTCACAAATCGGGAATTAGCAATTTATGTCTGTGTGACCCCATCCCTTATTTACCACACACTATTCAAACTCTGCCTGAATATGGAAATATCCATTTCCTCATTTGTGTGGTGGTCATCACTCTCATATCTGAGTGCTTCACAGACATTAGTGAATGTATCTTCCCAACACCCCAGTGAGATATTGAGGTTTTTCCATATTCCAGTTTAGCTTGGAAAAAGGGATCCATATTTAACATGCAAGCATGTTTTCTTTACCAAACTCTGCATTGATTTGCTTTGAGATCCATGAAGAATCTATTAAGGTTTTGGGCATTATTCACAATTATCAAGCTGACTGCAAAGTCTAGAACAAAAATAAAAGATTACTTAGCTTCAGGATATTTCTTTGTCATAACTGTCCCTGGACTCACTACAAAACTATCAGCTAAATGCTGCATATGGTATGCTGTAAAAAAAGCATGATGACAGTTTTCTTCCAGTAGTAGGACCAATGACTAATGCAGCTCTGCTGTATTTTGTCTCCCTTTGCTTTGATGAGTCACAAGGACTAGGTAATGGTGAACTCAGATCCTTTTCAATCAGAGATTGATTTGAGTACATTTAAGGGCCATATCCACTATAATCCGGATATTACATATTAAAGGAGGCGTACAAAATTACTGCTTTTAACAGTCTTTCCATTTGAAAAATAAATTTAGTGATGATAAGATGAAATCATTTCTTTTTTCAGAAAAATAGGAGGAGCTTATATATATAAACTGCCCTCAATGACTTCAATAGGAATGTGGAGACTGAGTAATAGACAGAAAGGATTTATCATTCAGAGACAAATCTGCTCAGTACCGAGTATCTGGGTTGATGATCTCTGTGGAGGCAGAGGCAAGAACAGGTCATGCACTGGCAGCAGATCTGATTCTCAGGGCTTTGTCTACATTACCTGCTGGATCGACGGGCAGCAATCGATCCAGCGGGGGTGAATTTATCATGTCTAGTCTAGACGTGATAAATCGACTGCCGAGTGCTCTCCTGTCGACTCCTGTACTCCACCACTGTGAGAGGCGCAGCGGAGTCGACAGGAGAGTGTCAGCCACCGACTTACCGCAGTGAAGACACTATGGTAAGTAGATCTAAGTACGTTGACTTCGGCTATGTTATTTACATAGCTGAAGTTGCTTAACTTAGATCGATCCCCCACCCCGGTGTAGACCAGGCCTCAGCTGCTTCTATCTTCATAGCCAAAGTAGCCTCCACGATCTTTGCACCTCCACTCTTGATGATGAATCTGTATAGCATTACACCTAAACTAACCATGATCCCCACCCAACTCAAACACCTGACTTACATGATTGCATTGACTGCCTCTTTGAAACTAGGCTATTGAGCTGTCTTATCTATCCCGCTCCCCCATACTCTGGTTTACCACATAGTATCTCAAAGCCTCACAAGCTTTAATGTATCTGTGCAACACACCTGTCAGAAGGTAAAGTGCTGTTATCCCCATTTTTCAGAAGGAGAACTGAGGCACAGAAAGACTAAATGGCTTGTCTAAGGTCACACAAGTCTGTAACAGAGCAGGGAATTGAACCCAGGTCCCCATCTAGCATCCTAACCACTGGATCATCCTTCTTTGCACCCCTCCTGAAATCCAGCACTCATAAGCATTGTGCCATGATTTTATAGTCTCTGGAGTAATCTGAGTTCATAAACCAATGAACGGGTTACACCCATCCATGAAGGTAGTTTTCCAGCTATATCTATCTTACCCTTAGTAAGTATTCCAAGTTTATTTCAATACAAGCTACTCCTAGAAATTTGAAATAGTCTCCTTTCTACATAACTGTTTCAGAAGATCACATGAGACAGACCCACTTGAATAGTATTGTTTATATACAACAGGAGAGTTTTTCTAATGAGTTCAGTTGTCACAGTCTCTGCGTAGGCTGCCCTTTCTGAGTCCTTTTGCAGTCCCCGAGTGTACTCCTTTCAGGTGGCAGGCCCATGTCTCCAGTTTTTTGGGTTGGACAACGTGGTCCAGTTGCTCTCCATGTGTGTCTTGGGTTACAGCCCCCTGATTGTCAACCAGGTTATTTAGCAGGCCCAAAAGGCTTGATACCTTCCAGACATTATCTTTGGAAGCCTGTGGACAGTTACAGCATGCAGTGACACAAAAGCAGCTTCTGTATTTTCCCAAAAGATACATAGCACTTAGAGAAGTGAATTTAAAACAACAGGGACCTTCATGTATGTTGTCTCACCCATGCTTGGCATTCCCCTCTGGCTCTTGGCTTGGGCTGACTTGGTCCCCAGGAAGAATGAGGAGCACCAGGGCTAAGTTACAGCCTGTTTGCTGTAAGCCTGCATCAGTCTGTAGCCACTGACAACTTCCTCCTCCCTGTGTAAAGGGCAGATCCTTTACAAAATCACTGTTGTTTGATCCCTGGATTCTTGGATTTGGCAAACAGGCCTGTCACCAATATTGGGGTTGAGGAGTCCCCCTTCACGGCTATAATCCTGGCTATTGTGTTTGAGGGGAAGGTCTTTATCTAAAGCATAGTTTTACCTTTACTGCCAGGTTTCTTTAACAACCTCTTTTGAGCTAATGATGCATTCAGGCAAAATAATATCACACGGGTAACTATCAAAATGAATAAAAATGAATGAATTTTTAAAAATGAATATTTCCCAGTTCCCCAAATTTCCTCTGAAAAGCCAGCTTACATCATCTTAGAAAATGCTTCTGAAGAGTCCATGAACATTAATTTCCCAAGGAAAGACGTATTAATATATTTTATAAGAGTCTGCACACGCATGCCTTTACTTTTTCTGGTAACCTGATGCCTTCCTAATTTAGAAAGTAAAATAATTGGGGCAGGGACTATGTCTTCTGAGCACACTGACTGTGTTTACTAGGTAGTGCAGACAACGAGGTTAATTTGTAATAGTTTCATGAATGTGACCTATCAAGGTACTCCAGACATTGCCATATTGGGTTATTACAATGTGGAAATGGACTGGTGCTATTTCACTGGGAGCTGTTGAGAAACAAGCAGGAAATGAAACAGTGACAGAGAGAAGATATCTCAGAAGAAAATAACAAGGTTCTTTAAAAAGAACAGGAGTACTTGTGACACCTTAAAGACTAACAAATTTATTTTAGCATGAGCTTTCGTGAGCTGCAGCTCACTTCTTTGGATGCATAGAATGGAACACACAGACAGGAGATATTTATACATACAGAGAACATGAACAGAGAACAAGGTGGAAGTATGCATACCAACAGGAAGAGTCTAATCAATTGAGATGAGCTATCGTCAGCAGGAGGGAAAAAAACTTTTTGAAGTGATAATTAAGATGGCCCATAGAAGGTGTGAGGAGAACTTAACATAGGGAAATAGATTCAATTAGTGTAATGACCCAACCATTAATGTGTGGCCTATTAATTAGAAAGTGCCTACCTGAATCCAGGTTAACAGGCTTTGTTCCAGGTCTGATGCCTGAGATCAAAGGACACTAAACTGTTCAAAACCACTGCTGAGAGAGAGAGGGGAGGGATGAGTAGTCAGCAGTTGCTCACGGGGCAACATTGCAGGAGCGACACCAAAAGAGAGAGGCGAAACTGAAGCAGGGCCAGCTGTTCGTCTCGGTCCATAAATAGAGGTTCCTGGGCTGTCTGGAGCTTATCAAAAACTAACAAGGAAAGGATAAGGTTTAGGTAAGACCTAGACATGTAGGCCTTTTGTTGCTTTCACCCTTTTCTTTGCTTGTTATGTACCTTTGGGTGAATAAATGTACCCGTGTGGGTGCCTCAAAGTAAAGCTGTGACTGAAGTAGACTGCACAGTGGTACCTCTGCACTTACCATGAAGGAATATTCCAGTAGCACTAGGTAATCCAGCATGCAGGGAGCTCAAAAGTCTGCAGTGCAGGGGTATTATAGCACCAGTAGAAGCCAGTTCAGCCTGGATAAGCAGCAGGGTGGTGGTAAAGAAGCCACCAGCCAAATTGCACATCTGCATAGCCCCAAAGCCACTGAACCAAGCACTGAAAAGAGGCACTGCCAACAACTGATAATATCTGGCCACAACTTTACAAAGCCAGAATCTTTATAGTCCATAATGTGAGGAATAGCTTTTAACGCATAAGCCTAAATAAATTGTCCAGCATGCTGACAACCGTTGCAACACCATTTGGTTGCTACAGATGGCTGTGCATGCTGATGGGCATAAGTCCAGCACCAGAGGTGTTCCAGAGAAGACTCACCCAAGTGCTGGAAGGACTGCTTGGGGTGAAAATAATTGAAGATGATATCCTCATGTAGGTAAAGGGAGTAAAGATACAGAAGCTTGACAAGTCCATGACAGAGAACTACAATTTTTTCTACAGCGATGCAAGGACAAGACCATGAAATTCAACCCAGGAAAAATGCAATTTAAACAGAGTGAGCTGACATACATTGGACATCTGCTCAGAGCAGAGGAATTAAAAAACAGATCCCAACAAGATCAGGGCAGAGACACATCAGATCCAGTGGATGTAAAAGGGTTACAGTGCTTCATACGAATGATAAATTTTCTGGCCAAATTCTGTCCACACCTGGTGCAGTAGCAGAACCCATACAAGGCAGGATATTGAGTGGGATTGGGCAGGTCCCCAAGAGCAAGCACCTAACACAATGAAACTAATGATAACAGATGCCCCGTCCTGAAGTATTACCAGCCGAGAGAGCCACTAACACTCGAGTGTGATACACTAGAGAAAGAATTAGATGTGTCTCTTTTGCAGGAGCAGCTGGTCACTTATGCCAGCAGGATCATGTCAGAGACTGAACAGGGGAATGTCCAAATAGAAAAAGAACTTCTGGTTCTGGTATTTAGAGTGGAGCAATTCCATCAGTACAACTATGGCCCCCCAATAATAGCACAATCAGACCACATACCCCTGGAGATAATCATAGCAAAGCCCCTTTTTAGTGTGCCAAAGAGATTGTAGCACACGTTGATGCACCTCCAGTGCTACCAGGTAGAGAGATCAGATTTTGTCCATGAGGATTACTGGCATTTGCTGACACCCTGAGCAGGGCATATATACCCAGAATCAACTAGTTTGGGGAAAGAGGATCAGGATAGCAAATCCATTAACATACTGCACTATCTCCATTTCAACAGCACAACTAATGGATATCAAAGAGGCTACAGAAAAGGACAGGAATCAAGAGAGAGATACTAGCAAGGTGGCCAGAAGACAAAAAAAAATGTCCAGTAGGAGCAGAACCATATTATCAAATTAAAGATGAACTGAGCATCTATGATGCAATCATATTTCAAGGAGAGAGAATTATTTTTCTCTTCCACATTACACAAGTATGTCATGAAAAAAATGCATGCCTCACACCCAGGCATTGACCGCTGTTTTAGATGGGCTTCAGAGTGTGTTTACTGGACAGGAATGAATACACAACTCTGCTCCTTGACAGAAGGGTGACACACCTACCAGTCATGTGATAATTGCCGTCAGAAAGACTTTTATCATACAAGCTGCCCACCCGATGATAGGAAAAGTTGGCAGCAGACTTATTTACCTCCAATGAAAAGTAGTACTTGATTACAGTGGACTACTATTCAAATTTCTGGGAAGTCAATGCCCTGCATAATACAAGAAGAAATTCAGTCATTGGCAAACTGATGGTCCACTTTGCAAGATATGACAGTCCGATATTCACTGACAACATACCCTAATTTATCTCAGAAGAATTAAAGGAATTTGCATACAACTGGGAGTTTGACCACCACACCTCCTCCCCAGCATACCCACACAGTAATGATAAAATAGAATTAGCTGCAAAAACAGCTAAGTGACTGTTACGCAAGGAAGTTTCTTCTGGTTCAGACCCCTTTTTAGCAGGGGTGGCTCTAGTAATTGCGGCGCCCCAAGCAGGACGGTACGCTGCGGGGGGGCGCTCTGCCGGTCGCCAGTCCCGCGGCTCCGGTGGACCTCCTGCAGAAGTGCCTGCGGAGGGTCCGCTGGTCCCGCAGCTCCAGTGGAGCATCCACAGGCACGCCTGCGGGAGGTCCACCGGAGCCGCCTGCCGCCCTCCCGGCTTGACGCGCTGGGGTCTAGAGCCAGCCCTGCTTTTTAGCATCTTTGGCACACAGGAATGTGTCATTACAGGCATGCCAAAACACTCCAGTTCAGGCACTGATGGGACAAAGGTTCAAAATCCTGCTCCAATGAGAGTAAATCTGTGCAGCCAAAAGGATGGAGATGCCGCTGAAGGATGACCAACAATCAGAGAAAGCAGTTACTTGAGAACAACTCGTCAGCTAAGGACCTACCAGTCTTGGATACAGGCACTCGTGTGATGATCCAGCATTAGAGAGACACCATTATGCATGAACTAAAGGAATCGTGAGGAATGCAGTGGTAACCAAGTCATATGAGGTGATGCAAAAGGAAGAGAAGACACTTAGAAGCCAGCAGACACTACTCTAGAGAAAGCCTACAGAGATAAAGAGATCATCCACGATCTCTTTCTCCACAAAGAGAAAGTTTGCTAGAGTTAAAGATAGGTGATGGTGAAACAGATAGATCTCTCCCAGGACGGGCATCTGTGAGGAGACTAAACTATCTCAGACTATGTAGCCTGCTGAGTCTGTAACAAAGATGAGACTCCACCTCAGCTAAGTGCTAACAACCTCTGGCTGAAGAGACACAGGGCATCACTTATTTGTTATAATGTAAATGTTAACATGTTTTTAAAATAGGGGAGTTGTATCATGATAAGTGGAACTAGAGTCAGATGACCCATGTTCCCTGGAGGGACTGTTATTGAGAGGACACCAGGAAAACAAGTAATATGGGGAGTTATGCTGGAAGCAACTAGCCATAAAGACAGAGCAGTCCACTGGATTTAATAAAATTTTACTTGTTGTGAATAAAACATCCTACCCCCTACCCCCACCCCCAGGTTGTACAGGCTAAGCCGCCAGTCCATAATCTGGCCCTTAAGAAGCCTGTGGTTAATTGTTGACAAGGAACAGCTCTGTCTTGATGAATAGGGCAGTCAGAGGAGGGTAGATTGCTGGCAATTCACATTTTTGTTTGGGGGAGGGTTGATTTTATAAAGTAAATGTGTATGTGCTTAGGATTTTTCCCTTAATTTGTATACTAAATGTTTACAAAAGCACCTTCACCCCATGAGGGTGGGAGAAGCATTATAGCCCTGCAGCAGAGTCCAAATAACTGCCCTTTTCCTCAGGGCAGTATGGCCCAGTGGCCAGAGTCAGTGGGTTTGCTCTTAGCCTTAGGGCAATATGGCCTAATCACCAGAGTCAATAAGACTGTCCTTCACTGGGGTTCCAGCCGGAACATGCTGACTCGGTTCCCAGTTCCGCAACCAGATGAATGTTTGGTTCCCCCGGGGTACTTCCCACCCTGTCTTCCGTCTCTGTAGGCCGCAGGTCCTCTGGGTCTCCAGGGTAGTCGGCAGGTGAAGCTCCCAATGACTCCTTCTCCTCACAGGCTTCCACAGCCTGGGTTTCGCCTCTTTTGTCTGGCTCTCAGTATGGCTGGCCTCCGTGGTCTGGGGCTCCGACAGCTCCTGGCTGGGAGCCTGCAATACATGTCCTCTGTCCTCTGCAGTCAGAACAGACTGAACTGGGTTGCTCACTGTTATACTCACCGTATGGGTTCAGCTCACCGTATGGGGTTAAGCCCTTTCTGTCCAGTGCGGGGAAGGCGTACCCCATCACACAGTGCAATAGATGAGTCTCAACAAATAGAAAACAGACCACACAGGCATCCTGATGGTGATATCTACAATGCATAGTTATAGTTTAAAAATACAACTTAGTGCTATCCGTTACTGGATCTGAATAACAAGGATCAAGAGAAGCCCTTAGCCAAAAACATTTTTCAAGTTTGTAAAGTGAACATTTTCATACCACAGGTAAAATGGTCTTCTGCTGAATGGTGAGAAGAATGAGCAAACTAAATGGCCTTTTTACCCTTGATCAAGACAAGAATTTTCATTCTGTTTCTATGTGACCCCTGAAGCTGTGAAAAAAATGCCTCATCTGCATCATTTAGGTTAACGTCAGGAGAAATTAATCATTAAAAAGCTGTGACTGCAATAACTATGCCATCTATGTCGGGAAAGAAATTAAGGTATTCCCTCTGTCCAACGGTCACTCTCAGTGCACAAAGTGACTAGATGTATTTAGTGGAAATAGATCTTTCCTGATATGGTAAGGCTGGAGGAGATAAAGAAATTCAGAACTCTGTTTTCTCTCTCATATGTATTAAGAGGAAGAAATTAGATGCAGTTGCCTGCTAAAAGCTACTGCATACATTATAGTACTATATTAATACCTGTCTATTAAATGCAGCAATAAGTACTTGCAAGAGTAACTGTTAGTTATTTTTAAAGGTTCATTTTTCCCCTTTGTGCTGACACTGCCACTAGCAGAGTAAGTGTAGAGAGAACATCCCCTCAGGAAAGGAGTAGTTTTAAATTAACTCAAATGCACTATGGCTTCAATAGACCTATTAAAGGAAAATTTATTTTCCACCTTCAGCTTCATGAATTGCTAACTCACTTCAGACTCTGATATCAAAATGCAACATATATAAATAGAAAGATGTGAAATAACCTTTTTGCACCTCAGTATTAGAAATCTCTTTCTTTATACTCCACTTGTTACCATTTTAAAGGAGTGTCTTACAACATTAAAAAACAAAGGTGTATGACTTTGTGGCTTAACTTTCTCTCCCTCCCTCTCCCCATTAAATCCCCATTCAGCAAAACCTTATGCATATGCTTAAGGGCTTTGCTGAAATTGAGTGTGATATGCTCATGTGCTCCTTAGGGCCACCTGAGACCTATCAATAGCACTGTCAGAACTAGGAAACAGGGTAGGCAATAGAGTTTCCCACAGTGCAACACATTTGTAAGGCTAGAGTGTCAACACTGGAGTGGGGGGAGCGATTAGGCACTCTGGGCTGGGATGACTTGGGTCTGTGCACTGCAGTGTGGATACCAGAACATTAGATTCAAGCACAGATTCAAGGACTCACCACTGAGGTGCCTCCTACTGGCTGTCTGGAGAATTAGCTCTGTACCCTCTTCCGGTGGTGTCTCGCCCACCATCACCTCTGCTCCTGGACCCATGTCACTCCCAGGACCGCAGTGTCCTCTTCATAACACTGCCCTCCAGCTGTGTCACACTCTGTGTTCTCCTGTTCCTGGGGACCTGCAATCTTCGCCCAACCACTTCCCTCAGTAGCAACTGCAGTCCATTGCCCCAGGGCCGCTTCTCATGCAGCTCCAGCACCTTCTTCTGCCCTTACCTCAGGGGCTCAGCCTGCAGGCCCTAGCAGCCAGCCAGGAGCTCTCACTAGCTCCCTGGTCCCCACTTGCAGCACTGAATTGTGCTGGGGGCTTCTTCCCTCTGCTAGGAGCCTGGGCTTCTCCCCTCAGTCTTCAGTCAGCTACTGAACTCTGCTCTGCCTTGCAGCCCTTCTTATATGAGCCTGCCAGGCTATGATTGGCTGCTCCTCTCAGTCCCTTTCTAATTGGCTGACTCCTTAGTGCTGCTTTTAACCCCTTTTCTGCCAGTGAGGGGCAGCCACCCAATCACAGGGCCATAAAGCCAGTGCTTTTAATTAAGGTTTTTAAGAGGGCTGTCAATTAATCGCAGTTAACTCACGTGATTAACTCAAAAAAATTAATCGCGATTAAAAAATTGTATCACCATTAATCACAGTTTTAATTGCTCTATTAAACAATAGAATACCAATTGAAATGTATTAAATATTGTGGATGTTTTTCTACAGTTTCATATATATTGTATTCTGTATTATAATTGAAATCAAAGTGTATATTATTTTAATTACAAATATATGCACTGTAAAAACAATAAATAAAATAAATAGTATTTTTCAGTTCAGCTCAATTTCACCGTAGTGCAATTTCTTTGTCATGAAAGTGCAACTTACAAATGTAGATTTTTTTTTGTTTGTTACATAACTGCACTCAAAAACAAAACAATGGACTGAGTGGACGTGTAGGCTCTAAAGTTTTACACTGTTTTATTTTTGAAAGCAGTTATTTTTTGTACATAATTCTACATTTGTAAGTTAAACTTTCATGATAAAGAGATTTCACTACAGTACTTGCATTAAGTAAATTGAAAAATACTATTTATTTTATTTTTACAGTGCAAATATTTATAATAAAAAATAAATATAAAGTGAGCACTGTACACTTTGAATTCTGTCTTGTAACTGAAATCAATATATTTGAAAATGTGGAAAACATCCAAAAATATTGATATAAATAGTATTCTATTATTGTTTAACAGCGTGATTAATCACGCTTAATTTTTTTAATCCCACAATTAATCACAATTAATTGTTTTAATCACTTGACATCCCTACAATAAACCCATTCTGTCATCACTCTATTGACTCTCCATAGAATGTTGCATAAAGTTCAAAAATGTCCGTCTTTATCTTCAAGACCCTTAATAGTTTTAATCCAGGATCTCAAACAAACCTTACACATTTGGATGAAGATTGTGGTCATTAACGCCATTTCTGTGGCACAATTCAATGATTCCCTGCAAGGATGAAGCTTGGTTGTGCGTGAGGCTGAGCATCCTCGGAGCAGATCTAAGATTCTGGAACAAACTCCTTTACATACTAAGAACTACCTGAAACCTCATTGCTTTACACTGTAAGTGAAGTGCACACTTCTTTGACCTGGTCTTCACTAAAGAAAGCTTATAGCACATACAAAACAAACTGAAGAGTTCGGTCATGGAGAATGCTTCAAACATATAGCCCTATTCAGCACCAGTTTGTTTCAACTACCTGAACTGAAGAGTAGTTCAGAGTGGTATCATGTCAAAAAGAGATTGGCTTTTGCAGCAGCACACTCTGGCCTTTTTTTTTTGCTTGGGGTGGCAAAAACCTGGACCCGGCCCTGACGCTTGCCCACTGAAGAATAGGCCTAATCTCTTCTGCCTCTGAACCCCAACTGGAACACCCACCTTATCTACAGAGGAAAGTCAATAGGATTTGATGTTTGATCCAGAACCTCTAAATCAGTGACTGATAGTGCCACCCCTAGAAATGGTAAAGAAATACCGTACAGCTAAAAACATGAAAAAAGCTAAAATGTCAAAAGAGAAGAGAGATTTAAAAAACACATGTAAAGAGATCCGTAAAGGAAAAACATGTTTGTAAATCTACATGTTATCTAAAGAATCTGTGATCAAGTCAGATCTGAAAGCTCTGGAAGGGTGGTCCTATTGGGTTTCAGGGAGGTGGACCCTCCCCCAGCCTATGGGGAGGATCCACTGAGCCTGGGACTCAAATAATTACGGGGGACAACAGAAAAAATAATAAAGACAGATATGAAGGTCAAAGGGTCAAAAGTAGGGAAACGGAAAGGGACACCAAGCAGAGAACCCCAGACAGCGTCCACTGCACCTCGAACTGGAAGGGTGGCAATGTTTGCTAGAGGTAGCGGTGGTATGTCTGATACTCTGTACACAACTCATTTTAAATTATGTAAATTTCCAGTCATTCAATCTGCCAAAGAAATCAATTCTCTCCAGAAAGCAATTAGTTTTATAAAAATATTTCTGAATCATATATAAACTATATGCCATAACATTAAATATAGAAAGCCCTCTAACATTACATTTATGACCCAAAAAAACTGACTAAAGAAAATATATTAAATTAAAATATATCTTAACCTGGAATTTAAACCCAAACAAATCAACTAACTGGGTGAAGCAGAGAGGTAACTACTGAAAAGCTGGTGCTAGTTATGCTTTTATATAAAAATCTTACTTTTATGGTGAAAAACTGCAGATAAAACAGAACACAGAAGAGGATCCTTGTAAAAATATCCCTTGCAACAGAAAATGAGCTGATGCTTGCTTGGACCTTTCTTTGATACAACATTCATAAGGTAAATCCTGTTTGTTTGGGAGCACGCATTCACACTGGCTCACTCCTTCCATAATTCCATAATTCACATAGGAACTGATTTTTAAAGGTATTTAGGTGACAATAGGTGCTTAGCAGGATTTTCAAAAGCACCTAACTGCCTAATTCCCATGCAAGCTTTTGAAAATATGGAATTTTTCATTAAAATCCTATGTTATACCAGAGGACTGGAGTATAGCAATATGGTACTTATCTTTACAAAAAGCTCTAGGTATGATCCTGCAAATTATAAACCAATGAGACTTACTTCAGTACCAGGAAAACTAGTAAAATGAATAATCAAAAACAGGTTACATAAACATCTAGATGATCCTAGTATGATATAGACAAATGAGCACAATTTCTGTAAATGCAAATAATGCTTCTCTGATCTAACTCTCTGAGCATATCAACAAAATAATGGATATACAATAATCATGATATAATATATTTGGACTTTCTAAAGCCTTTAGCAGACTCCCTCATAAGAGGCTATTAATTAAGGCTGGTCCAAAAAAAATTAAAATTGTATGAAAAAAGTTTGACATTTCTAAGCTGTTTCTCAGGGTTTGGAACAGACTCATTTTTTGGAATTTCAAATATTTTTCCCAACTTTTTAAAATAAAAAATATTGTTGAAATGTTTCCATTATGGAAAACTGAGTTTTAGCTAAATGAAAATTTCAGTAACTATTGTGATGATAGTTTTGATAGCATCTTCGATAAAAATGTTAATGCAAAATTTCACCAGGGTTTTGGTTTTGTGGAAAATTGGTCCACCTTCTATGGGGAGAGGAGGCTGTATTTTTTGGATGCCCTCCACCTCAGTAGAAGGGGGATCAATTTCCTTGGGGACAGGCTGGATAGACTACTTAGGAGGGGGTGAAACTAATAACAAAAGAGGAGGGTAAAAAGAGGGAAGATATGAGCACTCAGCAGAAAATTGAGATGTTGAGAACAAAATTAATCAAGGGAACAAAGGATATGAAGAGAAGCAATTCCTGAGTTGCCTATAAACCAGTGCTAGAAGCCTGGGTAACAATCAAAAGGAAATGGAATTGATTCATTTCTGAGCATAAATTCTATCTAGTTGGTATTACTGAAACCTGGTGGGATGATTCACAAAAATGGAGTGTTAAAATCAATGGTTATAACCTATTTAGGAAGGATAGAACAGGCAAAAAGGGAGGGGGAGTGGCACTGTGTGTCAACAATGCAATTTCCTATTTCCAAGTCACTTATAACTCAAAAGAAAATGATCTTAAATGTTTATGGACCAATGTCCTATAAAGCAAAAGATGGGTACTAGTTGGTATCTGCTACAGACCACCAAATCACACTAGGAAACAGGATAACCCCCTCCTTTAGCACCTATGTAACATGTAGCAAAAACACCTGTGCGATCATGGAAGACTTCAATTTGAGTGACATATTCTGGAGGTCTCACGCTGCCTGTACTAAAACATCCTTAGAATTTCTAAATATTATAGATGACAATATCCTAACTGAAGAAGTGTGCAGCCAACACAGGGGAACTCTTTATTAAACCTTGTCCTAAAGATAAAGAGGAATTGACCACAGATCTAAAAAACAATGGTAGCTTAGGTACAAGTGATCATGACTTGACCATATTTATAATATGCAACCAGAAGAAAGCCCAGACCAGTAATATATGTACTTGGTACTTTAATAGGGTCAATTTCACAAAGCTGAAAACAATTATTAACCACATCAGTGGAGTAGAAGAATTGAATCAGAAAAATGTGAATGATAATTGGGAATCATTTAAGAACACCTTACTACATTCCCAAAAAGCCACAATTCCAGAACTGAAGAAGAAGGCTGTGCTGGTTAAAAAACTGACCTGGTTTAGAGGCAAAGTGAAGGTGTGTATATATATATATATATATATATATATATATATATATATATAAAACCATATGTGTATATATGTATATATATATGTGTGTGTGTGTGTGTGTGTGTGTGTGTGTATATAAAACAAATGGAGATATATATAACAAATGGAAGAAAGGGGAAGTGAATAGTAATGAATATAAATCAGAAGTAAGGAATTGTAGAAAATTGATAGGGAAAGCAAAGGGACAAAAGGCAAAATCTATGATCCAGCAGAGTTAATGACAATAAGAAGAAGGTTTTTTAATACATTAGGAACAAAAAGAATCCTGACAGTGGTAGAATTATCAATAATAATGCAGAAAAGATAGAAGTGTTCAATAAATATTTCTGTTCTGTATTTGGAAATAAAAACCAAAAGATATAGCCTCATCATATGTTGATGATAACACATGTTCCAATCCATTAGTATGTCTGGAGGATGTTAAACAAAAGCTATGAAAGTCAGACATTTTTAAATCAGCAGGTCCAGATAACTTGCATCCAGGAGTTTTTAAAGAGCTGGCTGAGAAGCTCACTACCATTAATGTTGAGCAATGTGGAAGCTCCAGAAAACTGGAAGAAAGCTAATGTTGTACCAATTTCTAAAAAGGATAAATGGGATGTCATCCTGATATTGATCCCAGGCAAGATAATGGAGTAGCTGATATAGGATTCAATAAACAAAGAAATAAAGGAGGGTAATGTAATTAATGCAAATCAACATGTGTTCATGGAAAATGGAGTCCGTCAAATTAACTTGATTTTTTTTATGAGATTACAAGTTTGGTTGATAAAAGTAATAGTGTTGTCTTAACATACTTAGACTTCTGTAAGTCATTTAACTTGGTACTGCACAACATTTTGATTTAAAAAACTAGCATGATATAAAAGTAATATGGCAGACATTAAATGAATTAAAAATTGGCTAACTGATATGTAACTGCAAAACAATGTAACTGTAAACAATGAATCATCATTGAGTGAGTGTGTTTACAGTGTGGTCCTTAAGGGTCGGTTCTTGGCCCTATATTATTTAACATTTTTATCAATGACCTGGAAGAAAACATAAAATCATCACTGATAAAGTTTGAAGATGACACAAAAATTGGGGGAGTGTAAATAATGAAGAGGATAGGTCACTGATTCAGAGTGATCTGAATTGTTTGGTAAACTGGGAGCAAGCAGACAATATGCATTTTAATACATCTAAATGCAAAAGTCTATATCTAAGAAATCACAACAATGGGTATACTTACAGAATGGGGCACTCTATTGTGGGAAGCACTGACACTGAAAAATTATTTGGGGGTCATGGTGGACAATGGCAGATGCAATTCACTGTTGATGCATGCAAAGAAGCATAGGTTGCAAGGAATAATTTGTGCCACTCAGCCACCTTACTGGATTCTAAATTAATTGTAACCACTCAGAAAAAAACCTGGGTATTAATGTGAACAGCTCAATAAAACAATCTGTAGCATTGTTCAATACAGAAAATGTATGGATGTATAAGGAATGGAAAATAAATATGTATAATGGCATTATAATATTTTCACATCAATGGCATTTCCTCACCTTTTGTTCCGTGTTCAGATTTGATCACCCTAATTCAGAGATATAGCAAAGAGAGGAAGGGCCCAGAGATTACAAAAATGATTAGAGGCAAGGAAAAAGTTCCACATTAGGAGATATTGAAAAGATTGCGACTGCTTACTTTGCACAAGAGCTAAAGACGAGGGGACATAACAGAAGTATATGAAGTAAAGAATGGTATAAAAAGGGTAAATGGGCACTCCTCTGTTCACTTTTACATAATATAATTTTTCAACTTTTCAGTACAAAACAATTGTAACTTTTACCCACTCTATCTCTGGCCCTTTCACAAGCTTCTGTTCACAGCCCTTCCCACGCTTTTTCACCAGCTCCTTCTCAGCTGGGAGCACCACCTCAGGTCTTGCCCAGTATACTCCTACTTCTTTCCCAGCATGCCTCACTATCAGACCTATTGTTCCTTTCAGCCCTGAGAACTAAAATTTCCAGAATTCCTTTGTTCTGGGGTGGACCAGGAACAGGACCAGACTAGGCCAATAGCCTGCCTTGAATAGCCCAGTGACAAAAGACATTACAAACGTTGCATTCTTCTGATCTGACCACCACCTCATGCAGCTGAAGATCCCAGCTTTGCTTCTCTCTCACCTAATGAAGCAGCCAAGCTGCTTTCCAACAAAGATTTCCTAATCCTTTTTGGTTTTAGTTTGTTCCAGGAGAGCAAGCCGCCACCCAGCTGCAGGGCCTAGATGTCAATGAGTTGGTAAAACAACAGTGTGAGCAGTGGTGCATGGAAACTGGTTAAAGTCAGTAGCCATGACCACCTCACCACAAGTGAGGAGGCAAGTGATGTAGGTGCTCCAACTATTAGAATCCCATACTTGTCTAACACCCAGTAGCTCACCCAAAAAGGACACACACACACACGCAAGGGTCACAAAATAAATAAAGAGCTTTACTCCCCATTTAGGTGGGATAATATAGAGGAATTCAATAAAGTAACAACAAACAACCAAATAATGCCTGATTCATAAGAGAGACCCTTTTATATTGGCAAGAATCCCAATCGACCCCTGTGCACCTCTGCAGAATACTCAGTCCAAGACAAACTCCTTCACAGCCGTCTAGGACTGAGGCCTCCCGCCAGTCCATTGAAAGCCCAAACCTCTTCAACTACTGCCAGGGGTGGCTCTAGACATTTTGCCGCCCCAAGCACGGAGGGTCCTGCGGTCCTGCGGCTTCAGCCTGCGGGAGGTCCTCCGAAGCTGCGGGACCAGCGGACCCTCTGCAGGAACGCCGCCAAAGGCACCCTGCCTGCCGCCTTCGTGGCGACCAGCAGAGCGCCCCCCCGCGGCTTGCCGCCCCAGGCACACGCTTGGAGCTCTGGTGCCTGGAGCCGCCCCTGACTATTGCTCAGCTTCCAGCCTTCCATTGCCAGGCAAAAGCAAGGAGCAAATAAAGACAACTAAGTTCCAGCAAACATTATCCTCTGCCAACATCCTCTTCCAAATTATTTGAAAGGCTGAGAAAACATTGTAGCAAGATATTTGATTCCTGCGATCACACTTACACACATAGCACTTGATGCATTGGATCCTACCAACATCCAACATATCCAATAAACCCTTATGCTTCAAGATGTATATCCCTTTAAAATTTCCTAGCCTATGTATAAATAGTGCTCACTCATATTCCCAGCTCCCTCCTCTTCGCCCTTCCTATCTCCAGCCTTCCTATCATGTCAAATTCTTAGCAAGTTTCTGGGAGAAAGACAAAAATGTGTCTATATTTTAAAAAACGGGTTGATGAACCACACTCATGAATATTAGGAGCAGCAGTGACAGAAAGATGAGTTTATCATGCTCGTAGGAGACTAATCAAACACAGTGAAGGTCTCTGATGAGCTGTAGAAAATGTCCCTACTATACAGTTACCAGCTGAGGACCTGTCACATTACAGGATGTAATCAATAAATCAAATGCCACTTGTGATTATCCTGCATGTCAAGTCATAGTTCCCTTTCCAATGTCCAGAATGTTACAAAGTGCTTGTATGGGTTTTTGTGATTGTTGTTGTACCTTTCCATCTCCACAGATGCTATTTCAGAGGAGCTATTTTTCACCCATAGCAATTGTAAGAGAATTACAAATTAGCATTGTCTCCACCAAAAGAAGAGAATGGCACAAGGAAATCTCTCTTTTGTGTCTTAGCCCTGGTCTACACACAGCCCCGGGGTCGAACTAGGGTACGCGAATTCAGCTACGTGAATAACGTAGCTGAATTCGAACTACCCTAGTTCGAATGACTTACCCGTCCAGATGCCGCGGAAGCGAACTCCGCGGCTCCAAGGTCAACTCCGCCAACTCCTCCTGCCGCGGTGGAGTACCGGAGTCGACCGCGGCGCTTCCGGAGTTCGAACTATCGCGTCTAGATCAGACGCGATAGTTCGAACTCTGAGAAGTCGAACTCGCCGCGTCGACCCGCGCGGTAAGTATAAACGTACCCTGAGAGACAGAACCTGTGCTGGCCTAGCTATCCTGCTATCCCTATGCCATCATAGCCCCCTAGTGTAGACACAGCGTAAGTCAACAGTTTTCTGTTGGTGCAGAAACACCATTTCCCCATACGATGTTAGCTGCATCAACAAAAACACTCTTCTATAAACACTGCTGCATCTACACTGGGGGTTTCATCAGCATAGCCATGCCAGCCAGGAGTGTTATTAAGAATTATGTGCCATATGCATGTCTAGTATAATACCAGTTACACCAGGGATTAATTTGGCCCAATAATCATACTGATACGTAGTAGCTTCTTTTCTGGTTCAGTATAATGTCTGACAGCCTGTATAATGTGTTGCACAAAGTACTCAAGAGTCAGGATGGTTGCGAAGAAGACACTACAGTTTTGGCGCATGCATCCAACGTATTCACCCATGAAAGCTCATGCTCTAAAATGTCTGTTAGTCTATAAGGTGCCACAGGATTCTTTGCTGCTACTACAGTTTTATTAACTTGATGAGAACACATCTGAGCCAGACTGTCTCAGAGTTCTGGAAACATCAGTGATGAAATCTTGGCCCTCACTGAAGTCAATGGCAACACTCTTCCTTCAATGGAGCTAGGATTTTAACCCAGGTTTAGGCTGGTCATGTTCAGAGTCTTAAAAGAGATATCACCATAGCCACATCCACACTAGCATTGCATCATCTCATTACCACAGTCACACCCTTACTAACATGATACTTGCTTGTTTATATTCATGAGATTTTTGAGGGGGTTGGGGTTTTTTTGTTTGTTCTTTTTAGATCTGATGAGAAATATTGCAGGCACAGTTTTTAACAAGACTTAGTACCTGTGTCTCTGTGGTGTAAAATAATTCCAATCCCACAAGAAAGTGTGTTTTCTCTTTCAGCCCCCATCTCTCATTTAATGGCTTCACAAGGTAAATGGTTCGTGTATCTCAGAAGAGTGTTTCAGATGGCCTTTCAGTTTATTTTAGAGCTTTGTGCATCACAGTTATTACTCAGCCAATTCATTGTTAATGCTGAAGTGGAGACAAGGCTATAAAAGTAAAACATGCTTTGCAAATTGTATTTGATTATTGTTTTTGTACGTGAAACTGCTTGGATTGTGGGAACATTGACGGCCTCTAAAAGGGTAATTTAATTTCTGTAAGCTCAGCTGAAACGGCTGCTGTTTTTAGGCAGTTGCCAACTTCATTTTCCTGTAGCATACAGAAAACAAATTCTGTTCTCAATAATGAGCCAATTCCAATTAGGGTAATTACCATGGGATAATTGTAGAATATCTATGGGTAATTAGGGCTCCATTGTTTGTTTATAACATACCAGGAGAGTAAATATTTTATGATAAAATAATGCATGAATCTGCAGTTACCACTTCATTTAATATTGTTACATCATTGTGTTCCTTTGCTGCTCTGAGTATAAGATAAAATTAATAAATATTATCTCTGGTGCCACACTGGACTCTTTTCCCTGCCAGTAAATTGAGGTAAACAGATACTTCCAATGTTGTCATTTTCCTGGCGGACTCCCCTCTCATGGCAAATTTAAGTGCATTCATCAGGAAAAATGAGTCCAAAGAATACATCCGAATTTGAGCCTCTGAGCTTGATGATGAATCTAAATGCAAGGGTGAATGCAGTAGAGATACTAAAAATAGGCCTTTGGGCCAAGTTCTGCCTTTGCTGTGCAACTGCATTGGGATTGCACAGGTGTAACAGAGCACAGTATTTTGGCCCTTCATGTTCAGCATGAGATCACTTTTGGTGCTTTTCTCCAGACCATGGGTTTTGTCCCTGGCGTTGATGAGGTAGGAGCTGAACTTAGGGTGACCTGTCTTGTATTTTGTAGACTGTCCCTTATTTGGTGTCTAATATCCTACGATAAAGACTTACTAAGAAGCAATGGATCAAAAAGGATGTTGTCAAGCAACAATGTATAAATAATCATGAAAGCCTATGATTTGTACTAGGAATAAAGTGTTGTGGGATAGTGTCCTTGGAAATAAGTTTGGTTCTGTATTTTGCATACAGTTGTCTTATATTTCCTAGCTGAACTGGAGCTGATTTAGTGACATCATGGAGAGAGAGAACGAGAGAGAGAGAGAGAGAGTGTTGTTGGAGGGGATGCACAGACCTAGTTCAGAACTGTAAGGAGCAGTTTAGAAGATAAGGCAGGTCAGGAAGTCAGTAGAGGTGGTATGAAGTAAAAGAAAAATATGCAAATAAAAACTGTCTCCACGGTATTGACTTTAGACACAACACAAATAGGTAACCTAATATGCAGGAAAAAAACTATACCTAATTAATAGGGCCCAAACTGGTATTTAAGGGTACAAAATGAGTCAATATGTCCTAAAGCATATTCAAATGTGAGATTTGCACAAGCAATTTAATTAGGCACTTCTGAATTTTAGCTCTTATAGTCTCACTATACCAGACCAAAAAAAAACATCCTTTCAGCCCTCTCTTCAGGCAGAAAAGCCCAAAACCTCCTCTTCTCTCCGTCTCTTTTTCCACTGTGGTTTCTTTCACTGAAACCTCTTTCTTTCACTATACAAAGAGGAAACAAACCTACAAAATCCTCAATATCTAGTTTTATGTCAACATCCACCATTTTTATCAACATTTGTTGGTAAAATGATCCCATTCCTCTCAACTGTGGACTAAACAAGTCAAGTTCTTCCAGTCTCCTCTCATAAGAGAGGATCTCTATTTCTCTGATCATCCTAGTAGCTCTTCTCTGCACCTGTTCAAGAAAGATGAATTTAAACTGGAACATGGTGACCAGAATTGTACATAGTATTCCAAATTAGGACTTACCAGTGCCTTTTACAAAGGCATTAATAATTCTCTCTCTCTACTGGAAATGCCTCTCCTGATACATTCTAAGATCACATTTGCCTTTTTCAAAGCCATGTGACATGGTCAATCAAGGGACGACTTAGTCCACCAAAATGAAGGCTTGGAGATGATATGATTGTGCTCTATAAATACATTAAAGGGGTAAATACCCTGGCTGGAAATTAGAAGGTTTCTAACCCTCAGAGGGTGAGGTTTTGGAACAGCCTCTCAACAGAAGTTATAGGGGCTTATGAAAGTGCTGAACAAATTTATGAGAGGGATTGCATGTTGTGAATGTGCTGGCAGTGGGCAGGACTGAGCAGCCTGGGGGGTCTCTTCCAGTTCATGTCTTATGTTTCTAAAATTTCATACTTCAGGGCTTCAGCTGGTAACCTGCAGGCATCAGAAAAGGATTTTCCCCCCGATGTATTTTGGGGGAAGGGGTGTCTTCAGTCTCTGATGCATCAAAAGGTGGGACAGAGTGGGCCAGTGTTCTGAGGTAATATGAACATTCTCTCTCTCAGGTGAGTGGGTGGCTAATTCTTGCTCACATGCTCACATGCTAACTGATTGCCATAATTGGGCCAGGAAAGAATTGGGGGCCAGGAAAGAATTTTCCCACAGGTCAGATTGGCAGTGATTTTGGTTGGAGTTTCCTCTGTACATGGAGTGTGGTTCAGTTGCTGGGATCAGCTAGGTATATCTCACCTAATTCGCTACCACTCCAGCAGCCTCAAGCATTGGTGTTCACCGGTCCTTTCTATTATCTGCCTGTAGCACACAATAGTCTTATCTCTTGGGGGCTGTAATACTTTGGTCTAATTTCAGTTGTTGGGTTAGGTGTGCAGGTGGCTGAGTGGCGCTGGTAGCCTGTGATGCACCGGAGGTCAAACCAGATGACCTGGTGGTCCTTCTGGCTTTAAACTCTGATTTTCATTATGAAGTATCTACATACACTCCCCTTCAAGAAAGGGTCAAAGCTTCAGTTGACGTTTCAACCTATTATAATGGTGCTCTCCATCTAAGTTGGAGTCCAGACTTTACCTTCCTGGTATTTCTAAGTGGGATGGGGACAGGGGTGGGTGGAGAAATCCATGTTTGGAAATTAAACTTTGAAGCCATCTTTATACATCACACCAGATCAGTAAAGGTCACAAGCAAAGAAAACATTTCTCTTGCTGATCTTCCTTCATTTTCTTTTAGTCAGAGCAATACATAAGACATACTATTCTATTAGTTAAGTCCATAAGACATAAGTCAGCACTTAAATGTAATGATGCACTGTGGTCAGATGTTTGGCTGCATGTGTGTTCTTTCAGCGTGCTGTCCCAGCTCTGCGCAGATAGCGGAGATAGCAGACTTTGATTGAACTGCCCAATAAATCCACAGACTCCGTTTTCAGCAAAGGAACTTGGTCAGATTTATTGCCAACAAAGCACGGTATTGGTGCTCTATACTTGCTACAAGTACACTCAATGCATGTATGCCTGTGGCAATGGACCGGCTCAGTGAATGGTGGGACTTTCCATTCTCCCCTCAGCCAGACAAAGACTCTCCCTCTGAGATACATCTTTATACTCCAATACAAACAAGTTACATGCTTCCCCCGGACGTAGTTAGGTGCCACCCTCTGATATAGTTAGTTACTACCCCCTCTGACGTAGCTAACCACCACCCATTACCTTGTACCTGTTGGTTCGATCAAAACATTTCAATCATGCTCTCATCCTGACCTCATCTTAAGATGGGTCAGTGTGTTCCTTCTCTGGGGAATGTGTTAGTATTGAGGTGTTCTGGTACCATCTTTCTGGAATGTGTTTGCGTATATATTTTTGTGCCTAGCACTACTTGGGAATGTGTGTTTCTGCAGTATCAGCTCTGTTCTTACCAGATTCTGTGAGCAGGGCCTGCATCTAGCTCACAGCCTGATTTTGTTTTATATCAGCAAAGTTTTGACACTACTTTAGCCCTGGCCTCCAATACAAGAGCTTATGTTTCAGGCCCCCCTGCCTAGTACAGACACTATATGCAAAAGAAAACTCCTAAGAATTATATGGCCTTATTTTCAGAAGATTAGATAGTCTACAACACCCATTGATTTCAGTGTGTTGCTTAGTGCCTGTTGAAATAACGCCACACTCAAAGCATATCCTACACCAGAGGTTATTGTCACTCATAGCATTGGCTGTATTTATGCCAAGGATTTTCTCGTTTCCTTCCTCCCTCACTCCATTCCACTTTTGAGACCATCACAAGCATAAGTAATTCTTCTCTGTTGGTGGTATGGAAGCAGGGCTACATGTATTCCATGATTCTGTGCCCATGGAACTCGTCCCTTGTCCCTGGGTCAGTGGCGGCAGCGCTTCAGCAGCAGCTCAATCAGCCTGCTTGAGTCTTCGGTGGCAATTCCTTCACTCCCTGGCTTCCTCTTCGGCGGCACTTAGGCTGCAGCTCGATTGGGTTTTTTTCTTTTTTTTTCGCCGCTTGGGGCAGCAAAAAAGCTGTAGCCAGCCCTGCTTGGGGCAGCAAATTTTTTGTTGGGGCAGCAAAAAACTTAGAGCTGGCCCTGACACTAGGACATATAAGCATAGGGAACTCAAAAGGCATTAGATGCAGTCTCTATTTGTTTCCTCATTAATTCCCACATCTTGAAGGAAACATGGATATCTTGGACATCTAAAGCTATTTTCTAAATCAGCATTTCTTGTCTGTAAACTGTAGCAAGTAATCTAGCTGTGTTGTGTTTTATTTTCAATGACAAGACAATTGAATAGAGGCATTAAATGCTTACAGCTTCATTTTGGAGAGTAAGATTAAGCAGAGTTACCTGGCATCCAATCTGTCCTTCATTTCCACTCCTCATTAAAATTTCAGCATTAGTTCACTTCCAAAAGTAAAGTCCTGCTTAAATATGCAAGAGATAAAACTAATAATCCTTAAAAGAAAATTTTAAACATGCTACCTGGAAGCCTATTCAATAAAGATAAATCCATCCAATCTAATCACATTTCACTTTCTTGAACTTGTCCTAATCTTTAACTGCCTAAATCAGCTCAGGAGAAAACCAGATCAATCCATGCAGTATCAGAGCAAACTAGAGTTATTTTTAGTTTGCACTTTGTGGCTAGAAGTCTAAGACCGCAGTTCACTCCAAGAAAGCACTTTGTTATATGGCATTGTGGAATCTCATCTCAATTGGGTTGTGACTTTAATCCGTCAATAGATCATATTTGATCAAGAATAGGAATAATAATGATAAAATTAAACTTCTGAAAAATACAAGCCATGCCTCTTTAAAACAATTGGTGTTAGAGTAACTCCTTAAATCCTTACACTAGACATGTAAAAGGAGGTTAATAGTAACCTAAAAAGAGATCTTCAAAACACAGGCAATCGCCTTGCAGGTGGGGGAATAAGAAGGAAGGGGGTAAAGGAATAACAATTATATGGATACACTTTCAAAAGAACTTTAAGAAATAAATTGCACAAGGAATACAGGGGAAAGAGAACCCCAAATATTTATCCAAAGCAATGTAATCCTGAATCGATTTAGGAAACAGACTATAACCATTACATTAGAGATGGGCTGTTATAGCCCCTCAGAGGACATACCTGTAATAATACCTTTGGGGAAGAGGATCAAAATAACCTGAAATGTATAACATAGCAGTTGAGACATGGATACCACAGAGAATTACATCTACCTGGAGACTGCAGTTTGTGGGCCTGATTGTTTCTTATTCCATCTCTGCACTCAGAGCAAGACTAGAGTAGGGATGGAGGGAGCAAAGATGGCTTTAAGGTGGATTTTCTTTAGTTTTAAAAGGTGGCTTAAAAAAAAAAGAAAAAAGGATAAAAATAGCAAAAACAGAGCATGCAAAAAAAAACAACCAAAAAACCACAACCCCACAACCAAAAGCAAATACCAAGCCCTATCTTCTGATTTACTTTAAGTTTTATACCTTTCCAGTCCATGGAAAGCTAAGCAATCTGTTACAACAGTGCATTCTCATGTTTTCCTGCAGTTATGTTACTCAAAGCAAACTTTGAGCTTAAGAATGCTGCAGTCACGATGCAGCTTCAGGATATGCCAACAAGAGTCCAGTTCTCCAAACTAAGTTCTCTTTTGCAACAAGTCCTCTTTAGCATGACTTTAGGCCTTGTTGAGTCCAAGAATTACCATTCTTTATTCTACAGGTCTTAAACTTCATCCAACTTCTTTCCTTTGGAGAAGCCAGGTCTATCAGTCTAATTGTGACAACAGACAGTTGAGAGAGAACTGAATGAATGAGATATTGAGGCTGGCATATTTGGCAGAGTGATGCAGTAACAGAGGAGGACTTTATGCAAAAGGAGGTGAGAAATCCACTTTTCACGCACACAATCTCTCTCTCTCTCATACACAAATTTCTGTATATATAGATATATCAGATACAGGGGTGGCTCCAGGCCTCAGCATGCAAAGCATGTGCTTGGGGCGGCATGCCGTGGGGGGCACTATGCCGGCCGCCGGGAGGGCGGCAGGCGGCTCCGGTGGACCTCCTGCAGGCGTCCCAGCGGACCACAGGACCAGCGGACCCTCCACATGCACGCCTGCTGGAGGTCCACCAGAGCCGCCGGCCGCCCTCCCGGCGGCCGGCAGAGCGCCCCCCGCAGCATGCCGCCGTGCTTGGGGCGGCGAAATGTCTAGAGCCGCCCCTGATTCAGATACTTGAGGAATAGCGTATTTTCTACACTTTCAATCGTTTACACTGCTCCACTTGACTTACACATTCACATCTATTGTTTCTCAGAGGTTTCTGGCTCAAAGTCATAGCTGAGTTTGCCCAAACTGAAAGTGAACTTCCCCCGGCTCTCCCAGCCCTCAAGTTTAATGCTCTGACTAGCTCATCAGTTTAAGTGAAACAGTTTCTGCTCCTTTAAACTACACCCTTTTAGCACCTGCCTATTTACATGTCCTTCTGGATTAAGAGCGTCACTTCATTAATTCACAATTACACATAAGAGGTTTCTGAAAGTGTTTGGGTAACTATTATAAGCATCATTTTAAAAATGGCTGTATTTGTCAAATTATATACTGCGCTGTCATAGACAACAGCACGATAAAGTCTTTTTCCTCCTCTCAAGGCAAATTTATAATAAAGCTAATTTCACAGGAGGTTACATATCTCTTGTGCTGTCTAGGGGAAACAACACAACCTGCAAGTAACTCCCTGCTTCAATTTGTTTACAACTCCAAGAGTCCTTTCAGATTTGCTCACAGAGTCAAGAATTTTGCTGCATCCCCTCTCCTCTTTTCTTACTCCTGCTCATTCTTGCCTTCTTGCCTGGCTGTTGAGAGAGCTACTCAGCAAAAACCTTGTCCTCCTATAACTTTCCCTCCCCGCAGTCAGGTGACCTCCCTGGCCATCCTCAAACTCCTATCAGGTGATTAGAGTTCCCACCAGGTGATTTGTTCCTTCATTTCCAGCCTAGCTAGGAGAACAGGTTTCCCCAGGCAATAGCCCACTGTTTGTCCAACAGTGCTTCCGCATGAATGGAAAGTCATCAAGGTTTAATGACCCTCCATTATTAGGTCTTGGCTTGCTACAAGCGTTTTTCCTGACACAACATGAGCTCAAATACGGAGGCCATAGAGCCAATGTGAAGGCACAGGATCATTTTACTATCAAAATGGCCTTCACAAAACAATGTGGTGTTTACAGATTGATACAGATGCATGCAGACATCTACTAATCTGTCATACCATTGAAGTCAATGGAAAGACTCCCATTGATTTTAAAGAGGCCTTGGATCAAACTCTTCATGGGCAGGGTGGAGAGGGATGATAATATCTACACAATTTTACACTTCTATAGTAGCTTCCATCAGAGGATCTCAACGTGATTTACAAGCATTTGTCCTTACAATTTGCCACTGTGAGGTAGCCAATTGCCCTCATTTTACAGATGAGGAAACTGAGATATAGTAAAGATGTGGTCAAAACTTTCAAATGTAGGTGCCTAAAGTTAGGTATCCAAATCTAACTGTCCTGATTTTTCAGTTGTGTTGAGTGAGCATGCACAGCTTCCATTGACTATAATCAGCATTTTTGAGAATTAGGTTATTTAATATTTAAGGTTCCTTAATAAAGAGCCTAACTTTAGGCACTCGGGCCAAAATTTTCCAACTCAAGTGACCTGCCCAGGTTGCATAAATTCCATGGCAAAGCAAGGAGTGCTCTGTCCTGTGCTGTAACCACTGGGCCATCCTGCCCCTCGACTAGACTTCTGCAACTGTGGATTGAAGAGGATAAGCAGGAAGGAGAATGGGGGCAAAATAAATGAGGGCCTGAAGGAAGAAAATGTAATATGGAAAGTTCTCTTTGGAAAAGGGCAGAAGTAGCAGCAAAATTTCTGAGGTTCATTATGCAAAAATCAGGGGCGGCTCCAGGCACCAGCGCAGCAAGCGAGTCCCTGGGGCGGCAAGCCACAGGAGGCAGCCTGCCGGTCACTGTGAGGGCGGCAGTCGGCAGCGGCACACCTGCGGGAGGTCCGCCAGTCCCATGGCTTCAGCAGCAATTCGGCGGCAGGTATGTCTAAGGCGCGGGACCGGCAGATCACCAGCAGAACCGCTGCCAAATCTGCATGACTGGCGGACCTCCCGCAGAAACACCGCCGAAGGCCGCCTGACTGCCGTGTTTGGGGCGGCAAAAAACATAGAGCCACCCCTGGCAAAAACTATTGGGGCAATAATACAATTATTGGTATCATGATTGCTTCTGCTACTGCCATTAAATTGTCACATGTTCAATACTTCTCAGTGCTGCGTCTAGAGTACTTTTGTTGTTCCAGGCTACTGTGAGACCCTATCTTTGCATTTTTGAACACGTCACAATGATCATTTTGATGGGGCCATCAATTTGAGAAGCAGTATCTATAATGAAGGTAAAGTGGTGATATAAAACATCCATCTGGTTTTTTAAATCCTCCACCTGCAAGGCTTTAAAACATCAATTGTTGCAATTAAAGTACAAAATAGTCATCTGCTATTATAAAGGCCAGGTCAGGATGTGCCACCTGTTTAAATGGCACTGATACCTAGTACTGGCTAGCTGACAGCACAAGGAGGGAAGAAGGAGATGGATATTGCTGTGGTTTTTAATCTTCTTTTTGCATTAATTCCAAATTCATTTTGCACTCACTTCAGCTGTTCTTTCCCAATTCCCTGTATATGATTAAAGTAACCAGAGTCTGGCTGAAAAATTGATAATATTCACAGACAAAGACATTAATGTTTGAATCGAGAAACCTGACGGATTAAGCAAAAGCTACACAATTAAATGTTAAGGTTAACACTCAGTTCTCAACTCAAAGGCAAAAAAGGAACCACGGGGTTCTACAGTTGCCAGGACCTAGTGTTTTAACATATCATGCAAATGGTGCAGAGGCACTGGAAATAGCTCATTTTTATCCATTGATCTCAAATAATTGATCACTGCTTGTGTCGATTATGCATGCTGTCTTTTCGATATTAGCATGAATACCGAAGAGCTTAAATGGCAATTACTGTCAGATGAAAAGCATGTATCCCAGATGGTACGGAGCATTTCTTTTTCAATGGTAGAGCACACACATAAATTTCTGCAAAATGTAGTTTGTCACATTTATGGCTTTCATATGAGTATTAAAAGCCCAGAGCAAAAAGGCACACAGACAATATTGGGCTGTGCACCAATCAGCTAATTGGTCTAGTCATTTGTCTTGGAAATATTATTTGTCGCTTGATGTCAGGCTCTTACAAAATATGAAAACCATACCATAGTGTGCTATAAAAAAATACAGTACTCTAGAGACATTTAATAGAGCCTGAGAAATTAGCGATGAGCAAGACCTATTACCTCATCCTGTTCACCTCCCTATCAGTGAAAGATTGCTCCATACATTATTCATTTTAGATTACTGTCCAGTCTAGTTCAATATATCTTAAACAACAGGCTTTTGGAAAATGATTGCATAGACAAACAGATCTCTTTGTTAGGAAGTTTTCCCTGAAATTTAGTTTAAATTTTCCTTTTCTTAATAGAATACTGTCATTCCTAGCTATACCTCTATGTACTATCCAAAATAATTACTTTCCTTCTTTGGTATTTATACCTTTCAGGTATTTGTACACCCTCAGAATGCTTCTCTTTACTTTACTTTTCTTTTATTTAGTATATATTTAGCCTTTTTAATCTCTTCATAATTAAATCTGTTCATCTCCCTGGTCATTTTAGTTGTACTTCCCTGAAATCCCTCTAATTTATATATCTTTCTAGCAATGACGTGACCCAGCCCACAGCTCTGGCGGCCAGGCTGGGGCCGGCATTTAAAGGGCTCCTCCGGGTTCCCCGCCACGGCAGGAAGCCTGGAGGAGCCCTTTAAATCCCGCCTGCAGCTTTGGCAGCCAGGTTGGGGCTGACATTTAAAGGGCCCAGAGCTCCACGGCAGCTGGAGCCTCGGGCCCTTTAGTTTGCCTCGGGGGCTACCAGCCACCTCTGCAGCTGAGAGCCCTCTGGGTAATTTAAAGGCCCTGGGACTCCCAGCCACAGCTAGTTCCCCAGGGCCTTTAAATCTTGAGGCCCTGCCTCTTCCAGTTGAGGCCACGCCTCTTCCGGATGAGGCCACACACACACACACACACACACACACACACACACACACACCCTGCCAGGACTCCGGCCATACCGGTAAGTCCTGTGAGTTACTTTCACCCCTGACAAAAGGAGTGCAAAAGGCTACCATTTGCGTCAGAGTAGGCTACTCGAGGCACCATCAACCTACCAGAGCTTAGCTTTATAATGGGACTCTCATGTGAGGTACACAAGCAGGGTGGGAGATCTGCATTTGAGCTTGGCTACAAAAAAGTCACAGCAGGAGCAGGAACAGGGTACCTCCTTGCCTCATGCTGAACCTAATGGGAACCTTTGTCTTTTACTTTATCTCATGGACTATGACACGGCTGTTCACTTTTGCCATTACTTTTTATATTGGCCCTAGCAGCGGAGCTACTCTAAGCAAAACTGAGGTAAAATTATAAAAAAAGGTCAAATAGCACATGCTTGCAAGTGACGCCATATTACGTTGTGCTAAGTTTTCTAATCTATCATTTAGTCAACAGAATACCTCAATTTCAAAAGTATAATTGTCACGCTGTCTAGAGTGGCTCACGACTGTGAGTGCGTACCTCCAGGCACACTGTCAAAAGCGGGGAAAACACCCCAAACTGGTGGTGTGATCTATAATTAGATTTCACCAAGCCAGTAACAAATGTGAACTCCTGGATCACGATAGCAGTCTTACCATGGAGACACAGACAGTTCCATTAGACCAGTGGTGGGCAACCTGAGGCCCATCAGGATAATCCACTGGCAGGCTGCAGGACAGTTTGTTTACATTGACCGTCTGCAGGCATGGCCACCCACAGCTCCCAGTGGCCATGGTTTGCCGTTCCCAGCCAATGGGAGCTGCGGGAAAGCGGCGTGGGCTACAGGGACATGCTGGCCGCCATGTCCCACAGCTCCCATTGCCCAGGAATGGCGAACCGCGGCCACTGGGAGCTGCAGGCAGCCGTGCCTGCGGACAGTCAATGTAAACAGTCTCGCAGCCCACCAGCAGATTACCCTGACAGGCCTCGTGCAGCCCGCAGGCTGTAGGTTTCCCACCACTGCCTTAGACTCTCCAGCATATCTTGCCACCCACACAAACTGGATTTAGTGATAAATGGTCACTTCCATCAAAAATCACATGACATGCAGGTCCCAAGAGACCAGTCACTTACCCCGGATCAACTGGTACCCTAGATCTTACACCTGTAGCCAGGGCCAGCTCCAGCTTTTTTGCTGCCTCAAGCAGCAAAGCAAAAAAAAAAAAAAAAAGATAAAGCCACAATCGGTGGCACTTCAGCGGGAGCTCTATCGCGTTGCTTCATTCTTCAGTGGCAATTCGGCAGCAGGTCCTTCACTCTGAGAGGGACTGAGGGACCCACTGCTGAATTGCTGCCGAAGACCCAGCCGTGCGGCCCCCTTCCCAATGGCCGCCCGAAGCACCTGCTTCCTTCGCTGGTGCCTGGAGCCAGCCCTGCATGCCAATCCTATAATAAACTAGCTAAAGATTTATTACTAGGAAAAAGGAATAAGAGAGTCATGTATAGGTTAAAGCAAACAAACCTATACACTCAAATGAGTTACCATCTAAATCCTAAAGAGTGACAAAGTTGTGGTGATCTGTCAATTCAAAGGGTCTTTCAGGGCAGACTTAGGAGGCAGCCCCTGGGGAATCTCTGGCTTCACTTTTGAGTCTCTGGCCCTTCAGAGTTCAAACAGCCAAAAAGATGGAAAATTTTCCTGTGTCTTTGTTTTGTTTCCTTCATTCAGTTTACAAGTCCACAGGAGGAGCTTCCTTGCATGTAGCATTTCCCAGGTGCAATAAGGCTATTAACCAATGCTTTGTATTGCTGTGTTCCTTGATAGCCCATCTGATTTTGATAGTCCTTCTGGATGGGCAGAGGGGGGTAGAATAATTCCCAGGTCTGAGTTCACAAGTTCAAAGCAGGTTTCAGAGTAGCAGCCGAGTTAGTCTGTATCTGCAAAAAGAACAGGAGTACTTGTGGCACCTTAGAGACTAACAAATTTATTTCAGCATGAGCTTTTGTGAGCTACAGCTCACTTCTTTGGATGCATAGAATGGAACACACAGACAGGAGATATTTATACATACAGAGAACATGAAAAGGTGGAAGTATGCATACCAACAGGAAGAGTTGGTATGCATACCAACTGATTAGACTCTTCCTGTTGGTATGCATACTTCCACCTTTTCATGTTCTCTGTATGTATAAATATCTCCTGTCTGTGTGTTCCATTCTATGCATCCAAAGAAGTGAGCTGTAGCTCACGAAAGCTCATGCTGAAATAAATTTGTTAGTCTCTAAAGTTCAAAGCAAACATTTTCAAAGTTATAAAGTAAAACTTACGAATTTTCTTATAGCACAGAATACAGACATAATAAGTGAGATTAATGCATGTAGCAACTTACAAGCATTTCATAGATTCTAAATACTAAATATATTCTTATAAGACTAAGGGCTTGGCTACACTTGCAAGTTGCAGCGCTGGTGGAGGCTTTCCAGCGCTGCAATTAGTAACTGTCCACACCTGCAAGGCACATCCAGCGCTGCAACTCCCTGGCTGCAGCGCTGGCTGAACACCTGGTCTGCTTGGGGAATAAGCATTGCGGCGCTGGTGATCCAGCGTTGCTCGTCAAGTGTGGCCACACACCAGCGCTTTAATTGGCCTCCAGAGTATTAGGAGATATCCCAGAATGCTTTTAACTAAATTACTCTCTTTGTTTTGTTATGCAGCCTCTCTTTGTTTTGTTGTGAACGAGCTCCGCGCGGAGCTCCGTTGCCGGTGCTGCTTATCTAAAAAACAAACAGAGCTCCTGTTTGCTGTGATCAATCTGTACCTGGCTGTAAACAATCAAATGAGAGGCAGGCAGGGAGTGAGTGAAACAGCGGGGAGTCATGTTGGATGCAGACTGTTTGCAATTAAGAGTTAAGACTAAGGGGTTGGAAACATTTTCTGATTTTTTCAAGGCAGGAAGCTAAACACACAGTGTTGGCTCCAAAAATCCACTCTCTCTCTCCCCCCGCTCCCTGTCACACTAGACCCCACTCCACCCCCCTCTTTTGAAAAGCACGTTGCTGCCACTTGAACGCTGGGATAGCTGCCCATAATGCATCACTCCCAACAGCGCTGCAAATGCGGCCACACACCAGCGCTGTTCCTGCACAGCTGCACGACCAGCGCTGTAACTCCCAGCGGTGCAACTTTCAAGTGTAGCCAAGCCCTAATGCCTATTTTGATCAAAACTAACATACAGGTGAACTGCTCTGGTCCCTACCTATAAGTTTGTCAGTTCTTAGCTAATGCCTGCAGTGTGGGCAAGAGCTGACACCTGCCCTGCTAGCATCACAATCCCTCCTTCAATGACTGCTACTCAGGCAGTGCATCTAACTTCTTATGTGTTTCAGGCTCCTAAGAGCAATGACTGTGCTCAGAATTTTATCACATCACGCGGTAACAGATGTCTGACTTATTGTAGTGAAGGAACCTATAAAACCATGCTTGAAACCTGAAATAACTGGCTCAGAGGCATCCTGCTTTGCCTTTGGTAGTATGAAACATCCACCTGACAATCACCCAGGGGAGATGTTGGAATAAGAAAACCATCAGTTAAATAAACCCAATCCATGACTTGCTCATCATTCCCTTTTGAACAGTCCATGTTTATGAACTGTTCAGATTATTAAACTGGGCAAGCTAGCAATCAAAAGCCTTAATACAGAGAGGGTTTATAACAAGCTGATTAGTCTGGGAACCTTTTCAGGGTAATTATGTGATATGTACAAAACCTTCAGGATTATCAGAGGGGAAGTACAATAAAATGAGGTTATTTTTGTCTAACATACTTTTGCTGGTTTCCTCAGTGACTTCACTACTTTCTAAAATCACGATTGCCTCATATGAGACACCTAAAACTTGTAGGATAGTATTTTTCCAAAATCTAGTTTAAACCATTTAAAAAGTAAATGGGAAGTGGTCAATATTTTCTGTTAAACCACGGAAAAGACGACCAATATTCCCTTGTGAATCCTTCAGCCAAACTCAGATTAGTACAGTTTTCATCACAATGGGGGAAACCCTGGCTGTGTTAACAGCAAAGCTCCCATTGACTTCAATAGAGCCAGCCTTTCACTCCCCTTGTTTTTATTTATAGCCAAGTTATTAAAAAGAGAATGGACTGAAGTTCAAAGATACTTCTGAGATGGGGTCCATAAAAAATCCTAAACAGGTAGACAAATAGGTGTAGTAATCAGTTGTAACAGTGAAAATATCTTAAAGTCATCTCTGAGGACTCTGTCTTTGTAGAGGCTAACTAGTGAAATTATAAATGCTTTGGGGTTTATAGTACCTCCTTCTCCAAGATGTGTTTTATTACCCAAGTTATGGGGAAAAAATTCTCAAAGGAATGGATCGTTGGAGTGGATAAGGCTCAAAAGGTATAGACTGCTGTTGCTGAAGTGTGTTTAATAAGCACATTCTGATTGGAAAATGGCAGAATCCTTTACCACCTGCTCCTCAGAACTGGTTTTCAGGCATGAATGAATGAAATTGTTTCATTGAGAAAGTTATTCATATGCTCTTCTTAAATCTATGGAAGTATGATAATTGAATAATAGCTACATGATTTAGCCACTAAAAGCCCTTATCCAGTGAAGCACCTCAACCCATGTATAACTTTAAATGTTTGAATAGTCCCTTTGACTATACACAACCTATCAGAAAAAGTATGAGATGTGGGTAGCCAGTTTAAGTCCTATCCAAAAATTGTATTGCTTATCTTTACCAGGTTTTGGGAGACCAGTGGCTTTTAAGATGCGCCAGATTTTTGGCAGTCTTCCTTCATTGGTGACCCTTGTGAAGAATTGAGCCAGCCAAGAATGATAGCGTTGGCTGAGATGTTTCAGGAACTCTGGAAGGATGTTGTCATAGCCAGTAGTGGTGCCAGATTTGATGTTATACAGCACTCTGTCCAGCTCTGAGATTGTGAAAGACTCAGGGCAAGCTCTGAATTTGTGCAGCCTGTGGAACACCCTCCACTTGCTCTGGACTCAACTCTTCACTTCTTTTTCCAGAAGTATCTTTCCCATGTGAAGTAGGTGAACTGGCTACTTGGTTAGCACTCACAGATGATTGGCTTGGTGTTGGTGGTTGCTTGGCTTCTCCAAGGCAACAAAGTAAGCTCCAGCATTTCCAGCTGGAATGAGTGAAGTCCAGGTTCTTGGTCTTTTCCTCCCATCTGGCTCAGCAAGCCCAGTTCAAAGCTTTGATTAAGTGGTCGGCCATGTCCAGGTCACCAGTTGACTTATACTCATGCTGCAGACTACACGCTCTGACATTCTCTGAGCTGGAGAAGACCCTGAGTGATAATGTTGCAAAGCTGACCAACTACTGCAAGACATGGTGCCTTCAGCCTAGCACCAGCAAGACAGTGTCTAGCACATTCCCCCTCCACCATGCCAATGCTAAGAGGGAATTAAACATCCTAATGAATGGCCAGAGACTGAAGCATGAAACATACCCAGTTTACTTAGGTGTGACCCTCAACAGAGCACTGAGAAACAAAAGCCCCCTGAGCAAGATAGCACCAAAGGTCAAGACATGCAACTACCTTCTCAGCACACTGGAAAGTTCCTCATGGTGAGTGGATGCTTCCTCAGCCCTTCTCATCTCATACTCAGCAGCAGACTACTGTGCGCCAGTATGGAGTCAATTGGCACACACCAAATGTGTTGACATGCAACTCAACTCAACAAAGCACATCATCCAGGCTGACATCTTCCATGGCTTCCAGTTCTGAGCCACATTGCTTCCCCTTATAGCAGGAGGGAGATTGCAGCTGGCAAGCTGCTTGAGAAGGTACATGCCAACCCAAGCTTGACCTTGTTCAACAATCTTTTTAGCCCACTGTGGTCAGGGCTGGCACACCAGAATGTGACTGCAGATTCTCTGTGGCAGGTAAACTGATGCTTAACATCAACCACCAATCAGTTCCTTATCACAGACCCTACTGCTCGCCTGCCCAGCTTCAATCTGCTATGTCATCAGTGGGCCCTTCTTAACCGATTCCAGATTGGACAAGGCCTCTGTGCAGCCAAATAGCACCGTTGGGGTCTTCAAGTCAATTCAAACTGCTGCTGCAGCACAGATCCAACAAAGATACACGTTGTCAAAGAGTGCCCGCTAACCAAATTCAGCAGTGGGCTCTGAGAACTCCACTTGGCTATTAAGACCACGCTATTGCTTGGCTCGGCGAATATGCAAATACTAAATAAATAAACTGTTCATCTGCAACTGGTGTGCTCTTATTTGATTCTGTTTAAATTCCAGCTAGCTCTCTGCAATTCCAATGAAAACTATTTCCAATCTAACAGAGCACTTAAGCATGTGTGTAACTTTAAGCATGCGTAGCCTATTGACTTTTATGCAAAGCCACACAAAATACTGGTAGATAACATTTCTCCTTCCAAACGAAATTTCCTGTTAACTTGATTGTTAGAAAAATAGGATAAAACTACCCTGAACTCTGGCAGAGCCTGGCAATTACTCTGTCCCGAGACAAGGCCATTGCCAGTAATAACTACTGCATAAATTCAGCTGATTAGGCAATCTCCTGACTCTCATTGAATGAGATCTGTGTTATGATGACCTAGAGAATGTGAAACAGACGTCAGTACAGAATCATTTAGTGTGAAAAGAAGCTGCCACATGGTCATTTACTGACATAAGTAACAGGGGACTCCATAGTGGAAAAGGTGCTTCATTCATCATGTTCCAGACCTGAGACTCTTGAACATACAGCTGATTCCTCTAAAGATGCCGTGGCACTGGCTAAAAGCTGAACGTCATGTTTCTGCTACATTACTCATCTTGGAGCAGAGTAAGTCCAAATAACTTGCACAATCTCTGTATATGTTTCAGAGTAGCAGCTGTGTTAGTCTGTATCCGCAAAAAGAACAGGAGTATTTGTGGCACCTTAGAGACTAACAAATTTATTTCAGCATGAGCTTTCGTGAGCTACAGCTCACTTCTTCGGATGCATAGAATGGAACACACAGACAGGAGATATTTATACATACAGAGAACATGAAAAGGTGGAAGTATGCATACCAACAGGAAGAGTCTAATCAATTGAGATGAGCTATCATCAGCAGGAGAAAAAAAACTTTTGAAGTGATAATTAAGATGACCCATAGAAGGTGTGAGGAGAACTTAACATAGGGAAATAGATTCAATTAGTGTAATGACCCAACCATTCCCAGTCTCTGTTTAGGCCTGAGTTAATTGTGTCTAATTTGCATATTAATTCAAGTTCAGCAGTCTCTCTTTGGAGTCTGTTTTTGAAGTTTTTTTGCTGCAAAATTGCCACCTTCAAGTCTGTCACTGAGGGGTTAGATAGGTTGAAGTGTTCTCCCACTGGTTTTTGAATGTTATGATTCCTGATGTCAGATTTGTGTCTATTTATTCTTTTGCGTAGAGACTGTCCGGTTTGGCCAATGTATATATTTTCTTGCTGGCTGCATCATACTATGTCATAGGGTGAAAACTTATTTAATCACCTCCCATTATCTTCCAGTATAGCATTTGCAGCCGACAACGTCCAGTTTCAGAGCTCAGCTGCTCCACATTCTGATCAAAATGACCCAAAACTCCTGGTATAACAAATTTTTTTTTATAATCCATAACTTCCACAATACTGTAGTTGCACTTGCACAGTGCCAACAATCCCTCTGATCTTCCTGCCATACTCAAATGAAGTTTTCTTGCACCCTGTTACTGACAACTTTCCCTCTTATAGTTTGCAGTTTTGTTTTGCATTTTTAAACTCCTGCCATATTTCCCTAAAACTTTGTGGCTCCCCACCCCCACCCTTGCTTTATGTGGATACATTTCTTTTCACTCCAGGGAGCTTCTCTCTCTCTTATTCCAGGGCCTGGGAGGCTTTGGAAATACACAGACTCCAGCAAAATAGATTGGTTTCACCAACCAGTTCCTCTTGCAACTAGAAAATTGGATCATTACACTGCAGTTTATTTTCTCTCTCTCTTTCTAAGCTACACAATCTTTCTTTGGTTCTTTTCTCCCTTATGGCAGTGTCCCGGTGGAGTGGTTGTCCCCATTACCACTGTATAAAGGTTCAGCCTTAACTATTGAAAAATACATGAGCTTTAAACCAACAACAACTCTTCTTTATTATGTTTCACTGCAGAGAAAACAGACCGAAATGGCTACTGTCATCCTATAACGTTTAAGATGGACTACTTATTCCCACACAAACTATCAATATGCAAAGAAGTGACATTGCATTTTTCTTGTTTTCCCTTTTCCCTTAATGTCTATGTCTGAATGAAGTGGTTCTAATACAACTCAACTTGATCATATTTTACAGGAGACTGAGTGACATCTTCTGACTCTGAGATCTTTCTTTGAGAAAAAGCTCCATTTCCAGTAGGGTTTTTTTATTAAAACATATTTATTGTATAAGCATTGCATTAAGTTAGTGCTGACAATCTCGTCTATCTTTGCTATGGGTAGAGCACCATGCACCAGAATATCTTAGGGTATGTCTACACTACAAAATTAGGTTGATTTTATAGAAGTCAATTTTTAGAAATCGATTTTATACAGTCGATTGCATATGTCCACACTAAGCGCATTAAGTTGGCGGAGTGCATCCTCACTACCATGGCTAGCATTGACTTACGGAGCAGTGCACAGTGGATAGCTATCCCACAGTTCCCTAAGTCTCCGCCACCCACTGAAATTCTGGGTTAAGCTCCCAATACCTGATGGGGCAAAAATGTTATTGCAGGTGATTTTGGGTACATGTTGTCAGTTGCCCCTCCCTCTGTGAAAGCAACAGCAGACAATTGTTTTGCACCAGAGTGATTAGAAGAGCACAGCAAGGTGTGCTGCACATCAGAGAGGCTTTGAAAACCAGTTTTATGACTGGCCAGGCTTTGATATGACAGTTGTGTGTGTTTCTCCTTGATGCAAACCCACCCCCTTGGTTGATTTTAATTCCTTGTAAGTCAACCACCCTCCCCCTTTGAAATCCCCAGACAGATTTTTGCCCCAGATCCTTAGGTGGCCCCCTCAATGATTGAACTCACAATGCTGGGTTTAGCAGGCCACTGCTCAAACCACTGAGCTATCCCTCTCCCCCACCCAAGGTTTCAGAGTAGCAGCCATATTAGTCTGTATCCATAAAAAGAACAGGAGTACTTGTGGCACCTTAGAGACTAACAAATTTATTTGAGCATAAGCTTTTGTGGACTACAGCTCAGTTCTTCGGATGCATAGATGGAACACACAGAAATAAAGTAACTATTGTTTTGAAACCATGCAGTCTTTCTTTATTAATTAAAAAAAAAGATAATGGACAAGGTAGCCCGGGTGGGGTGGGCGAGGAGGGAAGGACAAGTCCACATTGCTTATTGTAGCCCCCACTAAAAATCAAACTATTTGAATGACAGCCTTCTGTTGCTTGGGCCATCCTCTGCAGTGGAGTGGCTGGGTGCCCGGAGCTTCCCCCTCCCGCATTCTTGGGTGTCTGGGTGAGGAGGCTATGGAACTTGGGGAGGAGGGTAGGTGGTTATACAGTGGATGCGGCGGGAGTCTGTGCTCTTGTTGGCTTTCCTGCCGCTCCAACAGACGCTTCATCATGTCCGTTCGCTCTCCTATTAGCCTCAGCATCGCGTCCTGCCTCCGCTCTTCGCGCTAACTTAATTCTTTCCTGGCCTCTGCCACTGGATGCCTCCAAGCATTAAGCTGTGCCCTATCAGTGCAGGAGGACTGCATGAGCTCAGAAAACATGTCATCGCGAGTGCGGTTTTTTCGCCTTCTAATCTGTGATAACCTCAGGGACGGAGATGATAGGGGGAGCGTAGAAACATTCTATGCTGTATGATTCTGGGGGGACTGCATGGTCACCTGTGCTGCTGAGCTCGCCACGCTGACCAAACAGGAAATGAAATTCAAAAGTTCCCAGGGCTTTTCCTGTGTACCTGGCTAGTGCATTGGAGTTCAAAGTGCTGTCCAGAGCGGTCACAATGGAGCACTCTGGGATAGCTCCCGGAGGCCAATACCCTTGATTTGTGTCCGCACTACCCTAAATTCGACCCAGCAAAGTCAATTTTAGCTCTACTCCCCTCACCAGGGAGTTGTACAGAAGTCGATTTTAAGAGCCCTTTAGGTTGACAGAACAGGGTTGGTTGTGTGGACAAATTCATTTTTAAATCGATCTAACGCGGCTAAATTCAACCTAACCCTGTAGTGTAGACCAGACCTGAGAACCACAATTGTGTAGGATCTAACTGATCACCAGATGTCGGGTTGGGAAGGAAGTTTCCTCCAGCTCAGATTGGCAGGGACCTTGGGAGTTTTTCACCTTCCTCTGCAGTATGGGGTGTGGCTTGGCATAGCTGGGCATCTCTCACCTAATAAATTCCCTGCCATTGCAGGGAATTAGTGGCCATATGTGCTGGAACTAGGGGTGCTGCTGCACCTCCTAGCTTGAAGTGGTTTCCAACATATACAGAGTTTACAGTTTGGTTCAATGTCTCTCAGCACCCCCACTATAAAAATTGTTCCAGTGGCAGCTTGGTCTCTCCCATTCTTTCCCTGTAATACTCCATCTCATCTCCTGAGGACTGAAATGCTTTAATTCAACTGAAATATTTGGGCTTCAGATGAGAGTATCTGGGAGAAAATTAATGTCCAGTTGTGACAGGGTTGGGGGAAACCCTGTCCTGTGCAGGGCGTGTGCACCTGCCTTTTTTAGGGAAAAGGGGGGGGTGTACGTATCTTACGTCTACATCCCTCCCAGCCTGAGTCCATACACTCACCCTTTTCAGGAGGGCAGTATGGTCTAGTGGCTGGAGTCCATAAATTCACCCTTGTCACTGGGCAGGAAGGCCTAGGGGCCAGTGTCCATCAATCAGCCCCTTTTCGCAGGGCAGTAAGTCCTCTTGGCCCAAGTCAGTAATCTAGTCCCTCCTTGCAGAGCAGTAAGGCCCAGTGGCCAGAGTCAGGAAATCTGCCCCTTTTCGCAGGACAGTAAGGTCTGGCGGCCAATGTCGGACACAGGGGGAGGGGTTGTGCCCCCCAGCAGGGGGGTCCGGGCCCTCCCTCTCCACCGGACCTCAGCCCAGAGCCCTGGTAATGGCCGTCGCGCAGGCCACTGAGTCAGTGGGGAAAGGCTCCTACCGAAACACACTGACTCAAGCCTTCGGCTCACTCACCAGTCCGCCGTTTGAGTCCCCTGGGCTGCTTCCTGCCATCGTCCCTGCTGCTGTGGTCTGGGCCTCCCTGTTACCTCTAGGTTCTCTGGTCTGCCCTTCCTCCGAACCCTGCGAGGCCTCCTGGGTTGCCTTAACATCCGCCTCGGCTGCAACATCTCCAGCTCCTAAGGTCGCGGACTTCTGCTGAGGCTTGGCTGGAGCAGGCAGCATATGTTCTTCCTCTATGGCAGTCAGCTCCAACTGAGCCAAGTTGGTCCCCTTTATACTGGTACACCTGGAGCATGCTCGGTAGGGTAAAGGGGGTTCCTCAGCCCACAATGTAGGATTAACCCATTCCCATCTAGTGCGGGGCGAGTGCGCCCTGTTACACACCCTCCCCTTTAAGAGAGGAATGGGTGCGGGCTTGGTGTCTTTTTCCTCACCCTCCGGCCAAGAAAAGAAATCAGCACTGGTGTGCACCTTTCCTGGGCAGTGCATCACTTGGAAATCATAAGGCTATAGAGATAAGTACCATCGCATTATTCAGGGGTTGGTTTCTTTCATGTGGTGCAACCTGCACAGGGGTGTATGTTCAGTAACCAGCCAGAATGTGTTCCCTAACAGGTAATACCTTAGAGAGTCTATGGCCCACTTGACAACTAAGGCCTCTTTCTCTACTGTCAAGTACCAGGTTTCTCTAGGGAACAGTTTGACTCAAGTACAATATAGGATGTTTCCCTCCGGCATCTCCCTGAGACAGTATCTCCCAGATTCCTACCTCAGATGCATTGGTCTGCAGAATGAAGGGTTTCTGGAAGTTGAGATGGACCAAGACCAGCTCTTGGGTCATCTGTTCTTTTAAGGTCTGGAAGGCTGCCTCACATTCCCTAGACCACTGGACTTTCTAAGGTTGTGACTTCCTCATTAAGCCAGTCGAGGGGGCTGCCAAAGTCGCAAAATCTTTTACAAAACACCGGTAATATCCAGCTAGGCAGAGGAATTGCCATACCTGTCTCTTCGTTTATGGTGTGGGCCTGTCCTGTAGTGCCTGTACCTTGCCAACTAAGGGTCGTAGCTCTTTGCCCCCGACAATATAACCAAGGTAGGTTACTTTCTTTTGCCCAGAATGACATTTTGTTGGACTGTCTGTGAGTCCCGCCTCCTTCAATGCATGGAGGATCTTAGAGAGATGTTGAAGGTGGTCTTCCCATCTGGTGCTGTACACAACAATGTCGTCAATGTAAGCACCAGCGTACCATCCATGCGATTGCAATATCCGGTCCATATATGGTGACCAGACAGCAAATGTGAAAAATCGGGACAGGGGGTGGGGAGTAATAGGAGTCTATATGAGAAAAAGACCCCAAAATCGGGACTGTCCCTATAAAATCGGGACATCTGGTCACCCTGGATCCATAAGTTGCTGGAAGGTGACCGCTGCTCCATGTAACCCAAATGGCATGGTCACAAATTGGTATAGGCCAAAGGGGTTGGGAAGTCCATCTTCGGGCATAAGGTCGAGGTCAGAGGGCTCTGCCAATACCCCTTGGAGAGATCCAGAGTCAACAGAAACTTGGCCCCCCCAACCTCTCAAGGAGTTCATCAAACCATGGCATTGGGTATGCATCGAATTGAGATATATCATTCACTTTTCTAAAGTCGATACAAAACCGGATGAAGCCATTTGGTTTCGGAACTAGGACAATCGGGCTTTGCCACTCGCTATGGGATTCTTCTATCATGCTCATGTCTAACATGACCTCCAGTTCCTTCCGAATGGCCTCCCACATCTTCTTGGGCAGGGGCCAGTGGGGGTTGCATACCTTCTGCCCTGGTACAGTGGCAATATGATGATTCATGATGGTCGTCCGTCCTGGCTGGGCTGACAAGACCTTTGGGTAAGACTGCAGGAGTCCTTGGAGTTGCTCTCTCTGGGTCAGGTTGAATCCTATTCCTATCGCTACAGGCCCATCCTCAAAGGGTTCATCAGCCAGGGGTCCTAATTCTGGTTTGGGGGAGTAGGGAGTGATCAGTAACGTCTCCCTGCTCCTCCAGGCTTTTAGCAAATTGATGTGGTATGTGCATGTCTCACGGCACCGGCCTGGTAGCCTAATCTCATAATCAACTGGCCCGATCTGCCTTGTGACTTCAAAGGGGCCTTGCCACTTAGCCAATAGTTTGGATTCCGTTGAGGCCGCAGGGACGTGCTGGCCACGGTTTCCCGTAGCTCCCATTGGCCAGGAATGGCGAACCATGGCCACTGGGAGCTGTGGGGGGGGCTGTGGCTGCAGACATTCAACCTAAACAAAATGTCTCGCGTCCCACCAGCGGATTACCCTGATGGGCCACGTGCCAAAGGTTGCTGATCTCTGCAGTAGACAATGCTATGCTATACTTGCAGCCTTCAACCCTGGCATGCAATTATATATCAAGGCTATATTACCTTCTTCTTAGTCTATTGTGAAACAGAACACAACTGCTGTCCTTCCTCCCACTGTGAAAAGTCTGTTGGGATGCATCAGTTTAAAGGAAGCCAGCTAGAATGAACAATCATAAGACATTTTTAGTAATTAAGCAGGATTAGAAAGTTTTTCATATTTTGGGAGACTGCAGCTGGCTTTATGTTAGAATGCAGATACTACATATATAACCAGGCAAGAGAGAATTTCTGGCATTTGCAAGTGCAACCTTTGGCAGCTATTATACATTCACAGTTCAATTCCCTACGTAAGTGTGTTAATTAAGTATGTCCGGGTATTGTTGGTGACTGAGTCAACAAGTCACTGTTCTTTAAGTTTTACAATAGCAACCATGAATGAAGAATGCACAGCTAAATGAAGGCATCATGAACCTGGGGTCTCAAACTCGGGGCTGCAGGGTCTATAGAAGCAGCCACACTCAAATCCTTCATCTAATAGCCTGCTGATGCTTGCTTACCTGGGACCCACAAAGCCCAGACACAATTTGAGGGTCTGCCCCTGAAGTCCTATTGGTGGAGTCCTGGAGAAGCTGATTGGCCCACTGCCCTACTTAAGCCAGCAGCAGGAGTAAGAAGCTATGTGAATGACTGGTCTCTATCCTGTTCTGGATTGTGTGCCTCGTGCTTCTGCTCCCCTGGCTTGATTTCCTAGTACCCTGACCTAGTGAGACTCCTGGCACCTGATTTGAGGTTCTGCTCTCCAATTTGTCCCTTGATTCTGACCCAGTTGACTCCTGTCTTGCAACCATGGACTCTGGCTCTGACTGCTAGGTCTGTCCACCCACCACCTAGCTGTAATAACTTGTTCTGACCAAAATTACCCTGAAGGGCTGACCCTGTCAGAAGACGAATGAACCCAGATGCATCACTGCAGCCACTAGAAGCACTGGACTCACCCAAAGAGGGACTCCGGCAGGGGCAAGGCAGGGGCAAGGCAAGGCAAGGCACAGTGGCCTCCTATGCAGTGCACTTTCGCCACCTCACAGCAGATACAGAGTGGAACGAAGCAGCACAGCTACATCAGTTCCGATGGGGCTTATGGGAAATCAAAGACAAACTGGCCCACACAGAGATGCCAACGGGCCTAGACAATCTTGTGGACTCCACCATCTGCATAGATAGTCAGCTGCAAGAACAAAGAGAGGAGAAAGGAAGTTGCCTGAAGGCTCACTTACCATGAACCATGATTCCAGCTTCTTTATTACCTGCTGAACCTAAGCAAGGCAATCTGGGTCATCAGTGACTGACACCTGAAGAAAAGAAACAATGCTATTAGTGCCACTTGTGCTTCTACTGTGGTGAACCTGGCCATGCCATCTTGACCTCCCAGTACTAAAGCTGAAGAGCTCAGGGAAACAAGCTGACCAAGGCCCATGGGGGGAACCACTCTGGACCTTGAAAGAAGATAGTTTCCTCATACTCTAGTCCTCACTGAGATGCACCCTCAGCCCCATCCCTGGGCTTCTCATTTACAGGTGTCTATGCAGCCGTTCATCCCAGGGGACCGCATACAGATTCCCCATCAATGGGCCCTTGTCAATTCAGGAGCAGTGGACAATTAATTGATGCAGTTATAGTTTGAGCCCTATAGATTCCCCTGCTATGCAAAACCATACATGACATGATCAAAAACTATTGATGGCTCCCTGCTGCCTTCAGGTCCCGTTGTGGAGGAGACTGCCCTCCAGGAGGCCAGGACACAGAGAAATAATACAATTAACTGTGATCCATTCCCTGCATTCTCTCCTGATCCTAGGCATCTCCTGGCTGACCCTGCTTGACATCCCTGTTCACTGGCAAGAACAGAAAGTCATTTTTCCCATCAGAAGTCTTCTGACAGCATCATCAGGGACCAGTGAACGTGGCACCCAGAGACCGAAGAAGGCTCAAGTAGGTGTAGTTGCCTGCATTGAAACACCCACTGGGGTAACTATAGAACTTTCCCCCAAGTACAGTGACTGCACTTATGTCGTCAAGAAGAATGGAGAAAATGTCCCCTCACATCGGCACTATGCCTGCCCCATAGAACTTCAGCCGGGGCGAAGATACCATTTGGATGGATATACGCAGTGTCAGAGTCTGAACTGGTGGCATTGCAAGAACATCTCCAAGAGCTCCTGGTGTGGGGGTTCATCCACAAATCAACTTCACCAGCTGGTGTCTAGGTCCTTTTCTTAAGAAAAAAGGAGGGCAGCCTCTGCCTCTGTGTCAATTACCAAGCCCTAAATCAGATAACAATCCGGAACCGTTACTGATCCCTGAGTTGGACCACATGGGGCTGCTTGCAGAGTAACAAAACTGGTTCTCTGGGGAGCTTACAATCTCATTTGTATCAGAGAGGGGGACGAATGGAAGATCACCTTTCAGACCTGTTACAGCCACTTCAAATATTTAGTTATGCCTTTTGGACTGACTAATGCCACAGAAATGTTCCAGCAGTTCATTAACAATGTGCTATGAAACATACTGGACCAGTTTGTGGTAGCATCCTTAGATATTGTATTGATCTTCTCAGATGATCTGGACCAACACACCATTCACATCTGCACAGTCCTGGAAAGACTACAAGAATGCAGTCTCCATGCTGAACTAGATGAGTGCGCATTTGATCAGACCTCAACTGAGTTTCTAGGTTTCATCCTGTCCCCAGAAGAAGTTAAGATGGATCTATTCAAGGTCCAGGCTGTCCATGTATGGGCAACCCCGCACAATGTACGTAACCTACATTTTTTTAGGCTTTGAAAAATTCTACTGGAAATTCATTTCATATTTTTTTTAAACAAGTCAAGCCCTCACTGCCTTGTTCTGGAAAAACATCCAGTTCCATTGGTTGCCTGAGACTCAGCATGCATTTGATCAATTGATGCATGCCTTCACCACTGCTCTATTATTTGCCCACCCCAACATGGCACAAGCTTTCATTGTAGAAACTGATGTCTCTAGCATGGTGATCAGGGCTGTCCTCTCCCAAAGACATAGACCAGTGCAAATACTGCCTCCCATTGCCTACTACTCAAGGAAGCTTACACCTGCTGAGCAAAACTATGAGATCTTGGACAAGATTGATTATGAAAAGTGGTGACTATTTTGAAGGGCCTCAACATCCACTCCAAGTGTTTACAGATCACAAGAACCTGGAGTACCTCCACAGGGCTGAAGCCCTGAACCAACAATAGCTCCAATAGGCCCTATTCTCATCCCAGTTCAACTTTATCTTGACCTACCACCTGAGAACCAGGAACAGCCAGGCTGATGCCTTCTCCCAAAGATATGGCTCTGACCCAGGAGGCCGCAGTCTGGAACAAGCCCATATTCTCAAGTCCCATAATTTTCTTAATGTAACTTGCCCCCAAACCTGCTCACACACATGCGCTCTGCCTCTGTATTTGGAATTCCGCCCTACAGCTGACAATGGTCAACTCGAGAACTGCACAACACCCCTGGGGGGGTCATGGTTGTGAGGGACTGAATCTATGTTCCCCCAGGGCCTGCAAGGGTGGAATTTCTTCAACTGTGCCATGACTCCATCTTGGCAGGACATTTAAATCAAAATGAAACCCCATGATTAATGTCTTGTTTCCTCTGGTGGCCCTAAATGCATCCCATGATAAAAGAGCTTTGTAGCTTCCTGCCAGGTGGGTGCCCAAACCAAGCTCTCTCACCAGAAACCCTGTGGTCTCCTCCAGCTTCTGAACACCCCATCTCGGCCCCAGGAGGTCATTTCCTTGGCCTTTGTGGTGGAACTAACCGAAATCCAGTAGTTTCACAACCATCCTGACAGTGGTAGATTGCTTTTCTATGATGGAGCTCATTTTATCACCTGCATAAGTTTATCCTCTGCTGAGGAAATTGCCCAGTTCTGGATAAACAAAGTATTCTGTCCTCATGATCTCATGAATGATATCACTTCTGACTGGGGACCACAGTTTACTATGCACTTCTGGCACGAGGTCCTACATTTATTAGAAGTCCATGTGCATATCTCCTCTGCGTACCATCCTCAGTCAGACGGCCAAATGGAAAGAATCAACCAGATCCTTGATCAATACTTACAGTGCTACATCAACCATCACCAGGATGATTGGTCTTCACTGTTACCATATGCAGAGTTCTCATATAATAATGAAGACCGTGCATCCATAGACCACAGCTCCTTCTTTACCACCCCTGATTTCACCTACATCTACCCACATTCTCCTCTAACCCTTCTGCCTTTGACCTAGTACAACACATCCACCAGGCAAATCATGGTACCTGATTGATGGGGAAGAACATGGCTCAGAAGAATGCACTTGGGAGCTAATGGATAACATTCATGCTCTTGCCCTGGTTTGAGCCTTCCATAGTAACCACCCTGGACTCACATTGGCTAGAGAACACTTCTAGGGGAGGGGACCTCATGAACCACAGGTCTTGAACCTGGGGCTGCAGGGTTTATAGGAATAGCCACACTCCAATCCTCCATCTGGCTGATGCTTGCTTCCCTGGGACCCACAAAGCTCAGCCCCAGTTTGAGGTGCCACCCCTGCAGTCCTATTGGAGTCCCGGAACAAGTGATTGGCCTGTTGGCCCTACTTAAGCCAGCAGGAACAGGAAGCTGTGCTAACAACTGGGCTCCATCCTATTCTGGACTTTGTGCCTTGTGCTTCCTGCTTCTCCGGCTTGATTTCCTGGCATGCTGATCCACTGGTACCTGACTTGTGGCTCCTGATCTCCAATTTGTCTTCTACTTCTGACCTCCTGACTCCTGTCTTGAGACTGCAGATTGTGACTCTTACTACTAGGTCTGGCTGCCCACAACCCAGCCATGACAGGCGATTTGTTTTTAAATGGCCAAATTCATCCATGTTGTAACTTCACTGACATCAGAGGATGTAAAACAGGCATGACTTTGGCTCATTATGCCCAAGTATTTTCCATTATATTATGGGAACAGAGTGGAGAGGAAAGTTAAGTAGAACAATAAAAGGTCATGTTTAAAAATTAATATACCACATAATACGCTAAGACAAATGCTACAGGAAGAGGAAGGAGAGAGAGCTGAAATCTTAAAATAGTGTGTTTGACCACACTTCTCTGACATGTTTGCTGTAAACCCAAATCTATCTAAAGAAGCCAGCAGCAGCAAAGAGCATCTTCCAGCGGAAATGAGTTTAGCACAGCCTCTGAGGGCTTAGCCAAGAGTAACTTGTCTACTGGTTCAACTTATAGAGAACCTGGCTATGGACCCCCAACTTTCATTTGAGTCTCAGGTCAGTAATGTGTAGTAATGCATATACAGGCGTATTTTACTCCCATCTCCATAGGCACTGTGAGCCCTGGAGCCAGTGGAACTAGTACAGATCCTCTGGACACGTGAAGGGATAAGATACCAGAACCCAATGAGTACAAATTGCTTATTCCAAGGGATTCCAATCACCTTCTTATATAGTACTAGAGTGAGTCATCTGCAATTTTGTGCATGAGAGCTATAATCCCAGCAATGGGAGTTTGCAAAAGGTATTTTAGCAAAATAGCAATAGCATTTTTCAAAATAGGAATGCACTGCTAACATCTGCACGCATGCCCATGCACACACACACACACACACAGGAGCACTTTAATCTCTGGAAGCAAAAAAGAGTCACATTCATAAATGCACTAATAATAAAGGGCTTTCCTGTCACGGGGAAGCTAAAGCACATTGCTTTAGAGATTAATTTTTTGTCTGAAAATCATTTAATAAATTATGTATGCAAAATCATTTGTTACCAAGGTGCCAGGGCCAGTTCAGACATTTGTTTATATAATGACATGAGAACACGGTGATTTAGTATTGCAAACTGCACTCTGCCTTCCATGATTTCTTTTATAATTTCAAAAATAGCATGGCCTCAAGGATAAGGGATGCATCTAACATTGCATTAGGGCTTTTCACACAAAGCTGCAGTAAAACATCATCATGTTTCCTTCAGCATTGGATGGACTCAATTGCTGCCCTGAAGCAAATATAAAATATTCTCCTCTATATTCCCCCCACTTGAGTTGCAAGTCATTTGGATTTTGAGAATGAGAAAAAAAATCACTGTCAAGGTATCTCGAAGAAAATGTTTTACCACCTCCACTTAACACATTGCTGGAGGCTCTATAATTTTCATGGTGAACACAATTTAATGGCACCTCTTAGTCACATTTTGCAGTTTTAGAGTACAGAGTCAGAAATCTTTTGGGGTTAGAAGGTTGTGAGTTTGGGGCATCAGTCCACATATCATGGAGACCATTGTTAAAATATTAGCCTCATAAATTAAGAACATACAGAAAAGCATTCCTTGGAAAAACAAAACTTTTCAGCCTCTGTTGCCAGTACGGTATTAACCAATGTAAGCAGAAACCTAAGTAATTTTGTAATGCTATTGTAGTTCCATCAGATTTTCTAGCTTTAGCCAAACCAAGGACGTAGGTACAGTTGGTTTAATTCACACCTGTAGGCACACTATGCATCCTCTTGCTCCCACAGAAGCATCCGTGGCAGCGGATAAGATGGCAGTAACACCACCCCTCTTCCTGTTTTGTTTGAGGAAGGCAGCTTTAAAAAGATTCTTGACACAGCTCTGGAGTATCCTGGCACTGCCTCCTGCCCATTTAGCCCTGCATACTTTTTAGGCTACCTCAGCCAGTTCCAAGGTCCAAGCTGCAGCCAGAGTTGCAGGTGGCTTCTACACTTTATTCCAGGGTGTCATAAACAGATAGTTAAGGGTTAAGGTCTTTTTTACCTGTAAAGGGTTAACATGCAGTACCTGATGACCACCTGACCAGAGGACCAATCAGAGATAAGATTTTTTCAAATCTCTGTGGAGGGAAGCTTTTGTCTGTGTTTTCTTTGTTTGTCTCAGGTTCTCTTTTGGATCTAAAAGAGACCAGTCATGTCTCCAAGTTCTCCTGGAGTAGTTTCTACTAATTAATAGTGAGTATTAATTAGAAAGGCAAATTAGTCTTATGATTTGATTTCTATATTTGCAATTGTGTGTTTGCTAAAGGAAATGCTTTATTCCTGTTTCCTGTTATTGCTTTTACTGAGAAAGGGGGGAGGGGGAATTCTCTCCAGAAATTGATACGCTTAGACCCTGTATGGTTCTATCTTGAATTACAGAGACAAGTTACTTTCTTTTTATTCTTTAATAAATTCTTTTCTATTAAGGACTTGTTTGGTCTTTCCTTGGGTGGATTCTCAGGGAAAGAGAAGGGGGAGGTATCCCTCTGTAGTTAGATCCCGGTATCTCTCCTAGGAAAAGGGAGGGGGGAGGAAGCAAGGGGAATGGTTTGTTTCTCCTGGGTGTAAGAACTCCATGGATTTGGGGCTCTTGGAATCCCCTAGGATTTTGGGGAAGGACTGTGTCTCAATCCACATTTCCTGATTGAGTGGTGGCAGCTTACTAGATCTAAACTAGAATTTTAGTTTAGAGGGAAACCAAGTCAGGTCCCCACATTGGAACCCAACAGCTCCAAGTGGGGGTGAGACCCTATGACATGGTGGCAGAATACATGCGGGTCCCCATCTTTGAACCCACAAGCTCAAAGTGGGGGTGAGACCCCAGGACACAGGGGCAGGCAAACTTTTTGTTCTGAGGGCCACATCGGGTTTCCAAAATTGTATGGAGGGCTGGTTAGGGGAGGCTGTGCCTTCCCAAACAGCCAGGCATAGCCCGGCCCCCACCCCCTATCTGACCCCCCCTGCTTCTTGCTCTCTGACGGCCCCCCCAGGACTCCTTCCCCATCCAACCCCGCTGTTCCCTGTCCCCTGACGGCCCCCCCAGGACTCCTGCCCCATCCTTCCCTCCCTGTCCCCTGATCGCCCCCGGACCTCCCACCCCTGACTGTCCCCCGCCATCCAATCCAACCCCTTCTCTCCTTCCTGACTTCCCCCAGGACCACTGCCCCCATTCAACCCCCCTGTTCCCCACCCTCTGACCACCCCAACCCCTGTCCACACCCCCACGCCCTGACTACCACCCCAAACTCCCCTGCCCTCTATCCAACCCCCCCTGCTCCCTGCCCCCTTACCGCACTGCCTGTAGCACCAGTGGCTGGCGGCGCTACAGCCGCGCTGCACAGAGCACCAGGACAAGCAGCCATGCCACCTGGCTGGAGCCAGCCACACCACCACGCAGCTCAGAGCCCCGGGTCAGGACCCGGCTCTGCAGCTGCGCTGCCCAGCAAGAGCTTGCAGCCCCGCCACCCAGAGCATTGTGCCGGCGGCGCAGTGAGCTGAGGCTGCAGGGAAGGGGGAATAGTGGGGGAGATGCCAGGGGCTAGCCTCCCAGTCCAGGAGCTCAGGGGCCGGGAAGGAAGGTCCTGCAGGCTGTAGTTTGCCCACCTCTGCTTTATTCCCAATCTGGGAAGACCATCCACCACCAGATTGACTGGGTTTCACCGATGGGAATCAGGCTTATTGTGTGGTAGGTGAAACCATATTATCTTCTGGTGGTGCTCTGGAAAAGGCTGGAGGCTGTAGTGGAAAATCTAATAGACAATTAGGATCCTTCTGATGGCCTCTACTGGTTTCTATGGGAGGATCATCAGCACCAAGAACTAAATTTGTTGTTTTTTCTTTGTTACAAAACCTAGTTGCCATTTAAAATCAGAGAGAAACACTTTGAAAATGTTCAAAGGTTTCACCTGTGCAGAGGGAATGGGGAGTAGAGGATTGCACTTATGCACTCTGCACTGGAATTTAAAGGATTTATATATTCATTCTTCACTTTTTTCCTTCTTTTATCCCTTGTAATTACGATCATGCTACATAAAACCTCTGTCCAATGGAGGAATAAACAGCTTTCTTTGTAGCCATTTAATGTTAGTATATACAGGGCAGCCAGCAGAGGATGTTTTGACACCCAGTTCTTCCAGTAAGAACTAGAGTCTGCTCCTAAACTCTGATCTTTAGCCTGACTACATGCCGCATTGCTTTAGGCTATCAATTATTGAACCAGTTTTATTTTATTAATTTTTTTAAGGCTGCTGCCAGGGTTTTGCACTAATTGTCACCAGCTGTATTTTAATAACTTTATATTTGGATCTACGTGAACTTGGAAGAGGAGCAGGAGAAAAAACCCAGGGTGAACAAAGGGAAGCTCAATTATTTTTAAACTTGCTAAGGACTTGGCTACACAGGAGGTAGGGGGAGGAGAGTGTACTTTGCTCTAACTTGGGTTACTGTGCATTGAAAACCAGCCTGTGTACACCCAGCACCAACCACAAACCTTAAAGTGTTCTAACTGCCCATTTGCTGTGCAGTCTGTGTTTCACATAGTAAGTTTGCTGGGAATTGAGTTAGTACGTCATTAGCGTGCATGCAATGCTGCCCGGCTCTACTTTGGCAGTCATCCAGCAGCTGTCCCTCACCGCCTCGCAGCCAGCTTTGACCAGTTTGTCTGTTTACCTAAGGGCCCTCATATGTTCTGGGGTCAAGTTGACCAGATGTCCCCTCCCCTGTTTATATGGTGGTGAGGGGCAGGATCGGTCCCTTTACTCCTAGATTTGAAGAGATGAGCATTACAGCGCTATTATTCCACAGCAGTACATCAGGCCTCATGCAGCGACTTGAACCCGTGCAGAGAGCTTTCACCTCCTCCCCCACTGGGGACAAGTGACAGCACAGCAAGCTCTTGCAGCCAGCCACCACAATAAATGACTGAGGACATCACTAAGTAGATGACCACAAAGGGGCACAGCCAGGAAGCTGCTCATTCTGCATCAAGAGCAAATAGCTCATGAAATATAGAGGGAGGCCAAGGAGAGTAAAAACACCTCTGGCAGTGCCCCATGACCTGTGCGTTTCATGAGGAGCTGGGCAGAATTTTGTCCAGGCACATTACTACAGAGCCCAGCACCCTTGTGTACAGTGGTCCCACTGTCACCACCGAGGAGACTGTGCTGCCCCTCCCAAAATGACTAGGATTCATTGGGGGAGGACAACAGTAACCACAATGAAGGTAGCTCCCTAAACAGCCAGGATCTCTTTGGGACTTAAAACTCTGAGGGTGGCCATGTAGGAAAGTGGCCAGATTCCCAGCCTGGGACACAGGATGAAGATCCTCTCCAGGGGAGCCCAGCACAGACGTATCTTTACAGTTTACTGTCATTATGCTTTACAGCTGTGGTCAATTCTGTTTCAGCTGCCCAATGCCACTGCCATTTTGGGTGGATGTGAGCTAGGAGTCTTTGAGTCTCTAGCCCCACCTCCCTCATCCTACACTGTCCTCCCCTTCCTTCCTTCCCCCTCACACCCTCCTCACACACACAATTTTCAAAGTGGCAGATGGGTTCAGTTCAATTTCTAACTTGTGCCGCTGCCACCAATCATCAATGGTTTAGAAACCCATGTCATGGAGGGTACATACCTATTTACTTATTTCTTTCCCCTTGCCTGCATATCTCCTCCCCAAAGAATGCCACCCCCTGAACCCTAGCTCCATGCTGAAAACAGCTCCCACGTGGTATACCCACAATCTCCCTCTCACCTCGAGCAGCAGGTTCAACTAATGAAACCTTGTAGTTGTGCAAAATTCAAAAGGTCACTGAAATAGTGGTTACCAAAAACAAAGGTCTGGATAGTTTTCACAGTTTACATTATGTATATGTAGAAACAGGCATTGCATACCCATAACGATAAGGCTAGTGCACCTTGCTCTTGTATATAAACCCTTATTAGCATTGCATACATGGTTTAATACAGGAAAAGAAGTTTAGGTTAGTTTACCCCAACTCACACTAGGGATACGTAGATAGAAGGATTACATTGCTGTACAGCTCTTAAGGCACATGGCTGAGGTATATGACTTTTTGATAGAAAAAGACTGGAACCATTAAAGTTACAAAATCCAATCTATTTTTCTCTGCACTTTCTACTCATCTGCAGCAGAGATCAAGCAGAATCTAAGGCTAAGAAACTGCTTGATTTTTAGTACAGAAATGCAGCAATACAGCAGCACAATCATTGCCCCCCACCCTCCACTGGGTGTATGACTCTCTGCCACTCATGCAGCACTTTTAGGGGCAAATAATCTCAGTGAATAACATCACAGCTTCTTTCTCTGTCTGCTTTTTGCCTGTTTGAATAAGCCCCTTCTCTGCCTCTTAGTCACCCGCCTCAGTGCATCATCATCAAGAGTTTAGACAGCCTATAGGGGACTACTATCCAGCTTGCACAATGCAGCTTGCATTGGCAAGACCCCCAAGGACAAAACCTCTATCAATGGCTGAGCAACTGGACAATCTGAGGGGGAAGAAATGTTTGGAGTTCTCCTGACAGAACCAAACTAACCTCAAGCTGTGGAGACAGGTTTGCTGACTGACAAGGAGAAAAACAGTGTGGACCTGGCCTAAGAGGGTATTGCCGTGACCAGAGACATGTGGAGAAAGACAGGGACATTCAAAAGGTAGCTCCTAGAAGCAGCAAATAGCCAGAACACTGTGCGGGAGAGTATGCTGCTGCTAGGACAAGAGGTGATGCAGCACCCCATTGGGACCCAGCCAAGTTCTGCAGTCCCTGGATAATACAGGTTACTGGGAAACCTGACAGATGTTCCCTGCTGTTGTCCCACAACCAAGGTCTCACAGGCCATTCCCACTCTCAGAAGCCCAGGGCAGTGAGAACAGCATTGCATGGGACCCAAGCACTCCAAAAACAGTTTGTAGGGCTGGCAACGCTACCTGTATTCCCAGTCTATGGTCCAGCAACAGCACCCTCAGGTTTCTGAGTCCCCAGCCATCACCTCTTGCGGTCAGAGACATGTGTCTCACCCTCCTGACCAGGGTTTTTCCAGGCTGGAGAGCTTCCTGCCTACACTGTGAATTCCCCAGCAACACAGACTGCCTCAGCAGGCCTGCTTTACTTTTCTCCTTAGATATGATAAATGGTGTAATTGCCACATTTAAGTTACCACACTGCTCTTTCTAAGCAAGCAAACCTATGGTAAAAGCATTACAGAGGAAACATTAAAACAATAAAAGAACCTACCTTCATGCTAATAAACTTACCAGCAATCACTCTAACTCCACTAAGAACTCTGGCCAGTGAACAATCCTTCAGACCCCAGCAAGAGGGCCTTCTGTGGTTAAAAGTTCATAATCCATTTTGTTCAGAACATAGAGGAGGTCCTATCCACATGTTGGATCAGAAAGAAGGCCCTGAGTCAATTTAACTCAGGCTATTTAAGCAAAAGTCTTTTCTTTGTCTGTTGGTCCCTGGAGAATCCAGTTTGAACCAGTATATGAGAGCGTCTCTCCAGGTGGTGGAATGTATCTGAAGGTGTTGCAACCTGAGTGAATTTGCCTAACCACAGTCTACTGCTCTTCTTTCCTGGAGGGTTGAAGTCTCCTTGCCTCATGGAATTACATATTATCCCTGGCCCACAATGATACATAAGCTTAATTCTGTAAGATTTGTCCAACTAATGCCATCAGTTAGAGGTGCTACTTCACCCATGATGACAGGAACCATGGGACTGAGGGAGCAGAATCACAGGACTTTTGGTGTTTGATCCCAAGTCCCAGAATTCCACTGGCTTCTACTAGGTATCCCGCAATGCACATCTAGAAGCATTCCAGCATGTACACAGCTCAGCAGCTAAGCAAAGCACTACAGGATACTCACCAATAATAATGCCTCACACTTACTGCACACGAAGCCCCTGTCATGGGTATACAATGATGCAGATTGAAAAAGGAAATAGTTGTCCATATCACATGGGTGTCCGTGTCACTGAGGCTTATGTACTGTCCCCTCAGCCCCATTGTTTTCAACCTAGCCACGGAGAGGCTCATTTGAATGATCTCCAACAGTCTAGGTGATTTTGACCTGTATGGCAACAGGGTGAATATCTTGGCCTATACAGACGATTTGGTCTTGATTGCAGACAACCCTGAGAGACTCCAAAAAATGCTCACTGTCACCCGCCAAAATTGATCACTTTGGGAAAGCAGGTCTGCCACCTAGGCAGGGTTGGTGTGTCTATGCAAATATGGGCTGCTCCTGAAGTATTTTCCCCCAGTTCATCACTAGATGTCAGGGGAGAGTTCATTCAGACCCTGCTTAAAGCTCTGCTCTTGCTAACATTATCAGATTGAACTCCAGACAGAAAGGAATAGGTTCTTATTCTGCAAATAAGACAGAGTAGCATTTGATTCTGCTGGAAATAGATTACAAAGTGGGTTAATCAGAAATCAAGGTCTGGGTCCACCAACATCGTTGTTGTTCAGTCAAAGCTGTGTCTCCAACGTTGTGAAATACAAAATAGTCTTCATCCTTCAGTCACACTTCCTGGATCCAATTCCAAAATATACTGCTCCAGCAGGTGCTGTCTAATTATCCCAAAGATACTGATACTTATATATATATGTGGATTCACTGCATCCATTTTTAAATAAATTCAGAAAACTGACAGCTGTAGCTGCAAACATTGTTCATATTTAAAATATTAGCAAGCTCGGGCTGCAGAAGTTCACAATACACCTTGTTTTGTAATTACTTTTAAAAGCCATCTGTAAATTTTAGCTTTTATAATAGGCCCTAATAGAAATTGTTCAGAACTATTCCATTTTTCCAACCAAGTAAATCAGTACCTTGGAGACTATTTCAAATCTTTTTGTATTTGCAGTGTTTGGGTATCATAGATTTGTGAAAAACGAATTTTGTTCTCCTGTTTTAAGTTCTATCTTCTAACTCAAAAGATTACTCAGAAGTTATATCTTAACTGCAGATACTACTCTACAGCAAGAGGTTTCTGATTTGGTAACAAGGGGCAACTTGATTATCATTAAACAACTGCAAGTGAGTATTTTAAGTAAAACTAATGTACACTTTGATATATAAATGCACACTGGATTGTTCTAGGATACTGCCAAACAGCCATAAACCCCATATCTCCATCAGGGAAAATAATGCTAGGAGGGAAGAAAGCTAGAATTTCAGGCCATCTTGGATACTTCCACTCATATTACCATAGGGAGATCTACTCATACAAAAACCACATCACTTTTATAATAACAAATAACTTCGCAAAACATTGAGAGCAATGTTTGCAACAGCTAATCATGCTTTCATGCGACAAGTATGTTTATGTGTGTTTCTTAAAAAATGCTATCAAATTATCATTATCTGTATCAATATTCAATTACGGCTAGTGTGCAAGGGAAGAGAAATTTTGGAAATGACAAACTAAATGGGACTGGAAATATTTTTTTACCGCTTCATACTTGGCTCTGCATTTGTCACAAATATGTATTTTCACGCTCTTAAAAGTAAAACTAGTGACCTGACATGAGCATGCTGTTAAACAAGAAAAGCAAGCTGCTTTTTTAAGATAAAGTAACTGTCAGTCTGAGGGTTTAGTGGCTATTGCATCACACTGCACCTGGAAAAGGGCTGGGTCAAGATTTTCACAGTAGTTAGACCTCAGACTCTCAACTTTACTTTGTCCAGGCATAGAATAAAAAGAAGTACTTTCAATCTCTCACCAATGTTTGTTTCAGTACCTCCCCTTCTCCTTATAAAATCTGCTCTCCCTCTCAGGGCATCACACAATGATGGAGAATTCTGAGGAATACCAGTACACTATGGCTTGATAGAAGGAAGAGCATCTGAGGACAGGAGAATTCTACTATATCACTCCATAGTGAACCTCTTTAGAGCCCTGCAGACTACCAGTAATTGACCGTGAATGGGTTAACACCCTCCCCATCCTTTACCAGAGTGCACAGATTTTGAATTAGGGCATGCCTACACTTGCAGATGTAGAGCGCTTTGAGTTAAACCAGCCTTCGTAGAGCACAGTAGGAAAAGCGCTGCAATCTGTCCATATTGACAGCTGCAAACACGCTAGCGTGGCCACATTAGCAGCTCTTGCAACGGCCACAGAGAGCAATGTATTGTGGTAGCTATCCCAGCATGCAAGTGGCTGCAATGTGCTTTTCAAATGGGGGCGGGTGGAATGTGACAGGGAGTGTGTTGTGAGTATGTTGCGGGAGACAGAGTGGGTTTTGGGGGGGGATGAGAGCATGTCAGCATGCTGTCTTTTAAGTTCAGACAGCAACAGACCTCCTCCCCCTGCCACTCTCTCTCACACACAGCATTCCACAGTAATGGTTGCTTTGTCTTGGAGCAGATAAGCATGCCGGCTGTCAGAAATGGAGCTTTCAAAGGGCATATAGGCATGCCTGCAGTGATTCTAAAACAATGACAAGCGTGGCCACTTGACTTAAGGGGATTATGGAACGTTTCCAGAGGCTGATCAGAGCGCAGTAATGCAACACCTCATTCACACTGACGCCCGAGCATTTCAGCCAATGCGTACCAAGTGTTAATCTTCTCGCCGAGGTGGAATACCAGGAGCACTCTAGACCTGGAGTCAGAGCGCTCTACGTGCCTTGCCAGTGTGGATGGGTAGTGAGCTAGTGCACCATGGTCTGCTTTAATGCGCTCTAACTTGCAAGTGTAGCCAAGCCCTTAGTGTCCAAACTCACCTTCTTAGGCTTTATTGATAATTCAATAAACACAAAAGCCTAACGTTCCATCACTAGGGTTTCCTTCTAGGACTGCCTCTGTATTAGCTTCCTCTCCATTGAAAGCTACTCTCATTCCTTTGTACCCAGAGCAGAGTTAGGCCATATCTACACTACAAACTTATGTCAACTCAAGTTATGTTGGCATACAGCCACCACAGTGAGTACATCACTTGTTCACATGCATGCTTGGCTCCTTGTGTTAGCAGTGCATGTACTCACTAGGAGTGCTTATACCGACACAGAACACAGAGCACCATGGGTAGGCACCCCACTGTGCAACTCACCACTGTCTTCTGGGAAATTTTGGCAATGCATGGTGGTGCTGAAATGAGTCGCACAATGGTGACTGGGAACATGGGGCCAACATCCCAGTTTGCAACTGTCTCCATCCAATAATGTTATCTGTATCTCATAATTTTTGCACCTTTTTTTCAAAATTCAACAAACTCTCCTCGCTGTCTGCCATACGCATGGAACCTGCACAGCTCTGCACTGTTGCCATGAGTCTTGCAAGTACGGGATGCATGATCCTGGAGTATCTGTAGAGCTGCAAGAAGAGTCAGATGAGCAGGGAATACAATGATTTCTTGGAGGACAGATTGCTGTGGGACATAGCGAGAACCAGTTTAAGGCTATTGGCAGCAGTCATGGAGCAGCTGCAGACAGCTTTGCTTTGTTTCTGGGCTAGAGAAACAAGCACTGACTGATGGGCTTGCATAATAATACAGGTTTGGGACGATGAGCAGCAGCTGCAGAACTTTGAGATTCACAAGGCCACATTTCTGGATCTGTGTGCTGAACGTGCCCTAGCCCTCTAGCTCAGGGACACCAGGATGGGAGCTGCACTAAGAGTGGAGAAATAAGTGGCAATTGCACTGTGGAAACTTGTGACACCAGATTGCTACCAGTCAGTCAGAAATCAATTCAGAGTCAGGAAATCCACCATAGGGGCTGTTGTGATGCAAGTGTGGAGGACCATTAGTTGCCTTCTGCTACACAGGACTGTGACTCTTGGCGATGTGAAAGATTTGCTACAATGAGGTTTCCAAACTGTAGTGGAGTGATAGACAGCACACATATCCCTATTTTGTACCAGACTACTTTGCCACTGAGTACATCACCATAAAGAGCTACTTTTCTATAGTTATGCAAGCATTGGTGGATCACTATGGACGCTGCACCAACATCAATGTGGGCTGGTCCAGGAAAGTGCATGTCCCTCATATCTTTAAGAACACTGGACTGTTCAGAAATCTACAGCCTGGGACTTTCTTTCCCAGCCAGCAGATTACCACTGGGAATGCTGAAATGCCAAGAGTGATTTAGGGGGACCCAGCCTATTCCTGGCTCATGAAGCTGTACACTGGCCAACTCAACAGCACCAAGGAACAATTCAGCTACAAGCTCAGCAGGTGCAGAATGACAGTTGAATGTGCTTTTGGTCATTTGAAGGGTTGCTGATGTTGTTTACTTACATAATTGGATCTCAGTGAGGAAAATATCCCAATGGTTTATAGCTGCCTGCTGTGTCCTGCATAATATCTGTGAAGTAAAAGGGGGAAAGTTTCCACCGGGGTGGAGGTGAAGCAGCTGTCTGATGAATTTGAACAGCCAGATACAAGGGCTATTGGAAGAGGTCAACACGGAGATTTATGGCTTAGAGAGGCTTTAAAGACCATTTTAACAGTGAGCCAGAGCAGTGTGTGGTGGTGTAGTGGCTTTAACTGGCCCTCCTCTTTTGTGGCCTGATAGTAAGCATGTGGCAATTGCTGTACAGTAGGAATATAACACTGTCAATGCACCCATTAATTTCATTTGTGAATCATATTATGAGTTATGAGACACTATTTAGTAACAGGTCATTGGATGCTTTCAGAACTGCTGAGCGCTCAGCAGCATATGTTGTGTACTAATGTAATAGGGTGTGGTCCCCACACTAGGTCAGGATTCTGTAACAAAATCACTGTAAAAAACTGGCAATTTTAAAACAAATACATTAAACAACATAAAACTTAAGTTAAGAGAACAGAATATTTGAAGGGGAAAGAACATTCATGTCCATTTCAGCTACACATACACCAGCTGTGTCTTTCATAGGTCAGTGTATGTGAAGCTGTGATTGCTTTTAATGTCCCTGGGGTGGAGTGGTCGGGTTAGTGCAGCGACCCCTGATGCCACATGGAATATTGAGGAGAGGTGTAGGGTGGTCTCAATATTGAGTTCTCAATGGGCTGCAGAGGGAGGCAAGCCTGGGACTGTTGAACCTGTAGGTCCATCTGAGTCTGCAGCATCTGTGTTTGCTGCATGAGAAGCCCCATTATGTCCCTCTCCTTTTCCTGCTGGGACTCCTAGGCCTCTCTCCTCTTCATACTTTCCTTCTCCAGGCTGCTGCAGTGTTCATCCTCCAGGCTCACGGTCCAGTCCAGCACTGGCTTGCAGGATGTCTTGGAACACATCATCCCAAGTCCTCTTCTTTCCTCCTTATCTGGCTCAGGTGGTCAGCAGGTGTAGAGGGGGGGACCCTGAAGGCTGCAGTGGCAGCAGCTGAAGATGACACACACAGAGGTACCATTGTTAGCTTATTCACTGCAGAATGAGAAACTGAAGATGCTGAACTCACTCCCCTTGCTCCCCACAAGTTTTAAGCACGACTGTCTCACTTCTGCTTGGGATTGCTTGTGCACGGCACCAGTCACAGCACCAGCCATGGTGAGTACTGAGTATGGCCCCCCCAGGGGGGGAGGGGAAATGAGAAAGGAATTGCTCAGTTGTATGATTCTAGTAGTATAGGGCAAGTATAGGAATACTGGCACCGTTTTCCACGGGCGGTGGTGATTTTAGCTGATGTCTCATTCCTGAAGGTCACAAAGGCACAGACAGCACAGCTGCTGTTGGCATTGTGAAGCCACACAGGTCTGTATGCTGCTAGCCTGTGTACTGCAATGGGGCCTGCTGAAGTTATGGCTGAGTGGTGTGGGAAAGTGTCCTACTGTGGAGAAGAAATAAGGCAGCCCTCCCTAGGAACCAGGGGCAGAGAACTGCAGAGTGCCTCCATGAAAGTTTCATCAAGATCTCTCAGGAGGATTCAAGGGACATCCCTGTGTGTCCATAAACAAAGTGCTCTACATAGGTTCCCCTGCCTAACTCGAGAGGGGAATGAAAAGCAGAGAGCAACTCTATCTCTCTTGGTTGTGCCACTGCCTCTTCTAGCACAAGTAAATTAATGAAAAGTCAAAAGGTGTGCCCTGATACTGTGTTGGTCCCATCCCTGTAACTGAAAGATTTAGCCACACGCTTACCTGAGGTTCCTTCCCCTGTACTGGGCTTGCCTTTGTTCTACTGGTGGGACTGGCTAGACTGTGGTGGAGTCAAAAATAGGTCCTTGCTCACTGCGCAGATGGATCACCCATTTGCATCTCCCCCAGATTCCTCCTCCTCCACTGCCTCGTCCACCATCTCCTTTTCCTCGCTGTTCACTGCCGGGGGCCTGTGACCTGGGCACCTCAGAGGTATCCACAGTGGTGTGGTGTGTCATGGCAGGGTCTCTGCCAAGTATGGCATGCAGCTCTTTGTAAAATCAGCAGGTCTGCAGCTTGTCACTGGATCAATTGTTGGCCTCCCGGTCATTCTGGTATGCCTGCCGCAGCTCATTGGCTTTCACACAGCACTGCTGCTGGTCCCTTTCCTTCCTCTTCTCCTGCAAGCAATCTGCTCACAGATGTTGACATTTCAACAGCTAGATCAGAGCTGTGCCTGCACAGCCTCTTTTCCTCACAGGCCCAGGAGATCCAATCTCTCCTGTCTACTCCAGGCAGAAGCATGTCTGGAGTGTGTATCTGGCAACTGGGCAGTTGCACTCAACAATAGAGAGCTGCTAGGTGTGCTCACCAAGCTGGCTAATCAGGAAAAGGAATTTCAAAAATTCACAGGGCTTTAAAAGGGACAGCAGGGAGGGCTTCAGGCCTCCGGGACTCTGGGCAGTGGAGTTCACAGCAGTGACCACAGGAATGAGTGTGTGGCATTGTGCGACAGCTGCTGGAGGACAGTTAGAATCAACATAAGTAATGTAATGTTTACACACTCACTGTATCCACCTAAGTACATTGACTATGGGTCTACGCACTCGGGGAGCTGTTATTACTATGTCAGGGAATCGCTAACTGTCAGTAGTCCTTGCAAGGGGGCTTTGTTGGTACATCCTTTAGAACACATATGTAACCAGGAATTGATCTGGTACCTGTATTTAGGCTCTGACTGTGTAACAGGAAGAAAGTCAACTCATGAAGAGTGTAGTGGGAGAAAGGAAGTGAATCTATGGCCAGACTCCAACAGCAAGATACTGCTGGAAGAATTCCCCCCTCCTACCCTCTTTCTTTCTGCATTGCACTCTTTCTGTCTCTCTTATTTACACACACACACACACACACATATGGAGGAGCCAATTGATAAGTAAGGAGGTCTGGGGGCTTGCGTGATGACAAATTATTCTCCAAAGCTGCGATATCATAGACAGAATAGCCACAGGTAACTAGTTTCATACTGCAAAGAATTTCCCAGCTCTGTAAAAGGGGTAAATATAATTTACTTATTAACCTATAATTAAGTTGTAGCCAATCTACAGTTTTCAATAACTAAACATTGTGTACAGAGAGACAAGGTGGGTGAAGTAATATCTTTTATTGGACCAACTTCTTTCAGAAGAAGAGCTCTGTGTCAGGGTATGGCTACACTTACGGTTTGCAGTGCTGGTAGTTTGCAGCGCTGGTCATCCAGCTGTGTAGGAGCAGCGCTGGTGTGTGGCCACACTCACAGCTACCAGCGCTGGTGTGTGGCCACATTTGCAGTATTAGCAGCGCTGTTGGGAGTGCTGCATTATGGGCAGCTATCCCAGCATTCAAGTGCAACAACGTGCTTTTCAAAAGAGGGGGGTGGAGGGTGGTGTACTGTGACTGGGAGCGGGGAAGATAGAGTGGATTTTTGGAGCCAACACTGTTGTGTGTTAGCTTCCTGGATTGGAAAAATCACAAAATGTTCATGAGCCCTTAGTCTTAACTCTTAATTGCATACAGCCTGCCTCCAACATAGACTCCCCCCCCCCCCCCCGCTGTTTCACTCACTCCCTGTGGTGTTTGCTGTGATCAGTGTTTGTTTTAGATTAGCAGTTCAACGGAGCTCCGATCGGTTCTGTTTCATTCACTCTCCCTGCCTCTCATTTGATTGTTTACAGCCAGGTACAGATGATCACAGCAAACAGGAGCTCCGATCGGAGCTCGTTCACAACAAAACAAAGAGAGGCTGCATAACAAAACAAAGAGAGTAATTTATAAAAGCATTCTGGGATACACCTTATACCCTGGAGGCCAATCACAGCGCTGGTGTGTGGCCACACTTGATGACCAGCGCTGCAGCACCAGCGCTGGAATCCTTATTCCCCATGCCGAGTGAGGTGTACGGCCAGCGCTGCAGCCAGGGAGTTGCAGCGCTGGAAGTGCCCTGCAGGTGTGGCCACTTACTAATTGCAGCGCTGGTAGAGGCTTTCCAGCGCTGCAAATCGCCAGTGTAGCCATACCCTTAGCTGGAAAGCTTGTCTCTCTCAGCAACAGAAGTTGGTCCAATAAAGCTATTACCTCACCCACGTTGTGTCTCTAATATTCTGGGACCAACACTGCTACAACTACATGGCATAAACACAGGGTACTCATCTGGTTTCATCCTCTCCAAAAAATAAAAACCCAGTTTTTAGAATAAATAGTATAAAAAAACCCTGTAAAGTATTTGGGATTTCATAGAGATTACACACTCTGCTTCCAAATATGTGCCATTCCCATTTTGATCACTTCACAGAAATTGGCTGAGTCACTGATGTGGCAATCTGGAGGGAAACTGAACCCTCTAGGCCATTGGGTCTGACACATCTGTGTGAATATGATATATGGGCTTTGAGGGCTCTCAAAAGGGAGGAGTGCTAGGTTAGTGTTCCAGCAAAATAGGGAGCCTGCAGTCTGTCTTAACTGCTTGTAGTATGTGCAGAGAAGCAAAGTATTTTACAAGCCCTGATCAATAAAAATGTTGAGTAAGAGACAGATAATCTAGAATTTATAACAGGAAAGATATGAAGACAATTAATACCCTTTGTTAGATTAAAAACTGACCCTGACAGCAGTACTCTGACAATACCCAGAAATTCTGTGATTAAGGCACTGATTGTTGGGCTTGATGTCTACAGGCACCAGCCCCCATTCTGAGTTGTCTGTTGGAAAACTCCTGAAAATATGTTAAACTCGCTCCAAAAATCTAAGCTGCAAAACCATTTCCATTTTCCTCCTAAGGATATTTTTTATTTCTAACAATTGTATTGTGAGAGATAAGACAGACCTCTCAGATAATGATTTCACGCAATATGTTATTTACTATACAGATACTAACTCATAAGATCAAGATGACTATACACAGTTTATAACTTGAAATCAGTCATTCTTGAAATTGCACGTCAGTCATTTCTCTGGATTCTTTGTGAGTCTTTACTAGTGAAAATGAAAAAAAAACATAGATCCTTGCAGAACAATTGTTAATTACTGCACCAAGTATCTGGTAAGATGAGTATTGTCAAATTGAAAGAAAATCCCTGTTCTTGAGAAGTTATATTGTATATTGAATACAGAATACAAAACCACTGGCTCTGCACCGCTGGTCTGATATTCATTCTTTATCACACATGCAGACAAGAAGAGAAAGTTGTGAATCAGCAAGGAGAGAGAACAGGACAATGAAAATACCCATTAAAATACCACTCTCCAAGGGTATTCATTTGAAATCTCTTCAAATAACCTTTTCTACAATTCCTTGGAATAGGAGGATGAGAAAACAAAAGTAAGTACTCCTTTTAGTTTTTCTTAATCAGTCCTACTGTTTTTCTCTCTCTGTCTACCATCCCTTCATCAAGAGGGATGAATGATAATGATACATAGACAGGGGTTTAAATAGGATGAGACTTCATGGAAAATATATCTGTAATAAAGGCTTTTTAATACTCTGGGGCCCTGTTCTTAAAAAAAATTGCTCATTGTGATCTAGTAATGATGAGTTATTAATATCCCTGGGCATTTGTGAACCCAAGATATCTGAGGCATGGCCTGACATCAGTAATTAAGGAGGGATGTTGCATCACAGGAGCAGGAACAAAGTCTGACCAACCAGTTTGATCACAAGCAGAGCTCTGTTTATTCCATCCCAGCATGCTCTTATATACAGTTATCAAGCAATCAGGCAATAACAAATTGGTTAATTAGATTCACTCAAGCACAGCTGTGACCTCATAGGGTAATTATCATCCTATACACCTGTCTAAATTTCCCAGCACACTCAACTCATCCCAGAAGCCTAAACATCTCACATTCCTTTTCCCACACCTCCCCCCTTTATTCAAAATCAAAAGGAGAGGGGAGAAAAAGAAAAGAAAAAAGAAGAGAAAAAAATAATAAAGGTATTAACAAAACATTTCCAACTCATAACAACATAACACTATAATCTATCACAAACCAAAATTAACAAACAATATTTTCTGAGAAGTTACTCTCACTTTATTCAGGAGAAATATGTTCTTCTATACTTCTAACTACCACTTGATATAATCTGGATAGCAATGTCTGCTGGCATAATTTCCAATATTTTTTTCAAGGTCTATAGTACCACAGCGTGCAATAAAACTTAACAAATTGATATTTAAAAACATTGTAAAGCCATTTAAGGCTTTTAATTCTGAACCTTATAAAACCAACCTATATGATCATGCAATCCTTAACATATAACCCCAAAATCACCAAACAAACAAAAGAAAAACAAAACACAACAAATAGTCAGGATTCCCCCCTCTCTGTTAACATCCCTCAGATGTCAGGCGATCAAACTGACACTGAGGGTGGGGGGAAATCCTAAAGAAAACACATCATACTTAACACCACAACAACAATTCTGGCCAGAACAAACAACACAAAACACAACAACAAACACAAAACATACTCTTAACATCAATTATCCCTTATAGTATGCATACTTTTAGTTAACTCATGGTCATTAGATCAGGGTTATACTCTATGTGTACTCTAAATAATAATTGCATGATACATTAAATGCTATACAGCCAACACAAAATTTCTTTCAAACACAGCTCAAACAAATAACTCATTCACAAAAGATCAAACAAGAAAAGTCCTGGCAAAGTTAACAAACAGTTCTCCTCTGAGGGCTCTGGTTCCGCGGCGATCTTTGCATCTCAGCCAGTCTCACGTCCTCTGTCTTCCAGCAGGTGTGCACTCCCTGCTCCAGGAGCAGCACCTGCACCTCATCGTTCAGCTGATTGTGCTGCTCTACCAGACCAGCGCACTCCCGCCCATTATAGATGATGTAAACTCTTTGTCCTGAGTAAAACTGTAAGCGGTTCAAGTCTAGAAAGCTGAGCATCATGCTGCTCTCCTCTTCCTGCTTCTTACACCAATCACCCTCATACAAAGCCAGGTGAAAAAACACTCTGCTGAGCTCCGCCTACAACGTGGGGATTTGAACTGTCCCCAATATCCTGTCTGCCAAAGAACTGGGCATAGAAACGCGAACACCCAGCAGAAAGCGCTTCCCCAAGCGCCCAGACAGCACACTCGCCATCTTAACACTCTCCTGCTCCGCTGACACAACAACTCCCATATAGCTGCTTACTTCTAGGTTCGGATGTGCCTCCCTTTTCGGACGTCCTGCGGCTCCCAGCCGCTTAACACTATACTCAAATGCGCCCCTCTTTTCGGGCGTCCTGCGCCTCCCTTTTCGGGCGTCCTGCGCCTCCCTTTTTGGGCGTCCTGCGCCTCCCAGCCGCTTAGCACTGTGCTCAAATGCGCCCCTCTTTTCGGGCGTCCTGCGCCTCCCTTTTTGGGCGTCCTGCGGCTCCCAACTGCTTAGCACTATACTCAGATGCGCCCCTCTTTTCGGGCGTCCTGCGGTTCCCAGCCGCTTGTCACTGAGACCCAGGTGCGTCTCCCCCTTTTTTTTTTTTTTTTTTTTTTTTTTCCTCTCTCTCTCTTTTTCAGGCAACCGATACTATAGCCCGCAGCTTCTCCGCCATTTGTTGCATCACATCGGGGTCACCATTTGTTGCATCACAGGAGCAGGAACAAAGTCTGACCAACCAGTTTGATCACAAGCAGAGCTCTGTTTATTCCATCCCAGCATGCTCATACAGTTATCAAGCAATCAGGCAATAACAAATTGGTTAATTAGATTCACTCAAGCACAGCTGTGACCTCATAGGGTAATTATCATCCTATACACCTGTCTAAATTTCCCAGCACACTCAACTCATCCCAGAAGCCTAAACATCTCACATTCCTTTTCCCACAGAGGGAGGCCTCATTTCTTGGTGGATAGAATTAGGGAGATAATCCAATCTTTGGCTAAAAAGACAGAATATCTGAGTCAGCTACGATAAGAGGGAGAACACCCAGGGAACAATTTACTAACAATAGACAAGATAAGTTAGGAACTTAGGGATGAAGTAAAGAGTAGGTCGAGCGTGGACAATGCATGGACAGAGCACACTTCACAGGGATTGGTACCTGCAAAGTAACCAAGCCAGTCCCAAAAAGTGTGATGCAATGTAATGTGTAAATGTATATAAAGAAAAACAAGGTGGGCAAGATAATATCTTTTATTGAGCCAACCTCTGATGGTGAGAGACACAAGCTTTTGAGCTACGCATACCTGAAGAAGAACTCTGTGTAGCTTGCCTCTCTCACCACCAGAAACTGGCCAATAAAAGATATTACCTCACCTACCTTATCTCTCTAATATCCTGGTACTGACACAGCTACAATACTGCATATAAAGAAAAGGTTTTCTGTGTAACTTTGGATGTGTGGTATGCCCTATACTCACCCCATATGTTTGAGTCAGATCAACTGAGTGTAGCTTTGCTGTATGCCAAATAAAGGAACCTGACTGACAAAATCTGGAGTTGAACTGAGTGTTTTAGATCCCAAAGAACTGGATTAAGTGTTCTTCCAGAACTGAACAATGATTAATGATCTGGGGGATGGCGTGGACTGCACCCTCAGCAAGTTTGCAGATGACACTAAACTGGGAGGAGTGGTAGATACACTGGAGGGTAGGGATAGGATACAGAGGGACCTAGACAAATTGGAGGATTGAGCCAAAAAAAATCTGATAAGGTTCAACAAGGACAAGTCAGAGTTCTGCACTTAAGACAGAAGAATCCCATAAACTGCTACAGACAAGGGACCGAGTGGCTAGGCAGCAGTTCTGCAGAAAAGGACCTAGGGGTTACAGTGGACGAGAAGCTGGAAATGAGTCAACAGTGTGCCCTTGTTGCCAAGAAGGCTAATGGCATTTTAGGCTGTATAAGTAGGGGCATTGCCAGAAGATTGAGAGACGTGATCATTCCCCTCTATTTGGCATTGGTGAGGCCTCATCTGGAGTACTGGGTCCAGAAGGATGTGGAAAAATTGGAAAGAGTCCAGCGGAGGGCAATGAAAATGATTAGGGGGCTGGAGCACGTGACTTATGAGGAGAGGCTGAGGGAACTGGGATTTTTTAGTCTGTAGAAGAGAAGAATGAGGGTGGATTTGATAGCTGCTTTCAACTACCTGAAAGGGGGTTCCAAAGAGGATGGATCTAGACTGTTCTCAGTGGTACCAGATGACAGAACAAGGAGTAATGGTCTCAAGTTGCAGTGAGGGAGGTTTAGGTTGGATATTAGGAAAAACTTTTTCACTAGGAGGGTGATGAAGCACTAGAATGGGTTACCTAGAGAGGTGGTGGAATCTCCTTCCTTAGAGGTTTTTAAGGTCAGGCTTGACAAAGCCCTGGCTGGGATGATTTAGTTGGAGATTGATTCTGCTTTGAGCAGGGGGTTGGACTAGTTGATCTCCTGAGGGCCCTTCCAACCCTGATATTCTATGATTCTATGAATGTATTCTTGATAAACTAGGTGGAAAAGGTCTTGGAGGGAATCCCAACACACAGTTATCCATTACGGCAACTGATGGCGCAAACAGGAATTATGCAGGCAAATATTCATGTACCTTGCATGCATGATTTTAAAAGTCTGGGTTTATACATGCAAGCCCACGTCAGGGCAGGGACACTCTATTTTAGTCACTGTCAGTATTGCTCTATCAGGTACGTCTGAGCACATTTAATGGGGAAAATCTGTTTGATTTCACTGAGTGCAGTACAGTGCTCACCCTAGAGTTAATATAGGATCTCAGCTTATCAAGAACATCTCTCACCTTTCAGAGAATATTGGAATTAAGTCATTCCGACAAATATTTCTAGATTTTCTAGTATCAGACATTTCATTTGAAATATGATAGTTCTAATGCTTCTTACCAGCTCCAGTATTCATAATGTGTATGCAGCTAAAAAACTCGAAACAATATTACAAAGTGAACCGTGAACTATCCCATTCATCTTAGAGTTAATGGGAGAGATGGGCCCTCATCAAAGTGTGGATCTAGGTCTAACTTCTACCAATGTTCAGGAACATCCATATTGCCATCCCTCTGCCAAATGGTACCAGTTGTTGGTGACTTGCAAGTTGATTTCCTGTTGGAGGAGAAATCAGTGGTGCAAATGTTGAGTATACTCATAGTTCTGCATGCTTATTTTATGCCACACATACCAGCTCTTGAGCAAAGGATATCAGAACAGGATGCAGGAAGTCTCCTCTTCCAGGGATCTCAGCCCAAACACCAGTGCCCAATTCCCAAAAAGCAACTCTGCCTCAAGAACTGACTGGAGTTAGAGAGATTAAGGCAGAGAACAAAATCCCTAGCTGTTTGTCACAGCTCCCCGCCACAAAACTGTGACAGAGCATGACATTGCTTCCAAAACTCAGAACTCTCAGATTGAGAAAAACACTGCACAAGTTCTAACAGTGGCCTCTGATGACCACTCCACTACCATAATAATATACAAGGTTTGGCTTGAGCCTATTTTTTGTTCACTTGTGAGGTGTAAGCATCAGGGACAGCAATTCTCCACATGCATTAAACACAGCTGGAATTCAGTTGACCGTTGGAAAGGTGGAATTCTGGCTTGGTGCCTATACTTCTGCACTCTAGATCTGACATGAAGAGAGGCATGTGTACTCTAGTCATGTCCTTCTTTCCCCTAACTCACAGGTGGATAAACGCCAACAATAAAAATCCAATTTTTTAATTTAAATTCAATACAGGTTTATTTAGAATTTAATTTCAAACTGACAACTACTTTAAGGCCTAAGCTTAGTCTATTAAAATGATTTAGATTGAACACAAATATTAAGCAGTACATGTTTGCTGCAAATTTTAAAAAAGTCAGTCCACTGAACTGTTGGAATTCACTGGCTAAGCACCTGAAATCAGAGTCTGTTAAATGGTAACCCACTCAACAGCAATAACTTCTTCTGCAAATACTGAGAATATTTTCTGAAATTTCAGTTTATTCAACTTGTTCAGTTCACTGACTAGTTCATTCAGAATTAAGAAACTAACTGGAAGTAGAAAAATCAGGAAAGCTTGTTTTCTTTTTCCAATCCATAAAATAAAAACTAGGTGTGAGAGGATGAGATCTACTAGTTCTAAAATCTTTAAGGACCTAGTGACTGGAAACAATCAGTTCAATATAGATAACATTTCCTTTAATAAATCATTTAGGTTTAAAATATTAAACAAAACATTTTTGATAAAACTACCTTAAATCTGCTGGATATGTAAAACCTTTATTTACTAAAAAAAATAAAATGCTGTTTGTGCATTTTTAATGATTGTATTTTCTATCCAAAGAGCTTGACACAACTCACATGTAAAAAGTTAATCTATTAAGAACATAATTCAACATTTTCTAACATGTAAAAGTTGAGTATGAATAAATGTATAGTAAGCTACATGATTGCTTTTATGTGTATAGATATAGTGTATCCTCTTGTTTAGCAAAAAAGCACCAAATTTAGTGTAAAGGCTATATTTAGTTACATCTTAACATGTTTTAATGATTATTAAACAATGAGAATCAACCTGACTTTAGAAAAATAGCTAAAAGCTACCAATGCAGAAGGAGATTAAAGTCAATTACTGAAATAAAGGTTTCCTGCTTGTTAATTTAAATTATTAACATCTGCAATTTAAAATCAAAGCATCATGCCCAATACTGAGGTAGAAGATGAAGCAGATTTATTTTATGCAGTTTCCAGGGCTGGTTCTGAGCAGGAACAATGGATTTAAATAGTTACAATTAAAGGTACAGATCAAAAATTCAGGTCCAGGGATGAAGGAGAAAAGGACAAAACTGTACATCATATAGACACAAATATAAGTAGCATTTTACTTCCCCCCCCCGCCCCCGCCCCCACCCCCGCCCCATTAAGGCCCATGTGTCTTCTCTTAAACCTAACTGGGAGGCAGTTGATGAGTGACAAGTGCACTAGGACCTGCTCCCTCTTAAAAGGGCTAAGATCTTTCTGAAAACTACTTCATAGAGTGCAATGAGGTTACAATAATTGATGTTTGAAAAGCACTCCGATAGAAGATACTTTATAGGTGCAAAGTATGTATTATTGCTTCTGCTTACTATTATACTTCCCCTGGAATTTTAGTTTTTCTCCTATTCACTGTCTTTTCAAGGTGCACAATTCTTTCTTACCTTTCAAACCTAAAACAGTAAGCCCCAAACTCTTTTACAGAGAGGGGGGGTATAACATTACATACTACCAATAAAATAATAACATTAATTTTAAATTAGAACCACACATGGCTTTGGTTTTGCAAGACTGTGTCAGTAAGACTTGTTTTGTGAAATTAAATTAAACCAAGCCTAGAGATTCAGACCCCAAAATTTGGATAAGCAGGTCAACTTTTAGCCTATCCTTGGTTTTGTAAAATCTTTCTTCCAAAACAAACTCCAAAACCAAAACAATGGCTGTTTGGGATCTAGGATCTCAAATTCTCACTTTTCAGTTCAATGCAGCTGAAACCAAAGAAACCTCTAGGCTTCAAAATGATGGAATAGACTAAATTCTCAGGAATACATACTTGAGATTTATTAAATGTTACCACTTCCCCTGCATATTTGTTTTCAACACTGTTATATTTACAGTCTGTTTGGCTGTAATATTATTAGAAACACCAGCAAAGTATTACTTATGAAAGTGAAACAAAATAACACTACAAATTGTAAGCCGGAAATTTCTAACTCTTGCTGAATGATAATTGTTAAATAAGAAAAGCTTTTAGAAATCTACAAAAAGGGTTCTCTGGCTGATCATATACTATGCCAAATATGACACAAGGAATTACAAGGAATTAAAATGTTAAATCAGTAACACAGTCAATGACAGACTACACACTTATAACTAGCTTTAAAGATATGCATGTTAGAGAGACTGCAGTACTTTATCCTAAGGATTTGAAGAGGAAAATTAAAAATTACTTTTCCATAATTTATGTGAATCTAGATTTCCCACCATACCTATGGAGCTGAATCATAAGTTTCATATTTGGCTAGAGAAATCTTCTATACATTTTTCAAGAGCTTTATTCCCTTGCATTATTGAATAAATGTAGGTAACTGTGACAGGTTGTACAAATTCTCCTGAGCCCCAAAGGAAACCCCAATAGACATGGTTCTTTCTGTGTTAAGGCTATGTCTACATAACAGACCTTACAGCAACACAGCTGTACCACTGCAGTTGCGCCACTGTAAGGTCTCCCATGTAGCCACTCCATGCTGGCAGGAGAGAGCTCTCCCACCAGCATAATTAAACCACCCCCAACAAGCAGTGGTACTTATGTCAGAGGAAGAGCGTCTCCTGCCGACATAGTGCTGTCTGTCGTGTAACTTGTCAGTCAGAGGGCTGGGGGGGGTTTCAGACCCCTGACCAACAAAAGTGCGAGTGCAGACATAGCCTAGTTTCACTGTGAAGAGAAAGTGTCACCAAATCTGACAACAGAGGTAAAGGCTTTCAGGGAACTGAGATGACCACTCGCTGTAAAGGAAGTTTAAACCCAGTATGCAGATCTCTCCTTAGTCTAGGAAAGCTAAAAGAGAACAGCTATATCCTACTGAGACCTGAGTCAATTACTACAGCTGCTGTAGTACTTACAAAGACAGGGGCAAGACTGTGGGACACTTATAAAGACAGGGCAAGTTTTCTCTCAAAATGGGGGTGGGATTCAGAACAGAGACACACACAAGTTCTCACCAGGAATATGGGTACCAGGAATACCAAATTAGGCAGCTCAGAAATTAAGCCACAGATGTGTTTGTTCTGTTTAATTTTGATTAGTTGCGTAGTCAATGCACAGCCTTCTTGAGAAAAGAAGACTCAGGGGAGACCTAATAACAGTCTTCAAACATGTTAAGGGCTGTTAGAAGGAGGACGGTAATCAGTTGTTCTCCATGTCAACTGAAGGTAGCACAAGAAGTAATTGGCTTAATCTGCAGCAAGGAAGATTTAGCTTAGGTATTAAGAAAAAAAAACATTCTTATTATACGGATAGTTGTGTACTAAATAAGTTAATAAGGGAAGTTATAGAATCTCCATATTGGAGGTTTTTAAGAACAGGTTGGACAAACACCTGTCAGGGATTGTCTAGATTTACTTGGTCCTGCCTCAGCACTGGGGGATGGACTAGATGACCTCTCAAGGTCTCTTCCAGCCCTACATTTCTGATTCTACACCTTCCCTTTTCCTATGACTGTGGCCTATAAACTTGAACATTTTAACTGTATAATATGTGCCTCAAGGGATGTGGACATGGAGCAGAAGTTATTATTTCAAGGAGTATTAACTTCTGCATAAATATCTGCCTGATATTCTCTAGTTCCCCAAGGAAGTACGCTTCAGTGATCAGCTACTTCCCAAATTTTCCCCAAGGACCCGAAAGGAGCCCCACCCCCACAGTGAGTATTTAGAGCCTTCCACAAGCTCCTGGGAGGAGCAGCATACCTCCAAAGTACTACCCTCCCTTCTTCAATTTTCACCATATCTCTCTTTGTTTTGGCTCCCGTCTGCCTGAATAAGAGTGTATGTTGGGGAAGTGTGTGTGTTGGGGGAGAGTGAGTATGTCAGCAGGCTGTCTCTAAGTTCAGACAGCTCCTGGAAGCAATCAGTCCTAAGGCAGGGGGACGGGGAGGTACACCCTGACATCAGCCCCCACCTCCTTCCCTGGCTCTGCACAGCACAGCAGTCACATCCACCCCACCTGCCTCTGTGTTCTAGTGCAGAAGAGAGAAGCATTACACATTAATGATTTGCTTCTTGCTGCCAGAGCAGAGTAGCATGCTCAGCTGTCAAAACTTCCCAGAACTTTGAAAGGGGAGGGGTGCATGTCTGCAGGGCAGCTGAGTTCAAAACCGTGAGCATGTTACATCGTCATGGCAGGCATTGTGGGATACTGGGGGAGGCCACTTATGGCAATATAATGAACAGCAGTGTCTACACTGACACTTTGTCGCTTTAAGTTTTCCGCAAAAAGCTTTATGCCTCTCACTGAGGAGGTTTTATTTTCTCACTTAAACTGAAGAGTTTTGTCAGCAAAAGTGGCATTGCAGCATGTACACCTCCACTGTTTCATTGCCAAAAGCTGCCTTTTGGTAACAAAACTCTGCATTGTAGACAAGGCCTCAGTATTGCCATCTTATTCCTCCCTTCTTACATTATTCTTCTTGTTCCTTGCTGGTCCATGGCCCAAACCTTGCAAAACTTCACTGTTAGGACTATCAGACTATCTCTAATCTCCTAGCTGAGGCATTCAGGAAGCTATCATGACAGAATCACGTATTAAGGATAAAGAATATTTCTGAGGTAAGCATGCTGTAGAATTGTCAAGAGATTATCAGAAACAATGGCCATGAAAACATAGAAATTATCATACTGGATCAGACTTGGAGTCCATCTAGTCTGGTATCCTGTCTCTGACATTGGCCAGCACCTGATCCTTTAGAGGGAAGTGTTGGCAGATATGGGATAATCTGTCTCCTGTAATGTCTCATTCTGATCTCAAATAATAAGAGATTGATTTCACTTCTGAAGCATGACGTTTAATATGCTTCCAAAATGTTACCATTTAATTCTGGATTTATTGAATTTATATTTTACTTGGGTTTGTTTGTCTGTTTGTTTTTTCCAAAAAAATAAGGTGTGAATAAAAAAAACTCAAAAAAACAGAAAAGTAAAGAGATGGGAAGTGAAGGAAAGAAAGGGAGCAGGGAGGGGAAAGGAGAGCAACATCTTGGTTGCATCTGAAGAAGTGGTTTTTTTACCCATGAAAGCTTACGCCCAAATAAATCTGTTAGTCTTTAAGGTGCCACTGGACTCCTCGTTGTTTTTGTGGATACAGACTAACAAGGCTACTCCTCTGATATCCTGGTTTCCATCCACTAAGAATTAATCAAATATTTCTAAAAAGTCGACCAAATCTTTTCAAATTTGTCTGAGATCTCTCTTCTCCAAAACATTACCTGTTCTTTAGCTGCAGGTCAGCCATGTTGCTGTGCCAAGTGATAACTGGATATTTTTTATATCCATAGCTATGTCCAGTTCCTTTTTGAATCGTGATATAAACAAAACAAAGGCTGGGAGGAGTTATGTGTTCCTGTGACAAGTTAATAGCATATTTCCTGTACTGAAGAACTGTGGAGGGTTTTTGAAGTGTAACATTATGGTGAACAATAGTTAAAGTCGCATTTCAGTGTTCAGTTTTAACTTGAGCTTTATTTTGTAAAAATCTCCTTGAAATGGCAAAAGCCAAAAGATAAAACATAAACGTAAAACATTAAATGCTACTTGAATTTTGTGCTCTAATACAAACCCTTAACAGTGACCTCAACAGTTTAAGTCAAAATAAGTTCCCGAATGTGTGACATCAGATTTGCTGCTCTGTTGACATAAAAGCACATGAGGTCACTGTTAAGGTTTTGTGTTAGAGTGCAAGTTTGATGAAGTTGGGGTCTGTAAAGTTTTTGGGTATCTGTTGGAAATGAAAGTGAAAGCATTATGGTGTGCTGGAGAATGCTATCAACAGTGCTATAGACAATATGAAGGTGGAAAGAAATGCACAAGTCCCCTTCATTTCTTATTTTCCCACTTTTAAGATTTGGGGTGGATGGGGTTTGTCCTGATGCAGCTTTTACACTCACTAAACATAATTTCTGTTTGCTAATAAATGCTAGGTACTACTTAGTATTTCTATCTTTTCAGAACAGGTGGTTCCATCTAGCCAGGTTCTTACATTGAAACCCATGCCTTGTTTCTGAGCACAGCCAGAAGGAATATGGTTCTGGTATCTACTGTGGCATATTATCTTCTAAATAGATTGACCCACTCATTCCAGCCTATAAAATTTCAAAGCCACACTTACATCAGTCAGTGAAACTCTAAATATCCTCGCCCAGCAGCAAAGGCATAGGATTAATTGAGCAATCTGAGTCAAGAATGGGGAGGGTGACAGAGGAGTCAAGTTCTTTAAAGAACTTCAGTGTTTTCCACTTCCTACCAGCATCACCTCAGTCTTGTCTAATGAGGTGAATGAGAGTTGCAGGTGCTCAGCATTTGTCCAGATTTGCCACTAAGTGAATGATGTAATATATTATAATAATGAAATTATTCTGTGTGTACAATGGTGAAGAAAAATTACTGTGTATGCTGTGTATTTATCTGAAATTGAAGAAAAATTATGTATTTGAAAGCTGGTATGTGATCACAGAGGTAGGCTGGTCATATGATTAAGACCCTGGATTAGCACTAAGGAGATCTACATTCAATTCCCATATGTCACAGATTTCCTCTGTGACTAAGTCATTTGATCTCCATGTGCCTCCATTCCTTATCTGTAAAATGGAGACAATAATCCATCCTTTCTCTGACCCTTTTCATCCATCTTGTAAGCTCCTTGTGGTAGGCACTATCTCTTACTATGTATTATTACAACACCTAGCACTTTGGGCCCCAATCTCAGTTGGGGATTTTGGAACTAATGTAATACAAATAAAAATACTAATATGTAAGCAGTACAGTAAGGCATACCCACAAGGACAAGCAAGATTGCATGAGCAATTTAACTGATTTAAGTGCTTAACTATGTAGTTGCAGTGTTCTAGTAATCTAGGGTGTTTTTTTTTGTTTTTAATACAAAAGATAGGGATGGAGATGGGGGCTCCAGGATTTACCTCCACTGCTGGCAAAAATTTAAAAAAAACCAAAAAAACAAAAAAACCCAACCCACAACTGGAAATAGTATATTCCACAATTTGGAACTAAACCGCTACCCCGATATAATGCTGTCCTTGGGAGCCAAAACATCTTACTGCATTATAGGTGAAACCACGTTATATCAAACTTGCTTTGATCCACCAGAGTGCGCAGCCCCTCTCCCCCCCCCCCGAGCACTGCTTTACCGCGTTATATCCAAATTTGTGTTATAACAGGTCGCGTTATATCAGGGTAGAGGTGTATTTGCTTAGCTGCCTCCAAACACTGCCATCCTTGACCAAGTCGTCTCAGCTAACTCTGCAGACCCTTCTCCTCTTCCTTGAAGTTTTCCTAAAGCTCTCTAACTCACCCTGCCCCAGTGTAACTCTACTGGAGTGTCTACAAAGAATGCAAAGGCATTTCCTTCTAATTATATTAGAGATCAGACAGAGTCGAGCTAGATTGGGAGCTATGTCAGGTGTGCTATGCATATTTTGTTCTTGCAGAGCTGCTCTGCTCCTGTAAAATTCCCTAGTAATGGAAAGTAGCTCTGTTCCAGCACAAAGGACTCCACAGGAAATTACCTCAATGCATGGGAGGATCTTATTTTCCTTGAAATCTTGGATTCACAAGGGTAGATTGCAGTTATTCCATAGACTATGAAATTCACTCTACAGATGAATTATTTTGGTACACATATGCAGTGTATTACTGTTTAGGGAAACATCTAGAGTAAGATCTTAGCATAATATATGCTGCACAGGCTCAGCAAATTATTTTAATAGGGCTGTCAAACAATTAAAAAAATTAATCGTGATTAATCGCGAGATTAAAAAATATAGTGATTAATTGCAGTTTTAATGCACTGTTAAACAATAATAGAATGCCATTTATTTAAATCTTGTTGTTGTTGGGGGGAAGTGTGTGTGTGTGGGGCTGTGTTGGGAGGGGTACTCAGGAGCCTGAATGCTTTTTCAATCAGTGTGGGGAGGGATAGCTCAGTGGTTTGAGCATTGGCCTGCTAAACCCAGGGTTGTGAGTTCAATCCTTGAGGGGGCCACTTAGGAATCTGGGGCAAAAATTGGTCCTGCTAGTGAAGGCAGGGGGCTGGACTTGATGACCTTTCAAGGTCCCTTCCAGGTCTAGGAGATTGGTATATCTCCTATTATTATTATTATTATAGTACCTGCTGTGGGCAGCACTCACTCCTGAGACAGCAGCAGACAGGCTTCTGCTGTTCCTCAAACCCAGCTCTGCAATGGGTACACGGGCAGGGGAAAAGGAACACCCTGACATCAGTCCCTGGTGCCCCCGCTCTGTGCAGCTGACAGGAGGCAGGCTCCCACTCCAGAGCAGCTTGGCTAGGGGAGGCTCAACGGAGCAGGAAAGGAGGAGATGGGAGCATAGCGGTGGCAGGAGGGACACCCCTGTTCCGGAGGCATGCAGTAGCGCACCCCTGAGCACAGCGCCATGGTGTGTGATTAACGCTCATTAAAAAATATAACATGTTAATTTGTTTTGAGTTAATCATGTGTGTTAACTGCAATTAATAGATAGCCCTAATTATTATTTTTGGTTACAAATATTTGCACTGTAAAAAAGAAAAGTCGAAGCATGAAGGGGCATTCAAATGTGTTGCATATAAATACCTTGCAACACTGGCTACAATAGTGCCATGTGAACGCCTGTTCTCACTTTCAGGTGACATTGTAAATAAGAAGCGGGCAGCATTAGCTCCCGTAAATGTAAACAAACTTGTTTATCTTGGTGATTGGCTGAACAAGATGTAGAACTGAGTGGACTTGTAGGCTCTAAAGTTTTACATTATTTTATTTCTGAGTGCAGTTATTGTAACAAAAAAATTTACATTTGTAAGTTGCACTTTCACAATAAAGAGATTGCACTACAGTACTTGTATGAGGTGAATTGAAAATTACTATTTCTTTTGTTTATCTTTTTTACAGTGCAAATATTGGTAAGAAAAAATAATATAAAGTGAGCACTGTACACTTTGTATCCTGAGTTGTAACTGAAATCAGTATATTTGAAAATGTGCAAAAACATCCAAAAATATTTATAATAAATTTTAATTGGAATTCTATTATTGTTTAGCAGTGCAATTAAAACTGTGATTAATTGTGACTAATTTTTTAATCTAGTTAATTTATTTTGCATTAATCACTTCAGTTAACTGCAATTAATTGACAGCCCTAATTTTCAAACATTCATAACTTGATCAAATCCACCAAGTTCTTTTGGAACAAGGCTTTTCACTGCTTCTTAGTGAAACCTATTTCCAAATGAAATGCAAATTTTTAAATCTCAGCTGTTTCATCAGGAAACCTGTTTTTAAAAAAGTCATAGGAAAAACTGAAGTGGCAAAATATACTATTTTCCACTTTCCTTGGTCTCAAATGCTGAACAACTTTTGCTCAAACTATATAAAAAAATTCACCTTCAGGCACAGATCCAACCTGTGCATATACCACTCTCTACTAGTTATTTTTGTCTGCATATTTAAAGGACTATAAAAAATACACTAGGAATCTCAGAACGGTAGCTTTGCCAATGGTGATGATTGCTGTATTTTTCTAACTTTACAGTTTGATGGTAATCTTTAGTTACTGCTGGAAATGCAGTAAAGACTTGCTGTCTTTCTTTCAACCTGGATTAAACCATCACTTTCCATTTTAAATAAAAAGTCTCTTTAAATATTATGTTGTCTCAGTCCTTTTGAGAAGAGGATATTAGATACCTTTTTTGCAAACAGCATCAGCTCATAAAATCAAAACAGCGCTGTAATTTTTATTCTATCATGGCCCATGTATCCATCTGGAGCAATTATGAGGATTATGATACTTGCAACATATTTAATTTTGGCGAGTCCTTGATTACGTCCTTTGGCATGAATTCAGTCTCTGCTGAGACTTGGGGCCACGCATTGTGAAAGACACTAAAATTAACTGATTCTGAGTTAGAAACAATAGCTATAATGCAGTCTCACATTTTTAGAGGAGTGCAATTAGCACCAGTATTGATACATTGTCTTGAGGAGGAAGTTGAGTCCAGCTCCCTTTTGCTGTCTCTCATATCTTCTGTATTGTCAACAGGTAGAAAGCCCTTGATCTACAAGCTGCCCACCAAAACTTCCAAACTGGTGGCCTCCCCCGAATGGTCAGACACAGAGATGTGGAACACTGGAACTCTGATCACAGTCATTGTGCATTGGGAGAGCTCAGCATTTCTGGACAAATCACATCACTCATTTAATGGCCTGACTTGAGGAATCCATATATGAAAACTTTGCCTAGTGTCTTTTATTACAGATACTATTTGGTTAGCAATGCAGGCACTACATCTCCTATGGATACTTCTCACGTAATCATACTTACTTGCAGGTAAATGATAATATTATTGTAAAGTATTTTGACAGTATGCATGTTTGTCCAATACACAGTATTAAAAGTGTATATTATTATTTAGCTATTCCATCTGCTCCTCCAACCTTTATATATGGAGAGTCTAATGAGTGTGAATAATATACCTTTATAAAGATATGATATACTTACTCCAGTTGACAATCTAATCATTTGAACATTGCTAAATACAGTATTTTATAATATAATTGTAGACAACTTATTAAATCAAAATCTGGTTTTGATGTATTTGAAACATATCCATCTGTATAGGTGGCTGAAAAGATATTTCTTGCATATTGTTTAGTTTTTCTGTGTCATTCTGGTTTCTTTTGGGTACATTTCCTTTTTAGGTGAAATCTTCTTCAGTTTGCTTACTGACTTTGGTATCTGCCAGCAGTAGGAGTGAAGAGTGGTTTCTTTATTCCTTTTTATTTTTTTTTCCTTTGGGCCAAATCATGAAGTTATTAGTCAGTATTTGTTCAGTTCTCACTCAGGCGAAACTCCCATGGGCTTCAATAGGAGTTTTGCCTATGTAAAGCCCTCAGACTGGGCCCTTTGTTGGCATGCAGTACAAAATTGTCTATGAAAGTTACACCAAAGAGCCTTGTGAAGTTACCAGGAAACTTCATAGTGAATCACTGAAATGATTGAACTCTCTCCTAGCTTTATTCATCAGACCTGGCCTTTCAGCCTTTGGACTATGGATGTTATGCTTGTCTTTTCTATCCATCAGATTTAGCAAGCTCTAAAATAAAGTTTGTATTAATCCACACATAAAAGCAAGTATTTAATTCCCAATATTTACAAACGTGAAGAGTTGTTGTAGCCATCTTGGTCCCAAGATATGAGAGAAACAAGGTAGGTGAGGTAATATCTTTTATTGCACCAATTTCTGTTGGTGAAAGAGACAAGCTTTCCAGCTACACAGAGTTCTTCTACACAGGGACAGACCTGAAAAAGAGCTCTGTATATCTCAAAAGCTCGTCTCTTTCACCAACAGAAGTTGGTCCAATAAAAGATATTACCTCACCCACCTTGTCAACCTGGAAAAGAAACATTTAAGTTTCAGACATTATTTTTTTCCCTTTTGTTAGGCTCAATTTGTCCTCAATTACTGGAAATACAAATAAATGGTAAGTCTATTTCAAACACTGTTATCTCTACAAAATAGTGTATTTCTTGAAGAAAGATCATTTATACAGAGCATTTTACAGACAGGATTCCTGTGGAAAACTAGAAAATTTCTGTAATTTTATGAAAATTGTGTGACTCGGTTTACCCACTTACTCTTGTATTGCTACCTACTTTCACGTGTTTCTTTACCATTTTAACTCACTGTCCCAGATCGCTGTATTCTTGCATTTAACCTTCTTCAATGCAACATCAACCCTGATGACGCTTGGAAAGCCAAACTGAGTTCATAGGAAGTCACAAATAAACACCTTGTGAAAGACCCAATACGGAAGATCCCTGGCTTCGATCTCCCACGAAGCTCATGGGCAACCTTGAGCCACATGTGCACAAACCATGGCACATGAGGATACTTGCCACAAATGGAAAATTAAAGACTCTCCAGGGTGCAGCTGTGGTCACCCAGTACAGACCATGAAACATATAACAACTCAATGGCCGATTCACAAATACAAAGAAGGCATCACAGCAATACACTCTGCTACTCCAGATGCAATTATCTGGCTTTATCATCTGAATGTAAAATTATAATTGTTGCTCTACATTTACATCAGCCATATGAAGAAGAAGAGCTTAAAAATTGCAGGGTGCTGTGCACTGACCCTCCACATTTGGATGAACATCACCCTATGTGAACAGGAAATTAAAATTTTGGATTCAGTCCTGTTTCCATTGATATTTATTGGAGTTTTGCCAGTGGCTTCAACAGAAATAATATTGGGCCCATTGTTTAAAATAATTCATGCAGAATCTTCCTATATACCGTTTTTTTAAATGAAATGTTCTCGTTAATATTAGCAGTTTGTTTATCATAAGTTAGTCTACAATCAAAACTGATCTCACAAGGAGGAAGGGGCAATAAAAGAGCTAGTTAATATTGTTGTTACATCTATTTCCAGAATTTGTTGTTGTTTTTTCCTACATCAATACATAATCCTATAATTAGAAAAAGTGCCAAAGTCTGTCTAGAAAGGTTGAGAAAGAAAACAGTAATTCATTGAGGTCAATGGGAAGCTAGAAACATGTCAATAAGAATTTTTTCTGCATTGTCCTGCATCCAAACAAAAAAAGGTGAAAAAATAGTAAAAGATGGCTCCCAATATAAATACTGGGGTGGGGGGAGAGCTTGTATTAAAAAAAAACAAACAAGCTAAAGGCAGAAAATAAGATTAGATCTGTTACTTAATAACTTCTAAGGGTTGTGGGAAAATAAACTGAAACTAAGGCATTTGCTAATACTTAAACATCCTCAGGAAGACAACACAGCTGAAACAATTTGTACCATCTTTTATTTAACTTATTTATTTATTGTGTATATTTTTTCTTAGCTATAAATATTTAGAATTATTCACCTGCTTCATGTTTTCATCCCCTTTACATTTGGACCTTATGTGCAAAGCCACTTTGCTCATGAGAACTGATGGCCAGTACATGGTCAGATCCTTACTGGATGTATATTGGGATAAAACAGTGGACCCATGCTGATTTACCACCAGCTGAGGATCCAGCCCCAAGTATTTAAATAAGGAATGATAATGAAAAAGATTAGGTGTAATGAGGCATGTTTAAGAACTGCTTTTTATTAATCCAGTGTAAATTGGGATATTTATTTTTTAAGAATGGTATAAAATCTGTAATGTAAATACCAAAAAAGTTATGTTTTCAGGGGAAATCCTGCCCCACCTTCATGGGCACACAGCACCCAAAAGGTGGTAAAACCAACATAGTTCTATGGAATAGGGAAGGGCAGGATGAAAAGGGCCTACATACTGGGGGTCAGCACACCCTCACCAGTACAGCTGTGCTCTGCAAGGCACCATCCACTGCAGCATGGAGTTGCGTAAGAGGGCAGGCCAGGGAAAAGAAAAGGTGGAACCAGGACATGGACAGTGGATCACAGTAATATGATCTACCTAACACGCTGGCTGGCATGGCATGCCAGCTATAGCCCCTGCACAGGTGCTTATTGTTTGTCTAGTGTAGGAGGGGGATATGCTGTTACCACAGAGCAATCCTGCAAGAAGCCCATATATTCAGTCTTTGTATAAGGGAGAGGATATGTCTCCAATATAGAGTTAATTCAAAGATCACTCGCTTGTTTTTTCCATATTGAATATTGGCACCAATTAATAGTATGGATAAGTTAGATATTTAAAACAACCCCCGTATTCTGGTTAAATATATAAAATAATCATATTACTTTATTTCAAACCTAACAAGTAAGTCTGCAGTCAGATTCTGTTTCCTCAGCTGAAGAGAGAAAATGAATTAAGCGGACAGTACCCCTCTAATGGTGATGACATCACTGAAAATGAAATTATTTTCAGTCTCCGCCCTGGTGAGATCCTATTAGTATACGACCAGCATGAAAGAGAGAACTCAACTATTTCTGATCTTTATCCGTTGATGCATTACTATGTCATACTACTGCATTATTTCTTTGTATTTCATTGTAATGTTATGCATAAATGTAACTCTTTAAAAGCTGGCTAGCTGAAGAAAGCACCTTCTGATTTTAAAAGGCAACAAAACACTGAGATGTAAAAATTGGACCAATTTCAGCTTTGGCATAAAGCAAATCCACTAAAGTCAATGGAGTTGCACCTGCTTGCAACAGGGAAGAATATCACCTGCTGGCCAAAATTTACAAAAGTAGCCTCTGATTAGGGGCCTTTCAGCTTTGAGTGCCTCATTTTAGAGATCCAGGGTGCAGTACAGAATCTCATTTTATGTCTTTATGTCTGTAAAGAACCTCCCACACTCTTGGGAGGAAATGGAACTTAACAAAACACATAATGCTAAAATCCATGTCTTGAAGAGTTTACTGTCTGACTCCAGAAAAATACAATACCTGGGCAATAGTTAATGTGCAGAAACATTCTTAATGCAGATACAAGAAGTGTACATGAAATCCCTAGAGGGACTTGAAGGAGGAGCAGGTGTACTTGGAAAGTGGAAGGCTATGTCAAGCATTGGGGTGGCATGAAAGAAGACATGAAACTACGAGAGGTAGAAGGAGACCAAGGGAGTAGTTCAGGAACAAGATGCACAAGGATATGGAGAACAAGAAAAGGTGAAGGATGAAATGGGAACAATAAAGTAGGCGTGGGTGCAGTTCTGCTGAGCCATGACAATGAACTTGAATAAAAAGCAGAAAGGAATGAAGGAGACATAGTCAGCAGAGAGAGGGGGGAGAGCTTAGCAGCTTTATTTTGGAAATGCTAAAGGTGTGATGAGAGAGAAGATACTGCTGTAGTCACAGCAAAGAATGAGTACAGCGTGGACTACAGTTTAGCACAGGTAATTGCTGGAATTCTAGAGATGAAACCTAGGATGTTATATGATTTAAGAGACATGGGTGGTTTCTTCAGCAGGAATAGAGAAGAGGGGAAAGAAGAGCGTTTAGATAGAAGGAGAAAGAGCTACTTTTTGGACATGTGTTTGAAATGTGAGACAAACACGAGGAGATAATGGAAGACAGATGGAAATAAAGGAGATGGGGACACTATCATAGTTCAGGGCAACTGCACCTATATTCCCCGTCTGTGGTCCAGCAAGGGCATGCCCTGTAGGCTGCCAGCTCCCCAGTCATCACTTCTCTTGGGAGGAAACACGTCTCTCTCTCTCGTGACCAGGGTATTTCCAGGCTGCACAGCTCCCCGCCTACACTGTGAATTCCCCAGGAAAGTCAGGCTGCCTAAACAAGCCCCTTTACTTTTCTTCTCAGATATGGCAAACAGTGTAATTGCCTCAGTTGAGCTAGCAAACAGCACTTTCTACACAAGCACATTTATTCTTAAGGTGAAAGCAATAAAGAGAAAAAATATTAAAGCAATAGAAGAACCTATACGCATGCTAATAAACTTACCAGAGATCACCATAGCTCCAACAAGGGCTCTGGCCAGTGAGCAGTCCTTCAAACGCCACCAAGGGGTTTTTCAGTGGTCACTAATTCATAATAGCTGTTAGCTCAGAACAAGCACATAAACTAGATCAAGTCCTTCTAAACCTTCCTCTTGGACAGAAGGTCCTGTCCATGTGTTGGATTAGAAAAAAGGTGCTGAGTCAGGCTTAACTCAGGCTATTTAACCAAAAGTCCTTTTTTATCTTTTGGTTCCTGGACAATCCAGCTTGAATCTGTATATGTGAGCCTCTCTCCAAGGGGTGGTAGCTCTATGGAGGTGTTACATCCTGAGTGAATTTGCCGAATCACCTCCTTCTTAGTTCCTGAAGGGCTGAGGTTCCCCTGCCCCATGGAATAGATGCAATCCCTGTCCCACAGTGTTACATAAACTGAATGTAATTCGTTTTAACTTAATTCAATAAGGTTTGTCCAGGATATTGCAGGAAATTTCCCTATCTGACATAGGCATCATCTGCAAAGATGAGATAGGTGAACGCTTGGGGTCAAATGAGATCATGCAAGGACAACATGTAGAGGGAGACCATGGAAGAGAAGAGTGCTAAGGAGAGAAACCTGGGAGACTCTGACAAAGGATAGAGAAACCCTGAAAAAATGTTGAAGTAATCAATGAGGTAAAAGGAGAATCAGGCCAATATAAAGCCATCAGAATGCCCACAGAGGAACAAATGTGGAGAAAGTAGTGATCATGTGTGTCAAAGACAGCAGATATATCATGCTTAATGAGGGTGCTAGCCTTGGCTTGAAAGAGATCATTAATGATTGGTTTCTCTCCTGCTCATCTCCAATGTGGAATAGCCCATTGCAGAAGTCAACCCTTTATTTAAACACCTGGAAGTACAAGATACCCTCTTGGTCTTTGGCATATTTAAAATGGGGAGAAGTATCCTAAATTGCCCAGCCTTTGCAATATAGACATAAATCAGTGTTAAGAGGGGGGGGCCATGGAGCACCTCTTTGTCCTGAAAAGCTATAAAAAAATTGAGCTGTAGTAATTAAAGAACCATTGCAAAAGACCTATTCAGCACCTGCAGGAGAGGGCCATGCTCGTGCAACATCTACACTCATTCGCCTGAGAGATGGCAGGTCCCTGTCTAAATTCCTTCTCTTCACCTGGCTGCAGGAACACTTGAACTGTGGTGTCCTGTATTCTGGATGAGTAAGCGAATCACTGGACTAAAGGCGGGTGCACTTTGAAGGGCTGTGGAAATCCTGCCCCAAGAGCAGGAGTTTGCCCAGGATTAAGCCCATCAGGAGAACTGGAGAGAGGCTGCACTTAGAGAGGCCCAGGGGATGAAGCAAGATTTGTAGACATTATCTGTTTGAAGGGCGCTGAGGAAACCAAGAGAGAGCTGGAGCCTGAACCCCTACATTCAGTAAAGATGGATTTGAGCCTGGAAGGGATGGAAGAGTTGTTGATTTTGTGAAGACTTAATAAATGAAACCATGGGGATAGGGCAAGAATGATTAAAACATCTGGGCATGTATGAATGGACTGGAGAACCAAGAAGATGAGCTCAGGGGAATGATTTTAGTGCCATGGTATGGAGTGGCACACTCTGGGACTGCACTTGCAACAGTAATTAATTAAACTGGCCAGTCCATCACTATACTAATTTTCTTGTATATTATATCCCCAACCTGTTGTCTGTCTTTGTCTTTTATATCACAAGCTATCTAGTGCAAAGAATGTTTGTACGGTACCTAACATAATCGGGTCCCAATTCTGAATGGGACCTTTGAGTGCTATTATAATTCTTTTTAATAATAGGAAAAGAAACAGAATGAAATTTTATAGTACTATGGTGCAGAATGTTAATACACTTCTCAATGTTTCTTCTTTTACCAAATTTGTGTGATAACTTGTGCTCAGTGTCTTTCAGCAGGCTTCCACATAACAAAATTGCCAAGAGGCTTCTTAAACTCTTTTTGGAAAAGAGAAAATTTGATCAAGCTCCATCCCAAGGAAGCAAATTTCAACTATTCACATGTACAAAAAGAATAAAATGGGGGTATCTGTTGGAAACAGGCATGCTCTAATGGACCTACATTTTATTGAGCTCCATATTTCCATTCAGGATAAAGAAACCACAGGCAGGATGTTTCTTGCTAGTTGTTTAACAGCAGATGAAATTTCAAATCAATAAATACCATATGGCTAGATCCATCATTGCATTACTCCAATTCTGTGCTTGTGTAATTCCATTTAAATGAATGGATTTACACTAATATAAAACAAAGTAATTCTTTGTTGAGTCTGGCACCATATTTTTTATTATGGTATGATGCTTTAGGAGTATTCTTAAGACTAACATTGCATTCTTCATACATTAATAGGGTCAGAACTGCAAAGAAAAGCCTACCATAAGAAATTATAGCAAAAGAAATGTTTGTACAGCCTATTCTAGCTAGGTCTGTCCACATACCAGTTCAATTCTGTCACCCAGCTGTTTATAACTATAGACAAACTCTTCAGCAAATGTCTATAGAGACTTTAATCTTATTTTGTAAATTACAGTTGTTTCACTTTTAGTGTAGTTATATAAATTATAACCCTACTTTTCAAAGCTGATACAAAACTTGCAGGAGCAGATCATCAGCAGGTATAAACTGTCATAGCTCTATTGATTTCAATGGAGCTACGATTGTTGACACCTGCTGAGGATCTGCCCCTCAACTCCAGTTTCTATTTATGTCCTTCATTTCAATAGTATCCGACAGCTTTCCAAACATTAATTTATTTATCCTTGCATCATCGCAATGAGGTCAGGAACTATTATTCCCATTTCATACATGCAAAACTGAGGCATGGAGAGCCTCATTCTCATTAACACTAAGGTCTCTTTTCTCTAGCAGCATAAATTTATGACCACTCTAAGGCCCCTCTATTTTACTCTCACTTTAAGGACTCTGTACACTGTTAGAGCAGTGTAAAGGGGCTTTAGTGTAAATAAAAATCAAGCCAAGAGAGAATAAGTGACTTGTCCAAGATCAGAGAAAAATTATTCAGAGTCAGGAATTGAACCCAGGTGTCCTGATTTCCATGGAGGGGTACAGTCTCTGCCCCCAAACAATAAATCTAATAGCTTCTATTGTCTGTTTTCATTTCAGCTCTCTTGGCATTTTCTCACAGAACCAAATTTATGTCTGGCTTTCATCCATATGCTGTTGAAAAATAAATTCTGTACACTTAAATTCTAGCAAAAGTTTCTTGACTGAGATAATGAAAATCATCAAGAGGTATCTAATTTGAATTCACCACAGAGCATTGCGGTTGCAATAGTTGAGTAACTAAAAAATCCATTTAGCATTGTTATAATTTATTTTACTTTCACGTTTTTTACTTATTAAGCAATAAGACTTGATGGAGTGTGAATTATGGTGCAATAATTCACACTAAATGCAGTACTGTATGCCTTCTATGCAACTAGTGTGAGTTCCCATTTTGACGGTGCCCCTCATAAGGCTTTATGGAATATACTTATGATTGTATATGTGATATAACTGGAATATATTTTAGGCTATATATGCCATGTAACATACCTATGTAAAGGTTATGATCTACTGAATGTATTCATCCTATTTCTATGCATGTATCATTTTTTGTATTCGATGTTATGAATATTGGCTGTGTACTGGCTTGATTTTAACTAGACTAGCAGAGCATTTGGTCAGCTTTTTGAGAAAAGTGCAAGTTAAGTGCCCAATCAAAAACCACTTAAGCCAACAATGAACTTGAAGATGCCAATTGACATCTGAGCCTTTCCAGGAATGTGGCTTGGCTGGTAAAAACGGAGTCATGCATGGACATGTGACTTGCCCATGTGACTCCAAAACTCCATCTTGGAGCTGGACTTTGCATAGGAGAGAGGAGGGGTCTCCACCCACAAGAGAAAGTCTATTTATGCCTGTCGGAGACCCCTCTATTTAGTCTTCAGCTGGCTAAAGAGATAGCCTCTCCACCCCCAAGGATACTTGAAAGGAACTGGAACAAAGGACAGCAACTACAGGGGGTGGGAGTGATTGCTGGACCCAGACTAGCAGGAGACTAGTCTGTAAAAGGAAGCTTACTGGAACTGGTGAGGTTTTATTTGTATTCAGTTTGTTAAACATAGATTTGCGTGTTCTATTTTATTTTACTTGGTAATTCACTTTGTTCTGTCTGTTACTACTTGGAACCACTTAAAGTACTGGGAGGGAAGGATAGCTCAGTGGTTTGAGCATTGGCCTGCTAAACCTGGGGTTGTACAGTCAATCCTTGAGGGGGCCATTTGGGGAACTGGGGTAAAAAATCTGGGGATTGGTCCTACTTTGTGCAGGGAGTTGGACTAAACAACCTCCTGAGGTCCCTTCCAACCCTAATATTCTAAATCCTACTTTCTGTGTTTAATAAAATCACTTTTTACTTATTAATTAACCCAGAGTATGTATTAATACTTGGGGGGGGGGCAAACAGCTGTGCATATCTCTCTATCAGGGCAAACAATTTATGAGTTTACCCCGTATAAGCTTTATACAGGGTAAAATGGATTTATTTAGGGTTTGGACCCCATTGGGAGTTGGGCATCTGAATGTTAAAGGCAGGAACACTTCTGTAAGTTGCTTTCAGTTAAGCCTGCAGCTGTTAGGGGACATGGTTCAGACCCTGGGTCTGGATTTGCAGCAGGCTAGCAGGTCTGGCTCCAACCAGGCAGAGCACTGAAGTCCTAAGATACCAGGGCAGGAAAGCAGGGGCAGAAGTAGTCTTGGTGCATCAGTTGGCAACCCCAAGGGGGTTTCTGTGATCCACCCCATCACACCCATAATAAACATTGGAGAAGCTTGTATTTTTTCTTTGTTTGTATTTAAAAATGTAGTATTTTTAATACCATCCCAATAACCCAAAAATGTACCTATTGTACTAGCTTTCAGAGAGAAGTCAGCAGGGGTTTATAAATGCAGTAGTATGATCAGTGAGGCCAGGATTTCATCCTTGGTGAAGTCAACAGGAGTTTTGCCATTGACTTTAATGGGACTAGAATTTCACACCAGTCTCTGCTGCACCTCCAAAAAGGTGATATTGGAACAACTCTAGCCAAGTCTCAATCTTGCAGGCATTCTTTTTATGCCTATAGGTATGCTTTTAACTGTTAAATTGTGTTATCTATGGCTGGTCTTCTAGCATTGGACACCACTAAAGTGTCAGTGCTGACTTAGATCCATTTGATACCACTGACCTCAAGATGTTTTTTATTTTTCTTATTCATCTGCAGGATTTCGTGGGAAAAGACAGGTGAGGCATCTAGTAGGTTAATTCCTTCCTGTTCAGAATCCCTGTCTTTTTGATAGGATGGCATTGTACAGACAAAGTGGTAAGTCAGCTTTATTATGGCTATGGTGCAGAACGGGCAACCTGCATAGTATTGCAATTAATGTCTCTCTTGCATGTAGTTAACCCTTCCAGAGTATTGCTGAATCAGTGCCACATACTATTTTCTGTTGAACACTTGTGAATGCTTCTGCATCAAAATAAAGTGTATGGGAGAGGAAGAAACAAGGTTGATAGCCACTTCAACCTAAATGATTGGTACTGATTGTTGTTGTTTCTGATAACTTAAGAAATCTTTTACAGTTGTAAGAAATAGCTGGGGAGAGGTGTGTGCAGATGAAACATATAATGCTATTGTGGATTATGGAACCAGAGGACCAGCTCGACCACATGATGTAAGGTGACAGAGTCTAAAGTATAAGTACTGCACTTGTTCTGAGAGTGGTGGTGAGTAGTTTTCAACTGTTTATTGATCTTGTACATGTTTTGTACATTAAATTCTTACTTTTTCCTTTTCTCTCTGGATTTACAGGTAATAGACAGAGGTGAGCAAGGTAATCATCCAGTTTTCCAGGACACAACTACCTGAAAATGCTACTATCTCTTCCTCTGCTTCACAAATTCTGAACAAAGTCCTTGTTGGCTAAGACCAGGTTAGGCTAGTCATTGTGGGTTAAGTCCTATGGAAGAGTGGGAATTCCCAGATATGTAGGGAAGGGAGGAAAGAGTGCAGTTCCTATGTAGCAGGAGAAAGTCTCTGTTCACCTGATCAACCAGAAAGAGGGATTATTTGGATATGAGTTAAGGTAAGGTTTTGCCAAGTTGAAAGGTGTCTGACAATCCTATTCCTGCCAGATTTCACCCTCACCCAATGGGAATTCTCCGCATTGTGTATCTGACTTAGCTGTCATTTACACAAGTATAAATAAAGTATTCACATAAAGAAAAATGAATTACCCTGGGGTAAGTGAGAATAGACTCTAGCCCTAACAGGTATATATTTGAAGGGACTGGGGGAGGGAACATTTTTTCCCTTTGTGGGTTACCTGTGCTATATGCCTTGGAGATGGGGAGGGATTCTGCTGTGTGTTTTAGACATTTAAAGTCAGTGTGTATGTGAACTCTCTACTTATTCACAGCATCCCACCAGCTAGCCTGAAAAATCTTGAGACTGTAAAGTGATCTGGTTCTGGTCAGTTTACTAGGAAACATTCCTGATTACAAACCTAAGCCTAATGGCTGTCAGGAGCTACTGAATTATTTCTCTTTTTCCATTACCTTAGCCTGAGCTTGACAGCAATAGCTGTCCAGAGTAAATCTCTTCATAATGTAAATCTAGGGCTCTAGTCAGCCTCTGGTAGGGATTTAGTTGTGGACATTTGAGTCAAATTCTGATTCATTAACCAAAAACTAACCTGATTCTCCACTGCCTTACACCTTGTGTAGTCACTTGTGCAAAATATAATACAATATGGGTGAAAAATGCTATCAAATATGAATAAAAGCATTTTACACTCGCTCTTCCAAGGTGTAAATGGCCCCATAATCTGTTACAAAAACAAAGATTATCTTTAGCACCCAAAGGGGTGGGGGTGGTAGGAATTGAGGCAGCGTGTGACATCCCCTCTTTTCTTCCTACAAAAAGCTGGGAACACTTTCAGGTAACCTTTACTTGCTAGAAACAGTCAAACCACTAGTTAAATTATAATATACATGCAAAAGGTTGTTTAAAACAAACTTTTTATTTAAAAATAAAACTTACTGCATCTCATTTCTTTGGCTACTCTTCTTATTTTCCTTCTATATATTTTCTTCATTGTCCTTGCTTTCCTCTAACTTTTCTCTACACTCCTCCCCTATTTGCCTGTCTTAGGGTATGTCTACACTACAACATTAGGTCAATTTTATTTAAGTCAACAATGAGCCTCCAATTTACGCAAGTCAGTTTTGCATATCCCCACTATGCTCATTGTGTCAGCGATGTGCAATCCTCGCTAGCAGGGCTTGCATCGACTCACAGAACGCTGCACTGTGGGTAGCTTTCTGTCAGTGCATGGGCCGAGTGGAATGTTGGGTTGGGCTTGCAATGCCTCATGAGACCAAAACATCTGGGAACATGGCATTAGCCTCCTATGATGCACTTCCCTCCTTCCCTCCCTCCCTCCCTGAAATCAATGGCAAACAAACCAAGCCTTTTTTGCTGGAGATGCGGGCTGTGGGGTGGGCCCAGGGATGAAGGGTTTGGGGTGCAGGAGTGGGCTGTGAGCTGGGGGTGGAGCAGAGCGGTTCAGAGTATGGGGCGGGGCTCCAGGCTGAGGCAGGGAGTTGGGGTGTGAGAGGGGATACGGGCTCTGGGCTGGGGATGCAGGTTCCAAGGTGAGGCCAGAAAGGAGGGGTTCAGGGTGTGTGATGGTGCTCTGGGCTGGGGCAGGGGTTGGGGGGGTAAGGGCTCCAGATTGGGGTGCGGGCTCTGGGGTAGGGCTGGAGATGAGGGGTTTGGGGTGCAGGAGGGTGCTCCAGGCTGGGGCTGAGGGGTTCAGAGGGGGTGAGGGGGATTAGGGCTGGGGCAGGGGGTTGGGGAGCAGGAGGAGGTCAGGGATGCAGGCTCTAGGCAGCGTTTACCTCAAGCAGCTCCTGGAAGTAGTGGCATGTCCCCGCTCCGGTTCCTACATGGAAGCATGGCCAGGTAGCTTTGCGTGCTGCCCTACCTGCAGACGCCGCCCCCGCAGCTCCCAGAAGCAGCAGTATGTCCCCCCTCTGGCTCCTATGTGGAGGCACGGCGCTGGCCAGGCAACTCTGTGCGCTGTCCTGTCCTCAGGCACCGCCTCTGCAGCTCCCATTGGCTGCAGTTCCCAGCCAATGGGAGCTGCAGAGCTGGCGCTTGGGGTGGAGTCAGTGTGCATAGGCACCAGAGGGCGGACATGCCACTGTTTCTGGGAGCCGCACAACACCATGGCACCCATGGAGCGGGGCAAGCCTGCAACCCCACTCCACAGCAGGAGCTCAAGGATGCTATGGGATGACGAGCAGTGGCTGCAGAACTTTCAAATGTGCAAGTCCACTTTCATGGAACTGTGCAAAGAGCTTTCCCCAGCCCTGAAGTGCAGAAATACTAATATGACAGCTGTGGTGACAGTTGAGCAGCGAGGGGTAATAGCTCTGTGGAAGCTTGCAGTGCCAGACTGATACCGGTAAGTGGGGAATCAATTCGGAGTGGGTAAATCTACCTTGGGATCTGCTGTGATCCAAGTTGCCAGGGCAATCAATAGACTTCTGCTAAGAAAAGTAGTGACTTGGGGCAACATGCAGGACATAGTAGATGGTTTTGCTGCGATGGGGTTCTCTAACTGCGGTGGGGCAATAGACAGGATGCATAACCCTATCTTGGCACCAGACCACCTTGCCAAAAAGTACATAAACCAAAAGGCATATTTCTCGATGGTGTTGCAAGCACTGGTGGATCACAGGGGCCATTTTACCAACATCAACATGGGATGGTTGGGAAAGGTGCATGACTGCTCAGAAAGCTGCAAGTAGGAACTTTCTTTCCAGATTGCAAAATAACCATTGGTGATGTTGAAATGCAAATCGTGGTCCTGGGAGACCCAGCCTACCCCTTGCTCCCATCGCTCAGAAGCCATACACAGGCAGCCTGGTCAGCAGTAAGGAGCAGTTCAACCATAGGTTGAGCAAGTGCAGAATGGTGGTGGAATGTGCCTTTGGACACTTAAAAGCCCGCTGGCATAGTTTGAAAGCAATATCCCCATTGTTGTTGCTGCATGCTGTGCACTCCATAATATCTGTGAAACAAAGGAAGAAAAGTTTCTGATGGGGTGGGGGTTTGAGGCAAATCACCTGGCAGCTAATTTTGAGCAGCCAGACACCAGGGCAATAAGAAGAGTACATCGAGGTGCACTGCATCTCCGTGAGGCTTTGAAAACTAGTTTCATCAATGACCCACAGTAATATGACATTTATGTGTATTGTTCCTTATCAAACTCTCTCCTTCATTGCATGTACTCCCCTGTAAACTACACCCCCGCTAACCACAGTGTGCTGAATGAATAAAGAGCCTTTTCTCCTCAATCCACTTATTTTTATTATGTTCACAAACACTGAGAGACAGCAAAGAAAAGTAAGATAACCTGGGGCAAAAGGGCTGATAAAATGTGGGGGAGGCAGGAGAGAAACAGTTGCACTGCAATAACAATCAAAGATGTGAGAATGGGCACTTTCTGGTCCTTGTACTCTCCTCTGGAGTTGAGTGCAAGGGATGCCGAACTTCCCTCAGCTGATTCCCCCTCCCCGTCCACCATCCTACAACATCTGGGAGAAGAGGATGTGGAGCTTAGCGACAATGGCAGCAGGTTCAGCATAGGTTGCAGCAGGACTCTAGCATCCAGTTGCCTTTCTTGAACCTCAACCAGATGCCTCAACATGTCTGTTTGCTCCCTCATAATCTGCACCATCTCATCCTGCATGTCACGCTCATGTTCCCTGCATGCTCTTTTGTCCTTGCGGTTATTGTGCAATCCTCCATGCGCTGAGCTCCATCTTGTCACTCTCGGAGGCCCGCATTAACTCATTGAACATGTCCTCCTGAGTCTTCTTTTTCCGCCTTCTAATCTGGGAAAGTCTCTGTCCCAGTGTGGAGGATGTGCCTACGGACAAGGTTTGAGCTGCAAAGAATACAAAGCATAAGGGTAGCATTGACAGTCTGGTGCAAGGTTAAATCTTTTCATAAAAGAAACAATGCACTTCCCTGTAAGCCACAACGTAAGCAGAACCACTGTCTACTGCAAGAGTGGGTTTGCTGCTACAGCCCTGGTGAGTAAGGCTACGAGGCATAGGTGAGAGGTCTTGTGATGCAACTTTTGTTAGACAGCTTTGGGATCAATGGTTCCAACCATAGCCCCCTTTCCTATAGCAACCTGGATGGTGCTTGAGGACAGGCACCAGAGTAAAGCCCTGCAAATAGTTTGATTGTTACAAAAGCGGCACCATGTTGGGGTGGAAGAGATATGAAGAGGAAGCGTTGCCTCACTCCTTTAAATGCTGGTTGCAATATGGGGTGATCCCTTCCAACCACAACCAGGGCACTCTCGGGAAAGCATAGTTTTGTGACCCAGAATTCATCAAGCAAGGGCGGATTACTTATCAAATTGCTTGCGGTTTAAGGGCTAGCATTTAAAACTGTCCCTGTTTCCCCTAGGTAACCATATGCGATATCACTTTCCTGAGGGTAACAGAGGCAGAAAGGGAGCAGATGCTGCAAGTATCTGGGTACAGACCTGGTCCTTATGCTGCAATTCTGTGTGCCACAATGATGCCAGAAGAGTTAATACTGGAGTGGCACAGGAAAGTGTCCTACCATGGTGGATGAAATAAGGTAGTCCTTCCCAGAAACCTCCTGCAAAAGATTGCAGAGTACCTCCAGGAGAGCTTCCTAGAGAGCTCCATGGAGGATTCCCAGGCCACCCCCAGGCACATAGACAGTCTTTTTCAGAGAGCACACTCTGTGTAGCTGGAGTGGCCACTGATAACCACTATCCCAATTTTCTTATTCAGATTTAACATTAAAAATAATAGCATGTAACCCCTACAGTTTGATTGAAAATGTGTACTCACCAGAGGTGCCTTCCCTGGCATCACGCTCCACCACCAACTGGTCCTGTGAGTGGATGGGCTCCAGAGTCAAAAAAAGTTCTTGGCTGTCAGGGAGAATGTATCTTCTGCTTGCCTGCCGTGCATTCTCCTCCTCCTCGTCAACAATGTCCTCCTTGTTGTTGCCTGAGGTCACCCAGGGCTCCTGAGAGGTATCCACAGAGCGTTTTGGGGCAGTGGTGGGGTCACCACCCAGAATCGCATGCAGCTCCTTATAGAAGCAGCTTGTCTGCGGCTCACAACCAGAGTGACTGTTCGCCTCCCTTGTCTTCTGGTACGCTTGCCGAAGCTCCTTTATTTTCAGGCGGCACTGCTGTGGGTCCCTGGTATAGCCCTTCTCCCCCATGCCCTGCACAATCTTGGCATAGATGTCAGTGTTTCTTCTGCTGGTTCGGAGCTCTGCCTGAACAGACTCTTCTCCCCACACAGCAATAAGATCCACCACCTCCTGTGTGCTCCATGCTTGAGCGCATTTGCGGCCTTGAACATCCATGATCAGCTGTGCTGATGAGCTCTCCACACCGATCAAACAGGAAATGAACATTCAAAAGTTCCTGGGGCTTTAACAGGTGGGCGGCTGTTTCCTGTGTACCTGGCTGAAATGCAGTGGAGTTGAAAGTCCTCGCCAGAGCGGTCACAGTGGGACACCTTCTGGAGGCTAATTCATTCAAATTATACAATGCAGTGTCTATACTATCCCAGAGTCGATGCGTGGATGTCGACTGAAGCACTATGCCTCTCGCAGGGGTGGAGTGCAGAAGTCGACTTTATAAGCCCTTTACGTCAGTGGAAGGGACTCGATAGTGTAGATTCATACGTTATTAACTCGACTTAACATGGCATATGCTGCCCTAACTTTGTAGTGTAGTGTAGACCAGGCCTTAGTTTGTATCGTCTAAACCTCCAAGCTGTCTAAGGAGAGTTTAGAGAGACAAGGTGGGTCAGATAATATCTTTTATTGGACCAACTTCTGTTGGTGAGAGAGACAAGCTTTTGAGCCACACACATGTGTTCTTCAGGAGAATTTGACAGTATAGATTTTCTATAGTAGGACTTCTTGCACTATTTGCATAGCAACATTGAAAGTAGTGGTATAGAGCAGTGGTCCCCAAACTTTTTTGCTTGTGCTCTCTGCCCCTTATCTGGTCTGTGCTCCTCCAGGAGCTGTGGTGAGGAGCCAGGGCCAGGAGCAAGGAGTGGGATGTGGCCAGGAACTGGGAGTGGGGCCGTGGTGGTGCCAGGAGCCGGGGCCGCAATCAGGAGTCCAAGGCCATGGTCAGGAGCAGAGCCGTGGCTGGTAGCGGGGCCACAGTCGGGACTGGGGCCAGAGCTGCAGCTGGGGCCGTGGCCAGAAGCGGGGCTGTAGATGGGCCCAGGGCCAGGAGAGGAGCTAGAGGCAAAGTGAGGCTGAGTGGCACTCCCACCCTGCCCCCTGTGGGGGCTGGCCTGGGCCATGCTGCACCCCCCAAAAACATTCCTCCATGTCCCCCTAGAGGGGTGCACCCCACAGTTTGGGGACCACTGGTGTAGAGCAAATGTAGCTGTCTTTACCACGAGGATATGTAAGCCACCAATGCTACATCACCACAGGTGTTTTTACCATGCCATCCAACCTAGGGTTAATAAAAATAGTGGTGACTGCTGTATGCTAGCACTTTCATTTTGCTAGCACCAGTGCTGGAGAAATTGTGCAAAGAGTCCAAGTGTAGACAAGGGGCACTACAGATGGTGGTGGACTTAACTTTGTTGTGAGAACCTTAACTCCACTTGTTGATCTAAAGACCTGACATCCAGGACAAATATTGACAGAAAAGCCTCAGTGCAGCTAGTAAGTTGATAAAAGCCTGACAAAAGCTTATAATGCCAGTGGTAAGAATATACAGATGCTTGCAGATTGTCTGGTTTCTAAACTTTTGGCATACTACACTAGCCCAGATGGATATACTTTCTGTTACATATAATAGTTAGGGTTAAAAATACAACATTAAGGTGGACAAGAAGAAAATCAGGAGATGAAAATACTTGGTTATGCTTAATTTAGTTCAGTTAATGTTGCTGTGACAGCCGTAACTTTTTGCATGTCCTCACTTTGAGTATTTTAATTTTGGACATTTATGCTGTATTAGCCCTCTTCTCTGCATTTCCCCTCCTAGGCTAAAATAACAGTATTAATAAAGACTCTTTCCCTAACCACCTTTTATATAAATCCCCCTGTGAGGCAGTGTTGTCTAGTGGCCAAGGCTCTGAACTGTAACCCAAAAGACCGTCCTTCTAATCTTGGCTCTGCTGTATGACCAGTCAAATCATTTCATCTCTCTGTGCCTCAGTTTCCCCTTCAAACTAAATGCCCAGCTGCTTTGTTCTCAAAGATTCCCAAAACCAGTGGCGGTGCTCAGCCCCAAGGTGGGAGCCAGGGCTCTGTAATGGGGAACTGTGGCCCCCAATTCCCGTGGGTGAGAGCACCGAGTATTACATGGAGCTAGGAACCGAACCTGAGGACGCGCTCGCCGCAGCTCCCCTGCTGGGCTACTGCCCGCCCTGGCCACACAACCTCCTGCACGCGCGCGCCCGGCTCCCCCGCCCCCAGCTACCTGCGGCTGCCGGGGATTGGCTGGCTCGGCCCCGCCCCCAGTTGCTGACGTGCGCTGCCTCGGTTTGACGGGCAGGTATGGCCCGGGCGCCATGTTGCGAGCGGAAGCGGGGAGTGAGCGGCGCTGAGGCAGGGTAGCTCCGCCGGGCGGGAGGCTGAGAGGAGGCGGCGGCGGCGGCCAGAGCCGGGCAGGGCCCTCCGCTGGCCGGGGCGCCGCACCGCTCCCGCACGAGGGCTCCGCGCCCTGCCCTGGTCCTGCCCCCTCGCCCCGCGGGGGCGCCTGAAAGCGGAGCGCGGCGGCGGCGGCGCCGAGCCGGGACGATGCCGCTAGCGCAGCTGGCGGACCCCTGGCAGAAGATGGCTGTGGAGAGCGCGGCCGACAGCAGCACCGAGGTACGGGGTCCCGCCGGGGGGGGCGGGGGGACCCCCCCACCGCCTCCTTCCACCGCGCTCCGGCAGCCCGAGCCCACGTTCCCCTGGGGGCGCCCTGCCCTTGAGAGCGGCCCCGGTGGGCAGCGAGCGCCAGGCGAGCCGAGGGGAAGCGGGGCTCGCGCGGCCCCCTGCCCCGCACTCCTGGCCCCGTGGGGAAGGGGCTGTAAGTAACCCCCGGCCTGCAGGACTACGGGCCGCCCCGGGCTGGGACGCGCTGTCCCGGGAGCCCCGCGTGGCCCCCCTCCCCCCACCAGGGTGGCTCTGTAACGATGGGGAGCGCGCTGGTCCCGGGGCTGGGCGAGCGAGGTGTCACGCAGCCTCCAAGTTTACGGGAAACTTCCCCTTGCGGTGTGCGCGGGCCGCTCGGCCGCGGGGGCTGCGGCGTGGGGAGCTGCCCGCTGACAATAGGTCAGGCGGAGGCCGGAGGGTGAGGGAGCCGCACGGGACTTTCCTCTCTCCCAGCAGCAACTGCTGCTGCTCGGGGCTATGCCCTGGTGTCTCGCTCCCGCCCTGGCCCGAGTGAGTCTCGGCTGCCTTGTCTGTAGTGACCGACCCCCACGCAGGGGGATCGGCCGGGACCCCACCACTTCCGGAGGAGGAGGGGGGTGTTGGCCTGCACCCTCTGGGAGGAGAATAACCTGCTTCTGCGCCGCTGAACGACTTGGCTGGTTTTGTTCCGTTCCGGTATCTGGTTACTGTCACCGCGAGTTCCCTCTTGCCGGAATGGCCCAGCCTCCTCCAGACGCACTTCCCAGCCAGCGGACACAGAGTTGAGGGAAACTAGCTCCTAATAGGGCATCTCTGTATAGCCGCATGACCCTGTGGCAGGCCAGGCAGGAGTATAAGAAGCCTGGCTTCACCTTACTTAATGTGTGTCCCCCACAACCTTGTTTTTTTTCCTCTCTTACTTCTTTGCTGTTGGAAAAGGACCCTCATCCCTCCCATCCCAAAACGTCTTTATCTAAGTAGAGCTGGGTTGTGCCTGCAGTTCTTGCTGTTTCGCAAGCAGTTAGGATACCCGGGCTGCCTCATGTTGGTAACACTTGCTGTTCGGCCAGTTTTGGGGAACATCCATGCAGTGCTGTGCAGTGTGGTTTCCTGCTGTTTGCAGTGAGGGGACAGTAGGATGTTGGTGTGGTATGACATCAGTGTCACAGTTCCATATGCATTTTTAGTTACTAGACTGAGTTGTTCCAAGTGCTGGTGAGGAGATTCAGATCCCTTTGTGTGGGGGTAGGGAGGATGATTGATTAGAGCTGTAGTCACTTCCAGTTTTCATTAAATAAAGAACTGTGTGCTAATGTGGTTTGGACACCAGGTAATAAAGGCTTTCAAAGTTGTAATAACGTTGAGAAACTTGCGTCCTGACCACCTGCCACTTAAAAGGAGACTGCAGATTAATTTGACCTCCAGTGAAGCAGTTCTGATATCGCAATCATTTAAAAATACCTACCATTCTTACAGTAGTTTTCTCACTAATCTTCAGAATGGTAGTTCTAGGTGAAATAATTTTGGAAAGGAGAATAATTACTAAGAAGAGCAATTTAACACTTGTTCTAGGAGGACAAATATTTTTCCTTCCTGAGACTTATCCAGCATGACTGAATTTTTAACATCATGCGAACAGTGTCACTTTAATTTCCTCTTCATGCTATGGATATTCTTTGTAATTAGGAAACGTAGCAGCTAAATGCTCTGAATACTTTATAAGGAAGTCAACATACTAAATTTAAAAGATGTTGTGTTGATGCATGTGTGTTACTAAATATGTAAGTTTCCATTATTCACTTGATTTCTCATTCTTCAAAATACTGTGTTTTGAGACTTTTAAAAAAAATTTTCAAAATGTATGCAGTCACTTAATAAAGAAAAGTTACGCATATAAACAAGGCTGTTCTGTGCTTATATTATCATATGATATTTAAGTTATGTAGAAACACTACAAAAATATATAACTAAACCTACCTGAAGGGTTTACAGTGTAAAATCCAATCCTAACAAATACTTATGCCCATGCTGTGCTTCACATATGGGTATAATCCCAAATTATTTCAGGTTTACTTCTTAGATAGGACACAGATAATCATTGCTGCTTTGTTAGTGAATGTTCATACTGTACAGGTACCTCTGTGTATTTTGGTTTATGTTAGTAAACATTTATTTTGGAACAGACTTAGTAGTCTAAGTTACTACAGTAGAACCTCAGAGTTACAAACGGTTTGGGAATGGAGATTGTTCGTAACTCTGAACAAAGCGTTATGGTTCTTTCAAAAGTTTACAAGTGAACATTGACTTAATACAGCTTTGAAACTTTACTATGCAGAAGAACAATGCTGTTTTTGACCATCTTAATTTAAATGTAACAAAGCATAGAAACAGTGTTTGTACCTTGTCAAATCTTTTTTTAAACTTTCCCTTTTTAGTAGTAGTTTACGTTTAACACAGTACAGTACTGTATTTTTTTTCTTTTTTTTTGTCTCTGCTGCTGCCTGAATGCATACTTCCGGTTTCAAATGAATTCTGTGGTTGACGGGTCAGTTCATATCATTGCGATATCATAACTCTGGTGGCTCTAACTCTGAGGTTCTACTGTATGAAGAAAAAGCCCAAAGCCTGTCAAAATTCGGTGGCAGTTAGGTGTCCAACTTCTGTTATCTCCTTTGGCCGGATCACAAAAGAAGAAAATAGAGTTGAATAGAAAGGTTGTTTGCCTGAAAGCTGTCTCTTTAAAAATAGTCAGTTTTTAGATCAAGTACCTAAACAAATCGCTTAAATACTTAACCATATATTTAATTTACACAAGTTAGCCTTATTAGCAGCACTGCAATCTCTTGACTACAGTCACATCCCTATGGGAGGTCTCTGTGTCTTCATGGAGTCCTTTTATGACTTCTTCTCCATAGCTATACGTTGGCTGTCATCTGCTGCTTTTGTAAATCATGTACATTTACTATGTTTGCCATAGATATTCACTAAGGACTTGTCCACACTGTGATGCTGCAGTGCAGACCATGAAGGTATGAACTGCAGAGTGCACCACAGTTTTACCATGTAACAGCCCCATGTGGATGCAACTGGTGCGAACTGAAAGGTATATAGTTTGCATTAACATAGTCCTCTTTCAAACAGTTAGGTCGCAACACTGTGTTCTGCAGTTCGCACATCTGTACTCCACACTGTGAGGCAGTATAGACATAGCCTTACTACTTAATGCAGCCCTAAGGAAATCATAAGTTGTTGTAGCAAACCTTGTTTTTACTTCAAGTTATACCAATGTTGGGGGTTGATAGATATTTTTTCTGTGAGGGAAATGAAGTGCCAAGCAAACTGGTAAAAACATAAATCCATACAATTATTAAAGTTGAACAAGAGGGCATTTGATTCACTGTATGTTTCTACAGTACCCAAAAAAACAGAGAAATCCTGAATGAGCTCTCAGGGCATTAGTGTAATGTAAAGCATTTTGGACTAGTTTGTGTTAATGATGTTACATAAAAGAAAGTTATATTATATATAGTGCTTGAGGGAATATCCAAAGTGTAAATCAAGCTCTAGTAAAGCCAGTGGAACTATACTGATTTACATCAGATTAGGTTCTTGCCCTACATCCTTAATCAGCATCTATGTCCCATGCTGAGTATATACTGTATGTTATGTAACCATGCACAAGACATGTTGGCCAAGAGTTTCAAATATTGAAGTCTTTTAATGTTAGGCTCCTAAATTTATATTTAAGCACCTGAACAAGCAGCCTGTTTTTTCAAAAGTGTTGCACTTCCATGGACTCCCATTAAAATTGGGCAATGGGTTTAGGAGCCTAACTTTCAGCACTTAGTTTTGAAAGTCTTGCCCATCACAAGTAGAGATTGTTTAAAAGCAAGATATTTTATACTCATTCTTTCACTTACCTGCTGAATTCAGGATTATCTTGTTCTTGTGGCAGTCAGTGGGACATTACTACTACTTAAATGACTGGGATGAAGAGGAATGTCAGTGAGTGATGTTGATGCATAAAAACATATCTAACAAGGGGCGGCATTGGTACTTATGACCCCATTCTTGCTAATACTTACACACATGCATAACTTTTAAGTACAGGAGTAGTTGACCCAAAGTCGAAAGTTAAGTGAATGCATAAGTGTTGGCAAGATTGCACCTGTTCTTTGCCACCTGCAGTCATAATGTTCCAGTTGTGATTACCGTACTTCTGTACTTATTTTGTATATCAGCCCTTGGAATATGACATACTTCTGGGGAATAAGCCACAAGAACAAATAACACATTTGCAACAATCCTTTACATAATAAAAACAGTGAAGGAAGTACTGAAAACATAAGCATGGTTGTCTAAACAGAATGTATCAATGGATATTGAAAGTTACTCAACTCTTTACCACCACTCCATTGTACTGAAGAATTTAATCACAAAAGAGTTCTTTATCACTTCTTCTAAAGTATTTATCTATTCTAATGCAATATTGCTTGGCGTTTGCTTACTTTTGTAATTTTTTGACAAATGAAATTTTTTAGTGTAGTTTTATTATAATAAAGCATTCTCATCTGATTCTTATCCACAATATGTAATACACCTTGTATTTCAAAGACTACTGTACAGGAGAGGCTCATGGATTTTCATGATTACATCAGTAAAACATGTCATATCCATGTGAATGACACATACGAAACCTGCCGTCCTTTTAGTACTTACTGCCAGTGATTTCATATTGGTAGCTCTAAACTTGTGACTGTTTTGCTGCCCTAGGGCGCAAGTAACATTTCTCATCACAGCTACGTACCTAAGAGACTAGAACTGGGAGTCCATGCGGGAGTGGAAGGCAGATTGAATGGGGAACTGGGACTGGCTGGAAAAGGAGACTGTAACTGACTAAATGAGAAAGGAAATGGGATGAGGAGCTTTGGGTGGTGAAGAGACAGGAGGGGGGACAGAGACTGTGAGAAGGGATTGGGGGGGAAAACAGGCAGAATAATCTGTACCCACTATAGAACACTTCTCTCCAGAGCCGGGAATGGGACCCAAGACTCCTGAGTCTCACCATTCCCTCTACTGTCAGCAATTGTGTGAAGCCCACTGGCTTCCGTGCCACCACCCCCATCACACTGGATTGCATTTCTTAGTTCTTGTTTCAGTGTCCCTTTCAGAGATGAAAAATTATAGTCCTGAGATTTGCTGTATCCCTGGGCTAGTGACAAAATTATAATGTTCAACTGAGGAGTTAGTGACATATTTGCATGCTGTTTAAAACTACAAACAATATACTACTGAAGTCTGAGAGTCTCTGCTTTCCAATAGTGTGCAGCATTATTTTTTGTTCTTAGTGGACTATAAAGCTACATTATTCTGATTGTTATCTCATATGGGCTAGGATGAATACATAGCTTTCCTAACAGTAGCTCTAGAGACTGTCCAATTTGGCCAATGTACATGGCAGAGGGGTATTGCTGGCACACGATGGCATATACACCTCTACCCCAATATAACATTGTCCTCAGGAGCCAAAAAATCTTACCACATTATAGGTGAAACAGTGTTATATCGAACTTGCTTTGATCCACTAGAGCGCACAGCCCCTTCCCCCCCCCCACCCCTAAAGCGCTGCTTTACTGCGTTATATCCGAATTTGTGCAGGTGAACGAGCCCCTGATGGTATGGCTGATGTGGTTAGGTCCTATGATTTTCTCCCTCGAATAGATATGCGGACAGATTGGCAACAGGGTTTGTTGCAGGGATTGGTTCCTGGGTTAGTATTTTTGTTGTGTGGTGTGTAGTTGCTGGTGAGTATTTGCTTCAGGTTGAGGGGCTGTCCGTAAGCGAGGACTGGCCTGTCTCCCAAGGCCTGTGAGAGTGAGGGATCGTCCTTCAGGATAGGTTGTAGATTCTTGACCATGCGCTGGAGAGGTTTTAGTTGGGGGCTATAGGTGACGGCTAGGGACATTCCGTTACTTTCTTTGTTGAGCCCGTCCTGTAGTAGATGACTTCTGGGTACTCTTCTGGCTCTGTCAATCTGTTTCTTCACTTCACCAGGTGGGTATTGTAGTTTAAAGACTGTAATAAAGTCACTCCTTAAGCTTTTCTTTAAGATCAATAGATTGAGCTCCTTTAGTCGATCACTATAAGGCATGTTTTCTAATCTTTTAATCATTCTCATGGTTCTTCTGTGAACACTGTCCAGTTTATCAGCATCCTTCTTAAATTATGGCTACAGAACTGGACACAGTATTCCAGCAGCAGTAGCACCAGTGCCAAATACAGAGATGAAATAACCTCTCTGCTCCTACTCAAGATTTCCCTATTTGTGGATCCCAGGATCACATTAGCTCTTCTGGCCTCAATGTCGCACTGAGAGCTCATGTTCAGCTAATTATTCACTCCCCTCTGCCCCACAATTCTTTTTCAGAGTCACTGCTGACTTAGTGACCTGTCCTCTTCATTATTTACCTTTCCCCCAATTTTTGTGTCATCTGCCAGCTTTATTAGTGATATTATATTTTCTCCCGGGTAATTGATAAAAATGTTAACTAGCATACGGCCAAGAACCAACCTCTGCAGGACCCCACTAGAAACACAGCCACTCGGTGACTCCCTGGTTATAGTTACATTTTTAGGCCAGTTAGCCAGCTTTTAGTCTCTTTAGTGTGTGCTGTTAATTTTATGTTTTAGTTTTTTAAATCAAAATAAGGTAATAAAAAGACCATACATTTCAGTCATTCTGTGTCCTAGCAGGTCAGCAAGGAGACAAACCTCTTCTTTGACCTATATTCTCTTTCTCTAGGCGCTTGCACCAGATAGGCTTTGTGGAAACTGCAAACAAAGGTAAAATATTTCCCATCAAGCCTGGTGTGAGGGATGAGCCTTACCTAGAAGTTCTTATTAACAAAAAGGCAATATGGTAATCCCTGCCCCAGAACGTTTTTCTCTCTAGGTCAAACCTGTCTCTTGGCATCTTAATCTAGGCTGGCACCATATACCATGGCTTGCTCATGCTCTGGCCAGGGAATGGAAGGAGGGAGAACATAGTTTAAAGGACTGAATTAGCAAATGACTATAATTATAATGAGAACATGACTAAAAGAGCTCCCCACTCATCTTGATTTTTAGGAGCTCTCCCTTTCAAGAACTGTAAATGATCAGCTTTTCAAAATCCATGCGATGGGCTGAGCTTCTCAGGGGTGTCCTTTTATTCCTCACCCTTTTTCAGCTCTTCTGTGAGACACTATTTTGATTTCCTGAGAAGAGAGCATCCCCAAAAAACTTTAAAAATCATGCTTGCCTCCTAGCACTTAATCCTTCACCTCTTCATACAAACAGTAAAAACCTCAGCAAAGATTGTCATTGAGTTTTAATCAGCTATTTAAACAGGTCAAGTTTTGCAGTATATGGGAAGCAGACACAGTCTCAGCAGTTTGTCCACAGAGGTTAATCAGATAATTGTGAAGATGCTCATTTCCTATGTTGGATACCCACCGTTGTAAGCCGTGTGCTTTGTCAGTTTACTTACTGCTGTTAATGTTTTTAAAAGCTTTACAATTGTGTGTGTTACTTTGCAATAATATGGTCCATAGAGACAACAACCCCCCCCCCCACAATTATTCAAACTGCCTTTAAGTTTCTGTTTTCTAATAGATTATTGAATTGAATTGGGACAAAATACATGGTTTTACAAAAGGTAGATCGTGCCAAACCAACCTGATCTCCTTCTTTGAGAGAGTAACAGATTTTTTAGACAAAGGAAATGCAGTGGATCTAATTTACTTCGATTTCAGTAAGGCATTTGCTACGGTTCCACATGGGGAATTATTAGCTAAATTGGAAAAGATGGGGATCAATATGAAAATTGAAAGGTGGATAAGGAACTGGTTAAAGGGGAGACTATGATGGGTCGTACTGAAAGGTGAACTGTGAGGCTGGAGGGAGGTTATTAGTGGAGTTCCTCAGGGATCGGTTTTGAGACCAGTCTTATTTAATCTTTTTATTACTGACCTTGGCACAAAAAGTGGGAATGTGCTAATAAAGTTTGCAAATGATACGAAGCTGGGAGGTATTGCCAATACAAAAAAGGACCGGGGTGTCATACAAGAAGATCTGGATGACCTTGTAAACTGGAGTAATAGGATGAAATTTAATAGTGAAAAGTGCAAGATTATGCATTTAGGGATTAATAACAAGAATTTTTGTTATAAACTGGGGAGGCATCAGTTGGAAGTAACAGAGGAGGAGAAGGAACTCAGAGTATTGGTTGATCACAGGATGACTATGAGCCGCCAATGTGATATGGCTGTGAAAAAAGCTAATGCAGTCTTGGGGTGCATCAGGTGAGGTATTTCCTGTAGAGATAAGGCGGTGTTAGTACTATTATACAAGGCACTGGTGAGACCTCATCTGGAATATTGTGTGCAGTTCTGGTCTCCCATGTTTAAGAAGGATGAATTCAAACTGGAACAGGTACAGAGAAGGGCTACTAGGATGATACGAGTTTTAAAACCTGTCTTATGAAAGGAGACTCAAAAAGCTTGGCTTGTTTAGCCTAACCAAAAGAAGGCTGAAGGGAGATATGATTGCTCTCTACAAATATATCAGAGGAATAAATACCAGGGAGGGAAAGAAATTATTTAAGATCAGTACCAATGTGGACACAAGAACAAATGGATACAAACTGGCCATCAGGACGTTTAGACTTGAAATTAGACAAAGGTTTCTAACCATCAGAGGAGTGAAGTTCTGGAACAGCCTTCCAAGGGGAGTAGTGGGGGCAAAAGACATATCTAGCTTCAAGACAAAGCTTGATAAGTTTATGAAGGGGATGGTATGGTGGGATAGCCTAATTTTGGCAATTAATTGGTCTTTGACTATTAGCGGTAAATATGCCCAATGGTCTGTGATGGGATGTTAGATGTGGTGGGATTTGAGTTACTATAGAGAATTCTTTCCTGGGTATCTGGCTGGTGACTCTTGCCCACATGCTCAGGGTTTAGCTGATCACCATATTTGAGGTCGGGAAGGAATTTTCCTCCAGGGCAGATTGGCAGAGGCCCTGGGGGTTTTTTGCCTTCCTCTGCAGCATGGGGCACGGGTCACTTGCTGGAGGATTCTCTGCACCTTGAGGTCTTTAAACCACGATTTGAGGACTTCAGTAACTCAGACATAGGTTAGGGCTTTGATACAGGAGTGGGTGGGTGAGAGTCTGTGGGCTGCGATATGCAGGAGGTCAGACTAGACTATCATAATGGTCCCTTCTGACCTTAAAGTCTGTGATTCTATGACTTGTAGATAATTATCAAGCAGTTTGATCAAATGAATATTAATTTACCAGCAGAGTATCTCAGATAATTACCCCATATCATCTTGGTCAGATAATTGCTTAACATAACTGGAGAAGGGCTCCTAGGAAACAGCGAATACACTGACATTCTCTGAATACATTGATGAAATCTGTGGGTATCTACCAGGTCTGCTGTACCCATTTCATAGAGTCCACACAGCTTCATGTTCTGACATTCCACATCCTTGTTGAGAACGGCATAAATCTAACCTATTGTGTCTGTCTTTGTGCCAAAGTTATGTAGTGGGAAACTTAAGAGAATAGAGGGTCATCTGAGACTCAAAGACCCGTTATGTTTGGCATAATCAAATACTAGAATCCAGAAGGGAAACTTCATAAGAGGCAGATTGTCCTCACAACACACATTTCATCCAGAGTAATGCTTGAAAGAACTACTAAACAGCTTGCTAGTTGAGGGAACATACGAATGGCCAGACCAAAGTGGTCAGACCAAAGGTCCATCAAGCCCAATATCTTCTCTTCCGACCGTGGCCCATGCCATGTGGTTCAGAGGGAATGAACAAAACAGGTAATCATCAAGTGATCCATCCGCTGTCGCCCATTCCTAGCTTCTGGCAAACAGAGGCTAGAGACACAATTCCTGCCCATCCTGGCTAATAGCCGTTGAAGGACCTATCCTGCATGAATTTCTTTTTGGAACCCTGTTATAGTCTTGGCCTTCTGTTATAGCCTTTGCCTTCACAATATCCTTTGGCAAGGAGTACCACAAATTGACACTGCATTGTGTGAAGAAATACTTCCTTTTGTTTGTTTTAAACCTGCTGCCTATTAATTTTGTTTGGTGACCCCTAGTTCTTGTGTTATGAATAAAGGACTATATCTAATGGCCAGAAAAAGTTCTAGACAAATAAGGCAAAGGATCCATCAGTAAGTTTGGCATCATAATCCTAATGGTAAACTTAGCCCTGAAAAACAGAACAGTGAGAACTGGAATTTCTAGTAGATGGCAGTCGGTGGATCCTGCTTGATAGCTTGTATCTTCAGCCTTTGAGTGGCATAGATGTCTGTCAAAGTTTGAAGCATCTCTCTAGCCCCGCTGTCATTTTCCCTTTTCAGAACCTCCTGCAGCAGTGAAAGGAAAGGTCTCCTCAATTCCTTAACCCCCTCCAAAGCATCCTGGCAGCTGTGTGGCATTGGGGAAAGGAAGGAGATCTCTGCCACTTCATTCTTCACCTTTTTTTTTTTTTTTTTTTTGAAGGAAGAGGAGTTATCACACTTTAACTCCAATACCTGCTTCTGCTTTGGGCTTTCTCCAGCAGCATAAAATAACATGTTTTTGATGGTTTTGCAGCTGGTCAAAGAGTTCTGAACAACAGAATCATTTTTAGTTTCAATCTATTGCTGCTTCATAAGTAACAGAGACACTAGAGCTGTCTACAAGAGAACTGAAAATAATGAATCAACCCCTTTCTAACTATGTCCAGTGACCAAGATGAGCAGCAGTATAATGAAAACTGTGTTGCACTTAATATAAAGAGAGATAAATTGGTTGCATATGCTCTTGAAAGTGTGAAGTGTTAATAAGCAGGACCATGACCTTCAAGCCTGACCATAATTTGTCCCATTAAAAAAAAAAAAAACACATGAATTTATCCATTCCTGCTTGTGGTTTTTTATTACTACAATCTAAACTGCAACAATAATTGTTATTTTGTGGAATCTTTGACAGTGATGATAATGGTTTGATACATGTGGTTGGTCTTGGGAAAAGGAGTTTTATTTCTGCTGAATAACTCCCATTGTGGGACTCATTTGGACTAGTGGTATACTATATGGGGACTGAAGTTTGGGTGTTGCTCTGTGCTATTCACAATATGCTTACCTTTTGCAAGGGGGATCACCTTGTATCACACAGTTGAACTTTTCTGTGTTTTAGGGACTAACATACTCATAATGCTATAGTGATGGGAGTCATGTAAGCACCCAAAGAAATGTTTTTCTACTTTTTAACTGAATTCAACCGGTTTAATAACTTGCTATTTGCTATGTTTATTGTAGAATGGGCAGCAAATTATGGATGAACCTATGGGAGAAGAAGACATTAATCAGCAAACTGTAAGTAAAATATTTCAAATGTAAGCATGTATAGCTTTATTTTGTGGTACATTGTTATAGGTCACTCAAAGACTAAGGTCTGGCTATAACTCTCATTGTTTAAGCCCTGTATTCATTAGACCTAAATTGTTTGTCATGGATCTATATTTTTGAGGAAAAGCTCTCTTCATCGCTGACCCACTGGTTCAGTACAGTATCCCTTGTGTTTATTTAGTACTAAATTCAGCTTGTTGTACAGTGCTCACTATATTTTTAGCGTGATGCAGGTTTCTCTGTGAAAGGCACAAAGCTGTATCTTGTAAAAGTCAGGGGAAAACCAGTTGCTCTGACAACTGGGAAGGGCACAGATGTGGCATTTGGTACTAGGTGGCTTTTGGTAATAGGGAAGGGATGCATTTCTTTCCCCCCCCTTTTGGACAGAGGCAAAGGTGATGTTGACTTTAGAAAGGGAGATAGAATTCAGGAATTCACCTGTCACCCGAGAAATTCTGAAAACTATCCACCATACATTACTCATTATACCCAGTGTCAGTGAATCAAGCACAACAGCTGTTTTCTGCTAAAATGATTATCAGTGCAGTAGTTAAGAATGTTGATGGTGTCAGAGAATGACATTGAGCTAGTAGGCGCTCTGCAGATTACAGCATCAGTTAATATCCAGTTTGCGAACAAAAAATTCAAGTGATGGTCCACACAAATTCCACTGATGTACATGTGCATGTGAGATCAGATTATTTTTGGCTAGAAGTGACTATCAGGCCTTGTCTGCATTCTAAGTGCATTTGCAGCCCCACCTGGGGGCATAAAAGATAGAGCAGGCCCAGCCAACCCTCAGTTCTTACTGCCTTGGCTGTGAGATCAAACCATTGGCCATGTTCCCTTACCGTGTGCACCATGCCAATTAGGTTATCTTAGTTATTAGTTGTATTGGTATTAGTTAACATAATTAAGTTTCCTTTTGTCCATTGGCCTGTACAACCTTTTTATTTATTTAGCATATTTAGACAATAAGTTTCTGTTAGCCTAGCCACCCTCTCCCTCCATCATTCAGGGGCACTGGGATCATGGCAGAAGCCAAGAAACCAGGATTTAAGACATCTCTCATGTGACGTTTCCTTACGCATCAAAAATGGTCACTCTTAGTGCCTGATATGTTGTGGGGAAAGACACATTCTTGAATGTTGTTCTGTGTGGTGGTCTTTCTCCAAGCCCACCCAGAGAACAAGGGCGATGAGGCTGAAACTTTTCCTCCTGGAGCAGTCAATGCAAGCTGCAAAGTAATGGAGATTTTTGGAGAGCCTCAACATGCAAGTTAGTTGGTCTGTCTGTGACCTGGTGAGCTGTGACACTCCCAAGCTTCTGGACTGCTTCGTCTCAGAGGCCTCATTCATTTACCACTATGTCGGTATCAACATTTGTCAGAGGCAGAAAGGAGCACTGCTCCAAAGGCATGCTTATACTTAGGTTGCCTTCCATGGCATTTAGCAAGAGGCAGAAGAGTCACCTTGACTTGTGCAAACTCAGTGAAAGGTCTTAAGTTTGAGAAGCCCCATACATATACTCTGTTACTGACATTTAAAGTAGCTCACTCAGTACTCTCTTCATCTAAGGACAGTGCTGCCCATGGTATCAGCCCCTCAGCACCAACCCCAGCACCAATGACCTTGGTACCTGGTGCCTTTGCACCAACTGCATCCTCAGCGTTAACTAACCTTGGTACTAACTAGCTTTACGGTACAGTAACTCCTCACTTAAAGTCATCCCAATTAACGTTGTTTTGTTCCTGATCAATTAGAGAACATGCTTGTTTAAAGTTGTGCAATGCTCCCTTATAAGGTTGTTTGGCAGCCAGCTACTTTGTCCGCTGCTTGCAGAAAGAGCATCCCGTTGAAGCTAGCTGGTGGGGGTTTGGAACCAGGGTGGACTGGCAGCCTCCCTATCACCTCTCCGTTCCCCTAAGTTCTCTATGTGGCAGCTGCCCAGCAGGCTATCAGTTGCCTGGCAGTTCAGCTGTCCCTCTCCCCACTGCCATGAGCTTCTCCTGGGATCTTCCTGCTTGCTGTGCAAGGGGTGGGAGGGGCAGGGAAGAGGGGTGCTAATGTCAGGGTGTCCCCCCCTGCCCCTGAGCCCCACTCCTGCACCCCATCTCCACAGAGCGGGGGAGCGGGACAGAACAGGACTCAGGACAGAGGGAGTTTGGTGACAGCAGCTGCTGGCTCAACTTGCTGATCTAATTAAAAAGGCAATGTACTTAGAGTGGGGTCAGCGTACTTAAAGGGGCAATGCGTGTGTCTCTCTCACACAAGGTGTGTGTCTCTGTCTCTCTCCGCCATGCTGTCTTGCCTTCCTCCATTCGTGCTGCCTTGTAGAGTGAGAGACTACATTAAGAACAATGTGTTAACCCTTGAGGGTTCAGCTGAGTGCTAGTTCATCATTTAGCAGTAAAGCATTTCCTGGTAAATATCCCACCCTCTGACTTCACCACCTCAACCAAGCTTCACAATCATCATTTCTGTGTACAGTATTAAATTGTTTAAAACTTATACTCTGTGTGTGTGTGTGTACACACACACACACACACACACACACACACACACACACACACACACACACACACGTTATCAGGGAGCATTTCGCCAGAGAAAAGAACCTAACCCTCCAAATTACATTAATGCTTATGGGGAAATTGGATTTGCTTAATATGGTTTCACTTAAAGTAGCATTTTTCAGGAACACAACTGGAAATAAATTAAACAAACAAGCTAAGACAAACAAGTTTGTTTACATTTATGGAAGATAACACTACCCGCTTCTTATTTACAATGTCACCTGAAAGTGAGAACAGGTGTAGCTGACGTTGCATGGTATTTACATGCCAGCTATGCTAAACATTTGTACGTCCCTTTATGCATCAGCCACCATTCCAGAGCTTCCATGCTGATGACACTTGTTAAACAATGGGTTAAATTAAATTTGTGACTGTACTCCTTGGGGAAGAATTGTATGTCTCCTGCTCTATGGTTTTACCCACATTCTGCCATATATTTCATGATAAAGAAATTGCACTTGTATGAGGTGAATTGAAAAATAGTATTTCTTTAGTTTATCTTTTTTACAGTGCAAATATTTGTAATAAAAAATAATATAAAGTGAGCACAAGATATGTGCCAGCTTTAAGAGCAGATCTCACAAGATGAGGGAAGATAAGTTGAAGGCGTTTCCCCACCAATACATCTGTGAGCAAAACTCATGGAGCAGCTTTGAAAGGGAAGCACTCTAAAAGGGAAAAAGCCAATTTGCCAGATAGAGACGTGAAAAGAAAAAATCATCTCTGAGGCCAGGAAAAAAGGAGACCTTTGCATCCTAGTATGGGTACTGCTGAGGCTTCTGCAGGCCCTGGTACTGAGATGCTGGTACCCATCAGGAAGACTTCCAGTATACCCCACAATGAGAAGTCTTTTAGCAAATCAACCTGATCAGCCCCATCATAGTACCGGAAGCGAAGACCTCCAGACATAAGGACTCCTCTGGGAACAGGGACTTCTCTAAGAAGCCTTCTTCAGCCCATGCTCCCGAATTGCCTTCTTTGGGTTACAGGCACAAAAATGCCCTTGACCATGCTTCTGCACTGTCTTGGTACCGTCCTCAGCTTGAATACACATGGAGGGTACAGACCATACTTCCCCATCATCCTTGGTGCATTCCCAGATTCCCATGGACCTCTGTTTAGGTCCCCTGTACAATCCACATTCCTCTCCCATGGGACACTCATGGCTGACTTCCCTCACATGACTTTCTACTGTGGGTGACCTGGTGCCCCCATTCTTGCTTCCTACCTAAGGTCTCCTCAGAAATCCATATAAATCAGGACATTTGGTGACCAGTATTTTACCCCAAGCCTCATCCTTTGAGGGAAGAGCCTAGGCTCCATTCCCTGGTCTTAAGAAGGACCCTTGCCTTCTGTTTCAAGGGAACTGGGCCTTTCAGGGCTTCCCCCAGACTCTTCATCTCCTTCACTGAGAGAATGACAAGACAGCTGACTTCTACTCAGACTTTCTAAGTGCATTTCAATGTATATTCAAGCTTGTTAAAAAGATTTTGAGGTGCATCTCCTTCCTAGAGTGACTGCACATTACACCAGGGGCCAATCCATCTTGATAGTCCTACTTAAAGATGTATACATTATGGACGTTTGCAGGGATGTGACCTGGTACTCTGTTCACATATTCTTCAGTCACTGCTTCCAGGAGGCATATGGCCTTTGGTGACACTGTTCTCAGTTCTCTGCTGGATCTGCCTCCTCAGTACCTGCATCCAAATGAAGTTACTGCTTGGGGTTTTCTATGGTGGGGTACCCAGAGGAACCATAACTCAAAGAAGTAAGAGAGGTTACTTACCTGTATAGTAGCTGAAGTTCTAGATGTTAGAGATGTTCTTAGAGATCTTTTGTCCATGTGGGTGCTCCAGCACCTACTCTCCTTCCCTTCTGCTGCGGAGTCTCTTTGGACTTCATAGTTGAGAAGGACCTGGAGAAATGGCTGGTCCTCCTCTTCCAGTATACCCTCCCACCAGAGCACAAGAGGGTGTAGGGTGCAGCCACGGACCTGTGGACACTACTGGCTAAAATCTCCAATCAAGAGTGCCTCAGCAACAGGCATTAGCACGTCCTATAGTGGAGCAGCCATAGGGTTTAAAACATCTAAAAACTCCAGTTACTGTACAGGTAAGTAATTCTTCTTTTTGGGGAAGACTATATTTAGTATTTAATATCTTAGTATTGTAGTTCTAGAATAGATGAGATCTGTAATAGCTCTCTAGGTGTACATGTGTCAGACACATTAATGACAGGTATGAAAGTGAAGAAGTATTGCAGCAAATTTCATCTCACTGATGCATCCTAATATAATACTCCTATGAAAGGTAGCATCACTGGTTCTTTTTGTGCTTTTATTATCTTTTTAAGATGTGCAAACAGCTCCTCAGATCCTAGTAATAAATTTAGACTTTGAGCACAGCATGAAAAGTCAAATACTTTATTTAAAAGCCTGTAAACCAGCAGATGGAAATCCTTACACCTCTGCTTAATTGTATCTTGCAGCTTTGGCTGTGTTCACCATACTTCATTGTAGGGACAGCTGTTGCACTGTCTCTTTCTGGCTAAACTAGGGCATTCATAAGGCCAGACTATCTCCTCACAAAGACTCTCAAAATCTGTGACGAAGTGGGAATGTTCTTAATGCTTTGTCTGAATACTATGTGTGTACCTCAGTTTCCCCTACGTTTATGGTGGGATACGAGTGTGTGATCATTGCAGAGACCCCTAGAGGGCAGGCGTGACTGATTGCCTGGGCACAGAGAATGGTCAACACTGTATCCTGGCAACTGATGGTGGGGCCCCCTCCTTTGCAAGAATTAGCCAGAAGTGTTGGAGAACAAAATGAGAGGTGCAGGCCAGGTGACTTGTTTGCCCGGAAAAGAGACGAAGGAGGCGGGGCAGCAGGTCCTGATTGAGGCTGGCTGCGGGAAGCTAAGCAGTCTCCTGGTTTGGGACTCAGGGAGAGCTCTAGGGTCTGGTTTCCCCCCAAGGTGGACTTTGCTGAATGTTCCTGATTTCTGTGCTAACAAGCTCTGTTCTACACTATGATCCTGTTGACTAATAAACTCTTCTGTATTACAACGCTGGCTGAGAGTCACTGCTGACTGCAAAGTTGGAGTTGATGGCCTCTTTGGTGTGTGTAAGTCTTTCCTAGGTGTCCCTTCCAGGTGGACTCACTGTGGGAAGCTCATGGTGCGAACTGGGTGCTGCTGAATGATCTGAGGTCAGATACAGGAAGCACTGAAGCCAAGGAGGCTTTTTGCCCTGGTGAGAGTGTGTCCTCAGGGTGGAGACACTACACTAGAGTCCTGCTTGACTTCATTCAGAGCGGTTTCAGAGCATCGAGACTGTGACTCTGTGAGAAGATCATGCAATGCATCTTTGTGTTGTTAGTTGGTTGGTACTGAACATCAATGCTTGCTCCACCAGAACTCAAGCAACTTCTTCAGTCTGATTCGGATGTGCCAAATATTGGAGACCTCCAAGGCAACCATGTGGAGTAACTTACTGGCTTTTATAAAGCACTATTCCTTAGACATAGCTGTTAGGCCAGATTTCGGGAGAGTAGTTTTAAAAAAGTATTTTAAACCAGTTAAATAGGTAAACACTGCAAGATATTCTCTTTAAAGGATAAAGTTTGTGCATAAGTCAGCCAGTTGCATTGGGTCATTAGATTCAAATAAATGAATACATGCAGCCCTACCTGTGGCCAGACCCCAGTGTTGTCTTCTGGATAGTGGTGGTACACAGACCTTTTCTGCAACATGTAGAGAGTGGACAGGGTCCAGTGCATGGCTGTGCAGCCGCTACGCAGCACTTATATGGTGCAGAGGGTCTTGCACATGGCCCTCCTCACCTGGGTGGATTTCCTTCTCCAACCCTTTGCATGCATAAGTGAATGAATATAAATAAACTGTATAAGCACACTGCATTTCCTTGGAAAGGAAGCTAAAATATTGATTTACTATACCTTTAAAATACTCCTTAGTTGTCTGTTCAGACACACACTCATATAAAATACAAATATCCATGATAAATTTAAATTAGTATTCCTGTTTGGCTTAACAGTTAGTATGTTGTTTAGCAACTTTATTTTTTGAGACAGATGCTCATGTTTTTTTTGTGAGGGAGGAACCAGGAATAAATAACATCTTTACTTCTGCAACATCATTTTGCTATCAGTCTGCTTAGTAGGCTTCCTGTGCTAATCTCCACACTATTAGCTACATGAATACTATTGCCTTCCATTTTTTTCTTACTTTACCACCGGGGGTGGGGAGGGAAGGGGAAATCAGGCCTCGTTTTTCTAACAGTATCTGACTCGCCTGACAGGAAATTTTCTAATTGCCGGAACAGCTAGTAGCAGCAAGAACATTAGGGTTTGGTCTTCCCTGTTAAATTTACGATCACTCAGTCAGAAAATTTAAACATCATGGTTTCCTAGCCATGTTTAAGTTTCTGGCTCTACGTATTCGCTCTATTCGGGTAAGTTTGGTTTCTAATTTAAAAGAATTAAACAAAGGTTTTGCATTGTGCAAACTGTAATTAAACTGATAATTTTTAAGGTGGATTGTGATATTTACTGCTCTGTGAACTACATCTATGAATGAACTAACTCGTAAACTTCTGATGTATTTAAATTCATTATTTTTGTATTCAGTTCATATATTTTTTAAAATGAAGTGGAAACCTTATTTTCTGTTAAACTTATGTTCGGAGTAGCATTTCTTCGGGAATATTTTTGACTGTTAACTACATATTTTAAAATTTTCTGGGTCAAATTCCAGATTTGTTTTAAACTTGATACTTAGTAGTTAGTTTTTTATATTTGCAAAGTACTGTACAAATGCAGTTTAACATATCTTGAAATATAACTCAAAGAATTTTAGTTTATAAATTACATTAAATATCTGCCTTTTAAATATTAAGAAGCTAGTAGCCGATCGCTTATTAGGAAAAGTGACACTTTTTTGCTTGCATTATAGCTAAGATTTTAATAGATTATATGCCTAGCTCAACTTAAATGGTACCAATAACAGCAATTTTTAACTTTAACAAATTATACAATTTTGATATTCCTCTTTTTTACATAGTTTAAAGGAACCTTCTAGGCACACAATTGTTCCCTCCTACACAAAATTTTCTAGTCGTACAGAGATATGCAATATTCATATGTATATACATACAGTAACATGGTGTTTATAATTTTATCATCTCTGAAGCTCAAAAATGAATTCATGTTCCTCCAATGAGTTAAGCATTTTTCAGTTTGAAGAATTGCTTGTGTGTCTTAGGATGCTGGTATTACTTTTTAAAATATGTTTTTAAAAATTAAAATGCAAAATTTCATGGAATTGATAAGCAGAAATTGGCCAAGATTGACTTGCTACTTTTTTTTAGCAGCATTGCTATATATTTGAAGTTGAGGGTTTCGAAATGTTCCACAGAGGAATTTGTAATATGATTTATTTGACCAAGCCACTGTATATATACTGTTGCTCAGGCAGGATACATTTTAGTATACCTCTAAAATAGTTTTTTGTCAAATTAATAAAAATAGAAATTGTGTGTGGTGTCAGCAGCAGTAGACTCTAAATAAAATATTATTGCTCTGTCATTGGGTTGATATTCCCTCCCCTTTTTCTCTAAATTGATAGTTTTTATAGGTGGAAAACTTGGGGTACTGCACATGTTCAAGAATTTTTTTTCTAACCACACTGGCAGCTGAATTTCTCTCTTTGTAATAGAAAAATTGTTTAATGGCTTTCACTGAAAGTGCTCACAAAGAATGGGATCAAAATTTGTGAACTTTGCATTGAAATCACTAGGAAATGCAAGTTACACCCCGAGTGTTTTTTCCCCCCTATGCTGACATCCACAGTCTAGTTAATGAGATAATTTCGTACTGTTTGATCAAAAGAAAAATATGTAGTTTTAAAATGTAATGTGGATTTTTTTATGAATAATACCTAGATTAACTAGATGATCATAGGAATTGTACAGTTTTACAACTGCTCCTGCAATTCTACTTCACCCTGAGCAGTGGGATTTCACCCTGCTGCTGTACCTGGGGGAACCTAGTTACCTCCTCCTTCTCCTTGCCCCAATCCCTGCCCCTGCACCTCAGTCAGAAAGTCTGGAGACCAAAGGAACTTTGAGGGAAGAAACATCTTTAGAGTTCATCTCTCCCAGTACTGCTGGAGCCAGATATGTTGACGAGCCAGATATGTTGACCAGAGGGCCTTATCTATATCCTCACCATTAAGCTGACATGGGGCAGGAGGAACTATTGAGACTCTGCCACCTTCTCTGGCCTTCAGCAATGTGAAAGGAGTGGGCAGAGTTCAGCCTAATAAGAAGGGTCCTCAATTTCTACTCTGCGTAGGCCATTGAAACAGTAGCTAGGGCATGGAGCAAAGCGCCATGCTGGCTGGCATAATATAAACACATAGACATAGCAGCCTGAAAGCCCAGCTTCTTCACTGATTTCAAATCAAAGCCAGAATAATGATTGTGTGAGGCTGGGAGGGGAAAGGAAACAGGATACCCAGAGAGAAGAACAAGAATATAAATAGAATTTGTTTCTTTGGCTACCAAAATACACTGGTAGGTTAAAAAAAATTTTTTTTTAAAAAGCCCTCTGTTTGAAAGTGTGGAAAACTTTTCTTCTCTAAGGCAAAAATATAAAACCCTACCTGTGGTGTCATTTGGCATTGACTATACCTAATATTTTAAAAGCTTTACCTCCCTTTCTTTCCATATTTTTAAAGGGGAACAAACGTAGAATGTATTATTTAAACAAATATCTTCACTTATTGATTATTAAAGTGGAAGTAAATGTACACTCCTTTTTTGCTTCTCTTGGATAGATGGGTGAAGGGGGGCTATATAATACCTTTGACAGAACTGATGTGGAAGCCAGTTTTTCTCCGACACTGATATTCTGTCTGTTTTACTTCCATTTATGGTAAATTTCACTTTCAGCTTTTAAGGACTACAGTGTTTACTGTGTTGGCATTTCAAACATGGTTTACTTCAGAAGCAGCTGTTTTTAATGAATTTATAGAAAAATTGTATGAACAGTTTGTAATTGTCAGTTTTATAAACTTTTTTTTGTTCAGAATTCAAATTTTGGGCCAAAGTTCAGTTGACGATATCATTTTAAACTAGACAGACATTTTATACCATACTGTACCTCACTAACTTTTTTCTAAAGCCTCAAGACGCTGTGAAATGTTCTTAGGCTATTAAAATATTCTGAAAGGCAATATTTTTATTTAAAGAAGTTTAGAGGGTTGTATGGAGTCTGAGTGCTATTTTAAAAACACACGTAATAGTGTTATCACATTATACACGATTTAATTTTGTTTTTAATGCGAAAAACATTTCTTAAACCCTGGCATATCAGATAAAAGATGACTGGTTTGGATTTTGTATATCTTGTTTGCTTTTATAAAGTTGTTTATGGGGATATTTTAGTTTTCTAGATAGCACTGAAGTGATTTGTCCTGACATTCATAACAAGTTACAGAAAGTAAATGCATCTAGGAGACTTCCTGACTTAAGGGAGGGGAGGAAAGGGAAATTATGTATGAGTCAGGAGCTGTGCCAACATTGAGTCATCCTTTTAAAATCGCTTGATATCATCCTGTAGGATTACTGTCCTTAACAGTGGGGTACTAGAACATTATTATTCTTATGTAACTTCATTAACAGAAACTTTAAATGTACTGAATGATGTTTAAATTATTCCCTATATTATTACTTTTCTACTAGAAATTTCATATAGTATATTTTCAATATAGGTCACAGAACTTTGCTAGATGTAGTAATATTCAACTGAACTGTAATTGGTAAACACATTCAGGGGTTAAGATAAATAGGCAGAGGAAACTTCCAGCAGTGCTTGCAACAGGCTCAGGTAACTTCCCACAGTGCTTTCCTTTTCATTCATATCTTTTCTGTTGATGAATACTCAAAATCCATTTGCCCAGAGTGAGTAAAACTTTTCTCTATTACTTTTCACAGAATCTAAGCTTTCCTGTACAAAAACAGTTTCTATCCTTTATGACTGCCCAGATAACACTTTCTAACCCTTCACGCTTGACTAACTGTAGTAATGTTACTTTAATAAAAAGAGAACGCTGACTGGGCGTGTCCAATAAGTACAGTGTACATTACAATCACAAACTGTTGCTCTCAGTGGCAGGAACTGTTAATAAGTGCTATGGGGGGGGAAGGTAAGTTTTCAACTCTGTGGAAATAGTTTAACTCATATTTAGTTATGAAATAACTAGATTTTCATTTTAGAGCTGGTCTTTTTATCTTTTGTTCTTATAGAAAGTTGACCGTTCTTATCAAATAATTTAATAGATATTTGTAGATCTGACATCTTTTTGTTTTTGTTGGAAACCAAGCCAGCAGAGGAGCTCAGTCTCAGTGTCTGGTTTCTGGTTCCTGTTTACATAGAAATGGATATTGGATCTGCAAAAATAAGGCAAGGATTCCCTAATTGTGATCCTGACACTTTAATTTAAAAACTAGCGCTCTACAAAATAAATGTAGCCTGTATTAATTGGATTTAAAAAACTGTCTTTACTAACAGATTTCAGAATTCAGAATAATTTTAAATAGGGAATCATCCAATGGAAGAGATTCTAGTAAGAATTTAAGGCCAGAAGGGACCACCAGATCTTCTAGTCTGATCTCCTGCGTTTCACAGGCCACCAACATCACCTATAGTAAACCCACAGGGATCTATACTTGCCTCATTGATATTCAATATATTTATCAATGATCTGGAAGAAAACAATATTGTTGGTAACATTTGCAGATGACACAAATTAGTGGAGTGATAGCTGTCTTCAGTTTTAGAGAGCCATCTGATTCACACTGTAAGCTAGTTTTACTTTACTTTACTTTAACCTGAATTTTAATAGTTAAATATAAGGTTGTACATCTAGAAACAAAGAATGTAGGTCACACTGACAAGATGGGAGACTGTTTTGGAAAGCAGTGACTCAGAAAATGACTTTTAGGTCGTGGTGGATAAGCCATCTAAACATGAGCACAGGGTGCAGTGGTTTAGAGAGCAAATGTGATTCTTGTATGCATAAACAGGAAAATATTGGTTAGAAGTAGATTGGTGGTATTACTACTGTATACAGTATTAGTGAACCATTACTGGAATACTGTGTCTAGTTCTACTGTCAGCACTTCAAAAAAGGATGCTGAAAATTGGAAAGGATTCAGAAAAGAGACACAAGAATAATTTAAAGTCTGGAAAACCTGCCTTACAATGAGACTAATCAGCAAAATCTATTTAGCTTATCAAAGAAACATTTAAGAAGTGATTGGATTCAAGTTTATAAGTACCTGCACATGGAAAACATTTCAGATAGTAGATGGCACTTTAATGTAGCAGAAAGGGGCATAACAAGATCAGTTGAGGGAAGCAGAAGCTGGACAGATTTATACTAGAATTCAAGTGCCAGTTTTTAAGTGAGGATAAATAATGTTTGGAAAAACTTACCAAGGGGTGTGGTGGATTTGTCATCACTTTAAATGTTTATATCAAGATTGGGTGTCTTTCTTAAATACATGCTTTAGCTTAACCAGAAGTAATGGGCTTGATTCAGGTATCACTTGATGAAAATCTTTGGTCTGTTGCCAAAGATCAGACTAATTGATCACAAATGCCCTTTCTGGCATTACAATATTAATCTAATAGCTTTTTAAATGTCTGTTACCAACACCAGCTCACATCTCCAGCTTGGTCTTTCAACTTGTCCTTTGCGTTTGCCTATTGAGGTCTGATAGCAACATAACTCACTGGGATTGGCCACTTCTGTCTATTCACCTTGACCAAAAGTGGATTTGAGGGGAATATGTTCCAAAAACTCTGTTCACATACAAACTCTAGGGTGTAATCCTGTGTTCAGAACTGGGTCAGCATGCAGGTTCAGATGTGCCTGTTATGGCCATCCATATCTCTCTTCTCGCGCCATAAAATATAAATTATTGACAGAATCTAGATCTTTTGTCATGGTCCCATATGATGTTTTTGAGGAAATAGGGTTAGCAGTCTAACAGTTGTTAGTAAGTATTCAGAGAGCAAAAATTGTCAGATCACTTTGTCTCCCAATTCAGACTTAACAGATTTTCCAGTGATGTGCTACAACGTCTAAAGAATGCCCAGTCGCCAGTGAGTGCTGGGGGACGGTTCCCCATTGCCACCTAAGACTGGGAGCCAGAGGAGCAGAGCGTAGTGGGCTGGGGCCAGGAGGTCCCCCCCCCCGCAGAGGCCTGGGGCTCCATATAGCCCACTGCGGGGATGGGGGGGCTGCATAGGGCACCAAAATAGCTAGGGACGGCCCTGCACTAAACTCCACTAGAACCACCTATTCTTGGAATTCTTGAGAGTTCACTTCCATATCTGTGCAGGTGACAGACCAAGGGTTGGTCTCTCTTCTGGATTTTGAGGATTCTTTTAAAACTTTTTTAAATGGTAGTTTCTCTTATTAGAAATAAAATATTCAAAATATATTCCTAAATTGCATATCCTCAGGAATTTTGTCAATTCTGCTAGGATCCACTCTCCTCAATGGGAATTATGGTACTTGCGGTGCAGAGTACCTCATGTGCAGATGCTTCTCAGGCACAGTGGAGGGTAGTCCTGAAAAGGGCTAGGTCCTTCCCTCACCTCTGAGGGAAAGGGTAGCAGCATTCCTAGATGCTGTGAGGGAAAAGGTCCATGCTGAGCCTCTGGATTGGGCCCAAACTCCTTTTTACACTGGAGGCAGCAAGAGCAGTGATGTTTTTTCTACAAAGATGGTGTTGGAACCACCAGGAGCAGTGACAGTGGCCAGACCCACAAGAGCAGCAGGAGTTGCAGTGGTCAAGCTGCCAGGAGCCATGGCAACTATGATTAGAGCTCAGAACCAGCAGCTCCCACAGCACCTACCTCAGAGCCCAGGCCAGCAGTGCCAGATCAGCTGAATCTAGATTTGGGGAGAGTGACCAGTCACCCCCCTAACATTGCCAGTAGCCAGGGACACTCTCCCCTCTGTCATCGGAAGAACCCCCAGAGGTCCTGAAATAGCTGTACTTCAGCCTGGCCAATCAGGCTACTTATGTGCCCATGGATATTCCCATTTCTCCCTAGCTGGCAGGAATCAGACATCCAGAATGGGTAGCAATAGGTTCCAGACCTCTCTATCCCTGAGAGGTTAGCTAAGACTATCTCCTGTTGGAGAGTTCTAATCATGATTCCCCTTAGCTTTCCAAGAAAAAATTGATTCGAAGGCGATAAGTTCAACTAAGAAGGCTCAAAGTGAAGGTGTAAAGTGTCTGAACATAAACCTGCCCCAGGTTGTTTTGCAGTTTAGATTATAATCTGATGGAATCTCTGCTGAGTGAAAAGAATTCTTCATCAAGGAAAAAATCCCAGGAAGAAAGGGAAAAGCAAAGCAAGTCTTTTGACTCTTCTCCTCTTTCCTCACCTGACTCCTTTCATAAAATAGTTCAAAAGTGCAAATAGGAGCCTAAATATAATAATGAAAAAGACATTCCTCTCTGGAGAATGATCAGACTTGCATCATGCACACTTAGAAGAAACTCTGGCTCCTCTCCCCCTCGTCCCCCCACACCTTTTTGAACGTTTGTCAGATAAAGTCGTGTCTGCTATAGAATGGTTCAGCAAGCTCAGAAAGCAGTGGATCAAGAAAAGTCTAAAAAAAGCCTCTTGGGAGTATTTCCCAGCTCAACACAAAATTCTGTTATCTTACTATCCTACCTTTTGAAGATGTGTTTAGGTCTGTATGAGTTTCCAAGTAAACCTACATTTCTCGACATACAGATCCAGAGATTCTACTCCATTCCTGGAAATCAAAAGAAACTTATCACCCTGCCAAAGGTGGCCATTCTTCTGTATCAAAGATGCAACGATTCTTTCTGATAGAATTTTTACCAAAAGAACAATAATTTGAATAATCTTTAGAAAGGATTTTTGGGCCTCTACCTCAGCCTTAAATGTCCTCTGATGCTCTCTCCTGTTTGGACAAGTTATGGGCAGATTAACTGAAGCAGTCTGAAATCCACTCTGGACAAGATTTCTCTGGCAGCCTCTTTTTCATAGCAGACGTTTCTCTGGATACCCTCATTATGCAGCACAATCCATAGTCTTTAGTGTGGCTACAAAAATACATCTTTGTCTTGCTCTGTGGAATGGGGACTTGCAGCCAAAGCATGTTATGATCTCTTCCAGATACTGAAGAGATAAATGCCTCAGACATGAATATTGTAGTAGCACAGTCGAAAGAGAAGGGAAAGAAGTTTCTTCCTTCAGATCAGTTCAACAAGAGCTAAATCCTCATTTCAGAAACATGAACTATACATGGTATGTCCCCACTGCAATGGTAAGCCCAAGGTTTATGGGACTTGAGGCAGATGACACATGTTAGAGAACTCAGGGCTTGAGTGTCTACACTGATTGCTAACCCTATGTTAAGAATTCTCTAATCCAGGCACGAACCTGGGACTCTGGTGTCTACACGCAGACCCGAGTCAAGCCAACCATATCCCACACTCCTTAGTGCCCTCCCAAAATGTGGCACCACTGTCAAAGGGCTAGAGTGGCCACATTTGGGGAGGGCACTAAGGAGTGTGGGATATGGTTGGCTTGACTTAGGTCTGTGTGCTGCAGTGTGGAAGCGAGAGCCCCAGGTTTGAGCCTGGGCTAGAAATTTCTTAACATAGGGTTAGCAATCAGTGTAGACACTCAAGTCCTGGGTTCTCTAACATGCATCAGCTGCCTCAAGTCCCACTAACCCTAGGCTTACATTGCTGTGTAGACATACCCACAGAGGACGACAGAGACTTCAGATAAGAAAACTGAGGTAGATTTTCTAATTCCAACAAATCCACAAACTCCAGCCTGGGTTCTTCTGGAAGGCCTATTAGCCAGAGGCCCACTGCTTGATGTTGGACTGTACCATATCCAAGAAGATTTATTTCCAGGGGAAGCTTGCGATATTTGCTCATTTGTGGGAGACAGTCTCCTCAGGCAAGTGAAAAGTGGAGACAACAAGAGAGGGTTATGCTGTCAAGTTACTCAGAAACCCCAGGGACAAGTTTGTAATTTCAGCCAGGTCAAAACTCTGTCAGGCACCAGAAAGTGAAGGATGTAATGAATCATCTGCTTGATATTAGGGCTATAGGGTTGGTGCTAGAAAGGAGAGGTTTTGCGTGTTTACTTTATATTCTTTGTAGCATAAGAGAATGGGGACTCAAAGCTTTTTCCAAGCAATTAATGGATCAAGCCCCAACTTCATCCAAGACAAATTTTGATCATGAAGCACCACAATTGCCATTTTCATGACAATGGTAACCACAAAGCACAGGATGAAGCATTCTCTGTCAAGGGGATCCAGCTATGTCAGTCTTCCAGAGGACATCAGGCAAATCCAGTGTCTGACCCACTGCAAAATCTTCCTCTTTGGGAAAGTCTGTCCACCATAAGTGACACTACATACAAACAGGGGCTTGGGACCAGAAAGACTATCAAACATCCCCTCCTTGCCTCAAAACACCCCCCCGCCCCAAAGAGAGAAAAAAAACTATCCTATGCAAAGTTTTGATCCTGAAAAGGGAGAAGTACCAGAGTCTCTGGATTTTATTGTGGAAGACACTTACGCTATGGGATGGGCAGCAGTATTAAACCGTAAGACGAGGGCAATTAGGAAACAAACCCCAGTAATACTAGTTGCCCCTTGCTATCTCTGAAGGCCATGATTCACAGGTTTGAGTCTTGCCATGATTCTCTTTGGTCAGGTAATGGTAAAACTGCAGCAGTAATTCCTCCTCAGGCAGCCAGGTTATAAAGAGATTTTTGAGCCAGAGCCTGATCCTTTACCCAAACCCAGAACTATTAAAATCAGTTAGCATGGAGGAAGGGACTGAGATACCCGCATTGCTCAGAGATGGTGTTAGGCACTTTGGTAGCATAATGGAAACTCTCAGCCTACATGGAGTAACTTGGGCAAAATTCTGATTTTTGTGCTATGAGAGGCGATGATGAAAGAAGCCAAAATGAAAGAAGCATTCTAGTTAAATTATAGGGGGAAAAGTTCCCTGGCCTCTGCAAGTAGTCTCTCTTCAGAGGTGGTTGCTAAGGCAAGTTTTACTGTAATTCTAGTCTTCTGTTCTAATCAAAAATACCCAAAGGAGGTGGAATGGCACAGCCTGGATGTTAGGCAAGCAATTAAGATCTCCCTTAAGCAGACAATATTCTAGAACATCCACTTTTTGTTGTGGTGGTAGTTTTTTTGGTTGGTTTGTTCAGTGAAAGGACAGAAAGCATTGGTCTTCATAGCAAGGTGGATAAAAGCATGCAACACAGAGATGTATAAACAATCAGGTGTAGATCCACTACGCATTGTTACAGTCCACTCAGAGGATCAGCAGCTTGTTGGGTGGAGAAATCTTAAGGATCTCTTCATAGGAGCTCAAGGTATTTATGTGAGCCTCAGTCCACGCTTTAAAAAAGCACAGAGGATTGATATCAATATCCTTTTGTCCTCAGACATGGCTTTAGGGAGTAGGATATTGCAAAACACATTGCCTCCCCAATAATTAGGATTAGTTATATTTTTATTTAGTAGGTATCTTCCTCCCTCCCTCCCAAGGGATGCATACTGCTTTGTACGTTCCACAGTTCAGTACACAAAGAAGACATAAGAAGGGGAAACTGGGTCCTGCCTGTGTTTGTGTTACCCTCTATGTCCAGCAGTCAAAATCTGCATTCTGCATTCAGTAATCTTGACTCCCAAAGTTGAGTTGGCAAATTTCTTGAGTCCCAAAGGTTCTGTTTCAGTGACAAGCATTTCTTAAGCTAATAATTTTATGCTCAGAATTCTAGTTAATTTTCAGAGCCAAAAAGTACTGATGGAGAATTCCGGGAAGGGATGGACAGTCCTAATCCCATCATACAGCCAAGTCTGTTGGTCAGGGAGAAGATGAATGCCCTAGATTTCAGACTGAGACATGGAGGATAAGAGAACATTCACAGGGAAGATCTAACTTCCCCTTTCCATACAGGGACTAGGACATTAAAAGACCTTTTTTGAAGCATCAGTTAAATGCTGCTCTTAAGCAAAGTATGAAGCATCCTCCAGAGCACTGTTCAGCAATTCATTCTTTTTGCTACAGAACCACAAAAATTATAATTGGAAAACTTCTATTAGAAGTCTAGCCTAGCCATCTTTCCTCTCCTCCACCCCTTCCCTCCCCCCCCGGCAAATGTTGGGCTTGTTCTAACAGAAAGTTTTCAGATTAAGAAGAAAAGGCAGCAAAAATATTGTTCCTAGTGGGGTTAAGGGAGAAACTAATTTCTCTACAGATTTTTCTGTAATTTTCTGGAAGATAAATATCACAGATATGCTCACCACAACTGAATGTGATAGGTTCCTACTATTGGGGGTGGGGGAAGAGGGAGATTTCACCTAGGCGGAGCCAAGGAGGCAACAGAAAGTGTCTGGCCCAAGTGCGGACTCTATCCTGTCATTTGCACTGGAGGAATGGGTGGGTATTTATACTCTGTGCATACTGAAATGATCTCTTAGTCACCCATCAGCAGTGCCCACCCATGGGGTCAGAGTAGGAATGCGTTTTATGATCTGCTGTGTGCTTGTGTTGGTTGCCTTTTTTCTTTTGGGCCTGGGAAGGAATTTTTCCCTCACTGGCAGATTGGCTGAGGCTGGGTGGGGTTTTTCACTTTCCTCACAGCAGGTCAGGGACATAGTAAGGAGGTTATGTCAAGATGCTGCAATTTATTAGATAGAAAGTTTGGCAGATGTCCGTTACAGAGGGTATAAGGAGTTGGAAATGGGTATAAAGAGAGGCATTCCCCCCCCCCCCAAAAGGAAAAAGCAGGGGGAGAGGCTCCTAATGTCTGGTGCAGCAAGGAGGCAGTTCCCCCTGACTTTACCAGCCCCCCTTAACCATCATACGAGGGGATAGTTGTGGGGTTCAAGTAGCAGGCTGTCTGGGACCAGGTTGGGAAGGGTGAGGACTGACAGCAGCCCTCCCAGTAGGTGGAAACACTTAAAGAGTGATGACCTGCACTGTACAATTTGTCAGGTATCCCCAGATTCATTAGGTGAATAAAGTTGTGGCTTTATTGAACCACATTCTTTGCATCTTGTGTTCCTGTGTGGCCAGGACAAAAAGAAGTAATAACTTTTTTAGAAAATATTTTCCAACCAGGAAAACCTCGTATAATGTGTAAATCTCTGAATAGTCTTCAAGAAATTGTTTTCCTAAACTCAGTAAGAATTGGAAAAATTATCAATTAAGGAAGTTTATTCTAAGTTCTTCAAGTGAATGCATGTGTGCATTCCACTCTTGGTGTGCACATGCCTCGTGCACAGTCACTGGAAAATTTTTTCCTTGGTGTGGTACCTGTCGAGACAGCCTAAGCGTCCTCGGCTGCCATGTGCCACTGGCGTTGGTATAAAGAGCCCAGCTAAACCCAAGCCCCCTCAGTTCCTTCTTACTGCCAGTTACTGTCACTGGAACTGCTCACCTTGCTTTTGCAAGTACTCGCAGTGGAGTGTTTTTTATTGTAAATAATTTAGTGCTTATAATGTTATTAATGATGAGTTAGGTTTTACCCTGTCTGAGAGTTTCATTCAATTTCAGTTCCAAGGAATGCTTTGATCACTGGGATTTGAGCCCGGTGTTTCCTGCAATAAGGTTATGTCCATGAGCGACCTGCTCTCGAGTAACTTAAAGTCCCTTGGGGAAGCTCATATTTGAGAGCATTGCAAAATTTGCAGGGACTTTAAGCCTTGCACAAGGCTAAAGTTTTTCTACTCCTGGAGGTGGCATTAAGACTTCCATTTGAGCCCGTTTGGTCAGACTCAGCACCAAGTGCCTGAGCATCAGGAAGGAGTGTGTTTCCTACCGTGCCGGAGTCCCAGTACCATTCACCATCCCCTGTGCCTAAGAAAAGGCCTAAGAAGCAGACTGCCGAAAAGGCAAGATCCCTGGCACTGAAGTCTGGTAGGCATAGGATTAAGAATAGAGTGTGGTCTAAGTCTAAGCACTCCTCCGCTTTGGTACTGCAGAAAATGGCATCATTGACTCTGCATGTACGCAGGTTTTGATGAGTCCAGAGCCAAAAGGAGCTCCTCCCACATCCACCGACATTGTCTTGATACTCACCACACCAGAGGTACTTGCGGCTGCCAGGGAACTCTTGACCCTGTTGGTGCTGGTATCTCTGGCAGTACGAGAATGATGCTATTGGTGCCGGCAGGCACAGGACAACCAACAACCAGGACAAACGCTACAGCACTCAGTACTGTGCCAGCCTCGTGTACACCTGATGGCTGGCCCTTCAGTACTGTCAAAGGGAAAACCCATGGTGCTCGCTCTTCTGCGGGCCTCTGCAGCGCAGCACTGATCACTAGCACTGTCTGGAACTGTGCCTCCGTGGTAAGAAGGAGTCGTCATCTTCCTAATTGGAGGTCGGGTCCAACATTTCCCATCCTCGGAGATGTTCTCGCTTTTCCCTTTTTTCTCAGTGCTCGATCCTGTATTACCACAGACTGTTGGGTGTTGAGCACTGGAGAAGTGAGATACACCCTTCAGATTATTTCTACTTCCCCTTCCCTCTCCAGGGACCCCTCTCATGAAGAACTTCTGGTGCAGGAGGTTCAATCTCTCCTTCACATGGGTGCCAAAGAGGAGGTTCCACAGAATTTAAGAGGGAAGGGTTTCTGCTTCTGTTATTTTCTAACCCCAGAAGCAAAGGGAGGTCTCAGACCTATTCTAGACCTGCATCAGCTTAACTATCTCAAAGAGATAAAGTTCTGTATGGTCAACCTGGCATCCAGCATTCCCTGTCTGGAGACTGGTATACTGCCCTTGATTTAAGAGACGCCTACTTTCATGTGTCAATATACCAAGGGCACAGAAACATCTTTAGGTTTGTAGCGAAGCGCTCACATTACCAGTTAGTGGTGCTTCCTTTCAACTTCCCTGCAGCTCCTTGAATGTTTGCAAAATGTATAGCTAAGCAGATTTCCTGAGGAAACTAGGAGTGCAGGTCTACCCTTATCTGGATGACTGGCTAGTCAGGGGTCAATCCAAAGCCCAGGTTATATCCACCATTCGACTCATTCAGTCAGCATTCAAGGCCATAAGCCTATAGATCAATGCAGGCTATCCTTTGCCCAGTATAGAGTTTATAGGGATTGTGTTGGACTCTGCCCAGGCCAGTGCATCCTTTCCAGTCAAGATTCCAATCTCTAATGACACACCTGAAGGTTCATCCAGTCAAAACAGCCCCAAACTGCATAAAGCTCCTAGGGCACATGGCTTCATGCACATATGTAGTACAACATGAGACTGCACCTCAGACACCTCCAAACATAGCTGACCTCAGTGTACTCGCTAAGCCATCTTCAGCTGGATGCTGTGCACACGGTTCCTCCACGAGTTCTCATTTCCCTGAATTGGTAGTTGGACCCTCTCAATGTTTCATAGATTCTAGGACTGGAAGGGACCTCGAGGCATCATTGGGTCCAGTCCCCTGCCCTCATGGCAGGACCAAATACTGTCTAGACCATCCCTGTGTGTGTAGTGTCCCCTTCATCTGCCCTCGATGACTCTCGGCTATAGGGTGGGGACCTCATGCCTGTGAACTCAGGGTCTTTGGTCCTTTGAAGAAGCTCTCTTCATATCTACATCAGAATTTGGGGCTATTCGTCTTGCCTGTCATGCTTTTCTTCCTCGTATGAGAGTGAGAAACCTGTTTGTTCTTACAGACAACACTGCAGCTATGTTTTACTTCAGTAGACAGGGAGGAGCTCACTCATACCTCCTTCGTTAGGAAGCAGCTATGGGAATTTTGCATAGCCCATTCAATCAACCTTGAGGCCTCTCACCTTCCAGGGATGCAGAACAAGCCAGCAGACTGCCTGAGCAGGTCATTTTCGAGTCGTCATGAGTAGTCTCTTCGTCCAGAGGTAGCCAGATGCATTTTCCAGCAGTGGAAGACTCCCCAAATAGACCCATTTGTAAATAAGTCAAACAGAAAATGTCACCAGTTCTGCCCACTTCAAGACCAGGGTCTGGAATCAATCACAGATGTCTTGTGCGACCCTGGGCAGAAAAGCTTTGCTACTCTTTTCCCCCAATCCCACTCCTACCCAGAGTGCTACTAAAAGTCAAGTGCCAGCCATGCTCAGGCTATATTAATAGCCCCAGCGTGGCCCTGCCAACACTGGTTCTCCACTGTACTAGACCTCTCAGTGGCATCTCCAATCTCATTCCTGCTGCAGCTGAATCTAGTCTCCCAAAACCGGAGCTGGCTACTCCACCCGAACCTGCAGTCTCTTCATCTAATGGCCTGGAAGCTCCATGGCTAAATCTCAGAAAACAGCCTTACTTGGAGGAAGTAGTAAAAAGCTGTCCATCAGGGCTGCCTACCTGTCAAAATGGAAGCTGTTCTCTGTCTGAGCTTGTCAAACTGGAGTCTGTCTGCTGCACCCGAAACAACAGGGCTTAGCAATTTCCTCTATCAGGCTTCACTTGGCAACAATACCAGCTTTCCACCCTGACATGGATAACTAGTTTTTCTAATGACATGACAATCAGATTGTTGAAAGGCTTGGAAAGGTGGTACCCTCAACTAAGAGAACCCATTTGCCCTTGGGACCTGAACTTGGTCATGTCCAAGCTTTAATGGGACCAACACTTGAGCCTTTAACAATGTGCTCCTTACTATGCATTTCCTGGAAGGTGGTTTTCCTAATTGCTATTACTTCTGCCAGAAGGGTCTCTGAACTGTGGGCCCTCACATCCGAACCACCATATACAATCTTCTTTAAAGATAAGATTTACTTAAAACCCGGATGAGGGTGTATCTCTAAAGTAGTTTTCAAATTTTCATAACAATTGGTCAATTTACTTGGTGGTTTTTTTTTTTTTTACCCAAAACCACATGCAAATGTGGACAAGCAATGGCTATAACACATTGAATGTTAGGCTTTCTCATTCTACTTAGAACCAAACCATTTTGTTGGTCTGTCAGACTGATCGTGGCTCTAGCAAACAGAAAGAAAGGTCTTCCAGTCTCCTCACAAAGAATTTTGTCTTGGATAATTTCTTGATCTGCGCTGGTTATGATCTGGCAGGCATTTCACCACAAATCAAACTGACTGCTGACTCCACAAGATGGAAGCATCCTCAACAGTATTACTAGTTCAGATCCCTATTCAGGATGTTTGTAAAGCAGCAACCTAGTCATCAGTGCACACTTTCTCCTCCAATTACACCATCACCCAGTACTCTAAAGATGATGCCAAATTTGGTTGAGCTGTTCTACAGTCCATGTGCACAGGAACTCTGATTCCTCCACCTATATTACTGCTTGGGAGTCGCCAGGAGTGGAATACATATGTGCTACCACTCAAAGAAGAAAAAATGGTTACTAACCTTTCATAACTGTTCTTAAAGATATGTTTCACGTGTCCATTCCACGATCCATCCACCCTACTCCTCTACATCGGAGTTTCTGGAAAGAAGGAATTGAGGAGGCTTTGGGTCAGCTGGGCCCTTTATACTCATGTCAGCAGCACACAGCAGCAGAGGAAGCTCGAGCTGCTCTGACAGGTACCACTGAGGGAAAAACTTCCAGCAACTGTGCAGGGGGCGCATACACACCAAGAGTGGAATGGACACGTGCAACCCATCTCAAAGACCAACAGTTACAAAAAGTTAGTAAACACTTTTTCACTAAATTAATTACAAGCTTGTTGATAGTTTTATTTGACATCTTGCTGTTTAGGGGGAAAAAAAACTTGCTTAATCGTTGTGAATTGATCTTGAATGCACTGGAAAAAATGAGGTCTTTAACATCTTTTTTTCATAAAGGTACATTTCCTGTGTTTTGACTTGCCAGAAATTGTGTGGTGGTTAAATTACAGATTTATGTAGTTATTGTTAATTAATTTACTGATGTTCTATTAAATATTTTCTTGTGCCATTATCGTTCTAATTAAATATGGAATATAAAAAAAAATCAATGTCTACTCTTTTGCTTTGGTCTTACTAAGAATGTTACCAAATCAGGCAAGTTACTTTAACCAACAGAGATGCTTTCACTTACAAGACAGTTATATAAACATTAGAAATGCATGCAGCAGTTAATGTAGAAACTTAAAGCTTTACAGAATTCTTGAGAGGCAGCTTAGGATAAAATGGCAAGCTTTTACATAGGGCATGTAGGATGGAAGAGTTCCAAAAAGCCCATCTAGGTCTATTTTCAGTTCACCCATTTGCAGTGCTGTAATAAAACATGCAGTACAGTAAACGTAATACGTCAGTCTGATTAATGATGCCTACACCCCACTATGATGTTACTAAATGTCTTGTGTTATGAATATACATTGTTCATCCTGATTTATTCATTAAATGTCACTTCAAAACAGCAGCACAGAAGGTCTGTTGAAAGGCTCATCAGAAAATCTTCAGGAGCCTTTTTTCTTTTTTTTTTTTTTAAATTAGGGCAAATGAGCAGTTGAGTGCTTTGTTAGATTAATCTCTAGAATACGAAAAAAGGGTATTCAAACTGTTTACGCACATACACTCAAATATTAATACCAAATTATATTATTGTTTTTTCATCAACATAAACAAAATTACAATTTCATTGACTGATAAACTTATTGCATTTTCTGCAAACCTTTAATGCTTTGTCTAACAGAGAAGAGAAATTGTGAGTAACATTACTATTCTGTTGTACATGTTGAACCTCTCTAGTCTGGCAATCTCTGGTCCGGCAACATCTGTGGTCTGGCATGATTTTATTTCATGTTTTTTATGCTTTATCAACTTATTTCCTTGTGTCAATACAGTAAAATTGGGTAGCAATGCTAACACTTTATTTTGAAGAGAGCCGGTAAGCCTTGGCTAGGCAGCGTTGCAAGCATTGTTCCGTTTATTCGCCTTGGCGAGATTAAAATAAAAAGAGACTCACTTGCTACAATATTGACCTCCCGAGGCAAACTCTGTGATTCAGCACTGGTCAAGTCCCAAGGGTGCTGGACTAGAGAGGTTCAACCTGTAATACGTATTGCTACAGTAGTTCATAGTTCAGGGGGAAAGTATACAAGCAAGCATCAAACAGTAACTAAGGTTAAGCCACCAGCTACTTTCCATATTCATTTAAGATATTAAATGAACAGAACTTCTAACTTCATTGCCATGCTATGTGACCCAAACCACGAATTAAAAGTAGGTAAATAAATCAAAATATAAAAGAATATTCCTTAAAATCCAAAAATTACGCTGGAGGCAGGACTAGGATGTGGTTAATGGTTATTCTTGTTAACGTGAAATGTTGAACATCGTTAACTTCTTTTGAGCTCTTTTCCCTTCCTTTCCTCCCCCACCTAGAATTTATGTAAAATTTCCATGATTGTTTTTTATAAACTTGTCATCAAAATATCTTTTTAAAAACGCTTATTTTGATAGAGCCTGAGGAATATTGTGACCACTTGTTTGTGTGCACAAGTGATTGTTAAAATGACATCAGATGGAATATCTAGCATTGTGGAAAGAGGAGGGATTACAGTATATTAAATTTGTTGCCGCTCAAGGGCAACTATGTATCTTGCTTACTGTTCTGTTAGACAACATCAGCTTTAGTGGGCTGATATTTTGAATGTTATAATAAAGCATGATGGACTCCAGTGCATTTCCTATAGTTTTATTTGTTCTCTCCAAGACAACTAACATCTGAAATGTATGTACTGATCCTGTGACAAGATGATTACTGTCTAAATTACTAAAAATATCTTAGGCAATGTGTGTCTCAGAGTTCCTCTAGGAAGACTAACTATGAATTTAGGCATATTAAAACATTTTCAGTAACAGCATTCACAAAACCAATTTTTAAACAAAACTGCTTCCTTATTAATCTGTTACATTAAGAGCCAGTAATTATCTAATTAGTTGTTTATCATAGATCCCGTTAATAAGGAATCCATAGAAAGAGACTATGTTGTGGATGTACATCTTTGTTACAAAGATTCCTTAAAATCTCAACCTGGGGAAATAAGTTTTGTACATAGAGTTGGCTTCTGTTTGCCAGAGCAAACTGTTCCTGATTTGAATTGGTGGCTTTAATTTGATTAGTTAGATAATACCTAAAATTCCCTGCTTGTTTATCTTAAAATCTAGTTGGAACGACCCTTCTGATGATGGAAAATTAGTTAAATTTGAGAAATTAATTTTATCAGTGCAAATTAATAATATAGCTACAGAAATATTGTATATTAACTGTAAGGAGATCATTAATACATTGACATAAAGATTGTACATGCCTACTAAGTCTTTACTGTAAACTACATCACAGGTGCCATGACTGAAAATTTTCTAGGGGGAGTTCATATGCGATGGTTCGTAAATTCAAAATGTCCAAATGATACAACTGCATAACTACTATAGTTACAGCTGGTTATAGGGTATTTTAGATGGATTGGTTGAAATAATGTACAGAAAGTTCTAGTGAACAAGGTTTTTGTAAATGATTTGAAACGTAGTCTAATTATGGGAAACTTCAATAAAAATGTACATGAAAACTGCTATTTTGAAGAACACTGAGAATTAAAAATGAGAATTAGGAAGAACCCGTGAGTCTGTATAAGCTACTCAAAACAAATACCTTCTCTGATCTTTCATTGTAAATTCAGATAATGTATATGAATAATGTATAATATAATACCAAACCTCAAGGCTCCTGCTTCTCTGGGATTTTTTCAGCCATATGAAAAGTGCTCAGACAGTTTGCTCTTCTCTTTCCATCTTCTAAAGGTCTGAGGTCAGTTCTCCCCGTTAATGGATTACCCAAGAGGTATGCCCAAAATAATACTATACGCATCTAAGTCTAGATATCTTAAAGCAATGCTTATTTGGCCTCGAATGTAAAATAAGCCCTAAATATATGTAAGAATGTATATAGTTTAACACTAGAATAGAAATACTGCTAGATGCACACAATTTAGAATATTTCTAGCACTACAGCTGAATAAGGTATTTATTCTACAGCCTAAAAGCTGTGAGCTGGTATTCCCTTACCTCTTTCCAGTATGTTTTTGGCCCAGTTTGTGACCAGTTGCTCAAAAGAAAAATTAATCAGTCTTTTATTGGTGAATTTTGCATGTTTAATCATGTTTTTAAAAACATTTCCCCAGTCAATTTCACCCTTGTGAATCAATAAACAGTAAAATAAAAATGTTCCTCCTCTTGAACCAATTAACTTCCAGTATACCAGGTGTTCATTCTTTGTTAGCTTTTTGTTTCTGTGCCACTGTTCTTGTTTAAGCACCGTGTTGTATTTGATACTGTGAAATATGAACACAGATGGAGTTGCTGCCCTGAGGAGTTTACAATCTTAAATTCTGATCCTGCAGAGACTTAAGCATGTTCTTGCTTTTCTGCTGCCTCTCAGATGTGACTCATGTTACAATAAACTCATTAGTGTTTCCATCACACATTTGCTTTTAGTATACAAACTACTTCAAATTCTAGGATAATTGTGATAGCACACCATTTAAAAAAAAAGTATTGAATTCCCTAGAGTTGTATAGTAAGGGAAATTTATATTTGGAAGCAGATTAAGCTAAATTGTCAGGACTGTGGGGGGACCATTCTTAATCCCGGATAAGTATGTTCACAGAAGGAGTTAGTCCAGAAAAGCTTTAGTGCTTTAAATTCACACGCTATCTTATTCTGGAATAATTTCCCAATGTAGATAAGCCCTAACCATCACACTGTGATACTGTTAAAGAAATTAATATTAATTCATTGTGTCATTATATTTTGTTTCCTTGTAAACTTTATTTAGTAACTGTGAATCTCGCTGTAGGGGGAGCTGGTAGCAACCACTATGTTTAAGTTGCCTAATGCCATTACAAAAAAAAAAATGACCTTGTTTATGTAATCTTTAACACATCCATTGTTTGCAACAGGCCTTTGAGTTCAACATGGAGAAAGCACTGGGGGTAGGGCAGTGCCTGTTCTTTGTCTTGTGACATTACATTAAGGCTTTGTTGAAATAAACTGTTGAAAATCTGTTTCCTACTGTCCTTTTTAGGACTCCAGAAAACTTGTGCCAAAATGACTGAATCTGAATATTCTAAGGCTGGGCCGATGCCACTATTGCAGCAGAAGACACTAGGAACAGTGGGAGCTGCCAGAGCAGCCATAGTGGGAGTGGAAAAAGTTGGGGGAGAGTTACAGGCTAGGCGTCCTCAAGACTTTGTGAAGAACTACTTCCTTGTATTTGTTTTCAATCTGCTGCCAATTAATTTCATTTGGTGGCCCCTAGTTCTTATATTATAGGAACAAGTAAATAACTTTTTCTTATCTACTTTCTCCACTCATGATTTTATATACCTCTATCATATCCCCCCTTAGTCTCCCCTTTTCCAAGCTGAAAAGTCCTCGCCTCTTTAGAGCCTCTTTAATCTCTCCTCAGATGGGACCCGTTCCAAACCCCTAATCATTTTAGTTTCCCTTCTCTGAACCTTTTCTAATGCCAGTATATCTTTTTTGAGATGAGGAGACCACATCTGTATGCGGTATTCAAGATGTGGGCATACCATGGATTTATATAAGGGCAATAAGATATTCTCTATCTTATTCTCTAGCTCTTTTTAAATTATTCCTAACATCCTGTTTGCTTTTTTGACTGCCGCTGCACACTGCGTGGACATCTTCAGAGAACTGTCCATGATGACTTCAAGTTCTTTTTCCGATTAATTGTAGCTAAATTAGCCCCCATCGTATTGTATGTATAGTCGGGGTTATTTTTTTCTAATGTGCATTACTTTACATTTATCCACATTACATTTTATTTGCCATTTTGTTGCCCAATCACTTAGTTTTGTGAGATCTTTTTGAAGTTCTTCACAATCTGCTTTGGTCTTAACGCAGGTTAGTCTCATCTGCAAACTTTGCCACCTCATTGTTTACCCGTTTCTCCAGATCATGTATGAATAAGTTGAATAGGATTGGTCCTAGGACTGACCCTTGGGGAAAACCACTAGTTACACCTCTGCATTCTGAAAATTTACCATTTATTCCTACCCTTTGTTCCCTATCTTTTAACCAGTTCTCAATCCATGAAAGGATCTTTCCTCTTATCCCATGACAACATAATTTACATAAGAGCCTTTGGTGAGGGACCTTGTCAAAGGCTTTCTGGAAATCTAAGTACACTATGTCCACTGGATCCCTCTTGTCCACATGTTTGTTGACCCCCTTCAAAGAACTCTAATAGATTAGTAAAACATGATTTCCCTTTACAGAAACTGTTGACTTTTGCCCAACAATTTGTGTCTAACAATTTTATTCTTTACGATTGTTTCAACTAATTTGCCCGGTGCTGACATTAGACTTACCGGTCTGTAATAGCCGGGATCACCTTTAGAGCCCTTTTTAAATATTGGCGTTACATTAGCTATCTTCCAATCATTGGGCACAGAAGCTGATTTAAAGGACAGGTTACAAATCCTAGTTAATAGTTCCACAATTTCACATTTGAGTTCTTTCAGAACTCTTGGGTGAATGCCATCTGGTCCCGGTGACTTGTTAATGTTAATTTTATCAATTAATTCCAAAAATCCTCCTCTAGTGACACTTCAATCTGTGACAGTTCCTCAGATTTGTCACCTACAAAAGCCTGCTCAGGTTTGGGAATCTCCCTAACATCCTCAGCCGTGAAGACTGAAGCAAAGAATTCATTCAGTTTCTCCGCAATGACTTTATCGTCTTTAAGTGCTCCTTTTGTATCTCGATCGTCCAGGGGCCCCACTGGTTGTTTAGCTGGCTTCCTTCTTCTGATGTACTTAAAAACATTTTATTACCTTTTGAGTTTTTGGCTAGCTGTTCTTCAAACTCCTTTTTGGCTTTTCTTATTATATTTTTACACTTAATTTGTCAATGTTTATGCTCCTTTCTATAGGTATTTGAACTAGGATTTGACTTCCACTTTTTAAAAGATGCCTTTTTATCTCTCGCTGCTTCTTTTACATGCTTGTTAAGCCACCGTGGCTCTTTTTTAGTTCTTCTACTGTGTTTTTTAATTTGGGGTATACATTTAAGTTGGGCCTCTATTATGGTGCTTTTGAAAAGTGTCCATGGAGCTTGCAGGGATTTCATTTTAGTCACTGTGAACCTTTTAATTTCTGTTTAACTAACCCCCTCATTTTTGCATAGTTCCCCTTTTTTAAATTAAATGCCACAGTATTGGGCTGTTGAGATGTTCTTCCCACCACAGGGATGTTAAATGTTGTTATATTATGATCACTATTTCCAAGTGGTCCTGTTATAGTTACCTCTTGTACCAGATCCTGCGCTCCACTCAGGACTAAATCGAGAATTGCATCTCCTCTTGCTGGTTCCTGTACCAGCTGCTCCAAGAAGCAGTCATTTAAAGTACAGAGAAAATTTGTCTCTGCATTTCATCCTGAGGTGACATGTACCCAGTCAATATGGGGATAATTGAAATACCCCACTATTATTGAGTTCTTTATTTTGATAGCCTCTCTAATCTCCCTTAGCATTTCATCGTCACTATCACTGTCCTGGTCAGGTGGTGGTATATTCTTATTAGAGCATGGAATTACTATCTATAGAGATTCTGTGGAACATGTGGATTTATTTAAGATTTTTACTTCATTTGATTCTACATTTCCTTTCACATATAGCGCCGCGTTTCTTCCTTCCACCACCACCACCCCCTCCGTCACGACCTGTTCTGTCCTTCCGATATATTTTGTACCCCGGAATGATTGTCCCCAATTGATTGTCCCCACTCCACCAGGTTTCTGTGATGCCTGTTGTATCAATATCCTCCTTTAACACGAGGCACTCTAGTTCACCCATCTTATTATTTAGACTTCTAGCATTTATGTACAAGCACTTTAAAAACTTGTCACTGTTTATCTGCCTTTTTGTGATTTGTCAGATTCTTTATGTGAATGTTTCTAATCTGATCTGGCCCATACTTTATCCTGTTCCATCCTTTCTTCCTGAGTAAAGCCTAGAGAATCCCTATCAATAGACTCTTCTCTAAGAGAAATCTCCGTCCGATCCACGTGCTCCGCTGCAGCGATTGGCTTTCCCCCATCTCTTACTGCTGAGCAAACTTTTTAATGTTAAGTGCCAGCAGTCTGGATCCACTTTTGTTTAGGTGGAACACATCCTTCCTGTATAGGCTGCCCCTATCCCAAATGTTTCCCCAGTTCCTATGGTCTTCCCTCAGAGTTCCCCAGTGCCCAAACTATTTACTTGAGGTAAATGCAGAAGAGAAGATTTGCCTATAACGAAGATCAAATTCTAATTTGGAAAATATAAGATAGCATTGTGAATCAACAGAGGTCTTATCAGAAACGTGAAATATGTGATTTTCAAAAAAGGGGTTGATAGGGTTTTTATTTTAATTACCATCAGTTGCAAGTAATCAATAAGAAATTGTTATAACTGATGAGCTTCCTTATTTAGGTCATTGTAATGTACTTCTGAAAGAAGGTTTAAAAAGACTTCAGATTTCCATCTTTAATAGTGTGATTATGTAAAATCCCTTTCAGGTTAATTATTTTAAAATAAAAATGTATGCAAGAGTAGTGCTGTTCTGGAAAGAGTACCACACTACTAGTGTATTTCAGGTATACAGCGTACAACATTTTTGTAAGAGTATATCACACTGAAATACTGACTTAATTTTTTGATGATATTCCTGATGTGCAGGGGCATACTTGTTTATTTGGAAAGATGAGTTCAGCTTGATCGCATTTCTTAATCTCTAGAAACATTCCAACTGGGCGCACTTTTAGACCTTATTTGCACAAGTTTATATGTGCATATTTATAGCAGTTAAGTCTTGAACTAAGCTCTTTGGATTCTCCTCTGGCTATTGGATTTATTCTATGACTAGTAGGCAAAGTGGATAGACTTTGAAATCAAGATGATTTTTAAATCTCTGCACTTAATTGTGATTTAAATAAATAGCTAAAACTTTTATTTAAATTTAAGATTTTAGTACTTTATTTCTTAGTGTCCTAATGAAAAGTGTATTTTTGTTTGGTAGTTGAGCCAAAGCATGTTTATCTATTTGAAGCATTAAAAGTATAATGCTAGACATCTACCGAGGTAATACTGCTATTTTAGAACATACTTGCTTGACTTTGTTACCATGATAGAAATGAAGACGGTAAAAAATAGTTTAACATGGTTCCAGCAAAATTACTTTTTAACCCAGTGTTTAAAAGGCCATTGTCACTGTGGTTATATGTTAAACCATATTTTACAGTATCTTAAGCATGAAAATGAGCAGCAGCTTCTGAGCAACAAGATGATTGGGGGTTGTCATTAAATCTTTGTGTTCCTGACAAGAGCATCCTTGGATGTCTCCTGGTCTTGTGGGTGAATTTTTGGGCCGATCACACTATAGGGACGTTTGGAACAGAAAAGGCACTGGAAGCTATAAAAGAATGAGAAGCAGAAGAAAAAATGATAGATAAAAATGGGAGAGAATTTAAAAGCACCAAAAAAAATTTTCAAAAGGAGGAGGACAGAATATATAATATATATATATTTAAAAGCACCAAAAAAAAATTTATATACACACACACACACATACACACAAACAGGAAAGGAACAATAAGTATGGTAACATTTAGACAGGAAAGGGAGGACAATTAGAAATAAAAAGTAGCAAAGTCTTCTACCAAATGACTTAAAATATTAAGTTTAAGTACTTTGAAAGGAGGACCCTTTTCTCCTCTCTGTTCTCTCTAACTCCAAGCCCATTTTTGGAATTTAATTTTTTTAATCATGTAGGACCGAAGCCTGCAGTGTCAGCCATTTTGACTGAAATGGGTCATAGGATTGGGCCCCGTTGAAAAACTTGGATTGGGAGAAAGCAGCAACACACAGTAGTTAAATCCTCAACACATTTGTGCAAGATGAGGAAATACAGACATCCTGTGTGAGGACTATAAACTGTTATACAAACATTGTTTGGATTAAAAATTTACTCAAGGTTTTTTCCACTGCTTCTACTGCAGTGGTGATTGATGGAGGGAGGAGGTTACAAATCTATAGCTAAAATAGATATGTGCCAGCAAGCAGCAACCAAAGCTGCATATTTTGAGGAAAAAATGCATTTATAAAGTATCTGTGCATTGAAAACTGACCTCCAGTAATAACCTAACTTTGTGTTCATGTAATAATTCCTCAGTGTACCATCCTGCAATTCAAAAACTGGATGGCTGCTTACTTTTCATAAGTTTCTTAACTTTGGGGAAAAATTTGCACATTCTTTGCTTTTACAGATGACGCATTCTGTTCATTGTCCTGATTTCTATTATTTCTGCACTTTTCATATACAAACTTAGAATTGCCCATAGAATTATGTAACATTACTGTTTCTACCAAAATCCACAAGGATTGGATTTCATTCTAGACTATTAATTGTTTTACCTGGTCAGTTTCAGTATCTCTGATATTTGTGAATAGATTTGTGATGTTTACAAAATATTTTGGAAGGCATGACATTAACCTACAGTTATTTCTTATGTTTTCCTTGCCAGGAAGAAGGCAATATCAAAGAGATTGCAATAACACATCATGTTAAGGAAGGACATGAGAAAGCAGACCCATCACAGTTTGAACTTCTTAAGGTTCTAGGACAGGGTTCTTTTGGAAAGGTATGTTGTACAGTTTTTTGTGGATGGGTTTTCAAAAGGGCAGTAAGAAGCCCTAGGATTGGACAGTAATAAGGGTGAAATATTTAGAGCAGTCAGATTTTTATATTCAAGCCGTAGTCCAGGTCAAGATTATGTTCTAAATTGGGCTTTACTAACAAAGCATTCAGGCTCTGGCAGACCCTTTTGAAACCAGTAAATCTGTTCCAAATTAAGTTATTCTGTAAACCTCATAAAGATTCCTTAATTCTCTCCTTGTGCAACTCTGGTATAAAAGTTTTCTGAAGTAATATATTCAGTATTAAGATGAAAGTTATTCATCCTGAATAGATCCATTCCATGTATGTTTACCACACTGTCATACCTGAAAGAAAGAACAGGTGGTAGGCAGAATGGCCATCAGTAAGGGAAAAAGTATTTCACAATGTAGAATGGCTCTAGTTTTGTTCATGTGTTACAGAAAATAGGCTTTGGTCCTATACTATTGAATTAATAACACTGATATTTAGAGCTGTCAAGCAATTAAAAAATTAATCGCATGATTAATCACAGTGTTAAACAATAATAGAATACCATTTATTTAAATATTTGGGGATGTTTTCTACATTTTCAAATATATTAATTTAATTTACAACACAGAATACAAAGTGTATAGTGCTCACTTTGTATTTATTTTTGATAAGTATTTGCACTGTAAAAAAAAGTTTTTCAATTCACCTAGTACAAGTACTGTAGTGCAGTCTCTTTATCATGAAAGTTGAACTTACAAATGTAGACTTATGTACCAAAAAACCTGCATTCAAAAATAACAGTGTAAAATTGTAGAGCCTGCAAGTCCACTCAGTCCTACTTCTTGATCAGCCAATCACTCAGCCAGAAAAGTTTGTTTCCATATGCAGGAGATAATGCTGCCTGCTTGTTTACAATGTCACCTGAAAGTAGGGTTTCCAGGTGTCCAGTTTCTGACCAGAATGCCTGGTCGAAAAGGGACCCTGGCAACTCCGGTCGGCACTGCTGGCCGGGCCATTAAAAGTACGGTCGCCGGTACTGTGGGGCTAAGGCAGGCTAGTCCCCACCTGTCTTGGCACTGTGCTGCGCCCCGGAAGTGTCCAGCAGGTCTGGCTCCTAGGTGGGGGGGCCACAGTCTCCGCATGCTGCCCCTGCCCTGAACAGTGGCTTTGCACTCCCGTTGGCCGGGTACTGCAGCCAACGGGAGCTGGGGTGGTGGTCCCTGCTGGGGAAAGCAGCATGTGGAGCCTCCTGGCTCCCCCCCAGCCTAACAGCCGGACCTGCTGCTGGCCGCTTCCGAGGCGCAGCATGGTACCAGGACAGGCAGGAAGCCTGCCTTAGCCCAGCTGCACTGCTGACCAGGAGCCACCTGAGGTAAGCCCACGGCCCAACCCTGAGCCCCAGCCCTGTACCCGTACCCCCTGCCTCAACCCACAGCCCCCTCCCGCACTCTAAATCCCTTGGTCCCACCGTCAAGCCTGGAGCCCTCTCCTGCTCCCCAAACCCTTCATCCCCAGCCCCACTGAAGAGCCCTCACCCTCACCCCAGAGTCCATGCCTCCTACCTCAACCTGCAGCCCCTTCCCACACTCAGAATCACTCATTTCTGGCCCCACCCCGGAGCCTGCACACCCAGTTAGAGCGCTCACCCCCTCCTGCACCCCAACCCCCGCCCCCAGCCCAGTGAAAGTGAGTGCAGGTAGGGGAGAGTGAGCCACTAAGGAAGGGGGACTGTAGCGAGTAGGGGTGGGGTGTCAGGGAAGGGGCGGGGCTAGGGATGTTCTGTTTTGTGCTATTAGAAAGTTGGCAGTCCTATCTGAAAGTGAGAACAGACATTCTCATGGCACTGTGGTAGCTGGCGTCACAATATATTTGTGTGCTAGATGTGCTAAAGATTCATATGTCCCTTCATGATTCAACCACCATTCCAGGGGACATGCATCCATGCTCATGACAGGTTCTGCTTGATAACAGTCCAAAGCAGTGCAGATCAACGCATGTTCATGTTCATTATATGAGTCAGATGCCAATAGTGGAAGGTTGATTTTCTTTTTTGGTGGTTTGGGTTCTGTAGTTTCCTCATAGGAGCGTTGCTCTTTTAAGACTTCTGAAAGCATGCTTCAGAAACCTCATTTTTCTCAGATTTCAGAAATTGGCACTTCAGGTTCTTAAACTTTGGGTCAAGTGCTGTAGCTATCTTTAGAAATCTCACACTGGTACCTTCTTTGCATTTTGTCAAATCTGCAGTGAAAGTGTTCTTAAAATAAACATGTGCTGGGTCATCATCCAAGACTGCTATAACATGAAATATATGGCAGAATGTGGGTAAAACAGAGCAGGGGACATACTATTCTCCCCCAAGGAGTGCAGTCTCAAATTTAATTAACGCATTTTTTTGAACAAGAATCATCAGCATGGAAGCATGTCCTCTGGAACAGTGGCCAAAGCATGAAGAGGCATACAAACATTTAGCATATCTGGAACGCAAGTACCTTGTAATGCTGACTACAGAAGTGCCATGCAAATGCCTGTTCTCACTTTCTGGTGACGTAAATAAGAGGGCAGCATTATCTCCTGTAAATGTAAGCAAACCTGTTTGTCTTAGCGATTGGCTGAATAAGAAGTAGGACTGAGTGGACTTGCAGGCACTGAAGATTTACATTTTCGTTTTTGAGTGCAGTTATGTAACAAAAAAAATCTACACTTATAAGTTTCACTTTCACAACAAAAAGATTGCATTACGGTACTTGTATGAGGTGAATTGGAAAATACTGTTTCGTTTATCATTTTTATGGTGCAGATATCTGTAATCATAAATAATATACACTTTGATTTCAATTACAACACAGAATACAATATATATGAAAATGTAGAAAAAAATCCAAAATATTTAATACATTTCAATTGCATTCTGTTGCTTAACAGTGCGATTAAAACTGCGATTAATTGCAGTTTTTTTAATCGCGATTAGTTTTTTTTAATCGTGTGAGTTAACTGTGATTAATCGACAGCCCTAATGATATTCAGTAACCACACAGGGTTGTTTCTACCAAACAACCTCCATCAAAATTTGGACAAGACAGAACTGTTCCTTATCTTCAATTTACCTTGTAATTTTGATAGAACCACTTGCAATCTTATTCAATAAAAATCTTAATGTTTGGGGCATTAAAACAGTTACCATCATAAGCAAGATCGCCTTGCTTGCAGATAACCTTTTCATGTACTTATTTCAGTGAGTGTGAAAGTGAATATTTAAAACTTTAACTGCATTTGGGAGATATGCAAGGCTCACAATCAAGTGAAGGACGATTGAAATATATCATATGAGCCAACAGTACTTTCCAGTTCCTCCTTAGTATTAGAATCCTGATTAGGTACTGATCATAAACATAAACCAAGATTTTTTAACACCCTATTACACTTTAATTCTATACCAGTCCTGGATAAAAATCCTCATTGGAGAGAGATTAGGACATCTATCTATGCCTAACTGTCAAGTAAGGTGCAGTTCTAAGTTCTTTCTAAGTATTTTTTTCCCATCTGTTCTCTAATTATTTAAGAAACACCACCAAAAAAAAGTTAATTTATTTGAATAAATAGAAATGTTTTTGGCAATTTTGGCAGTAGCATTGCCATTCATCTGAATACATAATTCCTTGGCTTAACAAGAAACAAACCCCAAAGGTACTTTCTGTCTGTAACCTGTTCCTTTGTTAAGGAATCCTACCCAAATTGTCATATGAAAATCTCTAAATTTGGGTACAGATGAGTAATCCAGGATAAAAAAAAACAGTCTCAGAACCATTAACAGTTACCTTTAAGAACTCATGAAGGACATGATTATGATATCTATCATTTCTAAAAGGCCTTGATGCCTGGGCAATTCTTAAATAGTAATAACTCATAATTTTGGGGCAATAATAACTACAAGAATCCGATTCTCATTAACACTAAGCCCTGTTTGTATTTCTCTGGCATCCACTGGCATCAAAAGAGGTCTTGGTGTACATGAGAGCTTGGCCCAAAATTATTACATATAATTTACTGTACTAAACAATAAAACTTGATTCACATAACAATTGTCACCTCTAACTGTCTAGTGTCATACCTCTATCAGGTCACTAGCACAAGCATGTGGGAGCACCCTCTGTTTTCAGATTTACCCTGAGTGGTACATAGCAAATACTAAATTATCACTTGGAAAATGACCTGTCTGCTATGTCTTTTCATAAGTGAACCAAAACACAAATATAAAACGGCTTGTGTATTTGGCTTTCCTTCTTACTAAACATAGAATTTGTCTACAGTGGGAAATCAATACATCCCCTTCCATATCTGAATGGTTTAAGGATATTAAAAAGATAATCCCTCTCAAGAAATCCTATTATACTGCAAAAGGAAATGAGAAACACTTTAGTTGGGTCTGGAACTACTTTACTAATACATGTGATATTCAATCACAGTAAACTATAACGAGGTAGATGGGCACAATTGTCTTCTCACAATTTTCTGGTATATTTTTAAAAGCCCTTTACTATGGTTAATATATTTATTGCCTTTAATTACTTATGAACAGTTGTTTGACTTGCTGTCATTATATATTTTTCCTCTCTGAATTAACTCTTCCACTCATCCCAACTCTATATAATGTCTGCAGCTTGTGTATAACCATTTTTGTTATGTCCCTGTTAATTCCTGTAAAATGTGACACTGCTTGAAGAGAAATATTTAAAAAAAAATTAACTGAAGAGAATGGTCAGAATGTTTAATTTGCTGTTTCATTTAACTGTTTTTTTAAATGCTTATTGGCTCTACTTTTCAGACACAACTAAATTCATCAATTAAGTTAAACCAGGATAAATTTGGCCCAAAATATTTTTTGTTTTTTAAATGCAAGTAAAATTGGGGGGAGGGGAAATGTGATAGGTAAACAGGGACATTTGTAATTAGGTACACAAGCTGTATAAACATGAACAAGCAAAGATAACTGTAAGTGGTCAGTACTAGAGTTGGGGAAGCTATTTGTTACAAATAAGAATTTTATTGAAAAAACTGTGAATCTATTAATAGAATTAGATACCAAAGTTTACTGATCTGATTTATATTTATCTCCTTTAAGAACATTTTTAATATATTGAATACAGGTATTTCTTGTCAAAAAAATCTCAGGATCAGATGCAAGACAGCTTTATGCAATGAAGGTATTAAAAAAAGCCACATTGAAAGGTAAGTGATACTTTCCATAAACGGTTACTTTAATTAATGTACATATGTACCAAATCTTAATCTTTTGCAAACAAAAATATAAATACAGATACTGTTAAGTGTTCAACAAAGATCTTTTAAGTACATGCTTAACTTCGATTCTAAACCATCAAATAGGACAAAAAGTAATGCCATTGTATTATAAACACAAAACGATTAATGAATGAAAGCATCACGTTTGTAGAATTTTTAATTAAAACAGTTTTCTTTCTGTGATAGCTTCTGATCAACTTGTTTGTTGTCATCCTGTCAGAAACCCATGTCCACTAGATATGAAATTTCTAAACCTTTTACTACAAACTTCATTATAATGTAGTTCAGTAATCCTTGAAATAATTAGTATTAAAATCCATGTCCCTTATTGAAGCACTGCATAGGCATAATACATGTTTCATGAAGATAGCTGTGCTTTATCATTCCTTCTGGTTAGTTGATTTGATCCTGGGCATGTTAGTAGATACTTATTAAATGGCATATTTCTGTTCTCCAAAATGCTGTGTAACTTTGTGGATAAAGTTTCTTGCCTTTTGTTGAGAAGGTTAAGAGATCAAATTATGTTTAGTTTGTGATGTTGAAAAATCCATTGTTAAGACCTCTTTTATTATGATAGTCACAAAAACTGAGTATTTTTGTACAACAAAATCCCCCAACTTTATAAAAAGAAAAGTTCAGGAATATAAATACATAATGAGGTTGTGCTTATATGTTTTGTAGAAAAGAGGAAGCTAATTGTATTCCCTCTTCCCTAATCGCTCTCCATATACACACACAGTGACCCCTGGAAAAGGATAGGAGTCTTAACATTCTGTAGTCTTCCAGATACCATATTTTGTATTATTGAATCTCTACTTGCCACAGACCCACAGGATAGACTCCTATTCAGAGATCTTTTCCTTCTTCAAGAATCAATACACCTCAACAAGTATTTGCAGTGATACCAGGCAGCCTTTTCAGAACAGAATAGGGTTCCATAGTGGACTGGAATATAGCATCAGGAAATCCTTAAGTTAACATAAAGAAGCAGACATCAAGATACAATTCATAGTGGCCAATGCCAGGGCTCCCTTGAACCAGGCCGCTGTAGGAACTATCTTGGTTTCCTGTCACTGTCTTTGTCTTCATTCCAGGAGCGCGCTTTGTGTGTATCCCTGAGCCCAGTTCTTATCGATTCCTGTCACCTCCCTCCATTGCCTTCCTCCTGAGTTCATATGTGCTCCACCCACCCAAGCTGGGAGCCTCTCATTGATATGTCAATTGTTCAGTCCTTGGGGATTTCCCTTGTCTCTGTAGGGCCTTCCATTGATATGGGTTGGTCTCAGCCAGTAATAAATGACCTGTTCATATCACCCAAGAGAGTTACGTGACAAAACACCTCATGGCTCCTACTCTGTACAGTCACAACATAGCAATACTAAGTACAGAGTGAAATTGAGGCACATATTGGAATCATAAATATATTATCAAAATTCCCACATCTGGTTCCATAGTTAGTTTGAGCTTAAAGCAGGAATTTAACTACTTTTTTTAATGTATGACGAATACAGCAAATCCTCTCCAAAAATATAGGACTTGCTCCAAAATAGAATGAATTTTCTGAGAATTTATAAGTACCGTATATACTCGATCATAAGCCGGTTCGTTTATAAGCCGACCCCCCAAGATGGATAAGTTAAAAATGGAAATTTTTTATAACCCATTCATAAGCCGACACTATAATTCAGGGGTCAGCAAACTTTGGCTCCTGGGCCATCAGGTTAAGATGCTGGTGGGCCAAGATGGTTTGTTTACCTTGAGTGTCCGCAGGCAGAGAGGTAAACCTAAGTAAACAAAGTGTTCCGGTGCGCCAGCTGCTTACCCTGACGGGCCGGGACAGCAAATGGTGGGGAAATTTTTTGGTGAGGAGAAGCTGGGAGTCAGGAGAGTAACCCTGCTGATCACCACCCACATGACCCCACCCCTAGCCCAGGACCCCCACACTCTTCCCTTCCCATCCCTTCCCACCTTATCTGCAGAGGGCCAGGGGAGGATGTCTCTGACCTGGCTGGAGCTGCTCCAACAGGCTGGGCAGTGCAGCCACAGCCTGCTTTGTGGGGTGGAGCTGAGCGGCACAGCTGCAGCCTGCCATCCCTGGAGCTGCATCTGCTTCGGAGGCTGTGGGGAGAGCAGCATGGCCAAAAGTGGAGAGACTCTGGCCCCACCTCCTCCCTTCTGTCTCTGCTGGCTGTGTTGCCTCTCCTTGCTGGCTGTGTTGGGGTGGGAGGGGCTGTGTCCCACCTCTCCCTCTCTATACCCGTTCATAAGCCGATCCCCTTCTCTGGTGCTTCCCTTTTTGACTAAAAAAAATTAGGCTTATGAACGAATATATATGTTAAATTATCTAATTAGCTTGCATTAAAATTATTTTTAAATGGTTCCTTTTAAAAAAAATTAGGAGCCCAAATCTCTACATTTTTTCCTTAAGTATCAGTAATGAAATGACAGACTAAGGCACCTGAACTGTCTTAAGTCTATCCTGTGGACACCATGAGGAAGAAAAATGAAAAAATCTAATGTTCCTAAAAATCAGAGTATCTTTTCTAACTGCAAGTACAATCTCTCCTCAGCTATCGTGGGGTAAACTGTCACTTTTCTATGGGAGCATGGACAAAAATTTGGTTAAAACAGTGAATTTTGGGTTTTTATCAAGAAAACTTCATGTTGAATAGTTATATCACCAATGGCCCAGATTTGGTGGTATTATTTATCTGGTCCCAAAGAAGAGAAAATGCCAAGGAAGAATTTGTTCTCCTTTTCGTCTTTGAAGAGGAGCAGGTTACCTTCATCCCAGACCAAAAGCATCTGAAACAGTTTGTTCCCAGAAAAAATTTAGAATGGCATATAACTACCGTTTAACAGCAGTCCATGACTGAGATATAAATTAAAGATTTGCTCTCTTGGGACTTAAGCTTCAAGTGCAAGACTTTCAGATGTCTTAGACAAACCAAAGAAGAAGAATTTTTGAGAATATTAACACCCTGTCCAGTGCATTTCTCCCCTGGTTGTGCCTCAACTGATACTGCATTTTCAGCTATGGCTGTCAGAGGAGTTCTCAACTGACTGCTCCTCCTTCAAGAGTTTGGCCATTAAAATTGATGTATTTGGGTGTTCCTAAATGATTATCTATATTTTGAATTTTTTATTTTATTTTATTTTTTGAGGGGATTGGCAGTTTTTTGTGGTGTACAAGATGCTTTGCCTCCAGCAGCTTTGTCCTATTCTTTACATCCTTTTTTAGACATTGGTTTCCTCTCATTAAAAAGCACTTCCGTGATTTTTGAAACTCCTGACTGGCTGTGGCCCTGAGTGGGGTAGTAAGTTGTATTCAGATGCTACATCACTGGGTCTTTTGGGACGTGAGCAATGAGTAACAGCCTTATCTCCATCAGTAGAACAGATGTTATATCAAAAGCAGGAATTTTAATTGCAGCAGCACTGCAAAAATCATCAGGAAAAGAATCCAGTCGATTCTAGAGTGTGTTTTAAGACACGAGAAAGCACTGCTCGTGAGTAATAGGCATAGGCTAAAAACACTGCATTGTCCTCTGGGAAGTGAGGGGGATGCACATTGGGAGAGATCTTGTAGATCTCTTGAGGAGTTAAGATTCAGACCTTCATATATCTTGTAATTGCAGTGCCTCACAAGCATGAAGCATTGACACAGATGGGTCCTTGGCCTTCAGACATTGCCCAGAACTGACTGGAAAACCAAGATACTACACAAATGGGTTGCATTGATTTAACTAAACTCCCCTCCTAGACTGATTTAGTTAATCCAGTGCAATTTTGTATATAAACGAGACCTTTGATGCACCTTTAACTTTATGATTTAAAGTACCAATAAAACAGTGTCTTCTGACCAAAGATGTTGCCTTGTTTTTGCCTCTCTCAGCGTCTGAGGCTTCCATGACCCAAAGAGCAAGGACTTGCTATAGAGGATGCCACAATACTCAGAACGTTGTGCTTGAACCTTAAGACTCAAGAATGTGATTCTGTTACAACTTATGTCTTAGGATAAGTAGAGTCACATGTAAATAAATTATTCTCTTCTGTGAAATTAATCCATTTTGAATACTAATTACAACAACTCAGTAATAACTTGTGTGTTTTGAGATTTAATGTCCCCTGCATTTAAACAAACGGTTGGTTTGCCTAAGACATATTAGATCGTTTCCATCTTGATTTCTTTCAGTAAACTATTTTCTTAATCCAGAGTCAGAGGCAATAGTACCCTTTAAAGACTGCTTTCTACTTGCAGGCAGTTTACATGCTTTATCACCTCCTATCTATAGGAGAGAACCTTCAGGGAAATGTAGCCAGAATGCATTGTTATACTACATTCCAACCTTTTAGTGTTTGGAGCATATTCAGGAGTAAACTGATAGCCTAGATTGATTGACATATGTGTTTTTAAGAGACTCAATGGTGCCATAGCATTGGATGGATATCTTTTGATTGTAGTTTGTAAAAATCCAAATAAAAAGATTTTTGTTCAGCTTATATTGGTTTAAAGCTACTTCTATCAATATAGTTATTAAGTTTATTATAAGGTACACTTTGTACAGTAAACCTGCATTCACACCAGTGGGTTGTACCGCTTTAACTCTGTTTCTAAACTGATATAGTACAAAAATATGTGCAGATCAGAGTATAGTGCTGTTGGAGTTCTTGGTTACAGATTTTTAATTTTTTTTCTAGGTTTCAAGTAGCAACAACTTGAGACTTGAGCAAGTGCCAGTTTTTAGTGAGATTTTCAGGAAACAATGTATTGTGAAGTAGGTTCTCCACACAGTCTCACAATTTTTTCTTTGCATGGATGTTATTGAATGGCATAGAGTTGTAATAATGAAAAATATACAAGGAGAAGTAAATTAGGGAAATGTAAGTGGGAATAGTCTGTTCTCAATATGAATTATAGTTTGTGTTCATGTTGTAGTTCGAGATCGGGTTCGGACAAAAATGGAACGTGACATCTTAGTGGAAGTTAATCATCCTTTTATTGTCAAGTTACATTATGGTGAGTTATAAAAGATGAAATATTATTTACCTGTCACTGTGGTGACAACAATTCAAATACCTTTGCAAAGAATCATAGAAATTAGAGTTGGTCATCTAAATCCCAATCCTGCAAAAATTTATTGCACATACTTAGCTTTACACACTTTGAATAGACACCCTAAAATCAGTTTTACTATTCTCAGTGCATAAAGTTAAGCACATGCTTAAGTCTTTGCAGAAACGGGGACTTCAGTCCATCCCTTTATAAAAGGAACGTATGTCAATTTAAATCTAGCTAGTATTTTTTTAAACGATTTCAGTTTCTACACCTATCACACTTGTCTTTTTAAAATATTTTCCATCCCTGATTGAGCTATAAAGACTAACGTGTACAAAAGTGTCTAGTCCCATTCCCATCAAAGTCAGTAGAAATACTCTTATTGATTTCAGTGGCAACTCAGTTATTTAGAGGAAAGACTGAAAATGACTCTATTCAATATTCTTTTAACTGCACAGAGTAAACAAACTGCAAAAATAGAGAAAAATATATTTTCTGATCTTTCAGTTATAGCAATTTAAAGTTTTATTTGTAACAATAGTTGCTACAAAATGTTCAGACAGAAGTGATTTTTTTTGTTCTTAAGTTGATAGTGCCCCTTTAATATCATTCCCTACAGTGTATTCTTCAGTGTTTTGTCCAGTCCTGTTTCCATGTGATTACTGTACAATATAATATATCTCCGTATTAGGTTGAATATCTCATAACACTAACATACATGATGTACGTTAAATGTATTAGCATGCTCACTTAAATCTAACTTTTATTATCAAGATTTGAAAAAGCCAAGTTATGTTTTCAGTGGCATAAAGTTTATTAGTGATCTGCCTTTATTTTTTTCTTCTGACATGACACTGATTTGTTTAAAGGTAGAATTTATTTAATTTTTTTAAGTGACTGTTTCAATCTAGGAGAGAGAGAGAGTCATTGTTTTGGTAATGGGAACAATGGTAAATTCTGGTTAACTTATTCTTCTGGTCGGTAAAAGTACGAATTAGCTGCTTATTGAAATTGTTTTTAATGGGTCTTTTCAGCTTTTCAAACAGAAGGAAAGCTATACCTTATTTTGGATTTTCTCAGGGGAGGAGACTTGTTTACACGCTTATCCAAAGAGGTAAACAATTTTTTCACATTAAACATATGGTTAAACATGGTCTTTCACTGTTCTGTGTTGGGCAGATATATCAGGAGCGTTTACCTTCATGTCCTTAATTATTAAAAATGTGGTTTTCATTAAACAGATCTTAGAAATAAAAATATATTTCTATCTATGCTCTTCAGGAGGTTTTTGGTTGTTTTTTTTTAAATTTTGTTTGTTTAGCTTTGAAAGAGTACTGTCATAAGAATGTTGTTAATTTGTTACTCCCGAGATACACTCCAGCAATTAGATTTCCCATATTGCTCTTGTGCTTTCTCATATACCCCCACCAACCTGTTTAAATAACTTGCCTCAAAAAGTATATAGTGCTATGGAAATACGCTTATACAGGGAGAATATCTATTAGTTGCAGTAGTTTGAGTGTATTTATTGACATCTATATTTATGCTAAATGGATCTGTGTTATTAATATTAGCCCCCCTCCCGAAAGTGCTGAGCATTTTATAAAGTTGAGGTGAGCAAGATTTGTAATCCTTATCCTAAGCTTAAAAAAAAAAAGCACACATTTTGAGCCCGTATAGTCATGAAGATAACTTTCCAAACATGCGCCAAATGTAACTGATGCAGTGGTGTCTGTCTGACTACACTGCAATCAAGAGGTGTGATTGCAGCTTGTATGGGTAACCTTCAGCAACGCAACTTCAACACTGATGAAGTTTGGAAAGCCAAATGGAGTTCACAGAAAGTCACAAATAAACACCTTATGAAATATTCAACACAGAAGATCCCTGGCTTTGATCTCTCATGCAGCTCATGGGCAACCCTAAATCGTATCTGCACAAACCATGGTAGATGTGACTACTTGCTGCACAAATGGAAAATGCAGCTGTGGTCACCCAGAACACCATGGAACATATGACAAATTGATGCCCGATTCACAAATACGAAGGAGGCATCACAGCAGTACACTCAACTACTCCAGACTCAATTATCTGGCTTAACAATCTAAATGTAAAATTATAATTGTTGCTCTACATTTACATCAGCCATATGAAGAATAATCTAGCTTTGATCTAGCTAGATCAGGGGTCGACAACCTCTGGCACACGGCTCGCCAAGGGAAGCACCCTGGCGGGCCGGGCCAGTTTGTTTACCTGCCGCGTTGGCAGGTTCGGCAGACCGCAGCTCCCATTGGCTGTGGTTCGCTGTCCCAGGCCAATGCAGGAGGTGGGAAGCCACGGCCAGCACATCCCTTGCCCGCGCCGCTTCCCGCCACCCCCATTGGCCTGGGACAGCGAACTGCGGCCAGTGGGAGCCGCGATTGGCCGAACCTGTGGACACAGCAGGTAAACAAACTGGCCCGGCCCGCCAGGGTGCTTGGCCTGGCGAGCCACGTGCCAGAGGTCGCTGACCCCTGAGCTAGATCAATCTACGGGCTATCAACAACTATGCCCAGTACCCAGGATATATACTCAGGAGGCTAGCCCTTACTGCTACCCATGCTGCCACAGCTACACAGCTGTTGCCAATTGTGTGCAGAAACATTGTTATATTATTCCACAATCCCAAATCATATTTCATGCCTTTCTGGTGGCCAAAAGTCCCAGTTGTACCTACCATCTGCCAAACGCTTCATCATCTATGAAAGAATCTACGACAGTGGTTTTCAACCAGAGGTCCAGGGCCCCCTGCGGGGCCGTGAGCAAGTTTCAGGGGGTCCGCCAAGCAGGGCCAGTGTTCAGCTTTCTGCCCTGGGCCCCAGAAAGTTTAAGTTACACTCCATGGGGCTGAAGCCTGGGGCCCTGAGCCCCACCACTTGGGGCTGAAGCAGAAGCCTGAGCAACTTAGCTTTGTGGTGTCCCCTATGGCATGTGGCCCTGGGCAATTGCCCGGCTTGCTACCTCCTAATACTGGCCCTGGCTTTTATATGCAGAAAACGAGTTACTATGGCACAGGTGGGCCGTGAAGTTTTCATAGCGTGTTTGGGGGGCTTCAGAAAGAGAAAGTATTGGTCTACAATACAGCTCCTGCAAAGCTACTCTAGGTTCAGCTTGCTCCACTTACTTGGGCCCTTGGCTATACACCTCTACCCCGATATAATGATGTCCTCGGGAGCCAAAAAATCTTCCTCCCGGAGCACTGCTTTACCGCGTTATATCCAAATTCGTGTTATATCAGGTCACATTATATCGGGGTAGAGGTGTATTTGAAAACTTTGAGCCTCTCTTTTTCCTCAATTTACATGCTTCTTGCTGGCATCTCAGTATATCACCTTCCTGCTAGTGACTTTTCCATCTTCACCCACTCCACAGATACGGAAATTCTAAGGGACTTGGTTAGTGTTTTCACTAGTATGGGAGCTGGCCCTATTTGGGATTTAAATCTGTTTCCCACAAATGTGTGTCAAGTGGATCAAGTTATTCATTGAGATGTCCCAGAGAGACTTAAGGCTCATTCCTGTAAGTTATTGGTGTATCTGCCTAACTTAATTTGTAGTACTGCAACATGACATTTTACTCGTGCTTTCATACAGCATTGTTTTTTTGATTTGCTATCTACCCCTTATATTGGGGAGTAGTTCTGTGATTGTTTTATTAGATCTCAGTCTGCCTCTTTAGGATTGTATTGACTGTTAAACAGCATGAGCTTCTTGACATCCTGCATGCATCGTTACCAACCAGGGTTGCTCTGCCAGTCAACGACACCATTCTTCAACCTGTTTGAAGTGTCTGGCACACCCCAGCCACTTGTGCACCCACTCCCAAGGGGACAGAGAAGAGGTATTGCGTGCAAGCTAAGGGGTCTGAATTTCTGTTCTCTCTCACGCACCCCACCCAATTCTCTAGTGATACAAACAGCAACGGCATGAGTCAGGTAGCAGCACCCATGCTTCACCCCAACAGACAAGGAGGGCAAACAACCAGACCTTCTGGTGCACAAGGTCTTCTTGTCCATTAGCCTTCAATTTCGAATTTCCAGTTACCAGGTGTTTTTAGCTAAATATGACTTTATCAACTACGGCAAGTTGACGGACTTCACAGACGAGCTTTCTCAGCAGGACTGTGCCCGCTTCCAGGCTATCTTGGAGAAAGTTAAGTTTGTCATGAGGACTTTGCTCCAGTCCACGGTGGAAGCAGCAGATGCTGCTTCACACACAATGACCATGGGGGATTGTCATGAGTAGGGACTCATGGGTGTATTCATCTGGTTTCCCCAGGGAAGTTCATAATCCTATAGAGGAACTTCCTTTCGATGAGTTTCATCTCTTCAATTAGAAGACCAACAATTCCCTCCAGTCCCTTAAGGATTCTAGAACCACTCTATGATCCGTAGGCATCTACACACCAGCACCCAAGTGGAAGTTCTTCCATCCACCACCTGCACAGCAATTCAGAGCTCCTCAGTTCTTCCATCAACAGCCTTACAAACCTCCTCACCAGCGGCAGAAGAATCAAAGATCCCATCCTTCAGGTCCATCGTCACAGTTTTCAACAGCACATGCATCACAAGTGATATTTCTATGCATCTAGAGAGCCATCAACCATCTTGCCTCTTATCATACACCCAATCCACCCCCTTTGGGGAGGTGTCTAGCACTCTCTTTACCAGCTTGGAGCATGATAACAGTGGACAAGTGGGTCCTGGATGTCATTAGACATGGCTATACAGTCAATTTCACAACACTTCCTCATTCCCGCCCAATCATGCCTCAGGGACCACTCTCATGATAGTATCCTCATCCTAGAGGTGGATTACCTACTGCAAGTGGAGTGATAATACCCGTTCCTCTGACCTATCAGGGCGCAGGATTTTACTCTACTTATTTCCTGATACCCAAGAAGAAAGGTGGATGGAGACCAGTCTTTGACCTCTGTCATCTCAGTTGGTTCATATGCGAACCGAAGTTTTGTATGGTCACCTGAGCAGCCATCATCCCTTCACTAGAAAAAAGCATGAAGTTTATGGCTCTCAATATGCAGGACACCTGTTTTCACAGACATCCGTCCAACCCACAGAAGGTTCTTAAGGTTTACGGTTGGCCTTCAGTGCTTCCAATAGAGGGTCTTACCGTTTGGATAAACCACTGCTCCACAGGTCTTTACCAAGGTTTTTTCTGTAGTAGCGGCCCACTGCAGACGTCAGGGGCCGTTATATTCCCATATCTCAACAACTGGCTCTTAGCAGCATGATCCAGGAAGAAGGCTTGATCCTCGACCTCCATGCTGCTCATACTCCTATTCTCCCACGGGATGAGTGTAAACATCGAAAAATTGACTTTAGACCCCTAGAATTCATTGGGGCATTCATCTATGCGGTTTCAGCATGCACCTACCTACCAAGGGATGATTGCCAAAGTGGAACCAATTGCCACAGTGGTCACCAGTCCTCCTGTCTCAGTCAGGATTTGCCTTTTCCTCCTGAGCCACATGGCAACCTGAATGTATATCACCACCTTCAGTCGTCTACACCAGCTGTGGCTCCAGAAGGTCTGTTCTCCTGCACAAACCATGGTGGTCCTCCTGCTGACAGTTCCTTCCAATGTACTCTCCTCCCTCTGATGGTGGACAAATCTGGGTCAGGTCTGCACCTGGATACCCTTCCTTCCATTCCCCCCAGAAACGACAGGCATCACAGATGCATCACTCGCCGGATGGGTGCCCACATGGGCGAGCACATGACACAGGAACTTGAACCAGTTGGGAATCCAAAATGCAGATCAACATTCTGGAGCTTTGAGCAGTATGGAGGGCGGGTCATGCATTTCTCCCATCATGTTCTCATTATGTCAGACAACACCACGACAATTCATTACATCAATAAACGGGGAGTATGCAGTCATGCAGAAGTGCTCCAGGTATGGGATTGGTGCAGTGCCCACAAGGATCCTGTTATTGGCAGCCTGTCTTTCAGGGGCTCAAAATGTGATTGCAGATTCTCTCAGCAGGAAATTCATGACCAGCAATGAATGGGAGCTCCACACCATAGCCATTGACTTTTTCAATCTACAAGGGACAGGGATCTCTTTGCCACCTTCGCCAACAGCAAATACATCACGTACTGCTCCAAGGGAGTCTCAGTGCAATGCCCTTGTTACCTGCTGATCAGACCAGATCAGTTACGCCTTTTCCCCAACTATCACTGCTGCTACGTGTCCTCCACAAGATCCAGCAGCGAAGTGCCATGGTTATTCTGATAGCCTCATTCTGGCCTGGCCAGTTCTGGTTTCCCCACTTCTCTGCATGTCAGCGAATCCCCCACTTCTGCTGCCAGTTTTCCCAGAAGTGCGCATGCAACATGACAGCAGGATCAGGCATCCCCATACGCAAACATTTCACCTCCCAAGTTTGTTTTTTGTATGGGCATTTTCACTAGATTGGGATTGTTTGTTGGTAGTTCAAGACATCCTCTCAAGTAGCAGAAAAGATTCCATGAGGTGTTCCTATTAGGCCAAGTGGAAGCTTTCCACCACCTGGGCCAGGCAGAGGGGTCTCGCCCCAGAGGACATACGTTCCCCTTCTGTTAGGCTACTTTCTTGGAATTGAGTGCAAGCCCTGATGTCTTCAGGGACAGAAAGTTCACCCGTCTGTGGAAGGACGTTCTGTGTTTACTCTCCCATTGACTACCAGGTTTTGGAAAGGCCTCTTCAGAACTTATCCGCCCATTCAACCTATCACTCACCAATGGGACCTCAACTTCATCCTCTTGACATTAATGAAATCGCCCTTCGAATTTCTGGCTTCATGTTCCCTGTCTCTTTCCAGGCAGGTCACCTTCTTGGTAGCTATTACTTCCACAAGAAGGGTAGGAGAATTGGAGGCCATAATGGCTGACCCCCTTTTACCGTGTTCCCTAAGGACAAAGTTTCCCTGCCTCTGCACCCCAAGCTTCTATTAAAGGTGGTATCCCATTTTCATTTCAGTCAACCTATACGCTTATCTGCTTTCTTTCCAAAGCCTCAGGCCTTGGTAGAGGAGTGGCACTTTCACTCCCTCAATGTCCGCAGACCCTTGGCCTTCCATCTACAGAAGACAAGACCATTTAGGAAGTCCCCTAAACTGTTTATTGCTATAACTGAATGGATTAAAGGGCAGGCGATTTCCACACACAGGATCTCTAAGTGGGTTTCAGGTTGCATTACGCTCTATCAGTTAGTCCTTGCAGTGAGGGCTCATTCCACAAGAGCACATGTATCAAAAACGGCTGCCCTGCTTATGATGTACCACTTCCAGACATATGTAGGACAGCTACATTGAGTTCAGTACATACCTTCGCCTCCTTTTACACCTATTGCAAGACTCTGCAATGGATGCTTCATTTGGCGCAGCTATCCATTCAACCATTCCATCATCTTCCTCGTATCCTCCACCTACTTAGGTGGTACTTGTTAATCACCCTCCGTGGAATCCAATACGAACCATCACTCAAAGAAGAAGGGGGGGTTACTTGCCTGTAATTGGAGGTTCTTCAAGATGTGTGGTCCCTATCTGCATTCCAATCCCATCCACCTTCCCCTCTGCTGAGGATTTGTTCAGTTTGCGGTGGGAAAGGAACTGAGGGTGCACTCTTTCTAGCCTTGAACGAAACTAGGAAGCAGAGCAAGTGCACGTGCTCAGATGAATGGACACTACTACTTTCAGATTCTTTGGCTCTTGTTGCAAAATGGCTGATGTTGGTATGGTGAGTCCTGCGCTTTTCTTGGCAGAGGGGCTAATATGCCACCCTTTGCCTCTGCTCTTGGGGTGCTGAGGGCCCCGCTAGTGGCCCAGGAAGGTGGTAGAGGAGGGAAGCAGGGAAGGGGTCTGGGTTTGCTCCTCACTCTGAGCCCCAGCCCCTGTCAACCCCTATGGGTTTCTTATCGTCTTCCCTCTTGGATAGAGTTATCCTTGATCCTTGATGCTGGGGAAGGGAGTCTCCCTGCCTTGCTGAGGCAGGGTCTCCCTTCGGTTCTCTGGTCTTTTGGTTGTCAGCAACACACCTCCAAACTCCAGTCCTCTCTCCTTCCTCGCACCACCCTGTCTGCCTGAAGCAGGTTTTTTTAATTAGGTTTGCATAAAGTGGGTCATAGGTGTGATCCCGCGTGGGTCAATCTGGCCTGATTCTATAGGATCGGTCTTCCCTTGGGGTACTTCCGCTCGTACTAGTGGCCGTCTTTGGGTCTCCCTTTCTCTGGTCTTTCAGTTGTCAGCAACATGCCTCCAAATTCCAGTCCTCTCTCCTTCTTAGCAGTAGACATGATTATCCTACACGTTTTGAGAGCGGTTTGCTACTGAAAGCATCCTGTGTCAACACAGGAGAGAGGTCATCATTTTATATAATCCAGTTTCTATTGTGCCTTCTACAGAAGATATTTATGAAGGCCCTGAATCAGCAAGTTACTTAAGCACATGCTTAACTTTGAGCAAGAGTAATTCCACAGCTGTCATTTGGATTAGTCACATGCTTAAAGCTAGCCAAGTGTTTTAGTGTGTTGAATTGTGGCCTTAGGATGTGGCTCAACTCTCATTAAATTCAAAAGAAAGACTCCATTGACATCAGAGGGAGTTAGATTGGACCATTATTAGACTTTTTTTTTAAACACGATGTCCTTTAATTCTTCAGAAAATTGGTCAAACACTGCTGTCAGTCATCCATGTAAACCCATGGCCTGTTGCTTTTAGGGTAATGGCTGGGAGGCAGGGCTCAAAAGTGGACTTTGTAATTCCTCCTCCTAGGGCCAGTAGAGATGAGCGCACAGCTGATATGATGCCAGTAGTGTAGGGAAGGAATACACGTTGCACCTGCCTTCTGCTCCATTACATAATGTATGGGCATGTAATTTGGAGAGCCTATATCAGAGTTAGTCACATACTATTTATTGCATTAACTATTCTAAAAAGTTGCCATTTTTCCATGAATAATTTATTTGACAGACCAGTTTCTCTGGTAAATGACCAGCTGTAGTTCACAGCACAAGCTATTAGAAAAGTGGAAAAAAATAGAGTACACAAATCCAAGAGTTCATACCCACTCCACGTGCATATGCCAGCAATGTAAAAAAGACAACCCTTAAGAGACGTGATTGATTATACAGGAGAGTGAGACACAAGGTGGGTGAGGTAATATCTTTAATTAGATCAACTTGTGTTGGTGAGAGAGACAAACTGTCGAGCTTACACAGAGCTTTTCTTCAGGTCACAGAGCTGTGTGTAAGCTCAAAAGCTTCTCTCTCACCAACAGAAGTTGGTCCAATGAAAGAGATTCTCACCCACTTTGTCTCTAATATCCTGGGACCAGCATGGCTGCAACAACAATGCATATATACAAATGGCTCATTCAGTTGATGTTCTTGTGGTTTTCCACTAGCATGGAGGATTTTAAAAAAATCTCTTATTTTGCTTTTTTCAGGTGATGTTCACAGAAGAAGATGTCAAATTCTACTTGGCTGAATTAGCACTTGCTTTAGACCATCTACATAGTCTTGGAATAATATACAGGGACCTAAAACCAGAAAAGTAAGAATCCACTGTAGTAAATGCAATGTATGAATTAGTTAATATTTTATATAGCAGTTCAACAGTGTAAAGCATTTTATAAATGCTAAGCAGCATTATTATCATCTTTATAACTATTAGCCATTTAAAATTAGTGACTCTATAAGTTTACCAGTGAAAGTTGCTTTTTAAAAAAGTGTGATAGTGTTTCCAGTAGAAAAAAAAACAACTGCCACAAGGTTGGTATGCCAGATATTGGACATATGTTGCCTTGTTGGGCACTCCCTGACAGCTGCACTTCTGTGAGAAGAGAAATATTGAAATATACATAACCCATGATTTCCAGGTACTTTAAAAAGCAGAATGGAGCATAGCATACTCTTGATCACACCGACAATATGCAGAGGAACAGTGTCCTTGATTTGTTGTTGTGTGTCCATCAGATGTTTGTTTGATCAATATTGCAACCTTTATTGTATGAAACAGATTTTTTCAAAGAAGGGCTGAAGCTTAAAAAAAAATGCATAGTACAAGATTTAAGGTTACATTTGAGCCTATATATTTTTACAAAACCCATTTGAAAACTAACTGTGGAAAAAATTGTCCATGTCTAGTTTTCAGTGTAAATTGCAGTGAGATGGAAAATGGAGTTCATGATTTAAAGCAATATTGTGAAGTCCAGTAGTTTAAAATAGAAATTTTGACCTATCTTAAACTGAGTGAGTGACTCAATCCACAACTTAATGGGTTTCTGTTTGTCATGCTGAACTAGCATGAGTGACCACTGAAATTGTAAGGTTTTGGGATGCTAATTCAGATTTCCATCTCAATAACCCAGTCATCCTTGCCTCACTCAAAGATGAACACAAGTGACTGAATTCCTTCTCCTGTTTCCATATCTTTCGGGGGAGAGAGTGTGTTTGTGTGGTGGGGGTTAATACTAAAATAAAATGGAGGCAGCAAAGAGGAAAACGGTTGTTCCCCTTGGGAACTGCAGTCTGGATTCTCTGAGTCTTTTTGCTCTCAATGCTAGATTTTTGAGCTATCATCTGGAGAGGTGTCTAAATGGGAATAAAACTCTCATCAGTGCTTCATCTGACAAAGTTCATTCTGCCTCAAGGGCTTTAGGCCAGATAAGACGCAATTATGCTAAAAGTGTTACTACCTTGGGTGATCTTACCCTTATTCCTTGAGCTCTCTGTCTGATTTGGAAATGATTTTGTAGCAGCCAGATCCCAGAAGAATGTGCCTGCCCCTGTTTCTGTAAAGTGCAAGAAACCAGTTGCAGTTAAAATGTGTGTGTGGGGGGCCATGGTTAAGACTCCTTCTCTTCAGTCATAAACCTACAGCTCCCACCTATAAGGTGGCTTTAGTTGTTAAAAGCCATATCGTCGGACCAAATCTAGAAACACGGTGCTGTATGTACCCACTCTCTGTGCTTTAAATCTTATCCCTCTAATTCTAGTGGGCTTGGATACAAATGACACAGATTTCTCATGATGGGATGTGACTGCTTTATGAAGAGGTCCCAGATCAGACCCACTAGTTTACTTTAGAAGACTAATCTGTTCTCTGTAGGAATAGTACAGAATTGTTGCACCGTATCTTCCTACCAAAGGAATGTCCTCCATATTAACTTTGAGAAAAGTGAGCTGGATAACATTATCCCACTTCATCCAGTGGTGCAAACATTGATTTATACCTGTTCTGTCCCAATATTCACTTTATCTTGCTAATACTTGCCAGCAGTATAAGCTCTCAACAGACAAAGCTTAATTCTGGGCCATTGTTCCCAAAGTTGATCTAGCATTTGTTTATTGTTCAGGAAGTAATTTTTTTCCTATCCTGAAAGATTCCTTGCAAAACCAAAGAAATGTATTTTTTTATTTTTTCTATCCACATCTGACTATTCCTTCTGCTTAGCTAGAGTCCTGGTTTCTATATCTTACTGAACGTAATACTATTCCAGAGAATCCTCCCTTCAGAGTTCTTAGGGTATGTCTGCACTACGGGATTATTCTGATTTTACAGAAACCGGTTTTTAAAAACAGATTGTATAAAGTCGAGTGCACGTGGCCAGACTAAGCACATTAATTCGGTGGTGTGCGTCCATGTACTGAGGCTAGCGTCGATTTCCGGAGTGTTGCACTGTGGGTAGTTATCCTGTAACTATCCCATAGTTCCCGCAGTCTCCCCCGCCCATTGGAATTCTGGGTTGAGATCCCAATGCATGATGGTGCAAAAACAGTGTCGTGGGTGATTCTGGGTAAATGTTGTCACTCAATCCTTCCTCTGTGAAAGCAACGGCAGACAATCATTTTGTACCCTTTTTCCCCTGGATTGCCCTGGCAGACGCCATAGCATGGCAACCATGGAGCCTGTTTTGCCTTTTGTCACTGTCACCGTATGTGTACTGGATGCTGCTGATAGAGGCGGTACTGCAGTGCTACACAGCAGCATTCATTTGCCTTTGCAAGGTAGCAGAGACGGTTACCATCCCTATTGCACCATCTGCCATTGTAAATTAGCGATGAGACGATGGTTATCAGTCATTTTGCACCGTTTGCATTTGGAAATTGGCGATGACGGTTATCAATCCTTTTGTACCGTCTACTGCTGTCATGGGTGCTCCTGGCTGGCCTCGCTGAGGTCGGCCAGGGGCGCATGGACAAAAATGGGAATGAGTCCCCGGGTCATTCCCTTTATGTTTTGTCTAAAAATAGTCAGTCCTGCCTAGAATATGAGGCAAGTGTACTAGAGAACCAGAGAGCACAGCTGCTCCATTTCAGAGCCCCAGAGATCCCGCAGAAATGATGAGCTGCATGCCATTCTAGGGGGTGCCCCTGCAACAACCCTCCTGGGCTACTGTGGCAGTGTCTCCCCATTTGTGTGATGAACTAATAAAGAATGCAGGAATAAAACACTGACTTTTTAGCAAGATAAAATGAGGGGGAGGCAGCCTCCAGCTGCTATGATAGTCCAGGCAAGACATTAAAGGGTGAGGGGGAGAGGAGCGCCGCCTCCCGCTGCTATGATAGTCCAGGGAGTACAGAATCTTTTCTTTAGACATGAAAGGGGGTGGAGGGAGCTGATGGAGCTCAGCCTCCAGCTGCTATGATGAGGACCGTTACCAAGCCTTTTGTACCATCTGCCGGGAATGACCAGGAGTCATTCCCATTTTTACCCAGGCGCCCCCGGCTGACCTCACCGAGGCCAGCCAGGAGCACTCACGGGATGATGACGGTTTTCCACCATTTCGTACCGTCTGCCATCAGGAAAGGAAGGGGAGGGGATGCTGCTGTTTAGCGCCACAGCACCATGTCTACCAGCAGCATGCAGTAGACATACGGTGACACTGAAAAAAGGCGAGAAACGATTTTTTTCCCCTTTTCTTTCACGGAGGGGAGGGGTGGTAAATTGATGAGATATACCCTGAACCACCTCAGACAATGTTTTTGACCCTTCAGGCATTGGGAGCTCAGCCAAGAATGCAAATGCTTTTCGGAGACTGCGGGGCTGTGGGATAGCTGGAGTCCACAGTCCCCCCTCCATGAGCGTCCATTTGATTCTTTGGCTTTCCGTTATGCTTCTCACGCAGCACTGTGCTGAGTCCCTGCTGTGGCCTCTGTCTATCATAGCCTGGAGATTTTTTCAAATGCTTTGTCATTTCATCTTCTGTAACGGAGCTCTGATAGAACAGATTTGTCTCCCCATACAGCGATCAGATCCAGTATCTCCCATACGGTCCATGCTGGAGCTCTTTTTGGATTTGGGACTGCACTGCCACCCGTGCTGATCAGAGCTCCATGCTGGGCAAACAGGAAATGAAATTCAAAAGTTCGTGAGGCTTTTCCCGTCAACCTGGCCAGTACATCTGAGTTCAGATGGCTTTCCAGAGCGGTCACAATGGTGCACTGTGGGATACCTCCCAGAGGCCAATACCGTCAAATTGCGGCCACACTAACCCTAATCCGACATGGCAATACCGATTTCAGCGCTACTCCCCTCATCGGGGAGGAGTACAGAAATCGGTTTAAAGAGCCCTTTATATCGATATAAAGGGCTTCGTTGTGTGGACGGGTGCAGGGTTAATTCGGTTTAACGCTGCTAAATTCGGTTTAAACGCGTAGTGTAGACCAGGCCTTAGAATCATGTCCTACAAGTCTTGATATCTTCTAAATAATTCTGATACCTAAGAGGATTCCATCCATTTTCCCACCATAGCTGTTGGTGTCCTCATACTGGCTTCCTCAGCCTTCTAGCTAAGTCCTAGAGAAGGAGGGAACAATTCTGCTAAATATAGTTTTATGGCTCTTTCTTACTTCAGGGACAGACTTTCTGGGGAGTTTTTTAATCAGGTTCTTAAGGACTAAACAAGAATAAGAACCATGTGCTTTTCGCTTAATAAAATCCTGAAGTCTCCATCTCTGACATAACTTCAGATTATGCTCTGTTTTCTATAAACTGATCAGAAGATAAAATTAATAATCCTGTAGCAGAAGAGGCATGACAGCAAGAGGTAGGGGACAGGAAGCCCAGTTCCCATTTCTCCAAGACCTATGACTGTGTGGAAAACCTGAAAACTCTACAGATTAGGAGTCACCCTTTTTATGTAAAGCACATATGGACAAGTATCACAAGTGGTTAAGATACCCATGTAATCCACAAAGAAGATGGCTATCCCTTCTCAGCATCTGTTACTTTGTTACACTTTTTCACTCCTGCTGGCAAGAGAGTCAGTAGTTCTAAAGACTGTTCCGCACCTTCTGGCAACAGGTGCCAAGACTTGTGCACTCACATAAGCAATGCTGGGTTAGTTATTCCATTTTTCACTGTGAGCAATGATTCCAAGGAAGGGTGGCATATTCTGAACCTCATATATAGTTCAAGATGGAATCCCACCCAGTCAGTGATCCTTACCATAGCCCTGAAAAACGCTCTGACTTCTATTGACATGCAGAATGTCTAGCTGTATATCTCCATTTCTTGGGACTAATGGTACTTTAACTCTTCTGAAGTAAAAATGAATCTCCCATATTTTGCTCTCCACATCAGTCTTTCCTCTGTGCCGTAAGTCTTTAAGAAGCCATTGGTTGTAATGACAGCACACCTGTGGCAGCATAGACTAGCAGTTCATATCTACACAGATTTTGTCTAGACCAGGACATTTAAAGAATAAATATTTTCCTGCTTTTATTGAAAAGGTTAGCCTGCCTCTAGGTCCAATATCTGGACACATCTTGATAGAATCATCCTGTTAGAGGAAAGTCAAGCAAACTACCTGGGTTCAAATTTCCAATACTGTCTGCTTCTCCTGGGAATAGCTTGAGCTAGTTGGACCCTGTCTTGAAGCGATACTTTAGCTGCACTTCCACTTCTGGACTCTCAAGATTAAATCAGGAACAGCTGCAGTCAATCATACTTGGACCCAGCCTAATTAGTAAGTACTCATCTTAAGGTCAGAGTTTAACGCTCCCATCTCCCTAAAAGGAACTTGCCTAGGCAAAAATTCTGGTGAGTGGTTTTGACCAGAGCTGTGAATCTTTCCAGTTAGGAACATGTGGCTGGGGGGAGGGCAGGATAGAGGATGGTAGTCTTATTTTGGGGCCTCTAGTAAAATAACAAAATAATAAGTTGGTCTAATGGAAGTGGTCTCACTTAGAATCCAGCTCCATTAAATGTTTAAAAGATTAGAGCTTAGCGAAGTCTTTGTTTCCCTTCTGGGGAATTCTGCCAGGAAAGATCTCCTAGTCTGGACAGAACTTCATTGTTGTAGTTTATTTGAATTAACAAGCCAAGTGTTCCTGGAGTCCCTCCTGCTGTTTTACTGTACATAAAGAAATCCGGTGGCACTCGAAACCCGTTGCTTTGCAGGAAATGTAAATCAGTTTGCAAGTGGCCTAAGCCAGGTATGATGTCCTTTTGAAGAGTATGGAATCTCTTCCTTTATATGTTCCAGGACATAGAGACTACATGGTGACTCCCATCCTTGTTCACATTCTTCAGGTTCGTTTAGACTTTCAGGTTGGACTTTCCATACATTTCATGAGGCAGCAAATCTTGGCCTTCACAGAATACCCATTTATTATGGGTTTGCAGCTCCTTACAAAAACTTCTTTCAGGTACAGCTATGGATTAAACTTCCCATTAGACCCTTTGTTTTTAGCTGTCAGTTTAATCAGGGCTGGCAAACTCTCTGTAGTTGGCCACTCCAGCATATCAAATTCTATAAACTATGTTTCCTAAAGACAAGGTGGCTCTTCACTCTCTGCCCTTTTTTGTTTATAGGTGTCCTACCACTTTTCATCAAAATCAAGTGGTGGTTCCCCCTCTTTTTCTGCCATTGTTATGGAGAATTGCCTTCATTCCCTGGATGTCAGGAGGGCCTTGAATTTCCATATCAGTAGGACCCAGGATTTGAGGGTCAGTGAATGCTTTTGTTTTTTGTGTAGGTTCTAAGAAGGGTCACAATGCTCATAGAAATGATTAGTCAGATGGATCAGAACGTGTTTCTGATGCATATATTTTACAAGAGCCCACCTACAGACACATTCATTTAGAATGAATTCCTTATGGGATGCATTCCCTTAGACACATTCAGGCAATGAGAGGGCAAAATTTGCATATGACACTCAATTATTGAGACAAATCCAAAGAAAACACTGCAGAACTTCAGAAGCTATGTGAATAGTCAACATGATGGCAAATTGAAATCAGTGTCAATAAATGCAAAATTAATGCACATAGCATGGAAAGCTTAGCACTACTTGTATAACTTACTGGGTTCTAAATTAACAGTATCAATTGAAGAAAAAGTATCTGGTCATCTTTGCGGACAGCTCAGTGAAAACCTCTGCTCCATGAGCAACTGCAGTTAAAGCAAATCTCATTAGGGTAACAAAACTGATAATTTTTCACACACGTAATTAGACTGTGGAACTTATTGCTTCAAGGTTAATTATGCAAGATTCAGAGGGATTGGATATTTATATGGATAACAAGAATATCCAGGGTTACAGTTAACGAAAAAAATTGAAGTAATTTAAAATTTCATGCTTCCTAGCACAAGCCAGTCTGTAACTATTAGGGGTTCAGATGAGACTTTGATAAGCACCAGTTTATCTCATATGTGTCTGCTGCAGGGCTTCTTGCACCTTCATGTGAGGCATCTGGTGCTGGCTACTGTCAGAGACAGTATACTAGCTTAGATGGCCAACGGGTCTGATTCAGTATGGTAGTTCCTATGCCTCTTAATGAAGAGAGAAAGTGTTGCTTTGGAAGAGGACTTCAAACTGGCAGTTTGGTTTCACATGTATGCCCTTACTATGCATTATAGAATTAGATATCTATCTACTCCGAGTGCTCCTTTTGGTAGCATTGTCTTTGACTTTGTCTTGAAAAGTAATTCCTCCATGTGGAGATGGGATTGCTATAGACTAAGCTGGTTAACTCAAAGAATAGATACTTTTTCTTACCCAGAAATGGTTGTATTCTTATGAAACCAGCTCAGTCCACAATGACCAAACTTTCAGTGGAATTGTTTGTGTTCATTCTAAAACTAGTACCTGCCCCTTTTCTGAAAGGTATTGTGTTTAGGACAGTGTTATTTGCAGAACGCCACCATTTTGGCTTTTTTTGGTTTTACATAAATGTTCCCTGTTGATTCTAATGGAGCTCTTCTTTAACCTGATAACTTGTGCTTTCACCAAGGCACGTGTCTTCTGTCCTATTTGTAACTACTCTAATTAGTGCTATGGCAGTGACTAGTAGTGTGCTCAGGAGGAACTTGGGGACACATTATGTTCTAAATTCCTGCACTTTCCGTTGGTTGCTTATGTCTATACAACTATGATGTGAGTGAAAACTCGTTAAATTGTAAACTGAGCTGGTTTCATCAAACAAATACCATTTACTGGTAAGAACATTTTTCTAAGCTGGTGAGGAATGTCTTCCAGATACTTAAAAAATACCACACCCAGTCTGAGAAATAAATCACTTTTCAAAACCACCTTTTCTGTGGGATCTGTGATGGTTCCTACGTAGTTGGAGCATGTGCAAACAGGAAAGTGAATGAATTTTAAATATTGTTAGTTTGTGATCCTTTTAAAATACAGAAGTGGGGAAAACTTGTTTGCCAAAAGTAAAAGGATAAAAAATATCAAGGAAGGGGAACTTTAGAGCTTTTAGGATAATAAAACTGTTTTTAAAAATTACTCCGTTCAATCTTGTTACCGTTTCCTTTTTAATAAATGTTCTAATAATTATAGCTAAAATATAAAAAATGAAATCAAACACTATACTTTCTAGATATTGTTCATTGAATAAATGATATATCCTTCGTAGATTTCCTGTTCTTGGGCTTCAGCCTTGGGCGTGAATGTCTCAGAGTTAACTAGCAAAGGTCTAAATTATTTAGGAGTTTTGGTTGAGGTCCTCATTCCCACTCTATGAATTATTCTTTTAAATGTATACGGTCTCTTAATTCTCAGAGAGAGCCTGATCCTATAGCATGCTGAGCACTCTAAACTCTTTCTTTCAGTGGAGTTGACGATGCTTAGCATCTGAAGGGAGGCACTCAGAAGAACATTACAAGATCAAGTCTAAAGAAAGCATAAAAGTAAATGTCAACACAGCACAGCTTTAAGTATAGGATTAAAAGGAACTTGACAGCATCCATTTAAAGTTGTTAGCACTTCCATTGAAACTCCAAAGATAGATAATACACCTGAAAAGCACTATATAAGAGCTATTTGTTATGTTAAAAATGCTTCAAAGAAACAGCGTTGGTCCTTAGAATATTCTATGTTATGTATAAGTTTCCCTGCTCAGTGAGTATTGTGGATAGAAAATTCAGGATTAAAGAGCTGCCATGTGGACTACTAGCAAATACCTTTCAATTATGTGGAATTCTTAAGAGACAGATTCTGTGTTCATTCACATTCTTTACTAAGAAAGAATCAGAGGAGAAAAAAGTTGTCCACAGAAATCTTTAGCTATTTTATTATTGTGACTTTGTCTTTACAGATATATTTTATGTTAAGGGTTGAGACACAACTTCTAAATTTCTTGGCTTTTGTTAGGTTCTGATCCTGCAAACTGCCCAGCACAGACCCAAGAGTGTATCTGAGAAGAGCAGCTTGTAGAAATGGGGCCTTAGAAAACAACACACTCAGTGCATGTTTTTTGTAACTTTATTAAAATAGATCCTTTTTCTATAACTGTAAATTCCGAAATTATTCTTCTAACCAGTAGTTTTATTAGATTTTCATTGTTACATGTCTCTATTTGTTTGTTACTCTTTAAAGTTCTATTCTTATTTAAAGTTCTTTTGATTGTCAGTACACTTTCTAAAACAAGGTTAAAAGATACTTTAAACTGCCCCTCCCCCTTATTTTTAGTATACTTCTTGACGAAGAAGGACATATCAAATTGACAGGTAAGTAAAAATAAATTCCAGTTTATTAAAAGTTAATTCATAAGTTGTCTGTTTTTTTTTAAAGGAATATAGTAAAATCTGAATTTTTTTTCTTTTGCATTGCAAGTAATTTTGCAGAACAAATGGGGGTATTTAACATGGACTAAATGAAGTGGTATTATTTAAATAAGAAATCTGGTTTAAAAAAAAAAAAGTAATGATATGACCACTGTGACTTTTTTCATAGTTTTATAGCTTTTGTGTTAGTTATATTTGCATGCTTAGAAATTCTTAGCCAGTAGGAACATTTCATTTCAGATCGTATTTTTTCCAGATTTTGGCTTAAGCAAAGAGTCCATTGATCACGAAAAGAAAGCATATTCCTTCTGTGGGACAGTAGAATATATGGCACCAGAGGTAGTTAATCGACGAGGTCACACACAGAGTGCAGACTGGTGGTCTTTTGGTGTTTTAATGGTAGGTTTCTGGTGAATGGAAATCGTAGCAAAAGGTGGGTTATGACTGGCTTAACCCAGTCACATGAAGTTATTGGTAATTAGCACTACTGTTCAGTTTGGATCAACGGCATGGACCAGATCTCATCACATCACAGATATCATTCCACCTCTTTTGCTTGAATGGAATATTGTGTTCCTATGACTGTTCTTAACTGAGACTGATAGAAAAATGAAAGTGTTCAGAAAAGCTTGCTTCTTCTTCGAGTGATTGCTCATATCATAGAATCATAGAATTTAAGATCAGAAGGGACCATTATGATCATCTAGTCTGACCTCCCACAAGATGCAGGCCACAAAAGCTGACCCACCCACTCCTGAAATAATTCTCTCCCTTGACTCAGCTGTTGAAGTCCCCAAATCCTGATTTAAAGACTTAAAGTAGCAGATAATCCTCCAGCAAGCGACCCCTGCCCCATGCTGCGGAGGAAGGCGAAAAACCTCCAGGGCCACTGCCAATCTACCCTGGAGGAAAATTCCTTCCCGACCCCAAATATGGCGATCAGCTGAACCCCGAGCATGCGGGCAAGACTCTCCAGCCAGACACTCAGGAAAAAGACTTTCAGTATCCCAACATTGACCCTCGGTACTAATTACCAGTGGTCGCACGTTATTGACCTATTGACTAAATCACGTTATCCTATCAAACCATTCCCTCCATAAACTTATCAAGCTTAATCTTAAAGCCAGAGAGGTCCTTCGCCCCCACTGTTATCCTTGGTAGGCTGTTCCAGAATTTCACTCCCCTGATGGTTAGAAACCTTCGTCTAATTTCAAGCCTAAACTTCCCGACTGCCAATTTATATCCATTCCAGTTAGGTGTGCGTGCGCCGCGTGCACGTTCGTCGGAAGACTTTTACCCTAGCAACACTCAGTGGGTCGGCTGGGCGCCCCCTGGAGTGGCGCCACCATGGCCCCGGATACATACCCCAGCCAACCCACCCACCCCTCAGTTCCTTCTTACCGCCCGTGTCGGTCGTTGGAACAGTGGAGCGCGGCGTAGCTGACCTCCACTTCCCTAGCATTCTCACAGTTTTTTCGTTCAGTATTGTGTATATAGTTGTAGATATATTTAGATAAGTGTAGTTAGTTGTTAGTAGTTCAGTTAGTTAGTGAGTTTAGTCGGGTTCGGGGCTTAGCCCCCTCCCCGCACCGGGACCGGAACACATGCCCAGCTCCCCGGGTTTCAAGCCATGCTCGGCTTGCCACAGGCCGATGCCCACAGGAGATCCGCACGACTCCTGTCTGAAGTGCCTCGGCGAGTCGCACTTGACAGCTAAGTGCCCAATTTGCAAGTCGTTTAAGCCACGCACTAAAAAGGAGTGGGGCATCAGGCTTAAACAGCTCCTTATGGAGGCAGCTCTCACCCCTCCATCCTCGGCACCGAGTGCGGCTCAATCTGACTCCAGAAGCTCCTCCTCGGCACTGGGCCGCACTGGTATGCCTAAGCCCTTTCGGCACCGGACGTCGCCTGCTCCGAAGCCAGGCCTGAGGCGCTCGCTCTCGCCAAGAGCAAAGAAGGCTAAAGCCCCTGCCACTCTTGCACCGCCCGATGCGCGGCACGAGGGCATGGCTCAGCTGCACTGCCCGGCGCCCGCTCCCGCCGCGGCACCTACTAAGCCAGCGCCGTCAACTCCGGTCCGGCGAGGGCCGTTGAGTCCGGCACCTGTGACCTCCCCGGCACCCGCCGTGGTTGAGCTCATCATACCCTCCACTCTGGAGGTATGCTCAGTGGCGAAGGACCTGATTGCGATGACAGAACCAGCACCGCCACCACCCCCGGCACCGCCGGTGAGGGTGATCCAGTCAATCGGAAAGCCGGCCCTGATTTGCCCAGCTTCTATCAGCGCCCCTGACCGGCACCGCTCCCAATCGCGGTCCTGCAGATGATCCAGGTCCCGGCACCGCTCTCGCTCTTTGCGCCGCTCGCAGTCCCGGCACTGCTCCGCTGCATGGCACCGGTCAGACTCGCGGCACCACTCCCTATCCCGGTCGCCGATCTACTATTCTCGGCACCGCTCCAGGTCCCGGCACCCCTCCTGGCACAGTTCACCTCGGAGCCGCTCACGGCGCCGCTATTCCAGATCCCGGTCGATCTCCCGGCACCGCTCCGGTCGACGGTCCCGGTCTCGATCTCGGCACCGGGATGCTCCACGGCACCGATCCCCCGTACACAGGGGCACCAGATCTGTCGGGACTTCCGCCCAGGGCTTCTCTGCTCCTCCATGACCTTCCAGGCATCCGTCAGCGTCGTCCCACGCGGACAGCTATTACTCCCAGGACCGCGATGCAGATGTGCCCGAAGGTCTGTTTCAAGAAGCCCATCCCCAAGCGCAGGGTACTCAGCAGTGGCCCTTTTGGACACCTTGGGCGTATCACCAGGCCCAGGGTGCTCCTTTAGTCCCCTCACGTGCTGCCTCATCGGAGCACCGGGCACCAGAGGCCACAGTTAGTCGCCCTCCGCCAGTGGGCACAGACGACCAGTTGGCCCAACCGTCTGCGTCACCGACGCCGCTTGAGCAGGAACCACCACAAGACCAGGAGGTGGTACAGGACCCCCTTGTTCCCGGCGTCTCGTCGTCTTCCTCGCCGGATGAGGCAGTGACAGGCACTTCTTCCTTGAGCCCGCCTCCGATAGACCTAAAGGCTCACCAGGACCTCCTCAGGAGGGTTGCCCTGAATATAAATCTCTAGGTGGAGGAGGTTCCTGAGGTCGAGGATCCCATTGTCAGCATTCTTTCAGCTGATGCACCCACTAGGGTGGCTTTGCCTTTTATTAAAACTATACAAGCCAATGCAGACACCTTGTGGCAGTCGCCGGCCTCCATTCCGCCAACAGCAAAGGGGGTCGAGCATAAGTACATGGTACCATCCCGGGGGTACGAGTACCTGTATATACATCCTCCTCCTTCCTCCCTGGTGGTCCAGTCTGTTAATGAAAGGGAGTCCCATGGACAGCAAGCCCCGGCTCCAAAATCCAAGGAGGCTAGGAGGATGGACATTCTGGGCCGAAAGGTGTACTTGGCGGGTGCCTTGCAGCTTCAGGTAGCGAATCAGCAAGCTTTGCTGAGTCGCTACAACTACAACACCTAGGCGGAGATGAGCAAGTTCCGGGAGTTGCTTCCCCAAGATTCCCACCAGGAATTCGCAGCCTTCCTGGAGGAAGGGAAAAAGGTGGCCAGGACCTCCCTGCAGGCCTCCCTAGACGCGGCGGACTCCGCAGCCAGAACCTTAGCGTCCAGTATCACCATGAGGCGCATTTCCTGGCTGCAGGCTTCCAACCTTCCTCCGGAACTGCAATACACCATCCAGGACTTACCCTTTGATGGTAAAGAATTGTTCTCGGAGAAGACTGACCCTAGACTCCAGTGTTTAAAGGACAACAGGGTTATCATGCGAAATCTGGGCATGCATACCCCCGTGACCCAGTGTCGCACTTTCCGCCCCCAGCCCTTCCGTCCTTACTCTGTGCCTAGGGAGAGACAGGATTTTGGCAGATGCTGAGGGCCCGGTGGACGTAGACGCTAATCAGGTCCACAAACGGGTCAAAGCCGCGGCCCCTCCAAGCCACCGGCGGGTCCAAAGTCGTCCTTTTGAAGGTATGCCCGAGGACAGCATACCACTTCCCGTTCAGGATCCTTTCCCTCCCTTCTCCAACCGCCTCTCCTACTTTTTCCCTGCGTGGTCCCACCTGACTTCGGACGTCTGGGTCCTGCGCATTGTGAGGCAAGGATACCACCTCCAATTTGCTTCAACCCCGCCTTACCACCCTCCCTCCCAGTCCCTCTTCAGGGACCCCTCTCACCAGCAATTCCTCTTACAAGAGGCCCACACGCTTCTCACCATCGGAGTGATAGAGGAGGTGCCAAAGGAGAAATGGGGCAAAGGATTTTACTCCCGTTACTTCCTGATCCCCAAGTCAAAAGGCGGTCTCAGGCCTATCCTAGACCTACGGGGCCTCAACAAATTCCTGATAAAGTTGAAGTTCCGCATGGTCTCCCTGGGGACCATTATCCCGTCCTTGGATCCCGGAGACTGGTATGCTGCCCTCGATATGAAGGACGCTTACTTTCACATAGCCATTTTTCCTCCGCACAGGAGATACCTCCGCTTTGTAGCCGACGATCGGCATTTCCAATTTGCGGTCCTTCCCTTCGGCCTATCCACAGCCCCTCGCGTGTTCACAAAATGTATGGCAGTGGTCGCCGCCCACCTCCGTCGTCAAGGGCTTCACGTGTACCCATACCTGGACGATTGGCTCATCAGGGGAGCCTCAGAGGAGCAAGTCAGACTGCATGTACGTGTGGCATGCAACCTATTTACACGTCTCGGCCTACTGCTCAACGTGGACAAATCCACCTTGGTCCCAACTCAGAGATTGGACTTTATAGGAGCTACCTTGGACTCCACTCTAGCCAAGGCCTGTCTGCCTCAGCCAAGATTCCTGGCGATGGCCGAGATCATTCACAGTCTGCAGACCTTTCCCACGACCTCGGTCCGCACTTGCCTCAGTCTCCTAGGCCATATGGCGGCTTGTACGTATGTCACCAAATTCGCCAGGCTCCGCCTCCGCCCTCTTCAGACATGGCTCAATTCGGTGTACCGCCCGGGCAGGGACTTGATGGACACTTTATTCACCATCCCGCCGAGTACACTGCGCTCCCTCGACTGGTGGCTGAACCCCTCCATGGTGTGTGCGGGGTTGCTGTTCCACCCACCGCAGCCCACCCTGTCTCTGACGACAGATGCGTCATCCCTCGGCTGGGGAGCCCACCTCGGTCACCTTTGCACCCAAGGGCTGTGGTCATTAGAGGAGCTGTCCCTCCATATAAATGTCCGAGAGTTCAGAGTGGTTCGCCTCGCGTGCCATGCATTCCACAAACTACTCCATGGCCGTTGTGTCTCCGTGTTTACAGACAACACAACGGCCATGTATTACATAAACAAGCAGGGAGGGACCCGATCTTCCCCTCTTTGCCATGAGGCCATCAAACTATGGGAGTTTTGCATAGCCCATGCAATAGACTTAGTGGCGTCCTTTCTCCCGGGCGTTCGGAACACTCTGGCGGATCGACTGAGAAGATCCTTCCTGTGTCACGAGTGGTCCATAAGACCGGACATTATCCATTCGATCTTCTGCAAGTGGGGCTTTCCCCAGGTGGACCTATTCGCGTCTCGCGCGAACAGGAAGTGCCAGGTGTTCTGCTCGTTCCAGGGTCATTCACCAGGTTCGATCTCGGACGCATTCCTCATCCCGTGGAAGCACAAGCTGCTCTATGCCTTCCCTCCGTTTCCACTAGTGCACAGGGTCCTATTAAAACTCTGACAGGACAGAGCTCATCTTATACTGATTGCTCCAGCGTGGCCCAGGCAGCACTGGTACACCACGCTGCTCAGCCTCTCCGTAGCCACCCCAATCACCCTCCTGCTCTGCCCGGACCTTATAACGCAGGAGCACGGCAGTCTCCATCACCCGGACCTTCCAGCCCTCCACCTCACGGCATGGCTTCTGCATAGTTAGACACCTCAGAGTTGCGCTGCCCCGCCCCTGTGCAGCATATTCTGCTCAGTAGTAGGAAACCTTCCACTCGGTCCACGTACTTGGCCAAATGGAAACGTTTCTCAGCCTGGTGTGCGTCACAGACTCTTACTCCCTCGGAGGCCCCCATTGTAGTCATTCTGGACTACCTCTGGCACCTTAAACAGCAGAGCCTTGCCATATCTCCCCTGAGGGTTCACTTGGCTGCCATATCAGCTTTCCATCCTGGAGAGGGTGGTCATTCCGTGTTTTCTCACCCGATGGTCGCTAGATTTCGAAAAGGGCTGGAGCGCCTCTACCCTCAAATTCGTCACCCTGCCCCCACCTGGGACTTCAACCTAGTACTAAACAAGCTTATGGGTCCGCCCTTTGAGCCGCTGGCAACCTGCTCTCTGTTATATCTATCATGGAAGACAGTTTTTCTGGTGGCCATTACTTCGGCCCGGAGGGTCTCCGAGCTTCGAGCACTCACTGTAGACCCCCCTTACACTGTCTTTCATAAGGACAAAGTTCAATTGCGGCCACATCCCGCTTTTCTCCCTAAGGTGGTTTCAGCCTTCCATACTAATCAGGACATCTTCCTCCCAGTTTTCTTCCCGAAGCCTCATTCTTCTCCACGGGAGCAGCGGTTACACTCCCTAGATGTCCGCAGGGCGCTTGCATTCTATATTGATCACACAAGGCCCTTCCATAAATCCCCCCAGCTTATGGTGGCAGTGGCGGACCGTATGAAAGGCCTCCCCATCTCCGCGCAGAGGATCTCCTCTTGGCTAACTGCGTGCATACGCACATGCTATGACTTAGCCCATGTCCCAGCGGGCCCACCTCACTGGCCCACGTACCAATCCAGGAGATATGCCGTGCAGCGACCTGGTCATCGGTCCACACGTTTGCTTCGCACTGTGCTCTAGTCCAGCAATCTAGAGATGATGCGGCCTTTGGCTCGGCGGTTTTGCACTCCGCCACATCTCACTCCGACCCCACCACCTAGGTAAGGCTTGGGAATCACCTAACTGGAATGGATATGAGCAATCACTCGAAGAAGAAAAGACGGTTACTCACCGTTGTAACTGTTGTTCTTCGAGATGTGTTGCTCATATCCATTCCAAACCCACCCTCCTTCCCCACTGTCGGAGTAGCCGGAAAGAAGGAACTGAGGGGTGGGTGGGTCGGCTGGGGTATATATCCGGGGCCATGGTGGCGCCACTCCAGGGGGCACCCAGCCGACCCACTGAGTGTTGTTAGGGTAAAAGTCTTCCGACGAACGTGCACGCGGCGCGCGCACACCTAACTGGAATGGATATGAGCAACACATCTCGAAGAACAACAGTTACAACGGTGAGTAACTGTCTTTTTTCAAAAGGGAAAAATATTTTCCATATGGATTCAAATTTTAAAACGTCAAAATTGAATCCAATCACAGAAAAAGTAGTTTTTAGAAGTAAAATTTTCTGATCACTTTTGACATCTCAGTTTCAAACTAACAGGGAATAATGGAAGCTGCTTTATTTGCAAGGAGACAGAATTTACAATTGCACTGAGTTGATTAGACTTACTTTTTTTACAGATGAAAGTTCCATTAAATTGAAAATTTTTTACCAGACTGGGATTTTTTAAAATATTTTTAACACATGCAGGTATTTTTGAAAAGGAAAAAGGGATTATGTTTGAAAGTTTAGGAATGCCAAATACAATGATTTTTAAAGTATAGAATTGTATGGTTTTTTTAACATTAATATCAAATGATGATGTTTTTAAAAATGAAAGATGTTTTATCTTTTGATGCTTCTGCAATACCTGTATAATTATGACAGCACAGTCTCGGTGTGTGCCTTATGATCTGATAAGGAGACGCTTTATTATTAGATCTGAAAACACAACCTATTACGTTTTGAATGTGTAAAATGCTGTTGTGGTATGGAAAATGACTGTGTAAAAAAGGCACCTGATCACTAAAGAGATCTTACATTTGTGTTTTGTCAGAGTCATCTTTGGCAAACTTGACTAACAAGAATACATTTTTACTACTACTTCTAGCACTGCGCAGCCCATACGCAGTGAGGGTGATCTGTATTCTTTTCTGGCTTTGGCATCATCAGAAAAATACTAAAATTCTGCAATCAGATTGTAGTTTAGTATTGATGGAAAATGAGCTAGAAAGAACATAACTGGGGTTTTAGATCCCAGATTGAGTTTGCAGAGCTGGTAACTAAAATAATAATAATAATTAAAAAAATCTTTTATGCTTGAAATGAATGTGTTAAAATTGGAAACCCTGAGCTGTCAATAAACATGGCTGAATGTCATTTTTAGAGTCCAATTGTACTTTTCTTAAAAATACTTTGGCTGTTGATTTGCATGAGGGTGAATTTAGAAGTCTAACACTTAAAAAATTGACAAACTTACACTTTATTTCAAATACTATGGATCTTTCCATAAAATATTTGTTTTTGTAGCTTGTATCTCTGACTCCTTAGGTTAATTTATCTCAGAACATGAGCTATCCAAATGGATGTTCAGTTAATCTTATTTTGCTTATTTTGAGGAACTCAGTGCAAGAAGTCTTCATGGTTATTTCAGCCTCTGCCCAGTATAGCTAAAACTTGTTTGTTCAGTAGCTTCTTGTGATAAAACAGTTCTTACTAACCGGTTAATAAAACAAATTGCCCCTTAGTTCCTGCAGTCCCTTATGAAGATGGTAGGCCAGGCGTGCAGTACTTGGAATTCTACTTAAAACTGTAGAGGAGACTGATGATCTCACCAATAACAGTAATTTTTCCCATCATGTCATTTCCTTCACCAGTGTGTACTTGCCCACCCACACATCATGTTTATTTTTACTTTGCATCAGTTACAAGAAGCAGTGTGTGTGTGCATGCACTTGCATGTACATACCTACCAAACATAGTGTGTATGTGTGCTAGACACTGTAATTATCAAAATTTAACAGTTTAGGGTGGGATTTTCAAAAGTGTTCAACATTGGCTGAAGTCTGCTCCCATTGGAGTCAAGGTATTTGGGATTTACTTCAGTAATAGCTGAATAAGGCCAGTCCTGAACGTTTCTGAAAATCCTATTCTTAAAATATTCTGGGTCCTGTGTAGTCTTTTGGGGAGGAGGGCAGAGTGATCTTAGATAAAGATCTATGGAAATGACATATATGAAGTCCAATTACAAGAGGATTAACTCTTAGTTTTGTTTTGTTTTTTGTTGATGGGAACTTATACATTTTATGAAATAGCTCATAAATAGAATCTCACTAATTCATATGAAGTGTGATTTGTGTATTTACAAACTTTGCAGATTAGAAGTAAGTAAATAAATCTCAGAAAATAATTATACTGTGCAATACAATTTACTTTGTTCTTTTAGTTTCATAAGTGTATGTAGTTGAATTTTAATTATTATGTATTTCATAGTACACAATTGAATGTACAGAGTAATTTTTAAAAAATAAAGTCTTGGTAAGATTAGATTTTTCTCCCACACACCTCGCCAAGAAGTGTGGTAAGATTATCAGATTTGTAGTTCAGCAAAGTGATAAGTAGTGAAATTATACTATATTAGCATTATATTAAATAGAAAAAAATGGTTAGTTGAACAATTTGTTTCTAAAGTCAGGAAATGCAAAATTCCAGGCTCCAACTGCTATGTTAAGTTGGCAGCGTCTCATATCCCTGTATGTTTTATGAAATAATTTTTATAAAAAGCTAGCTCTTTAGGCATGGGTTTTAAGAACGGCATGAGTGCTATTGTACTTGCATATTTTGTATCTGAGACTACTGCAATTGCATATGTAGTCAGGTTATTGTTCACTCAGAATTCCTGATTACAATTTCAAACTTTTGGGCCATAATGACAAATCAGGAATAGAAGATACTGTGTGTGCAATATGACTACATTAACATAGGTGTTCAAACCTGAACTTTATCATTTCATGACTTGGTGATTTTAAGTGACCAACCATAAAACATCATTAACATATTTTTAAATTAAATTCTCTAGGTTTTATGAAGCAAAAAACCTTGACGGCATAAGCACTTGAACTGTCTTACAGTTACGTAAGCACCTAACACAACCTCACAACATCTGAAAGATTTAACCTTTTAAACTATCTTGAATATATAGGATGACTTAAACTGCCATATAGTGGAATAAGTGCTAAAACTGATAATTACATAATTTGACAAGTGTGCATTTACGAAAGTACTTAAGCTACTTCAACTCCTTAAAGTGTACTTTTACTGTACTCTTAAAGGTGACAGTAAAAATGGCATTATGTGATACCATATTGTGTTGCAGGTCATATTTGTTCAGATTACAACTAAAAAGATATTTTTCTAACTGTTAAAAAGAATATAGCTTGTGATGTTATCTCATGAATCATCCACAGTAATAGAACGTCTGCCCTCAGTTATACCATGCAACTTTATTGCGTCCAGTGAGTCTGCACAGGAGATGAAATTGGCCTGGCAATTGGAGATTAATAAACAATTATTTAAACAATTTATGAACCTGAATAGCAGAACACAGTTGGCTCTATAGTGCTTGCAAGAGTAAAAGGTAGTTAACTTTTTTTTTCAAAGCAGGTATGAACCTGAATACAGAGAGACCAGGTTTGTAGACTAAGAATGTGCCTCATTTATACAGACAAGGTGGGTGAGGCATTTTCTGTTGTTGGACCAACTTCTGATGGTGAAAGAGACAAGCTCCACAGAGCTCTTCCTATCTTGTCTCTCTAATATCCTGGGACCAACACGGCTCCAATACTTCAAAGCTCTTTTATACAGTCACTTTCAGAATAGAACAGTATTTTAAAAGTGGTGGTTGCCCATTAAAAGGCGTTGTAAAATATGTATGCATGTACAATACAGGTCTTCTAAGTGCAAGTCCTCATACATTCCCCCTTACATATGCAATAACCACTTTTTAATTGTGAATAACTTCATTATCCATTATCATTATACTTTTTTTTTCCTAGTAAAGACAATTTACATTGTTTCACCATTATTTAGACATCTGGCAATATTTTTTACCTGGGAAAACTGTATTTTTTGTCTCCTTGAAAAACTCCGATAACTTAAAAAAAAAACAGCGAGGAGTCCTTGTGGCACCTTAAAGACTAACAAATTTATTTGGGCATAAGCTTTCGTGGGCAAGCTTATGCCCAAATAAATTTGTTAGTCTCTAAGGTGCCACAAGGACTCCTTGTTGTTTTTGCTGATACAGACTAACACGGCTACCACTATGAAACCTGTCAGATAACTAAAGTTACTTTGCTCAAGCTCCCAAAGAAAGTTGTATTTAGGGGAAAAAACAAGCATAGAGAATTACAGCTGATGAAAAGGTAAATTTTTCATAAAGTTAGAAGTGTGTGAACACAGAGTCATATGATGGGAACTGTTTTGCAACCTGAAGTTCAGTAAGTGCTTCCAGATGTTTGCAATAATTAAAACTTGTAGCACAAGCAGTTGCTTTGCAAAGTCTTAATTGTTGATATTCATGACTTTTAAAAGATTATTCTGTTAACCTAATTTTTGATAAAACTACTTTTGTCCAAGTCTTTTAATGTAATTGATGCAAATTTTACTCTGTACAGTTTGAAATGCTCACGGGTACTCTACCTTTCCAAGGGAAAGACAGAAAAGAAACCATGACTATGATTCTCAAGTGAGTACACTCTTACTTATGTTTTCTACAGGGATGCCCTCTAGGCTGCAAATCTAATTTCTTCTCCCTCATTTTCCAAGGTATTGGTAAATCCTCACTCCCTATTCCTATTCCACTTTATAAATTCCCTTTTCCACCCACCTAATTTGCCTGTTCCTCCAATCCTTTCCCTTACCAGTTGCAAATAATTTCATATAATCCTTTTAATCTAATATTTCCCTAATTTATAACAATATCTTCTCGAGCTCCACCTTCTCCCCAATTTTGTGCCCATGATATTTCATTATCCTCTTCTGCCTTCCTCCTTATTGCACCCTATGCATTTCTGACATAAATCCATCTTTTAAAATAGTCTCCCTTATCTTTTCCTGTTTGTTCCCTTCTCCTCCCCCTGCTCCTTACACTACCTCCTTTGCCAACGTTGCTCTCCCCTGGTACCTTTCCCCCAGGTTTCCAAAATCTGCATCCACCTTTGACCCTCATGAACTTGCGCTATCTCTAACCTTTTGAGTCATCTTGCTGACAGTATCCTTGACTGTTTTCAATATGAGCTTTGGGTTTGCTTTAGCTATAGCATGGAAATTGCTTACCGACGTGTAGTTAATGATCTTATTTCTGCTAACAAAGACTTGCTGTATCTCCTTGATCTCAGTACAATCTTTGATATTGTGGAACTCTTCCCCTTCCAGACTTTGTCTTTACTTGTGAAGGAATCTCTAGTTTCTTCTTATCAGGGTTGCATTCCTACCTATCAAGCTACTATTTCTGTTTCTCTTTAACTGTTCTGTGCTAAGACCCTTCCACTGGGAAGTCTCACAAGGCTCAGCTCTCGATCCCTCACTCTGTTTCCCCCCTTTTGTCATTTTATCTCTAACCTCAGTCTTAGCTACTTATCAGGGGTTGGCAACCTTCTGCATGTGGCCCATTAGGGTTATCTGCTGACCCATGCTGCTTCACACAGCTCCCATTGGCCGGGAACGGCAAACCGCGGCCACTGGGAGCTGCGGGAAGCCATGCCTGCGGGCGGTCAACGTAAACAAAATGTCTCATGGCCCATCAGCGGATTACCCTGAAGGGCCACGTGCCAAACGTTGCCGACCCCTGACTTACAAATTGATTCCAAATTGTATCGTTAGAGAGCTTTAATGACTCCTCCCTGTCCATTGACAGGCTGTTTTGAAAAATTAAATTTATGGTTTCCTCTCAGATTCCTTCCACTAAATATCTTTCAAAGAGGTGCATCAGTAAACATAATCTATCTCTTTTCTTTCCCTGTCTGGCTCAGCTCTCCCATTTGCTTATTTTCTACATGCCATCCTTGGCCTTGAAGTTTCCTTTTCCTTCTGCATCTTACATTTGTAAATCTATTTATCAATTCCAGTTTATGCCATTGGCTGAAATCCCATGGCTGAAATCCTCATTCATGTCATCATCTTCTGTTAATCTTAATTATTGCTAAATTCTAATGTTCCAAACTCAAGCAGTGCTGCCCACCTCATGTTACTCATGGGGGAATTCTGCGCCACTGTGCAATGCAGAATTTGCACCGAAATTAATGTTTTTTGTGCAGAATTTCCTCCCCCTCCTGCCACCACAGAAATGGGCTGCAGAGCTGCTGGATACCGCAGAGCCCAGCTTGCAGGTAGATGATGCTGCTGGGGGCAGGGAAGGGAGCTGGAGGCTACCAGGCAGCTGCAGTTCCCCGCACACCTTAAAGGAAGGAGGCGGTGTGCATGAAACTCCATATAACCCCGGGACCCAACATCAGGCTGTTTCTCCCTCTGTATCCCTGAGCTCTGGGCTGGGGAGGGGTACCACAGCTGGATTCTGGGAGGTAGGGGGTGCGGGTATCTGGCTGGTGGGCCTGTAGCTGGGCTCTGGTGGGGAGGAGGTGCATGCAAGTTGCCCTGCAGCTAGGCTCTGGGAGGAGGGGTGTGGATGTCTGGCCTGGCCCACCTGCTGGGCTCTAGGGGGTGGGGAGAGAGAAACAGGAACTGAGTTGTCTTAAGGGTTTCCTTAACTCTACTCCTCAAGGAATTTTTTGTCTGTATTGTTACAGACATCAGGCTGGTCTACACTAACGCTGTAGGTCAATCTAAGTCACACTAGTTCAGTTACATAAGTTAAGTAACTGAAGTTGACGTAACTTGGGTCGACTTATAGCGGTGTCTAAACCGTGCTATTTTGATGGGAGACACTCTCCCGTCGACATAGCTTCCATCTTTTGGGGAGGTGGAGTGCAGACATCGTCAAGAAAGCGCTCTCCCATTGACTTAGCATGTCTTTGCCAGATCCACTTAATTGACACTGCTGCATCCATTGCAGTGGTGCCGACTTAGCTGGCAGTGTAGACTGGCCATATATAGTTGCTGCTAGGTATTTTGAAATAAATTACCAAAATAACTGAAACTGGTGTGATTGTATAGTATTATTTTGACAAATAAAATATGCAGAATTTTGCAGAATTGTAAAATATTGTGCGCAGAGTTTTTAATTTTTTTATGAGAAATTCCCCCAGGAGTATCGTGTACGAGAAGCACAAAACCATACATCAAGGCCAGCCTGAGACAGTTGCTTCCCCCATAAATCTCAGGAGTCAATTCAAATCTCCCACCTCATTTTTTAAAACTGGGTTTGTTTCTGCCTACCTCTCATACACCACATCTTTACATCCCTTACTCTGCTTATCCACATAGGATTTCTCTCTATCCTTCAGTGCTGCCTTTCTTCAGTTGGTGTAAGAGTCTTCTCTATACTCTGCCTGCCTATGTCTTTCTGGCTAATTGACTCTCCAACTATTTTCATATCTCATCTGAGCACACATCGTTTCTCCCTTGCCTATACTCTTATTCTTTTCATCTTCTAGATTTTAATTTCAATTTTGAAATTATATTGTTTAATTGAGATTATTGTACAAAAATGTGATTATAAAATAAAGAAATGTAGTACTGAACTGTCTCATGTCTCTCCTCCCAAATACTCTTAGAACCATTTACAATTGTGGGACTGGTGTACAAAACACATGTTCCACTGTGCACTGTTTGAGGCACATTACTTCACTACTACTCCTCTTCCCCTTAAATTCACACACAATGCACTCTTCCTACCGTGCACTTACATTTGCTTGGGTACTTTGCTTTCAAGACAGGATCAAGAAAGTTTTTTGTTTAAAATTGAGAAGTTTTGTCATTTGAAGGAATCATAGTTTGCAGTAATGAGATTAATTTTGTATGCAACTCTTTTCCTATCCAGTGCTTTTGTATAGGATTTGTCTCCACCCATTAGCAACTGGAGACAAGATTGCTGTCTCTCATGCAGCTGTATAACCTAGAAACTCTCCATTAACAGTAGTCATTTTTGCTTTCTGCTGTGTGCAGTGGCCAATTGAGGATTTACAGAAGGGGTCCTCTGCCATAACAGAAAACAAGCAATGACAGTCCTAGTCGCTGCAATTTAAGGAAAGGGAGTTATGTCCTGCAACTACAGGCCCCTTAGTACAGTCTGATCCACTACTTCGTCTGGTAGATGCAAAAACTCTGGAGTTTCAACTGGATTCTCTCTCTTTGTCCATTGAGCTACTTCTCCAGAAGGTCAGTGACACTTCTGCTTTTAGGCACAGATTTGGTTCTCTCAAAGCAGTCAGTCTCCAATCTTGACTTGCCATAGTTAAGGCTGGTCTACACTACTTAATTTAGGTCAACCTCCAGCCACCACAGTACTTCAATTGGCTATTGCTATCCACACTACCTTGCTTCTGTCGTTGGTGTGCTTGCACTGACTGAAGGAGGGGTGCTGACAGCCAAACAGGGTTCACAGCAGGAGCCCCACACCCACCCCAAGGTGACAGCTTGAGCTGTGAGCCTGGCATGGGCTCAAGGAGCCTACCAGCAGTGAAATTGAAATTCTTGTAAATTTCACAGCTGCCTGCACCTCAGAGCAGCAACCCGGGCTCACAGCTGGAGCCCTGAAATTGACAAGAATATCAATTTCACTGCATAGGCTCTGTGCTGTAAAATTGAGCCCCATGCCAGGCTCATAACTTGGGCTGCCACCCCAGGGTAGGGGGTTGGGGCTCCAGCTGTGAGCCCAGCACCAGGATCAGTTTCACAGCAGGGAGCCTACCAGCAGTGAAATTGACATTTTTGTCAATTTCACATCACCAGCTGCAAGCCCTGCTGCTGCTTTGAGCCAGACAGTTGTGAAATTGACAAGAATGACAGCCAACAGCTGAAGCAAGTAATGCAGCATCTATATAGACACTGCATTGCCTTAACTACACCAATGTAAGTGCTATGCCTCTCATGGAGATGGAGTCATGTTGGTGTAGCAGACCACTTACTTCGGTGGAAGCAGCATTCTAGTGTAGACACTAACATAATTATGTTGACGTAAGCTGCCTTACATTGACGTAATTCTGTAGTGTAGACCAAGCCTCACGTTCTAGTTTGAGGAGCTCTCTTGGATGATTATTTAAAAAGTAATTTTTAATCTTTCAATATAATCCCAACACATCGGGTCTCCTGGTCTGTGGCCTGCAATAGCTCTCTTGTGCTACAAGTCCACATGGTTGTCCTTCAGCAGCCATCAGGCAGCAGCACCCTGCTCTTTACTGTCTATCGCTCAACTGCTGTTCAGCCATGAATGGAAATATCTTGTAGAATGAGTGCAGTAAAAGGCACCGCATAGAAAATGCACATGCGAGGATGTTAACTACTAAAGGTTCATGATCACCAAAGGAGTAGCTGATGATCAAGCACCATCATCACCAGTTAACTGATCTTTTTCATAATGTGTACTACAATACTGAAGAGCCAATAGAGAAAGAAGAGATTTTCTCCAACTTCTCCTGTGCAGGAGGAGATGGGAAATTTGGTAACTTACTGAGGACCTGATTAATAGTGTGATATGAGGTAGTGGGGAGGTGGCACTCTCCTGCAAGTAGCTTGGCTGATGGCACCTCTCCCTCAGAATAGAGGGAAGTTGGATACTCTCTTGTAGTCTGTGTTGTGGATCCTTGTGGAAGTGTAGAGGAATGGAAGAAACTTTGGGATGTGATGGGGAGACAGGTTAAGGGCGGGGGGGAAAGGAAATTGCATCTTTCTTCGTATAGATGCAGACGTGTATTTCAAGTAGGTATTTGTGCACCCCGCCCGCCAGAGCCTTTTACCTAGTAGTATCCATAGAGGGGTGGCCCTCATTCCTTTAGCCCCTCCATTGGCTATATGAGACAGCACTGCCTCAAGCCCCTATTTCTCCCCCACCCCCCAGTTCCTTCTCACTGGCTGTCACCTAGAATCAGAGCTCTGTGTGGCTATCATTTCATAGCTTTGCACTTTGTCCTCTTAGCCTAGTTTTATTGTATATAGTCTAGTTAGTTAGTGTTAGAGTAAAAGTTTTAGACTATAGCGTAGCGGTACTGCTCCCTGGTGACGCCCTCACCAGCGTTCAATTCCTAACAGTGACCCTACAGGCGGTGCTTGCTCTGCCTTGGCAAAGTCCACCTTCAAGTGTGCTGTTCAATCTGTAGATTATTTAAAAAGATGACTCAGATGGCATGAGACCTTCCCCTCAAGCAGCACCTGCATGAACAAGCCCTGAAGCCTGACTCAGTACCAAGTCCTTTCTCAAGCCACAGATCGCCCTCCAGTTTGGAAAGTGCTACTGCCTTCCACTGCGGGTCAGGGGACTTCAGCGTGCTGGAGTTTTAAGGTCATCCACAATGCACGTCATGCCTTCCAGGACCGCAGCAGGCATTCAGTGGTTCACATACTCACCAACAATACCGCCATGGTGTACTATGTGAACAAACAAGGGAGAGCCCACTCCAGATCATTCTGCCTATAGGCAATCAACCTGTGCAATTCTGCATCAAAGAGGACATCACCCTGGTTGCTGTCCACTTACCAGGAGTCCAGAATCACCTCACAGATCATGTCAGGTTTTTCTCCCCAAGCCACAAATGGTCCCTGAAGTTAGAGACCCCACATTGTGAAAATCATCCAAAGGACAGCTCCACAGTCAACCTCTTTGCGATGAGGGAAAATAGGAAGTGTCATCTATTCTGCTCTCGGAAGGGGCTCAGCTCAGGCTCCCTCTCTGACGCTTTCCTCTGCAACTGGCAGTTGACTCTGCTGTACGCATTCTCTCCTATCCTGACCATTCCCCATGTCATCACCAAGCTCAAGGCAGATCGAACCAGGCTTATCCTGATTGGCCTGACATGGCCAAAGCAGTGCTGGTTCTCGCCCTTTCAGTTCAGCCTCCCATGCTGCTGCTACTTCTCCTTCCTGAGCTCACACATGACTGCGGCTGCACTCTGCATCCGGCGATCAGGTCCCTTCACCTTACGGAGTGGCTGCTGCATGACTGAACAAGGAGGAAGAGCACTGCTCCAGGCTGTCCAACAGGTCCTATTTAACAGTAAGAAGCCTTCTGCTAGAACGACCTACTTGGCAAAGTAGAAGAGATTTTCTATGTGGTCCTTGGCCCGTGGGACCCATCCAGTGGAGACTTCTATCCAGGATATCTTGGATTACCTGCTACGCCTTCAGGAATTTGACTTAGCACTCAGTTCTCTCAGAGTACACTTGGCAGCAGTATTGGCATTTCATCCACCTATCCAAGGGAAATCAGCTTTCTCCAATGCAGTGGTGATGAGATTTCTGAAAGGAGTGCTCTCCCTGCATCCTCCAGTCCAAGAGCCAGTCCCCTTGTGGGACCTGAACACGGTCTTAGCAGCTCTAATGGGGACTCCATTCGAGCCCCTTGCTTCCTGACCACTGCCCCTCTTGTCTCATAAAACAGCATTCTTGATAGCCATTACCTGTGCAAGGAGTGGGTGTGAGTTACAGGCCCTGATGGCTGGGCCTCCTTACAGTTCTCCAAGGACAAAGTTACACTCCGGCCACATCTGAAGCTTGTATCCAAGGTGGTCTCTCAGTTTCATTTGAACCAACGTGTGTACTTGCCTGTATTTTTCCCTAAGCCGCATTCGTCCCTTGAGGAACAACACCTCCATACGTTAGATGATAGACGCTGTCTAGCCCAGTGGTTCTCAACCTTTTTACCACTGTGGGATGCATCCAATGCTACCTGTATGGCCCTGAGAATGTCACATTGGCCGCAGCTCTGTGCCGATTGGGCCACAGGTTGAGAACCACTGGTCTAGCTTTTTTTGAACAGGACTGAACAGTTTCATGCTTCGTGTCGCCTGTTCCTATCATATGCGGACCTCATGAAGGGTCAAGCAGTCTCTGTGCAGACTATCTCTAGATGGATAACGTCTTGTATCAAGACTGCGTATGAGACAGTGTCGGCTACACCACTTCAGCAGATATGGGCACATTCAGTGAGAGCACAGGCAACGTTGGTGACATTCCTCAATGACATTTCCATATTGGACATTTGTAGGGTGGCCACATAGTCATCCGTACATACATTTACAGACAATTACGTGATCTCTGCTTCTTCCAGAGCAGATGTTAATGTCGGAAGAGCAGTCCTTACTCAGGTAACATCCGAAACCCACCTACAGATGGAAGTACTACTCGCTAGTCACCTACTTGGAATATACATCTGCATCTACTCAAAGAAAAGAAACTGTTACTTATGGTATCTGTGGTTCTTTGAGATGTGATGCAGACATGTATTCCATGACCCATCCTCAATCCCTTCTGTATCAGTCTTCCCCTGGACATTTGGTACAAAGGAACTGAGTGGGGTCTGGCAGCACTGCCTCATATAGCCAGGGGAGGGGCTAAAGGCATGAGGTCCAAGCATGCCCCTCTACAGGTACTACTAGGCAAAAGTCTCCGGTGAGCAGGGCGCATACTCCCATATTTGGAATACACATCTGCATCACATCTCGAAGAACCATAGTTACAGTAGGTAACGGATCCCAGTCTCTTATACCATGCCCATCACCACAGTATCTGATGGAAAAAGGAGGGTACAGATTGAGATATGATAGATGTGTGTGCACCATTAGATGGGGAGAAGAAAGGTAGTGTGAGGAGCTTGGGATACTGTGCGAAAATAGAAGTACAGAAAAGGCAAAACCAAAAACTCAGAAGGAGAACAAGAGATGCAAGAAATAAGTTGACTTGAAATGGAGTAATAAATCCCCCCCCCCCAAAATTCCCAGGTCTGTGTTGTGTCAGGAAAATTACTATAAGAGGTCATGGGGGCAGTAAGGATGACTCTAAAATAGAGGGCTAAATACTATTTGTCTTCACATCTTTCCCTTTACTGTCACGTATTCTAGTTTTTCATTTTGAAAATAAGGCAGGACTTGACAAACTGGTGAAATGAGGGAAAAAGAATTAGACACGTACGTGACAAAATGGTCTCTTTCCAAACTCTGATCATTGCGGGTATCAGGACATCCACTATTATACCAGATACTGCTTTTTCTTGCCACCTACTTGTTTGCCTCTTTGCCGTGAGGGGAGCATTCAGTGTTTTTCTAATGGTCTCAGGATATGTCCTACTTGTGTCTTCTAACTCAGCAGTTCCTGCCTGCAGTATTACATGGATATTTAAATTGCATCCCAAATTTTGGCCATTTTCGTAGATCAGAGTTCCTCCCAGGACTGCTTTTCTCTTTGTCAAGGAGACTGGCTTACTTGCCACAGACTGGTAACAGTTAATTACAAAAAACAACTAATTGTAAGCCTTTTCATCAACACCTACTTTCCTTCCTACTACCTCGGCCTCTTATGTTCCTGGTCCAGTACTTGAAATATTACACTGCTGGAATAGGGAAGTTTGAGGTTATATGTCTACATGATTGACAGCACTTTATTTTGGTTCTGATGTCTGAAGCCAAATTATCAATGGTGTTAACTTGCCTGATGTGGTTAGAGTGAAGGACTAGAAAAAAGTAAATAGTTGATTCTTGCTTAAAAACATGTGTATGCTATTAATGTGTTTTTGTTGTATAGAGCCAAACTTGGAATGCCCCAATTTTTAAGTCCTGAAGCACAGAGTCTTCTGCGAATGCTCTTCAAACGAAACCCTGCAAACAGATTAGGTAAAATACTCAGACAAAAATAATTATTTCCGCTAGTAGTTCTTCACAGTAAATAAACTATTCACAGCGTTTTTTCCCTTTTTTTATAATAGGGGCAGGTCCAGATGGAGTTGAAGAAATTAAGAGGCATTTATTTTTCTCCACAATAGACTGGAATGTGAGTACTTTAGTAAAAGAGCTTCTTTATAAGGAAATTATAATCGTTATAATAATTTTTAATTCACTTTCACCACTGCCTTCTCTTTAGAAATTATACAGAAGAGAAATTCATCCACCTTTTAAACCTGCAACTGGCAGGCCAGAGGATACATTTTATTTTGATCCTGAATTTACAGCAAAAACACCGAAAGGTGAGAGAATAATTAACTGTAATTTAAGTATTCAAAAGTAGAAGAAACTTTCAGCCATTTTAATGTTCATAAATTGTCTTCTATCTGGTTAGCTTTGACTGACTACATTATATGAAAGATTTTATATAAGCCTGTAGGTGATATGAATGGCACTTCATTACTTGTGCATTTGTATATTGAGGATGCAAAAATACTTTATGTAATTAACAATCTCCAAACCGGTTTATAGTGTGAAATTATTTTCCAGTGTTAAAACTATGATTTTATGCTCATTTTATTCAGTGCATATTAGGACTACTGATTACTTACTGCTTTGGGATTTTTTGAATAAATTGGAAAGAAGTCTTCCTGAAGACATTTGTTCTGTTTTTCAGATTCACCTGGTATTCCACCTAGTGCTAATGCACATCAGCTTTTTCGGGGATTCAGTTTTGTTGCTATTGCATCAGATGATGAAAGCCAGGCAATGCAGACTGTTGGGGTTCATTCAATTGTTCAGGTGAGTGCAATTACTGAAGAATAAACATAATGAATGAAAACAAATTATTTAAAAATGAGTTGTCCTTTGCATAAAATAAGATGTAGCTTTATGTCATGCCTTTCATAAACAAGATACCTGAAAACATTTTATAATAATTAGACTGATATTAATAGTACTGTAAGACTGGGGTTTATCCTCTGTTGTTCTTTGTAAAGCGTCATGAAAACTTCATCAAATAAAGACAAGAAAAATACACCTCAAATTATTTTATCCAAAGAACAGCACCTCTGACAGTGCCGAACCTACTGCTTCTATACATTGTGTGTGATCAGGCATGGGTTTTGACCCCTGAAAAGCAAGCAATTTAGCATCTGAGCCATAATGACTGCTCAAATATCTGAATAATCCAGGCTTAACATTTTGAAAATGTTTTACATTTTCTTTATAAAGTCAATCTTTTTTTTTTTAATTGCATGTAGATCATTTTCTTCTGTGTTATAGGATAAACGTTGGGTTCATACTATGCAGCAAAACCCTTCTGAAATATGACTTGAAACTAGAATGTAGAGATGGTTTGGATTGCCATTTATTTTAAATCCTGTCAATTATGAGTATAGAGATGATCCCTGCCCTTCCTCCCTCTGCGTGCGCGCGTGCGCACACACTCTCTTAAAAAAAAAATATAAAGAATTATGCCAGTCTAAAATACTTCTTGAACACTTTACATGTTGTCTGACAACTACCCTAGTGTGTCAGGGTGCACAGGAACTTTTGGTTTCCTAATAGAATTGGGAGAACAGATTAAACACAGACTCTCTCACATTAATGATTGTGACGTTTTTACTTCTGAAAGTAGTTCACTTGGCCTGTTAGCTGAAAAATGCTGTTTCTATATGCTCTGTTGTTGCTACGGCACATTTTTGAACAATTAAACTCTGGTTAGAGACATCATTCCATGATCTGGGGAAGGACAACATGAAGCTGGAGTTAGGGGAGAAGTATGCATCATGCTCCTTTTCTAAAATTTAGAATTTATAAGGTTAGCATGGGACTGTTATTTCATTGTTGGAGAGTGTGTGGAAAAAGGAGAGATATGAAGCAGTATGAGGTCCTGCAGCCAATAGTTATGGGGCCAACAGCATGGGAGAAATAGCAGATGTGTTTGTAGGAAAAGAAGACTAAGTGGGTATAAAAGAAAGTGACAGGCCCAAGTAGGATTTTTAAGTAAAAACTTTATTTCTACCACCTACTTCCATTAATTTTTTCTTCACATACATTTGGAAAATATATTTAATTGCTGAAAACTTTTCACTTGTTTGTATAGGAAGTTAACATACTTCTGATACAAAATGATATCATGTATGCTGCTTTCATAGACAATTTGCAACCATCTGAGGCCTGGTCTACACTAGGCGTTTAAACCGGTTTTAGGAGCGTAAAACCGATTTAACGCCACAACCGTCCACACTAGGAGGCACCATATATCGATTTTAATGGCTCTTTAAACCGGTTTCTGTACTCCTCCCTAACGAGAGGAGTAACGCTAGTATCGGTATTAACATATCGGATTAGGGTTAGTGTGGACGCTGATCGACGGTATTGGCCTCCGGGAGCTATCCCACAGTGCAGCAGTGACCGCTCTGGACCGCAATCTGAACTCGGATGCAGTGCTCAGGTAGACAGGAAAAGCCCCGCGAACTTTTGAATATTTCCTGTTTGCCCAGCGTGGAGCTCCGATCAGCACGGGTGACGATGCAGTCCGAAATCAAAATAAAAAAAGAGCTCCAGCACGGACCATGCGGATGTGATCGCTGTAAGGGCAGGCAAATCCGTTCTATCAGCGCTCCGTTACAGAAGATGAAATTCAGAATCCTTTTTAAAAAATCTCCAGACAGACGCCATAGCAGGGACTCTGCGCACTGCAGCGTGACAAGCGTAACGGAAAGCCAAAGAATCAAATGGACGCTCATGGACTGGAGGACTGAAGCTATCCCACAGTTCCTGCAGCCTCCGAAAAGTATTTGCATTCTTGGCTGAGCTCCAAATGCTTCTAGGGTCAAACACAGTGTCCCCGGTGGGTCACGGCATAGCTTGGCAATCTACTCACCCCCCCACCCACCCACCCCCAGAAGCGAAAGGGAAAACAATCCTCTGACTCTTTTACATGTCACCCTATCTTTACTGAATGCTGCAGATAGACACGATGCTGCAGCCGTCAACACCAACATCCTCACTCCCCCCCTGCCATGGGTGGCTGATGGTACAAAAGGACTGGTAACCGTCCTCGTCATCAGCCTATTGGCACATGGGGCATTAACCATGCTGACTAGCATCCGTCAGGTCGATCAAGGGCTCCTGACCCTAATTTTTTATGGTGGATGGTGGATGGTGCAGTATGGCTGGTAACCATCGTCATCATAGCAAGAGGGGGCTGAGCTCCATCAGCCCCCACCCTTCATGTGTAAAGAACAGATTAAGTTGCCCCTGGACTAGCAGCTTCTCTCCTACACACTGCTTAATGTCCTGTCTTGACTATCATAGCAGCTGGAGGCTGCCTTGCACTCATTTCTCACTAACAAGTCACCATGTCTTTTTATTCCTTCATTCTTTATTACTTCATCACACAAGTGGGGGGACAATGCTACGGTAGCCCAGAAAGGCTGGGGGAAGAACGGAATCAACAGGTGGGGTTGTTACAGGAGCACCCCCTGTGAATAGCATACAGATCATAGTTTCTGCAGGATCTGACACAGAGCAGCTGTGCTCTCTGGTTCTATGATACAGTGGTTATCTAGTACACTTGCCTATATTCTAGGCAGGACTGATTCTATTTTTAGATACCAAAAAGGAGGGATTGACTCAGGGAGTCATTCCCAATTTTGGCTTTTGCGCCCCTGGCTAAGAGCAGCCAGGGGCACTTATGACAGCAGCAAATGGTACAAAAGGACTGGTAGCCATAATCATCCTCACCAGTTCCAATTTTTGGAAGGGTTTGGATGGTGCAGTATGACTGGTAACCATCTCTGCTGTCATGCAAAAGCATGCTTCTGTGTAGCGCTGCCGAATCGCCTCTGTGAGCGGCATCTAGTACACATACGGTGAGAGTCACAACAAAAGGCAAAACAAGCTCCATGATTGCCATGCTTTGGCATCTGCCAGGGCAATCCAGGGGAAAAAGGCGCGAAATGCTTGTCTGCCGTTGCTTTCCCAGAGGAAGGAGTGACTAACGACATTTACCCAGAACCACCCGCGACAATGATTTTTGCCCCATCAGGCACTGGGATCTCAACCCGGAAGTTCCAAGGGGCGGGGGAGGCTGCGGGAACTATGGGATAGCTAGGGAATAGCTACCCACAGTGCAACGCTCCAGAATCCGACGCTAGCCTCGGACCGCGGATGCACACCACCGAATTAATGTGTTTAGTGTGGCCGCGCGCACTCGATTTTATAAAATCTGTTTTACAAAACCGGTTTATGCAAATTCGGAATAGTCCCGTAGTGTAGACGTACCCTGAGAGTTCTTTAAAGTGATTGATCAAAATGTGGACACGTCTTGTGTTCTCTGTCTAACTATAGCTTTTTTACAACATCTAGAATGCTCATAAGTTTATTTGCGCACACTATATACTTCTGGTGTTTAGTGGAGAGGATTTGTGGATATTCATGTACCCATCGAATCATATTCATAGATTGTGGGGCCAGATCATCTAGTCTTACCTGCAAGGTTATAGAATTTCCCCAAATAATTCCTAGTGCATACCTTTTTGAAAAACATCCAATCTTGATTTAAAAGTTGTCAGTGATGGAGAATCCACCATGACTGTTGGTAAATTGTTCCAATTTAGACAACGATTTGTTTGTAACATGAATTTTAAACTGATAATGTCCCTTTAATTTATCAGTCTCAAGGGATTTGGATACAAGTATGAAAATCACCGCATAAACTATAGCTACATTTGGTATTTGTGGTTGGCTCATACGTGGACAATGACTTGATTTTCATAAACCGTCATTTCCTCAATTTGCTTCAGAAAAAACTTGTGGAATTTGCCCATATAAAGGGTGTACACTGTCAAGAAACTTAAACTGAAGAGAGTGGAATATGGATTGGAAGAGATTTTCTTCAAAGGGAAACTAAAGAAGGTTGAGGGGAGGAAAGAGAAGAAAACATTGATTATTTTCAGTAGCTGCAAATGTAATTTGTAAAGTTTAAAATCATTTTTAATTGGGATAAATTCAGAGGGGGCTGAGCAAATAGGAGCAGGCACTATACAAATTGTCATTGACTAGCTCCTGTGTATCCTCAACTGCTGTTGATTTTAGATGTGTTGTAACCACTTGCCAAATCCATTTGAGTCAATTTTCTGGCAAATGCCAGCTTCACAGAAAACTTTATTTTTAAAGTCAATCTTAAAACCAGTTTGCTATCTTGGTGGGGTGGGGAGTTTAATAGAGTTGTGGCCATGTAGTCTCTTGGAGTTTATGCTGCTTATTGCCCTTCAGTCCTGAATCTCTGCCAACAGTTTTTCTGCAACTTCTGCTGTGCTCTCTTTTCTTTGCACAAACTTGCAGATGGAGTTCTCGGTACTGCTTCCTCTTCTTGTAAACATTTCTCAAAACTTCTCTGCTCCCTTTCCTCTGTACCCCTTCAACCACTTCCTCATTCTTATTTCCCTTTTGCATGTGTGCAGGATACCCAGATGGCTTCCTGCTAAAGTCAGGCATCCTTTGTATAAACTCTCCTATTGCTTCCCTGTATCAAAGTGCCATTTCCTTACCATGCAAAACAGGCTGACAGTCAGTCATTCTGCCTTTTATCCCCATACTCAGATGACACTTCTACTTCCATTCCTATTGATGCTTGCAATTCCCAGTGAATTTGATTGTATTCACTGTGTCTAAATTTCTCATACTGAGCACTGCATTTGGGAAAAAAAATTACTTTATTTTACCATTCATATTTTGGCAAATGAGACCAGAAAAAATGGTATTTATTAAGATTAATGGGAAGACTTCTGATCTGTTTTCTGTTTCATATTATTTGTTTAAATTAATAGAGCAGGAATCCCAAATGTAGACTTGTCATAGAATGATATGCTATAAATGGATGGGATTTATATTATTTATAATATATTATTCAAAAAGATGGTTATGGGATTTTGAAAAGATTTTGACCTAACAAGATTATCAATTAACAAATGTTTCTAGTTCCAATTGATTTGTAATGTAGATGATGATGTATATTTTTAAAGTAATCATCAATTAATAATATTATTTTGGTAGCAGTTGCACAGGAACAGCATTCAGTTTACTGATGGATATGAAGTAAAAGAAGACATTGGGGTTGGTTCTTATTCTATCTGCAAGAGATGTATACATAAAGCTACAAATATGGAATATGCAGTTAAGGTAACCACTGTTAAAAAAAAAACTCTTAATTGCTAACAAAATCATATTTTCAGAATTTACAGTCTCATAGGTCAATGTTTCCTTAAATGTAACTACCATAAACAAAATAGCAAATTGTTTTCTTCTTAAATGAATAGAAAAAATTGTGAATGCAAATGTCACATATTCATTAAATGTCATGTTTTGTTGCTATTTTATTTTTTTAAGTGTTCCCCATGAAACACCTATCTAACTCTATTACATGTATGCTTCTGGAAGAGAATATACGCCAAAGAGACTGCATTACTAAGCATTATTACTAAGTATATTATTACTAAGCATTATATACAAAAATGACAATGATTAGATTAATTTAAATGTAATTGTTCCTTTTAGTTCCAAAGTAGATATATAGATGATCCCATAAATCCCTGTTCCTAGCTGTGCTGGTTGTGTAGATTAGTACCATTGCCATTTTTTTTTCCAGAGGGAACCTCAACTCTGGAAAACCTCAACTCTGCATTTCCTTGCTTTTTGTTAGTTTAACTCATTAATATTTTAACGTTTATTTAAAAGCACTAAGGGAAGCTAAGTGAATCAGATCTAAATTTCAAAAATGTTCCAGTAATGAATAAAGGGCAATAAAATTTGCCTTGCCGATGAGGAAATCTGTGTAAATGGCAAAGCAGGAACAGAGTTTGGCAAATTTTTTAAAACTTTTTAAAAATCTGTTATATTTTGACGCAATTTACCTTTTAGAATTATAGAACCATTCAGACATATGGACAGAATTGTTCAGTTTGGTTTCACACTCATATAGTCTGATATACAGGCTACTCACAAGGAATCCTTGAATTCCAATGGAGGTATTTGTTTACTTGCCAGCAGTCTGGTTTTAGTCATAAACTAGATACATTTTCTGTAAAATAAGACGCAAGATCATTTGTGGGGGGAAGTACATAAACAAATTATCTTTCATAATTTGAATGCATTGAATCTGAAATAAATGATTACCAAGCTGAATTTTGAATATTTCACTTTCTAAATTAAGTTCAAAATTTAAGTAAAATTTGGAAAAAAAAATGTATTTTGTCTGTGGTTTTTATTCCAGTAAAAACAGCTACTATATTTCCAACTCATTGTTTAAAAAAACATAATTTAACAGTTCCTACGTGTGTGACAGACTCCTTGCATTTAAAGGCCCCAGTGCAGCATTTCTGCTGCAACAGCATTGTGATAATGCACCCTTTGAAACATCCATTGGTAGCAATTTCTGCACAGCTGTCAAGGATTCGCTCCAGTGACATTAGACTGGGTACCAGTTCTCCATTGTGTTTGGTCCAACCCATATTCTCTGGTGAGAGTAGTGGGATTGTTGCAGTTCGCCTGACTCCACTTGAAAGTGAGCTCTTTGGATGTTGCAGCGCAATGCATTGCTTGTTAGGGTCCATGCCTCTAGTGATTGACACTTGGAGAACAATATCACTGTGCCTTGTTGCAGCTCTCCCCATCAGATAAATTGTACATGTTGCAGATCAATTTTTCTGCTGAAATGATTGATTCATTTTGGGGATCATCCTTCTCTCAGTTTCTTTGAAGTCCATGTTTTTCCATGGATACTGTCCAAGCAGTTTTCTTGCTGTGGCCAGCAATATGGGAAAGAGTATAACAGCCTGTCAGAACATGGAAGGAGAATATTGTTTCTATATCTGCTTGAGGAAACACAGGCAAAAGCTTCTCTTAAATAGTATGCACAGGAATGGTTTTTGAGTTTTTTTTTGGTGTTCCAGCCTTCATCCACAACTTGCTGCAAGGCGTTTTGTCATCGTGTGCCACTAACAGACGTGTGGTTAGTGTTGTGTTGACGTGTGGTTGGAACCTTCCACAACCCAGTTACCTCTGTAGAACTCTTCAAGTACTTCCAGAGGGGGCTGGTTCATTTCTGCTAAGTACATAGATCCCCATCAATCATAATTTGTGTATTCATATTGGTGAAAGAACAGAAGCATTCTTTTGAAGGCATACAGATGAAGCTCCCAAATTCCATCTCATTGAGCTCTGGGGCAGAGTAGGAGGATACACACATACTACCACCAGTACTGCAAATTGGGATGGTTGTCCATGTTGCTCAGCACAAATGATAGCGTCTTGTCACAGAAACTCGCAGATGACAGAATAGACAGTAGGTTATTGTAATCTTCCTTAGCGTCCAATTTTGAAACATCCAGGAGCTTCTCTTTGAGTTTTTTATTGTGTTGCTATAGATAGCTCAGAAGTTGTGGTAATAAGAGTTGCCACACTGCCGTGTAGAGTGATCTTGTAAGCATGAGTGGCTTTTGCATAATTTTTACCAGAAATTACATGCTCTGTCATTTGTCCACCTGAAATTCCATTTTCAGTCTACATGCTCAACAGTCCAGAATCCTGTGTATGCTGCTCCCAGCATTTTTAGGAAGTTCACTGATATATGTAGACAACCTAAGCATGTAATCAGGATATCTTTACATTCTGGTAAAGTCCATTTTAGGTCCATCAGAGCAGGGAAGAGTGCTCGATCAACATGTTTCTGTTGAAAATAATTAGGGCTGTCGATTAATCGCAATTAATTCTCACAATTAACTAAAAAAATTAATTGTGATTAATCGCACTGTTAAACAATAAAATGCCAACTGAAATTTATTAAATATTTTGGATGTTTTTCTACATTTTCAGATATATCTATTTCAATTACAACACAGAATACAAAGTGTACAGTGCTCTCACTTTGTTGTTTTTATTAGAAATATTTGCACTGTAAAAATGATAAATCATTTTTCAATTCACCTCATACAAGTACTGTAGTGCAATCTCTTTATCATGAAAGTGCAACTTACAGTTATAGGTTTTTTGTTACATAACTGCACTCAAAAACAAAACAATGTAAAACTTTAGAGCCTACAAGTCCACTCAGTCCTACTTCTTGTTCAGCCATTTGCTAAGAGAAATGTCTATTTACCTTCATGGGAGATAACACTGCCCACTTCTAATTACATCGTCACCTGAAAGTGAGAACAGGCATTCGCATGACACTGTTGTAGCAGGCATCACAAGAGATTTATGTGCCAGATACGCTTAAGATTCATATGCCTCTTCATTCTTCGGCCATCGTTCCAGAGGACATGCTTCCATGCCAATGACACTTGTTAAAAAACAATGCATTAATTAAATTTGTGGCTGAACTCCTTGGGGGAGAATTGTATGTCTCCTGCTCTGTTTTACCTGCATTCTGCCATATATTTCATGTGCTGGGTCATCATCCGAGACTGCTATAACATGTTGTTTTAAGAACACTTTCACTGCAAATTTGACAAAATGCAAAGAAGATACCAATGTGAAATTTCTAAAGATAGCTACAGCGCTCTACCCAAGGTTTAAGAATCTGAAGTGCCAAGTTCCAAAATCTGAGAGGGATGAGGTGTGGAGCATGCTTTCAGAAGTCTTAAAAGAGCAACACTCCAATGCAGAAACTACAGAACCCAAACCACCAAAAAAAAAATCAACTTTCTGCCGTTGGCATCTGACTCACAATGAAGAAAATGAACATCCGTTGGTCTACACTGCTTTGGATAGTTATCAAGTAGAACTCGTCATTAACATGGACGCATGTCTCCTGGAATGGTGGTTGAAGCATGAAGGACATATGAATCCTACATTTGTAAGTTCACCTTTCATGATAGAGATTTCACTACAATACTTGTATTAGGTGAATTGAAAAATACGATTTCTTTTTACAGTAAAAATATTTGTAATCAAATAAAGTGAGCACTGTACACTTTGTATTCTGTTGTAATTGAAGTCAATATATTTGAAAATGTAGAAAACATCCAATATTTAAATAAATGGTATTCTATTATTGTGTAACAGCGCGATTAATCACAATTCATTTTTTTAATTGCTTGACAGTACTAAAAATATGTTACTTGTGCAGATTTTTTTACCACAGTATTCAGTGTATCAACTTCATGAGCCGGGGACCAAATGATAGGCATGTAGCTGTATTCAGTTAATGGTGAGTTATTGTTGTTGTGCTTTTCATTAAAACTTGGCCAGTCAGATTTTGTATTTTCAAATTGACATTTGTGGGAAAGTGCCATATCCTGCACTTGTGTCTTCAAATCTGACTGGCAGTCATTAAACCATCTGCCAGGACATCTTCATTGAATTTTGGTTCTGCTGTACTTTCTGTGATATTAGTAGGAAAGATATTTAATATCTCTCCTGTACTTTCTGTTTATTTTTTTAAGTTAACAATGGTAGCCATGTTCTTTTTTGTTTTTACTTATCTTAGAGTACAAAATTCAGCTTGGTAAACATCATTTTCAGATTCAGCACATTCAGGTTATGAAAGAAAACATTTTACCAACTTTTCCCCAGAAATGCTTTCTGTTTCATTAATATCAATTTACCTGGGAATTTGGTCTACTCTATCAGGAGTAGATGTGACTTTTTGTGCTTGGGTTACCAGGTAGCTTTCCCTCTCCTGAATAGCTGGGACAGAGCAATGTTTGCACTACTGTTCCTTCTCCAAGCCCTTAGGGACTGTTGTTCAGACTGCCTCATCTCCTTCTCTGTTGCTATTACTATCTGCTGCCTCTGCTGGAGCTCCTCTTCTCCAAGAAGTAGAGAGAAAGCATGAGGAAGGAAGGCAGCGGAGTGTGCAGGGGGAAAGAAGGATTCAGCTAGAAGCAATAACTTCAAAACCTCATGCAGGAAAGGGATAAGAGATAAAAAGGAGGAGACGACATTGGGGTAAACCTCACAACTCAGGTGGAAGGGAGGAAAGGAAGTAGTGCATCATGAGGAGGAGCAGGCTTATCTTCTTCAGTGGCAAATGGCAAAACTGAACCTACCAGACATTCTCAATTATACCAAATGTGAGTAGCAAGTCATTAGGCTTCCCCCCAAGAAGACAAAAGGTAGGGGAAAACAGTGCTTGTTAAAAGAGGGATGGTTGGTGTAGGGCAATGTCATAGGTTTTGATAGATTCAAATAAGCATCTGATGCTTAACTGAAAACCCCAGGGGATTTCCCTTTTTCTGGTTTCACATGTCTTGTATCTTCTTGTGCTGCACCTGGGGCTAGATCCACAAAAGAGTTTAGGTGCCTAAGTCCAACATGAAGGCATCACTGAGATCCTCAAAACTCCCACTCAGCTGCTGCCTAACTCTGTAGACACTTAGTCCCTAGGTGCCTAAATTTCCACTATTAAAGCCCCCTAGGTACTTAAATAACAGTGTAGATGGTGAGGAGCTGCTTAGGTGAATAGAGTACAGATACACCAGAATGCTAGGGTATATACCCTACACTCTCTCTACATCCCCCAGCAGTGCTTCCTATGTCTACTGGGTTTTTTTTAGCAGTATAGTGTCCCTCTGCCTCCCTTTGGCAGAGCTTTTCCCTGTTGCAGCAAAAGTCTCTGATCATGGGGAGGCAGTAGAAAAAGGCTTTGGGAGCTCCCTGCTGCTGGAGTCTTTCCCTGCTGCAGCAAAAGGCTCTGGCAGCAGGGAGCTGCCAGAGTTTTCTCTGCTGCCTCCCCACAGCCAGTGTCTGTCTTTGCTGCAGTGAAAGGTTCCAGCAGTGGGGAGCTGCCAGAACCTTTCCTTACTGCAGCCTGCTGCTTCCCCCTGGTGGAACCTTTCACTGTTGCATGTAGTTATGCAATGCAATGTGGACACAGCCTGCTTTTCACTATCACATGTAGCTTCACATACCTTATGTGGTGCCACCACTGTAAACAAGGCCTACGTTTCTGCCAGGGTGCATGCACCAAGCCCTAGTATGATCCTCAAACTAGATGCTGCCCTTCTTTCTTACGTGTGGGGTTTAATCCAGTAGGCATGCTCAGATCAGGTTTAAACACACAAAAAACAGGAGGTAGTGGTTGTGGTGGTGCCATCCTTATAACTTATAGCCCAGTGGTTAGGATGATACTCTGGAATGTGGGAGACATGGACACAAATCCTGCCTCTGCCTGAGGTGGAGCAGGGATATGAACATGGGTCTCTCCCCTCCCATGAGAGTGCTCTAACCACTGAGCTATAGAACCACCCACTCACTCTTTGGCTCAGTGTATATTCAGTTATTTGTATACAGTGGAAACTTAAAGCTTCAATAGAGAGACTGAGAGACCCCCTGCACCCCAAAATTCCCTAGAGCCCAGTGGATAGAGTACTCTTGTAGGAGGGCGAAAACCCGAGTTCAGATCCCTTCTCTACATCAGGCAGAGAAATTTAACCTGGGTCTCCCACATCCTAGGTGAATGCCCTAACCACAGATCTAAAACTTATCAGGGGATAGGTGGGGCAGTACTACCACCTTCGCTGGTGTTTGTTGCAAGGAACAGCTTGGACACCTAACTAGGAGAAAGTGCATGGCTGAGAATCCCCCAACAGAGATAGGCACCTCCCTGCAGCCTGGAGTTAGGTGCCTAACTCACTTTGAGGGGTGAGCTTAGGACCTACCCTTCTCCTCAGCATTTTTATTGACTAACTTAGGTGGTTCCATACTCAACGTCCTGGCTTATGTGGATCCCGTTCTTAGGTGCCTGTCTTTCCTCATGAATTGTATAGGGAGTGTAGGTAGCTAACTCAGGGCTGTGGATCCCACTGGGTGACAGGGTGCCTAAAATTAAGTCCCTTTGTAGATCTAGCCCCAAGTGCCTAGTTGGAGACAGCCATACTAAATCAGTCCAGGAATGTCATCCATCCAGGATTCAGTAACACATGCAAAGTCAGGGGCTTTATGCTTTATTAAGTGGATGGTTAAAGTATTATTTATTGCCATCTTCACATTAATGAGTGTGACCTGAAGAATCACCAGCATCCTATCCACCTGAAGAATTTTCCACATTCTTCCAAAAGATTTTTTCCTCTCTCAAGGAACCAAGTCTTGATTGTAGCCAACATCCCTGTAAACATTGGTGAGGAAGGTTGTGTATTTGTACAAATGAAAACATCTGTCTATCTTCAGTGTTTAGAAAATATTTATTCTTACAAACTTGCTTGGTCTTCTAGATTATTGACAAGAGCAAAAGAGATCCAACAGAGGAAATTGAAATCCTACTGCGCTATGGACAGCATCCAAATATTATTACCCTTAAAGATGTAAGTAGACACCAAAAGATTCATTCTTTGATTGGATATTATAAAAAATGTTTTCACTCTTCATTTTGTATCTGTCAAAGAACAACATGCATGTTTTAGATGTATCTAAAAATACTTCTTTGTCTAATATAAAGAGTAAAATGGTACAATTTCAAATGTCTTAATATGCTTTTGCCAATATCCAATTTTAAACTAAAATAGGTAATTATTAAAAATAGTCATTTTTATTTGAGGTACTCAACATAGTAGATTGTGATTAATATTTTATTGTATATTAATAAACTATCTGAAATTGCTAGTTAAAAGAAAAATGTCACTGTATAATGTAAAAGAGACAAGATGAAGGGAAGGGATAGGAGGGAAAGTTAATAAAAGTCCAGTGGTCATTCAAAAACACTTCGGGGTGTAGAAGTAATTAGGTGTTCTTCAAAGTGGGAAGAGATGAACTAGTATGGATTTATGTGGGAGTAGGTTCTGTTCCATCTAGGTTCTTATACCATGCCATAGTATAGTGGCACACACATGGCCCAGTCCAACAGAGACATGACTGTCTGCCAACCTAAGGCACGATGGTGCGATCCCTAGATGATATTTGGTATTCAGTGTAAAGAATGTAGAGTGGGTATAATATCTTCACAGTTGCTTAATCCAGTGAACAGATTTGCTGTTATGGTCTGAACAATCTGCAAGCGATAAAGAAACCTTGCTGTAAGCCCATTGAAGAGGGAACTACAATAAGTGAGCCATGTGGTGACAAGGAAATGTACACAGGTGAACGGTAATTGGGATAAAATGCAACATGGTTTTACACAAGGTAGATCATGCAGGACCAACCAGATCTCCTTCTTTGAGAAGATAACTGATTTTTTAGATGAAGGAAATGTAGTAGATCTAATCTACCTGGATTTCAGTAAGGCCTTTGTTCCAGTTCAGCACAGAGGAAAGTGGTTTTATTCAAGTATTTTCAGGGTCCAGGAAAGAATGGGGGATGTAAACAGCTATTAGATCTTAGATGTCTGAACAACTATGTGAAACAGCAGAAATTCAGCATGATGATCCTCACAGCTATAATCCCCTCTCATTTCTGCGGATTGGTTTGTGACTGTCAAGATGCCAATTTTCATGTTGCAGTTCACTGAGGTTTCTTCATTTTTGTAGTCAGCCACGGCCAGAAGGATATTCTCAGAGATCATGGTAGTTGTAGCTGACCACCGTCATTTAGAGATAATTGTCTTCCCTTACCTCAACGTTCGGTTGTTCAGGTCTTACCCGGGGTTCTTTCAACCCAAAGATCTTGGTAACTTTTACTCTGCGAGGTGATGTCAGGAAATAAATCAGGGGAGACATGGCCATCTGACCGATAGATGGCTGGCACAAACAGGACAACATGAGTGCTTTCACTTAAAGCTAAACTTTACAGTCTCAAGCACTTACACACGTCCGCAACAAGATTCGTAAAACACCCCCAACCCTTGATAATTACTAAAGCTGAATGTGGCTTTCGAGTGACACAGTGGCAGGCTTACGGTGGCCAAATCTTACATCTTGCGGTCCCCTCCGGCAGACTGATCCAGAGGGAGAGTCCAAAGAGAGTCCCCAAACGAGTCCAACTATCTCAAGCTTTTCCCCTTATTTATACATTAGTAATAGAATGACATGTCCCTTAAAGAAACCTTGTTAAGTAATGCATCCGACGAAGTGGGTATTCACCCTTGAAAGCTCATGCTCCAATACGTCTGTTAGTCTAATAGGTGCCACAGGACTCTTTGCTGCTTTTACAGATCCAGACTAACACGGCTACCTCTCTACTTGTTAAGTAAGCAATTTCAAGGATCCAGCAAGAGGTTCCTTCTGATTGATTAACCAGGTGTGGGTTTTTCCAGAGTCTGCGGCCTTGAGACCCCAATAGACATTCCTGAGGGTACATCCTGCTCTTTTAAAATGCATGTATCAGCAACTTCAACACAATTCTTATCAGGAAGGGTGCGGGGTCAAGCTGCCCTTGCTGTGGCACCCAGAACCCCCTCCCCTCCTGCCTTGGTCAAGCTGAGATTGCTGAATGGCCAGTTTACAGCTTGCTGACTAGGCCACCTTTAACAATAAGCCATAGTGGTTTTAGGCATTTTACTGGTTTGCCAAAGTCTCCCCCTACACAGGGGCCAATCTTATCCAGAGCTATGGTCAGCAATAGAAAGAATAATCTTGTTATTCCACAGACTAGCCCTCCAACTAAATCTTGAGAAGTGTGCTTTGACACCAGTGCTGCAGATAGATTTCATAGCAGCTTCTCTGGATGTGGTGACAGGCAGTGCTTACCTAACTACCAGCAGATTTCTCACTCAAAAGACACTCATCTAAGGGATTCAGCTCAGCCCTGAAACCTCAGTAAGGAATGGTCTTCAGCTATTGGGGCATGTGTCATCATGTGTTGTAATTCAAAATGCCAGGTTACATCTTCAGTACCTTCAGTGATGACTCAGGATAGTCTATATATCAAATAAGCACAGTCTGAACAAACAGGTGTCTACCCAAGTGGCTTCTGCAGTCACTTAGCTGGTGAAAGGACCCTTCCAAGGACTGCAGGAGTCCAGTTTATTGAGAAGTCTCTTACCATCATGGCAACATCAGATGCTTCCCCTTTCAGTTGGGGGGCACATTTGGGGCCTCAGTTCAGGGCAAATGGTCATCCCAAGAACAGTTTCTCCATGTCAAACTTCTAGAAATGAGAGCAGCCAGCAATGCTTGCTTTCACTTCCTTTCTCTGAGCAGATCCAGTTCAGTCAAGATCATGACAGACAATATAGCCTGCATGTTTTATATCAGTTGTCAGGGAGGGGCATGTTTTTCCTTCACTCTGTGCCAAAATGATAAAACTCTGGAATTGGTGCATAGCCAGACAGGTAGTCTCTCAGCTTCTTACCTTCTAGTTGTTCAAAACACCATGGCCAACAACCTGCGCAGGCACTTCTCCCAAAATTACAAATGGGATCCAGACTCAGAAGCTCTCAACAACATATTCTTAACTTGGGGATTTCAGAGGTAGACCTTTTTGCAGTTACCGTCGACATAAAAGTGCAAGAAATTTTGCTCAAGCATGACCCTCAGTCACTGGGCCTTCCTCCTCTTGTGGACAAGAGGCCTTCTTTATGCATATCCACCAACACCATTACTTTTGAAAGTACTGAACAAAATCAAACAAGACAAGTCCCATGGTCATTTTAATTGCACCAAGATGAGTTTGGTATCCTTACCTCATTTGACTTGCTTCTCATCTACCAATGAGACTTCCAACCCATTACTGTCTGTTGTCTCAGCATGCTGGTCAGATGCTTCACCCCAATCTAGAAATTCTGAGACTTTAGGTGTGGTACACCACTTGTATACCCATCAGCAAGTGTCTCCCATTCACTCTTCTCTTTCCACCATCCTTGACTAACTGTTGGAATTAAAGACATCAGCTCTCACTATGAGTTCTGTCAAGGTTCACTTGGTGGCTATTACAGCCTTTCATTTGTCCATGAAAGTTTTTCAGTGTTTGCTCATCCCACAACCTCCGGTTTCTAAGGGGACTGATTAATCTTTTTCCACAGACTAGAGAATCTACTCCAATAAGAGACTTGTACTTGGTTCTTAATTGCTTTATGGAACACCCCTTTGAGCCATTAGCTACATGTCCATTGCTTCATTTATCCATGAAAACAGCTTTCTTGGTGGCCATCACTTCCACCCACAGGGTTGGAGAACTGGGTGCTTTGATGGGAGACCTTCCTTTTACAGTGTTTCTAAAAAAAAAGGCATTGTTCTGACCACATCCCCAAGTTTCTCCCTCAGGTGTCTTCTGAATTTCATATTAAGCAGACTATTCATCTTCCATTTTTTCCCCCCAAAACAACATCAGAGTAGACAAGAAGCTGCCTTTTGTACCCTGTATGTCAGAAGGGCATTAGCTTTCAAACTGGACAAAACCAAACTGTTCTGAAAGTCTTCTAGACTCTTCAGTTGAGGACGGGTACAAAGGATGTGCATTCTCCACCCAAAGAGACTCAAGATGGATCTCGGGAATTATTATTGCATGTTATAACTTTGTTGACATTCAGCCTCCTTCTAGAGTAATAGTTCATTCTGCAATGGCACAGTTTACATCTATTGCATTAATCAAAGACATTCCAGTTACTGAAATTTGCAGCACTGCAACCTGGATCTCTGTATGTACTTCCTCCAACCATTATGTTCTGGTTCATGCCTATAGATCAGATGCTGCAATTGGCAATGCAATATGTGGATACTACTCAGGAATCACCTGAAGTGGAGCACCCACAGGGATATAGATGTGCATGTGCCCTGTGCCTTTGATGGGCGATTTTAGATATCATTCTGTTTGGCCCACAAATGCATGCTACACATCTTCGTTCTCTGTTCGGAGGACGTACAGGGCTGCGCAAGCAAACCGCTCTCAGTTCCTTCTCTACCACAAAGTCCCACAAAGGAAGCAGGGGGGAAGGAGGACAGGTAGAAGAGCACACACAGGAACACATCTTGAACAACTTAAGTTACTGCACAAGGTCAATAACCTCTCTTCAAGTAGAGTGGGTGCTCCACTTCAGATCTCAAAAAACTCTGGTTACTGCACAATGTGAGTACTACTTCTCCCCATGAGGACCCTTAGGCACATTCAGCTTAACATTGAATTGACTCAAAATGAAATGTTTCAATGTGTTACAACAAAATGTTTCAGTTTTGGAATGCCAGAACAAAACATTTCAACATTTTCAAAATTTTTTTTCACATTTCTACTTTCAATCCAAATTTAGGATGAAAACAAATGTAGAAATATTAGAATTTCCGACAGGATGGAAATTCCAGTTTTCACTCAGCCCTAGTTATGTTTCATCTTAAAGGTTGCTGCATTGGAATGATGGATAGTCAAGACACTGTTTTCCTTGCAATGCAGCTTCCTCAGATTTTGGTGGGGGGGGGGGGGAGCGTCTTCATTTTACAACACAATATACCTCTAACTCTGGGGAAAAAACCTTTCCAGCATTTTTCAGTGCAAACTATTTTTTGGGAATGGACCAAACTGTAAAGACGCTTGTGAATAATTCACAGCCAAATGTTGAAGGTTCATACCAAGTATTTGAAACACTGGTTACTTTTACCCTTCTCTACTGTTCACCAAACAAGAGCCTTTGAGACCCTGAAGGCCACTATCAGTATAGCCGAAGGAGGACATCCAAGCTAAGATTTGAAATACTGGTTACTCTTGCCATAAAATGTCCCCTTTTACCTGAACTAGTATGTGCCTACCCTGGAAGAAATCAGCATCAGTTTTAGATCTGTAAAATTTTATCCTTTTAGTGTCCAGAATTATTTAATTTCTCTGATTTTACATTTTGTATAACATTAAATGTCTTAACCCAAAAGATGTTAAGATTACTGTTTTTAGGTACTTTAATTAATTCATTCAGGAATTTACATTGAAATTTTTTTTTTTAACAATCCTTGCTCTCTCGGAGGAACTCAAATTTTGTAATTTGTGTTTTCAAAAAATCATGAGCCTTTTAAAATCTGGGGAATTAATGGCTAAATTAACCCTTATAGCTTTTTCTTCTGCATTTGGAAGCAGCCTTATTGAAAAGCATGCTTTCTACAATATGAATTTTGTAAAATTGTATTATTGATAAAGCAGATAAGTGGGGGAAAAAAACAAAACTCCCTACCTAACTAATTTTAACTACCCTGTAGTGTAATGAAAGGTATAGAAATGTCACTTTTAAACATTTGAGTAACTAAACTTCCTTCACTTTGAAAACCAAAATTTGCTATGTTTATTAGCCTATACTATAAAATATAATAAAGTGTAAAATATAATTGCCTTAGAGATTTTGAGAGGGAAAAAAATAAAAATGACGAGTTCCTCTTGATTCATTCATTAGTTAAATACACAATTTTATTTTATTTTAGGACCAAGGGTACCTCTTCTAATTTAAAAGTGAAACAAAAGTAATTTCATCATTTTTGGCAGATACTATGGGGCAGATAGTGCTAACAATTTGGAAATTTTATATTGAATCATAGGACTGGAAGGGACCTCAAGAGGTCATCTAGTCCAATCACCTGCACTCATGGCAGGACTAAGTATTATCTAAACCAGTGGCGGGCAACCTGTGGCCCATCAGGGTAATCCATTGGTGGGCCACAAGACAGTTTATTTACACTGACTGTCCACAGGCACGGTCGCCTGCAGCTACCAGTGGCCGCGGACCAGAGGTTGCCCACCACTGATCGAAACCATCCCTGACAAGCGTTGGTCTAACCTGCTCTTAAAAACCTCCAGTGATGGAGATTCCACAACCTCCCTAGGCAATTTATTCCAGTGCTAAACCACCCTTACAGTTAGGAAGTTTTTACTAATGTTCAACCTAAACCTCCCTTGCTGCAATTTAAGGCCATTGCTTCTTGTTCTGTCCTCAGAGGTTAACAAGAACAATTTTTCTCCCTCCTCCTTGTAACAACCTTTTATGTACATGAAAACAATTATCATGCCCCTTCTCCCCACAGTCTTCTCTTTTCCAGACTTAAAAACCCCAATTTTTTCAATCTTCCCTCATAAGTCATGTTTTCTAGACCTTTAATAATTTTTGTTGCCCTTCTCTGGACTTTCTCCCATTTGTCCACATCTTTCTTGAAATGTGGCACCCAGAACTGGACACAATACTCCAGTTAAGGCCTAATCAGCAAGGAGTAGAGTGGAAGAATTTGTGATAAAGTTCCTCCTCTACCTTGGTGGGTCTTGCGCTTATTGGCAGATTTTGCTAGCCTCAGAGATCTTCCTGTGTTGGATCAGGAGTTGGGAGGTTTTGTGGGGAACCCAGGCCCACCCTCTACCCCGGCCCAGCCCAGGGCCCTGTGGATTGCAGCTGTCTATAGTGCCTTCTGGAACAGCTACACGACAGCTACAATTGCCTGGGCTACTTCCCCATGGCCTCCTCCCAACACCTTCTTTGTCCTCACCACGGGACCTTCCTCCTGATGTCTGTTAATGCTTGTACTTCTCAGTGCTCCAGCAGCATGTTCTCTCACTCCCAGCTCCTTACGCACACACCACTAACTGGAGTGAGAGCCTTTTTATACCAGGTGTCCTGATTAGCCTTAATTAATTCTAGTAACTTCCCAATTGGCTACAGGTGTCCTAATTAGCCTGCCTGCCTTAATTAATTCTAGAAAGTTCCTAAGTGTTCTGGAATAGTCCTTGTTATCTTACCCAGGGAAAAGGGACCTGCTTAACCTGGAGCTAATGTATCTACCTTCAACCACTCTCTTGTAGCCATCTGGCCTGACCCTGTCACAAATTACATTGAATACAACACTCCTGCTAATACATCCCGGAATGTTCACTTTTTTTGCAACAGTGTTACACTGTTGACTTATATTTAGCTTGTGGTCCACTGTGCCCCAGATCCCTTTCTGCAGTACTCCTTCCTAGACAGTCATTTCCCATTTTGTGAGTGTCCAAGTGAATGTTCCTTCCTAAGTGGAGTACTTTGCATTTGTCCTTATTGAATTTCATCCTATTTACTTAAGACCATTTCTCCAGTTTTTCCAGATCATTTTGAATTATAATCCTATCTTCCAAAGCACTTGCAACCCCTCCCAGATTAGTATCCTCCGCAAACTTTACAAGTGTGCTCAATGCCATTATCTAAATCATTGATGAAGATATTGAACCAAACCAGAACTGATCTCTGTGGGACCCCACTTATGTCCTTCCAGCATGACTGTGAACCACTGATAACTACTGTCTAGGAACAGTTTTCCAACCAGTTATGCACTCACCTTAAAGTAGCTCCATCTAGGTTGTAATTCCCTATTTTGTTTGCGAAGGTCATGCAAGACAGTCATGCAAGACAGCTTTACTAAAGTCAAGATATACCATGTCCCCCCATCCACAAGGCTTGTTACCCTGTCAAAGAAAGCTATCAGGTTGGTTTGACATAATTTGTTCTTGACAAATCCATGCTGACTGTTACTTATCACCTTATTATCTTCTAGATGTTTGCAAATTGATTGTTTAATTATTTGCTCCATTATCTTTCCGGGTACAGAAGTTAAGCTGACTGGTCTGTAATTCCCTGGGTTGTTCTTATTTCCCTTTTTATAGATGGGCACTGTATTTGCCCTTTTCCAGTCTTCCATGACTTTGCAAAGATAATCGCTAATGGTTCAGATATCTCCTCAGTCAGCTCCTTGAGTATTCTAGGATGCATTTCATCAGGCCCTGCTGACTTGAAGACATCTTACTTGCCTAAGTAATGTTTAATTTGTTCTTTCCCTATTTTAGCCTCTGATCCTACATTTTCACTGGCATTCACTATGTTAGTTGTCCAATCACCACCAACCTGCTTGGTGAAAACTGAAATAAAGAAGTCATTAAGCACCTCTGCCATTTCCACATTTTCTGTTATTGTTTTCCCCCACCTCACTGAGGGAATAATGAGGGAATGATTTCTCTAAAAGTACATGTCTGTATAAGAGCAGGAGGATCATTTAATGAAGGTTTCTTTAAAACAAAAGCCAAATTTTGAAGGAGATTGAAGTTAAAAGCCCATTGAAGTGCAATAAAAATGAAATGTGGTATTCAGATATTAATGCTTTCAAGGTGCTTCTATGCAGTTTATAAGCTGCAGTACCCCCAGCTGCTAAAATGGATAACTGGTCTGCTGTTTCACCAGAATAGAGTGTAGTTGTAGCCAAGCCGTCCCAGGATATTAGAGAGATGTGGTGGGTGAGGTAATATATTTTTATTGCACCAACGTCTGTTGGTGAAAGAGACGAGCTAAAAGCCACACAGACTCAAGAGCTTGTCTTTCTCACCAACAGAAGATCCAATAAAAGATAATCACCCACCTTATCTCACCAAAATAGAAGCAGACCAAATGGACATAAGCAAAAACACTTAAACAATTTTTCATAGTGAAAAATACAGGATGATGTCTTAATGGACTTCAATAAGCTTTTTAGAATAGTACATGTGTGCACAGTATCAAATTTTCCAAGAAATGGGATAGGAATTTATAAATGGACTTTGACACAATTAGCATTGTAACATTTAGAAATCAATAAAATCTAAGATTGTTTCATGCACTAACTGCAGTGTCCCCAAATTATTATGTAAGATGAATTTTGAAAAGTTGTTCTACAGTGCCCTAAAACTGATGCTGAAATGGCTAATTTCTAGCCATTGCTGAACTTTTTTTGTGGAATAGTTACTTCATTATGAAATTAGCTCTAATTCAGCCTTGACAATAGCAGTGTTAGCTTATTATCTCTACTGCATCCAGATCTGATAGTCATTTAGATATCAAAGTAGTAATCTGAGCACTCCTAAATTTTGCTCACCTGTTCTTTGTTTTCAGACTTTTGCCTAGCAATTTATTGCATGTTATTCAGTTACTGTACTTATTGTTTAATGGATAAAGTTTTGTGCTCGTTTTGCATTTTAAAATATTGTTCAAATAGGTTGGTTGGGGAGTGGCAGTAATTCCACAGGTTTTGTAATAAAAAGAATCCTTTTGGGTTATCTGCACTATATTGACATCCTTAGAGAAGGGTAATAGAAAAAAAAATTTTAAAGAAGTTTACATGCTAATTTATTTCATTTTTGTAGGTGTATGATGATGGAAAGTACGTATATGTGGTAACAGAACTTATGAAAGGAGGAGAACTGCTGGACAAAATTCTTAGGCAAAAGTTTTTCTCAGAACGAGAAGCTAGTGCTGTCCTGCTCACAATAACAAGAACTGTTGAGTACCTCCATGCACAAGGGGTAAGTATTCTACTTGAAGAAAACATTTAGAAATGCATTATCTAATATATACTGAAACACAATTTGAAAGGACAAACCCACAACTGATGCATTCTTCCATTGTGTAAAAATTAAACAAATGTTTCCTAGAAAATAACTATGCTGCACCAAACCTTTTCTCCAAAACTCTCAAACTCTGCATAGTTTCTGTAGCGGAAAGCTCATTTTGACAGACAAAGTAATTTAGAGGTGGGTACGGTTGATGTGGTGATAGTCAAGAGTGAAAAATCTTTGTATTATAAAAGAAAGGAACCTGATGATTAAGGACAAAGATGGAGAGTGACATTGGGTGCCAGGGAGGCCATAAGGCAGGAGGTAGTGATGTCACCAAAATGAGTGGAGGTGTTGGATGAGGAAAACAGATGACACATCTGTATCTGTGATAGGAAGGAGGAGAAGAGGAAAAATAAGCTTTATAATTAACACCTCATTAATACATTCATTTGCTTGTCTGCCATGGCATCCCATTATGTATGATAACAGCCTTTGTGACAAATGTTGAAGTCATATTCCTAAATTTATATCTCAAGAAACAGTTGTCAATAATTCAGCCTACACAATCTTTATTTCTCCAAACACTATCGTTCTAGGAAATTTGGAGATTAAATTACTTGATGTTTATAAAGGAGTTGCACTCACCTCTCACGAGTGCCCCCCGACCAAGCATGTGTGCCTGCGCTCTTTCTTTACCTGTCTATGATGGCTCTTCGCTGACTCAGCCCTCCGGCCAAGTCACGCACTGTCTGTCTGTGAGATCAAAACAACACAAACCCCTTTCAGGGTACAAGTCCAACAGGGGCCCCTCTCAGTGCCCTCTGTAATGTGTGTCTCAGTTTGTTCCTGCTCAGAACAGAGCAGTGCCCTAGGACTCCTTCCCTGGAGGCAATGTCTTCACCCTCTCAGGGCCTTTCTGGCCCCAGCTCTTCAGCTGGGCCACTATGGTTCAGTCCCCCTTCTGGGGTGCCTCAAACTCCAGGCCACTTTCCCAGTGGCTGGTGGGGTGGGGGAATCCCAGCCCAGGGACCCTATAGATAGCAGCTGTTCGCAATGTCCTTTAAATAAACTGCGTTGCTACTATAATTCCCTGGGCCACTTCCCCATGGCTCCCGCACATTCTTCACCCTTACCTCAAGGCCTTGTCCTTGTGCAGTCCCAGTAGCCAGCCTGGAGGACCATCCGCTTTCCTCCAGCTCTAGCAAAGACTGAACTCGCTTTGGCCCTGCAGCTCTTCTTATGCTGACCTACTGGACCTTAATTGTCTGTTTCCCACACAGCTGCTCTAGGCAACTTGGAGGACCTTTCTACTGCCCTTTTCTGGAGTGGGGTGTGGCAGGGCCACAAGGCCTCCAGCAGGGGCCTCAGGGCCTAGTCCAATCCGTCACAGTGTTCATCATCATCATCAACTCGTGTCAAACATCGCTTTCATGCTCAGAGTGCCCAAATTTGAAAACTGGACCTATTGTATTGTTCTCAAAATTAACTCCTGTATTTCACCATTCTGACATTCTGGGTAGCCAAAAACAATGCATTATAGTGTACTGGAGTTGATATTAGAAATGTCACCTTCTTTTAATGGCCATTGCTAACTGCAAATTAAAAAGCAGTGAAGTAAGTGCTTATAATAGAGAACACTATCTTATATATATTTTTTTGTATTTGTGTTTTTATTTAGGTTGTTCATAGAGATCTGAAACCTAGCAACATTCTTTATGTTGATGAATCTGGTAACCCAGAATCAATTCGAATTTGTGATTTTGGCTTTGCAAAACAACTAAGAGCAGAAAATGGTCTTTTGATGACTCCATGTTACACAGCAAATTTTGTTGCTCCAGAGGTAAATATCAAGTTGTGGTTTACATGCCTTCAGATTATTTTAATAGGGTTTTTTTTCATTATTTAAACATTGTTTCTCCATTATTGCATAATTGTAAAATTATCAATGAATTTAGCTTTTGAAACGATAAACAGTTGAGATCTTTGAAGCAATATAACATTGGCACCAAAATCATAATAAAGTGTACTGTTTTCTGTAGAAATTTATATTTGCCTTTCACAGGTTTTAAAAAGGCAAGGCTATGATGCTGCTTGTGATATATGGAGTCTTGGTGTCCTGCTGTATACTATGCTCACTGGGTAAGTTTGCAGAAATTAAGTGGGTTTTTTTCTTTGCTTATGTAAGTTTACTGTTCTCAAACAAAGTACTGATTGTGCTTAATCCTGCAAGATGCTAATATTCCTGGGAGCTGCTGGGTGCTGGTTTCAGTGGGAGTTGAGAGTACTCTGCACATAGTAGGATCAAGCTCTTAAGAGTCTGATATCTTAAATAAACTTCTTCTTCGAGTGATTGCTCCTATGCATTCCAGTTAGGTGTGCGCGCTGCGCGTGCACGGCTCTTCGGAAGATTTTTACCCTAGCAACTCCGGCGGGCCGGCTGGGCGCCCCCTGGAGTGGCGCCGCTATAGCGCAGGATATATACCCCAGCCGGCCCGTCCGCTCCTCAGTTCCTTCTTTCCGCCCGTGACGGCCGTTGGAACAGTGGAGCGCAGCTTAGCTGACCTCCACTTCCCTAGCTACTCGTAGTTTCTCTCGTTCTGTTTATAGTTGTAGTTAACTCTGTTTGTTTGTAGAATAGTATAGTGTATTTATTTTACAGGAGTTCGGGGTTTATCCCCTTCCCCTCACCCGGTGCCGGGTCCGATGCCCGGTCCACAGGGTTTTCTAATGCTCGGCCGGCCACAAGCCGCTGCCGACAAGAGATCCTCTCCTAAGTGCCTCGAGGGATCTTACCTCACAGATAAGTGCCGCATTTGTGAGGCCTTTAATCCGTGAACAAAGGGGAGCGGGGCTTTCGTTTTAAACAGCTCCTGAGGAAGGCAGCTCTTGCTCCTCCGCTCTCGGCGCCGAGCGCTAGTTAGTTTTCAAGGCGCGCTCCCTCGGCACCAGATCGCCGGTACCGCCAAGGCCTCCTGGCACGACCGTCGCTGGCTCCGACATACCCTCGGCATGGATCCCTGTCCTGGAGGATGAAGAGGCACAATATCCTTGCTGCGTCCGAGCCGCTGCCTCTGCAGCTGAGCGCTATGCTCAGTCGGATCATCCAGCACCGGTGTCTGCCGCGGCACCGACAATACCCGCACCATTTACTCTGGCCAGGCAAGAGCCGTCGAGTCCGGTGCTGGAAAGCTCCCATGTATGGAGTCTGCTGCGGCACCGACAATATCCGCACCATTAACTCCGGCCAGGCAAGAGCCGTCGAGTCCGGTGCTGGAAAGCTCCCCGGTACGCACCGTGGTCGAGCTCGCCCGGAAGCTGCGTCCGAGCCGCCTGCTCCGGAGCCGAGAGCGATGCTCAGTCGGATCGCCCGGCACCGATGTCTGCTGCGGCACCGACAGTATCCACACCGTTAACTCCGGCCAGGCAAGAGCCGTCAAGTCCGGTGCCGGAAAGCTCCCCGGTACGGACCGTGGTCGAGCTCGCTCTGAAGCTGCGTCCCAGCCGCCTGCTCCGCAGCCGAGTGCTATGCTCAGTCGGATCGCCCGGCACCAATGTCTGCCGCGGCACCGACAATGCCCGCACCATTAACTCCGGCCAGGCAAAAGCCGTCGAGTCCAGTGCTGGAACACTCCCCGGTACGGACCGTGTCGAGCTCGCTATGAAGCTGCATCCGTGGTGCGAGCTATGGTCGAGCTCACTATTCCCTCCACGCCGGAGACAGTGTCCACGGCGAGGGAGCTGATTGCAACGACAGCATCTGCGCTGCCTCAACCCCCGGCACCGCCGGTGCGGGTTACATGGTCGATGGGCAAGCCTGCCTTGATCAGACCACCCTACGTCGGCACCGCAGAGCGGCACCGTTCAGGATCGCGGTCACGCAGATGTTCTCGGTCCCGTCACTGATCTAGGTCTCGACGCCGCTCACAGTCTCGGCACCGTTCTCCATGTTGGTACCAGTAGTACTCGCGGCACCGGTCAGCATCCCGTTCGCCGGTCCGGGACACTCAGCACCGATCCAGCTCCCGGCACCGCCCCAGGCACCGGGACGCCCGTAGCCACTCCTGATCATCGAGCCTCGCACCCTCGGTCGACCGCCCGGCACAGCTTTGGTGGCAGGTCCCGTTCTCGGTACCGGTCTGTCTACCGGGACCGATCCCCGGTGCCGCATCGAGCGACGTCAGTTACAGACGGAGGCTCTACCAAGAGCTTTTCAGCTCCTCCAGGGCCATCCAGCCACGCATCAGTGTCGTCCCGTGCGGACTCTTCATATGCGTAGCACTCTGTTTTCCGATGTGCCCTCCAGAGTCTTCCAGGAGACCTATCAGTGGTCATTATGGACGCCTTGGGTGTACCACCGCGCCAGGGGCGTACCGGTGATCCCATCTCGCTCCGTTCCCTCGGAGCTCTGGGTGCCAGAGGTGACACTTAGTCGTCCCCGTCCGACCGGTACAGAGCAACCCCCGGTTCGGCACCGGGCTCCCAGATCCCACCGGATCAGGAGGTCGTCCAGGAGCTTGAACCCACACAGGACCCGCTTGTCCCTGGCCTTTCTTCTTCCTCCTCCCCAGATGAGGCGGGGGCAGGAACATACCCCTCCGGCCCTCCTCTAATCGAAACGCAACCAGCCCCTAAATCCAAAGAGGCTGGGCGTGTGGTCTTACTGGGCCGTAAGATGTACCCGGAGGGGCCCTGTAACTTCGCGTAGCGAACCAGCAAGCCCTGCTTAGCCGCTGCTATGGGTGGCGGTGGGCAAATTTACAGAGTCGGTTCTTCGGAACTCCTGTCAAGAGTTGGATGCCCTCCTGCAGCAAAGGACGGAGCTGGAGAGAGCTTCCCTCCAGGCCTCGTTGGACGCAGCTGACTCCGCTGCCATGACTCTGGCCTCGGGTGTTGCTACGCGGCGCGTTTCAGGGCTCCAGTTGTCGAGCCTTCCCTCGCAGCTGCGGCACGCTATACAGGACTTGCCCTTCAATGGCACAGGCCTGTTCTCTGAAAACACTGACCCTAGGCTGCAGAACCTAAAGGGCAGCAGGGTCACTTTGCGCTCTCTCTCTTTCTCTCTCTCTCTCAGCATGCACACGCCGGTGATTCAGCGCCGACGTTTCTGTCCCCAGCCTCCGCTCTTACCCTGCGCCTTGACAAAGTCAGGACTTGGCCAGCGGGCGTGGCTTACACAGTCGTGGCCATCAATCCGCACCCCAAAGGAGCCGAAATTAGGGTCCTTCTGACCACCAATGGGGCAAAAGCCTACCCATCCTCGCCCCTCCTAAGGACCCCTCTCACGAGCGATTCCTCTGGCAAGAGGTGCGGACGCTCCTCTTCATCGGAGCTATACAGGAGGTACCTAAGGACGAAACCTAATCCCCTAGGCGAAGGGAGGTCTCAGACCTATCCTAGGCCTGCGGGAACTCAGCAAGTCATGATGCAGATGAGTTCCGCATGGTACCCAGGGCGACCGTCATCCCATCCTGGGATCCCGGAGACTGGTACGCTACGCCGCCCTCGATATGAAGGGCGCGTGTTTTCACGTCGCCATTTCTCTTCCACACAGAAGGTACCCTCGGTTTGGGGCCTACCATCGTTATTCCCAGTATACGGCCCTTCCGGTTGGCCTCTATACAGCCCGGGGTATTCAAAGTGCATGGCTGTAGTCGCCGCCTTTCTTCGCCACCGTCGGATACATGTTCTCCGTATCTAGACGAGTGGCTCATTCGAAGAACCACCGGGCCCAAGTTACCAGTCATGTGGGCATCGACACGAACCTATTCCTGTGTCTAGGCTTGATGATCAATAGTAAAATGCACTCTGATTCCCATACAGGGAAGGGAATTCATTGGGACCGTCCTGGACTCCAGACTCGCCAGAGCCTGCTTACCTCAGCCTTGGTTTCAGGCGAGGGTAACAATTGTACAAGGTCTATGGACCTTCCCGCCAACTTGGGCTCGCACTTGCCTAGGTTTCCTGAGTCACATGGCTGTCTGCACGTTTGCAACCAAACATGCCAGGCTTCGCCTCCGTTCACTTCAATCGTGGCTCACCTGGGTGTGCCACCCGGGCAGAGATGGCATACTCGTGGTCGTCTCGTTCCCCCCGGGCAGCGTAGGCTCCCTCGACCGGGAGTCAGCGTCCTCCCTGGTGTATCCAGGGATGCTGTTTTATTCACCCCTCGGGGTCCCTCATGACAGACAGCCCATCTCTCGGCTGGGTGCGCACCTGGCGTAGTTTCGCACTCACGGCCTTCGGTCAGCGCAAGAGCTGGCCTTACACATCAATGTCCGAGAGCTGAGAGCAGTCTGCCTTGTGTACCAGGCGATTCAGCTGGCGGATCGTCTCAGCAGATCCTTCCTGTCTCACAAGTGGTAGTTTCCTCCGGTCTTTATCTATTCCGTTTTCCAGAAATGGGTCTTTCCCCGCATAGCCCTCCTCGCTCTCGCGAGAACGGAAAGGGAGAGAAATTCTCCTCGTTCCAAGGCCTCTCCCCAGGCTCGGTCTTGGAGGATTTTCCTGAGGCCGTGGATCAGCCATCTGCCGTATGCTTTCCACTGTTCCCGCTGGTTCACAGGGTCCTGCTAAAACTCTGCAGGGACAGAGCGCCCCTGATCGTGATCGCTCCAGCGTAACCTGGGCAGCACTGGCACACCATGTTGCTACACCTGTCGGTAGTAACCCTCTTGGCACAGACCCCATGACGCGGGATCACGGCAACCTTCACCACCCGGTCTTGTAATCCCTGCACCTCACAGCAGGACTCCTGTGTGGCTAAACCGATCCTAGTTACGTTGTTCTGCCTTGGTTCTACAGGATTCTCCGGGGTGGTAGAAAATCTTCCATTCGGTTAAAGTATCTGGCCAAGTGGAAGCGTTTCTCCTGCTGCTCCGAAACGCGCAGTGTTTCTCCCGCTGAGATCCCGCTCCATTCCATCTGGTTCTTCAGGGCTTGGAGCGTTTATACCCCCCCCCCCCCCCCGTGGGTATACCCCCCCCCCCCAGTGGGGCCCCGCCATAAACCTGGTTCTTCAATCTGGTTCTAACCAGTTTTATGACTGCCCTATTCGAGCCAATGTCAACATGCTCATTGATATACCTGTCCTGCAAGACAGTTTTCCTGTAGCCTTTCCTGCGGCCAGACGAGTCTCCGAGCTTCAGACTCTCACAATAGGCCCAAGGGATACTGTGTTCCTTAAGGACAAGGGCAGTTATTACCACGTCCGACCTGCCTCCCTAAGGAGGTGTCGGCCTTTTATATCTACCAGGATATCTTCCTTCCGGTCTTCTTTCCGAAGCCACTCTCTTTGCAAGGAGAGCAACGGTTGCCCTCCTTCGACATCCGTAGGGCGTCCGCAATCTATATCTAGCGGACAGAGCCCTCTCGTAACGCCCCCAAAACCTTCATCGTACCGGCATACCGGACGAAGGGCATACCTGTCTCCTCCTAGAGGATTTCATCTTCAATGACGTTGTGCATCCGCACCTCCTCTGTTTTGGCCCATGTTCCATAGAGCCACCTTACTGCACATTCCGCCAGGGCTCACGCTTCTCAGCTGCCTTCCTGGCTCGCATACCCTTTTGGGGGATGTGTTGTGCACCTACCTGGTCCTCGGTCCACACCTTTGCCTCATTGGTCCAGGAGTCCAGAGCTGATGCAGCCTTTGGCTTAGCGGTTGCGTTCTGCAACATCTAACTCCGACCCCACCGCCTACGTAAGGCTTGGGAATCACCTAACTGGAATGCATAGGAGCAATCACTCGAAGAAGAAAAGACGGTTACTCACCGTAGTAACTGTTGTTCTTCGAGATGTGTTGCTCCTATCCATTCCAGACCCGCCCTCCTTCCCCACTGTCGGAGTAGCCGGCAAGAAGGAACTGAGGAGCGGACGGGCCGGCTGGGGTATATATCCTGTGCTATAGCGGCGCCACTCCAGGGGGCGCCCAGCCGGCCCGCCGGAGTTGCTAGGGTAAAAATCTTCCGAAGAGCCATGCACGCGCGGCGCGCGCACACCTAACTGGAATGGATAGGAGCAACACATCTCGAAGAACAACAGTTACTACGGTGAGTAACCGTCTTTTCCTTATGAGTTTGCTTAACTGTTGTTAAATCTAGTCAAAGATTATATCAAATGTATGTTTTGTAGCCTTATGATTATTTAAGAATAGGAATAGACTCTCATACACTGTTACTTTACATGAAGTGGAAACTTGTTCCTAACAAAAAAAAGCTAGAAAGTACTATGCATATTGAAGAGAATATATGTGATTAAAATTTACCAGTTGTGACCCAGTGTGCCTAGATCAGCCCTCACTGGAAATGCCAAGGTCAGGGCAGGCTGCAAAAGGGAGAGCAGATACTCCCAAGACTGGAGGGTAATACTCAAGTTAAATTCCCCAACCAGTCACAAATTGTGCTTCTGATCTCCCACAGTGGTTTTCAAGAAGCAAAAAAAGAAATCACACAGTCCCCTTTATTGTATTCCAGTTCTCTGGCTCCCAATCAGCACATAGGTCCAGTACAGTGATAAGTTATTTTAAAAACTCTGCTCACATATACAAAGTGTTCTTCTGACCCCAAAGGGCCAGCCACGTTACCAGGTCAGTATAGGTTTGGATCTTACCCAAAATACCACACTGCCAGTCAATCCTTTAGTGTCTAAAACTAAAGGTTTATTAAAAAAGAAAGAACAAGAGGAGAGCCGTTAAATGGTAAAGCAGTCACATACATACAAATATTCAAAGTTCATGTATTAGGTTCTTAGCAGTATTGCTGAGTTTGCTGGCTTGAAAGTCCCTTTGGAATACATCCACAGCTTGAATGGGTAATTCAGGCCTTTGTTCAGAGCTTCAGTTTGTAGCAAAGTTCTTCCAGGATAAGAAGCAGGACTGAAGACAAAGTGGAGATGATGCATCTGCCCTTTATAGTCCTTTTGCCACATGCTGGTACTTCCTTTGTTTCAAACACAAACTCATAGCAGATAGCACATGGCATTGAAAGGCCTTAGAGTTCTCTCCATAGGCATGCCCCTGCATGCCTTGCTGAGTCGTAAGGTATAGTCCTTGGCCCTTTCAATGGATTCATTGTACAGTTGATGTCCCTTTTTGGCCATCATGCAGGCCTAGCGCTGATGCCAGTCTGTCTGGGGGTGTCACCCAGAAACACAGCACAAGTTTTGAAATACATATATACCCTACATATTTATAACTCATAATACAAAGGTGATACAAACATATGAACAAAATCATCATACTTGGCAAAGTATAACATTTTCGCAGATACCTCACACAGCATATCTGGCATGATTCATTGCAATTTTATAATATTGGTATCAACAATATCATAAAATGTCACCCATATTTCCTACAGCGTCACACCAGTGATGCTTTCAAGTTTACTCCTGGGAGAATTCGACATCACTGCGCATGTGCAGTTTTTTCCCCCACAGATTTCTTTTCTTCCTCGCAGAAAAATGAGACTCTGACAGGGAAGCAAAGGGGAGCCACAAGAGCAGTCATGCGACCTTCCACAGCAGTATGTTTCGGGTGCCCAGGGCAGCCAGCAAAGAAGTAGATCACTGTGGGGCAGGGGCCGGGACTGGGGAAGCCCTGGCTGGTGGCTCCTACCTTGCGCCGGGATCAGGGACTAGTCCCAGCTCAGCTGGGGAGGACAGGACTTCTCTTCCCCTACACGGCATCCAGGGTCAGGTCAGACCATCCCCTGGATTTCTACCCCAGCTGCAGGAAGCACCGCAAACTCTCCCACACACACTCGCTTCCTGCACCCATCTCTCCTCAGCTGCAGCGGCAAGGATCCCTGTACAGGGAGCTGCTCCCCAATCCACCCAACCCCTGTGCATCCAGACTCATCATAGCTTACCACGCCTCACTCTCACAGACTCAGAACCCCCACGTTGAGCCCTACTCCCCCTTCACCTGGACCACCCTGACGAGCCACCCGGATCCCCACCCCAACCAGCCGCACCTGGTTCCCTACCCCCACTGAGCCCCTCTCCCCCAGCATCTGGACCCCCATTAAGCTCCCCACACCCAGACCCCGTGCCAAGCTCCATCCCCCCCCCCCCATACCCAGATCCCCCTTGCTGAGGCCCAACCACCTTCACCTGGACCCCCCCTGCAGAGTCCCATTACTGTTGCACCCAAAAAATCCCAGTAAGCCCCTGTGCATCCAGATCTCTTCCCCTCCCTCTCCCCCGCCCCCAGATTGCCTCTCATACATCCCTCTCAGCTCACACCTGGACCCCCCTCCCACATTGAACCCCTCCACTCTTGGCTCCAGCCTTGCTGAGCCTGCTGTCCACACCTGGTGCATATGGCATGGAGGGGCAGGGCCAGTCCTTGCACTGTGTCAGGGTTAGGTGCAGCCTCACCGCTGAGTCAGTGTCCCGATGAGGTGGGGGCTGCACAGTGATCTCCCACCTCTGTTCAGCCAGTGTCCTGTGCTCCCCAATGCCATGATGGAGCCTCCACATTCATTTGACAAACAAAATTTGCAGAATTTTTCAGAATTTGAAAATATGCACAGAATTTTTAATTTTTGGCACAAAATGTCCTCAGGAGTAGAAGTTTGATTACTCAGAAGAATGAATCAGATCACTTCAAACAATAGTCAGAATTATGTAGGCAATACAAGTGATCTGCATAAAAGAATACATTAAGTACAAGTTCATCAAGCAATAATTCCAAATCTCAGCTTTGAAAAATACCACTTTAAACAGCCAACTTAACCTCCTACACCTGGCTTACAAGTTAGCCTCAAGATGCTTATAAAACTATTTATTTGGTTATTTACTGCCACAATTTTACAGTATTCCTGTTCATCTTAACCGCTTAACTAAGGCAAAGAAATCCACATGTATGAAAATTAGTTATTCTTCTCATTCTCAGTTATGTTTAGTGTACTTTGCTAGTTCAATAGCAAGGATGTGAATTGTTGAACAAGGTAAATCCTCTAGGGTTTAGTGACTTCTTTCTCAGCTAGCGTCAGGCAGCGGCGGCTCCAGGCACCAGCGCTCCAAGCATGTGCCTGGGGCGGCAAGCCGCGGGGGGCACCGTGCCGGTCCCTGCGAGGGTGGCAGTCAGGCAGCCTTCGGCGGCATGCCTATGGGAGGTCCGCCGGTCCCATGGATTTAGCGGCGGGTATGCTGAAGCCACGGGACCAGTGGACCTCCCGCTGGCAAGCCGCTGAAGCCGCGGGCCCAGGGACCTCCTGCAGGCAAGCCGCCGAAGGCTGCCTGACTGCCATCCTTGGGGCGGCAAAAAAGCTAGAGCCACCCCTGGCATCAGGCTGGGTATTTGTTCTTTCCAGGTCAAAGTCATCAAGTCCTCCATTTTCAGAGTTCTTATACACAGATAGTCCTTTCATTCCACCAGCATGTACTGACTTTTGGACATAATAAGGACAGTCTGTGGAGCTGTGACTCAGAATTAGCCAACACTTAGACACTCTCTGTTACAGAAGGAATATAGTAAGAGAAGCAGGCCCTTCATCTCATTCTACATGTAGTTCATCTATAATTTATTATTTTGGGTGCTTTTGAAATCAGTTTTACTATAATTTTTGATGTTGGAGAGGGGGGTGTTGTTTATTATTTTGAAACACTGGCAGCTGTGGTCAGACTTGAAATAAGGATTGGAGTCCAGCACGGAAAAGCTATTAATACTCTGAACTTGTTTGTTTGATTAGCTACACTCCTTTTGCAAATGGTCCTGATGATACCCCAGAGGAGATATTGGCACGAATAGGTAGTGGAAAGTTCTCTCTCACTGGTGGTTACTGGAATTCAGTTTCAGTTACAGCTAAGGCAAGTATATTTAATATTTTGTCTTTTTGTGCATGAGATGGATTTTAACAGATTCTGTAAAGGATTTTTTGTCACAATAAAAATTGCTTATAATATTAGAGAACATGATTTTAATGAAGGTTGCAGATTTTTTAAAATTTACTGAGCCAATCCTTTGTATGAGTAGATATTCATTTGATAATTATGAACCCTTCATGTTTAAACAGTCAGTCATCTGTAGGAAGAAAAATAACCACGTTTAATACCACCACTTTTAATTCTGTGGGGCGTTGGAAAACCAAATCAGGATGCAGTAGTTATAGCCACATGCTCTTGGACGCCTCTTTTATGGGTCCATGAAGTGTCTGTGATGGGCAGCCATAACTTGGCACTTATATATAATGTCCAAAAGCATTCGATAGCCTTCATCACCCTCTATCTAGTTATAATAAAGCCCTAATATGCTCAAAGAACTCAGATTATTTAAGCATTTTCCCCCCTTCTTTGGCTAATGTCTTTAATTTGCTTTGTGCTTCCATATGTCTTGATTTCTAAATACTCATAAGTATTTTCCCATGTTTTATGTTAAACAGCCTGACTGACACGTCTACCTTTTGTCCTGGACAAGATATAGAATCACATATCTCTTTATTCAGTGCCATCCCAACCACTTATACTGGGAGTCCCAAATGTGTCTAAAATCATTCAACTTTTAAGAAGTCTTTTTATTGTGGTCTTTATTTCAAACTCCACAACAGAGAGTTTGTTTTATAAGAAAATGTTTGCATGCTGTTAAGTACTTTTGAATGTTTTTAGGCAGTTTAAGATTACTAAATGCATTTTTTCTCATAAGCAGTTGTCCCAGAATTAGAAGCTTTATACTCTCCTTACACTTTATATGGGCCCTGGTCTACAGTACAGAGTCAAGTCGACATAAGGCAGCTTATGTCGACCTAATTATGTAAGTGTACACCCCAGCCAATGTAAGTGCCCTACTACACCGACATAATAACTCAAGCCTTACGCCTCTGATGGAGGTGATGCCTGTGTAGTTAGGGCAACACAGTGTCCGTGTTGACACTGAGGGTTACTTATGTTGGCTGTTGGTTGTCATTCTTGTCAATTTCATGGCTCCTAATTGATAAGAAAGTTGTTCATAGCTTGTGCTGTCACCCCGGGGAAGGAGGGGGGGCTCCAGCTAGAGCCCAGCTGGCCCCGTTCCCAGCTGGGCTGCTGCCTGGACTCCCCACTAAGAGTTGGGCTGCCCCAGGGTCCCAGCTCCCAGCAGGGCTGCTGTCCAGACTCCCCACACATAGCTGGGCTGCAGACCAGGCTCCTCGCTCGGAACCAAACTGCTCCCAGGGTCTCAGGTTCCATCCTGGTGGCTGCCCGGGGTCCCTGCTCCCAGCTAGCAGGGAGCCAAAGGCCTGGGAGGCAGCTGGGCTACCAGCAGGGAGCTGTGTGGAGCTAAGAGCCTGGGCTTTCTACCCCCACACTGCCTCTCTTATGTCGGTGGACGTACTCCTGATGTGGACACAGAAGCAGTGTGACAGAAGCAGGGCAGTGTGGAAATGAACCAGTAATTACTGTGGTGGCTGTAAGTTGACCTAACATAGGTTGGCTTAAGTTTGTAGTGTAGACATGCCCTTAGAGTAAGATACTTCAGAATTGATCTATATAATTTCACTTGCATACTGCTCTTCACATGACTAGTTACTTTTTAAACTCTCCAATAGATCTTGGCATTTGTGGGCACAGAGTAATACTTCAACCACTTCCAGAGGATGGCCTGGAGATTTGTTTAAACTACTGATCACAACAAAATAATTCTTCAAATCTTGAATTTTAATCATGTTTAACATTATTAATGCTCTAAAAATAATCTGTACTGCCTTAAATGTTACTGTTCATCAGAATTAACTGTTTCTGTATTGTTGACAGGATCTGGTTTCAAAGATGCTTCATGTCGACCCACATCAAAGACTGACTGCTGCCCAGGTTCTTAGACACCCTTGGATAGTTGACAGTGACCAGTTGCCTCAGTACCAGCTAAACCGACAGGATGCTCCACATTTGGTGAAGGTAAATAAATGTGTGTGTTCAGCTCGTATGAATCGTAAACAAAAACAGTTACTTTGCATTTGCTCTAAGTACTAATCACACTTTTATGATTGTTTGTGAGTTCAGTAAACACAGTGCATTAAGCCATGTGAACTTTTGATTTACCTAATGTATAGGACTTCAAGTGAGTCCATCTGTGGAGAATAAATCTGCTCTGTTCACAAAGAGCAGTACACTGTAATCCCCATACTGTTTTACTTTTTGTGTTGAGACAGATTACAAGATAAAATGAGTTTATAAATAATGTTTTCTCTGGTGATTTAGACTGTTGACTCCTAGATTTTGAACTCTGATTTTAAAAAATAGTTCATCTGAGACTGTAAGTGATCTAGATGTTTACAATGGAGGAATCGTAATTATGGTTGCTAGTGTGATTTTAGTGGAGGGATTATAAGTATAAAAATTGATAGTTTGGAGGTGAAATTGATTCTTTTTTACAAAATTTTCATTAAAAATAAAAAATGAAATGGAAACCTTATAGTAAAGGTTATATTGAATGGTGTATTATGTAACGATCAACACTTGATAGTCTCAAACACAAACCACTTTTGATACCAACTGATCTTTTTATTTTAATTTTAACCTAGATTGAAGATCCCCACACTCATTTCCCCCACACACATACAAAGTCCCTCAAAGGCCTTTTCATGGTGAACCTCCCAACCACAGAAGAGGGATCTTGTATCTTAAGAGTTAATCAAATGACCCTTAGTCAACTATAAGACACAGAGCTTCCAGCACTAAATGGCTTAGAAGCAAGGAACCAAGTTCAGATCCTAGCCATAGATTAGAATTTTCTAGCAATCTGTAAACTTAGTTTAGATGTATACACTTCATATTTATATAGACTAGTAGTGAAACATTTTTAAAGCAATTTTTAGTGAAAACAGAAATGGTTAGACAAACCATAAACAAGGACAATCCTCTAGTGCAGTGGTTCTTAACCTGGGGTGCACGCACCCCCTGGGAGTGCAAGATGCCTTTTCTGGGGGTGCAAGACATGCCAGATTTTTTTAGAAGGTAAATCATCAAAAACATAAATTAAGCACAGGCACGTAAGTACAGCTACTTTGTTTGTTTAATCAAACGTATGTGTTTATTAATATTATACATTTTTTAACGATTACTGTAATATACAAACAAAAAATATATCTAGGTTTAAAGAAGTGACCTACTTCAACAATTTTTGATAAGGGGTGCGAGGACATATTTTGAGAACCAAAGGAGTGCAGGCTGCAGTAAAGGTTAAGAACCACTGCTCTAGTGGGATTTTACTCTCTGCACTTTGGGGATCTAGTTAAAGCACAACTTAATTTTGCAATATAACTGGCACCTGCTGATTTTTAAAAGTCATGTCAGTTGCCTTAAACAATTTTAACATAGTTGAGTTCTTCCTGTGCTGCAAAAAAAGAAACATGTAATCATGCTTTAAATAGCCAGAATAATACACTGGTAAATCAAGCCCATTGTTTTTAACCTACAGAAAACAGTTTGATTAGTAAAATCTCTAAATCATGTAATATTGTTATGATCTCTAGAATGTAGTAAAGTCACAATGTGTGGGGGTTTTTTGTTTTGTTTTACCTCTGCTTTCTAACTCTTTAGGGTGCCATGGCAGCCACATACTCTGCTTTGAACCGCAATCAGTCACCAGTTTTGGAGCCAGTAGGCCGTTCTACTCTTGCTCAGAGGAGAGGTATAAAAAAAATTACCTCAACAGCCCTGTGAAGTGACCTCAACCAGATACTTGGTACCATGGTATATAAGATGATAGCACAAATCATGGCGACAAGTAGCACATATCTGACAGATTCCTGCAAGCACACTCTGTCCCAGCTGGTACCCATAATGCTGCTGCTCTTATTGTTGCTACTGCTTTCATCTATTCTCCCTTTAAACTGTTGACGGCAAGTTTCTGACCTTTCTGGAGCTTTGGATGGAGTGAAAAGTGGAAACACAATGAAAATGAACATGTTCACTGATTGAATAAACTAGAAGAATTATGAATGCCAACTCTATCATAAAAATACACTGAATAAAGCACTCTGCACCATATAGCATTATTTTTATAAGAAATATTTCTCGTCCCCTAAAATATTCTTTGTTACATGTTGGGATGGACAGTTTATGTTAAGCACTTAGCTTAAACAATCTGTTTATATTAGCACTGTATACTTTGTGCCATCCAACATTTTGTATGTTTTTGTAAACAATTCATAAGCAGTACTTTTCTGTGCTGTTTTCTTTAATGTATACATGCCTTGGTTTATTTAGATTTTATTAATCATTTTGACAATTAACTGGTTAAACAGTTCACCTGGATTAATCAGTATTGTTGGACAGCTCTAAAACAGCCTTGACTGTTAAACAGCTATTGAATGTAATATTATGAATGTGTATTTTTCCTTGTCTGTCTTTTCTACATTTCCATGTTTTTGAAGTTGCATGTCTGTTATGAAAACCGGAGAGATGTTGTAGTATTAAAAATTTAAACAGTGGGTTTCTCACACATGTAATAGGTAACGCATCCATAACAAAAAGTAACTTGTTCCACATCACCCCCATCTCTTTTCCCTCACCAATTACAGGACTCAGGAATCGTTGCTAAATAGTTTTCCCTTTCAGGACAGTTGTTTCTTGCTTTTTCTCATAATTCATTTAATATTTTTACTTATTTTATTACTTTAGTTAAGAGCTGACAAATATTTTGTTCGGCCAGTGCTGGCATTAGAGAGTTAGAGAAGAAATGTAATGCTGACTCTAAAGCAAAAGACAATGTCCATTGATAAACAGACGCTTACCAAAAATGGAAGTAAACTTTGTCTCTTGTGGTTAGAATATACTGGACTGATGAATTTCAATTTGTTCATTCTTGTGACGCTCTCAGTTTACAGTCCAAAGCAGAGTCAGAATAGAACCATCCAGTACTTTTAACTGACATCTGAGGTTCTAACACCATAATTGGTCTCCTTGGGCCTTTCATCACCAGTCCAGGCACCCTTAAAATTGTACTGTCCAAGTCAAGTAAAACAAAATCACCCTTTTCATGTTCCTTGATGGCAGTGGTCTTCCCACTTTTTCTTTTAATGTGAGTGTAAAAGGCTCTTGGTTTACTTTCTGAGGACACAAATCATAAAACGTGCTTGCTTTTATGTAGTCTGTGAGATTCACTGCAGATAGCTGATCTTGAGTGTGCACTGGAGCACATTAAAGTTTGGCTGATATCCCATTCTGCCAAAGAAAATGGTACATCAACTGACTACCTGTATCAAATACCCTTTACAGAAATATCCAAAGCTACTAAATATGGAGTTTAGGGGCACATTTTCTGTGAACAATATTGTTTAAAAATCAAGAGATCAGCACAAATGGCAGTGTGATTCTTGGTTAATTAGTCTGTTCAGTTATTTTTCCAATAACTAATTTGTTAGTTTTTCTACAGTGAGAAGTTTTCAAAGAAATTTGTGGAAAGAGAGAATGAAGTCCTTCATTAATGTCACACCACAGATTTCCTCCATCTGATTCATTGATCCATATGAACATGGAACGAAGACTCTGTCAGAAGTTTTAGGTATTCCTTGGCAAACAGGAAAGCGTAGGTTTTTACAAGCTGCCTGGAACTTGACAGTTGAGCAATTAGCCACTGTTTTAAGTGTAAGGTAGGGATAAACATCATAGCTTTTCTGTTTAATGCTCTAAACTGAAGGAGGGAAGACATTCTGGTTTCCGTATACTCTTGTGGGGATCTCTGAAAGGAGAGTAGAAATAGAGGATTGGAAAAGGGAAGGGATTTTAATTGGAGAACAAACTGTTTAGCTTCCAGAATCAACTTGATCACTGGTGTTAAAATGCCAAACAGAGAATCACGCTGTCACATAGTCTCCTAATCAAAAGGTAGGACGGTGGGGGAATTATGAAGACTCCATGCTCCCTTTAAAAAAAAAAAAAAAGAGCAATTAGAGCTGAAAAGCTAGAGGCTTTGTATGTAGTTTGATGCTGTCTATGCTGATGTCCCTCAAAGGGTCTACAGAACAAGAAAGGCCCTTTACAAGTAAATAGTAATAATAACGGTTCCTTTATTAAACGTGCAAAGCAATCTGTCTTACTGCCCTCTGTGGAAGCTGATGTGTCTTATTTCTTAATACCTTGCCGTGGTGCTGATCTAAATTTGGCAAGGATGATGAAGAGTTAGGGACTTTCCAAGGCAAGATGCAGAACTCTAGCAGGGGCCTCAAGATTTACCCTTGGTCTCAGTGGGGCATGGTAATCCAAAGGAAATAGAGATTTTTTAATGTTGCTTTGTATTATTAAAGAATAACTTTTTAACTGGAGGGTTCTTATTGATCACAAAAAGTCAAACAAGTGTCTTGAACATATTTGTCTCACTGCTACTATCCTCAACGTAATTAGCCATTTCCTCCTTACCTAATGTTCTACAATTGAGTGGTGGCTCTTTCATTCTGTTGAGAATTCTTCCTTTAGACAAGAAAAAATCTTTAATGCTGAAGAGGGGAAAAGCCATTTGCAGTATAGTCTTTCCTTTGAGACTGGCTGCAGCACCAATGGTGTTAGCCTAACAACTGTTTGGTAATCTCACCCTTCAGCATGTCTCTCTTCAGGTCCATCAGTAACTATAAGTCAGGCTTGACAAAAATTAAGAAACCATGTCTCCTGGAAACTGTTGTTAATTTCTTCTTTTGAAGATTAAGGTTAAACATTAAGTCAAATCTAGCTGATAGATTTCATTTTAGAACAGTACTGCTGGAAAAATTACACGGTCTTTCAATTCTTTTGCTTCAAGTCATAAAATGATCAGCAACTGAATTCAGGAAGGAATATCCCATATATACTTAAAACCCCCCAGCACTCCTATTTATTATGTCTTCCTCTGAAACATCTGGTGTTATAGTCAGTATAACAGAGCAGAAAGTCAATAGCTACTCAAATATGTTAATTTCTGTATTCCTGAAGTCTTTAATTTTACAGTTGCTTCATTTATTCTGCCTCTGTGTTCCCTCCTAAACTCAACCTAAAGATCAGAAACCTCATACCCAGCATGCGTCATATACGTTTCCATTATGGGCTACAAACACACTACCTTCATCATCACCCCAGACAGTGTCAGAAACTAACCTCAATCCATCAGTTTCACTGTACCCTCCTTGCCTTGCAAGGGGATGTATCTGTCTTGTGAGAGTATCTGTGTGCCTAATCCACCAAAGTTATGGCAATATCAAGTCAAATTACGGTGGCAAAATTTGTTAGTCTTTTGGCAGTGCATGTACATTTTTAACAATTAGGTTTCAGAGGTTAGGTTTTGTATGGCAGTCTCTGTTTAAGCTAGAAATACTCCTCTACCTGGTTCTGTCTGAAAGTGGGACTCTGTGGAGGCATATTAACGAAAGCACAAACTGATGCTTCAGTGTTTTTAAGGTACAAACTCACCTTTGTTCCCCCGTGCTTACTGGTCTTTGTAGTCAATATATCCAAGCAGAGACTATTAGGAAATGTGAATGTGATCAGTATGTTTCCTTTACACAGAGACTGCTCCCACATCTTACTGTGTATATGCACAAGCAAGCAAACCATACTGGGCTTTTAATTTCTTAAATAGCCCATCTCTCAGGCTTGATCTAGAGTAAGTTTTTAAGGTGTGCTATTAGATGGAGTTGTATAAAACAACCTAATTAACACCATAAAGACTAGTCAAGACAAAGTGATTGTATTTTAACACATCTTAAACTGGTCAACTCTAAAGTCTAGATCAAATATAGCTTTAAATCCTAGTTTAGACCAACTGTGTTTCTGTGGAGGAAATAAATTTTACAGGCAAATTAACCTAGTTTTATACATGTCTCTTTCTGGGATCCACACATTTTTCTCCCCATTCATCTTTGGCATGTTTTTGTAACTGCAGTTACTTAGGAACTAAGGATGGGAAATTAACATAGAGACTGCAACTAAGCAGCAGAACTCCTTACCGCACAAGCTTGAAGGGTGTATGACCCACTGTGTAAATTTTCACTACTGCTTCTTTGTCTGCAAAGCATAGCAATTGACTCTAGAATACAGATTTATGGAAGAGGAAAAATGGAGACGTGCAGATACAGGTGAATAGCCTATTTTTCAAAGCAAAATTGCCAGTGGTGTGAGAGTACGTGAGAGCAGAGGGAGGGAGTAGCTACACTACTCAATTGGATCTATATCTAGCAACAGTGAAGATCTTTATTCATAATCACTACTAGTACTGAACAAAACTTATACTGAATTTTTCAAATGAAGTATTTAAAACAATTTTTTAAGAGAAAAAGGCATAAGGAAATAGAATTTTGTTTTGTTTTTGTAAATGTAGTATACCAACTAAAGCTCTGCTTTTCTATTATTGGAAACAGGCTTCTAGATATGTCATTCCTTGGGAAGCATCAATGCTTAATGGCTGAGTTTTCACTCATGAAAATAATGTAAATGATTAGCTTTATCTTGATACTCTTGACCTAATCAAAGGGAAGGTGTACTCATAAGGGATGTAATTATTTTGCAATCTAATGGGGTGGGGGGAATCTACTTAAAACAGTTTTTAAAAATGATGAAATCACAGATAATATTTTTCTACAATTCTATACAATCATACTTTATACTAGTTTCCTCCGCATGGCATGTAAGTGAGTCTAAGGTACAGTAGCAGGAATTCAACTGTATTGTACCTTTTGGCAGACAATTAAAATAGCATCTTTCAGATGCTTAGCACTGCTGTCATAGAATTGAATTGCTAGTAAAAAGGTTAAATAGTACTGAATACTTAAATGATTGTTTTATTCAGAGTATGATCTAGGAAATTTTCTAATCATACTATTAATGTGTAATCTAAACTGTTCCAGATGTAACCATGAACAGTCCTGGAAAGATATCATTGCTTGCATCCCTGTCAAGTGGCAGGTTTTTGTAGTCTTCAAAGGAAATTGAAATTTATACAATGAATAAATTTTCAAACATATGAAAACAAATGTCTGTTTTATTGGGTTTGATTTTTCCAATCACGCTGCTAAAAAAAAACCAAAAAAAACCTGCCGTGTGGTTCGTACCTCAAATGGAATTAACTTTGCTCCATATAAAATATGCATTCCCAGCCAGAAATGACTTATTAAATTAATTTCTAAGCTAATGAGGAGTTTGTTTTTTCTGAGCTTAATATGCAGGTGGTGTTTTGTCAGTAAGACATTAAAGCTTTATGCCATTACTTTGTTGCATGTTTAATCATCTTGACCTTTATTAGTATAGTCAACGGAGACCTGATGAAAAAAATTAGGCCTACTATAAGGTCTCAATCACATTTAATTCTATTCAAAACTCTATATATTTGTGAGGTGTCCAGACCAAAAGATGCTAATAATACTAAAATTTGGTGTCACTTAGTCTGTAATCCTGCAACTTCTTGCATGTGGACAAACTGCTGCAAATGTATAGAGCTCCATTGAAGTACCTGGGGCTCTGTGCAGATGGATAGGAGTCATAAACTGTAGACTCCAAAGGGGCAGGGACCTTGTCTTTTCATCTGCTATAAAGTGTCATATGTATATGTGGTGCTAAATAAATAATTAGGATTGCTGCATAAGTAAAAAACAAACAAACAAACAAAAACCTATTTTGTCACACATTGAAATTAGATACGTTTGATAAACAAATACCGAGTCTTATTTATTTGCAATGAGCCTCTTGAAATTTGGAAAGCAAGACAAGTTTTGAAAATTAAAATATACATATTAGTGAGAAATGTAATAGGAAACATTCCACTGATCCAGTCAAATTCACTGTTTGCAAGTCAAAAGGCATTGCAAACTGAAGTTGTGATTCTGAAATAATTGTATCATAATCTTCTTCAGGCTTGCAACACAGAAAAACAAGAATTGTTAGTCAACACAAGATATGAAATGTTTATATATTTTAGATAAAACAGCAGGAATAGCAATTATGATGGGTGATACATCTCTGAACAAAAGTATATTCCTCAATAGTCTTGTTAAATTCACCAAGAGGAGAAGCCGAATAGGGCATCAAGATATTTCACCAAGCTACCAGAATCAACAGGAAGACAGTTTGCCTTTGCAACAGCTGGGAAAAATAGTGATTTCAGAGGGTAGGGGAATATTGTCTGTAAAATTAAAAAAAAATTATCTTGTGTGCATATGAACCCAGCCTGCACTTAACCAACATGAAAAATATAAATTGAATTTTAATTCTCTTTAATTTTCATAATATTTCTTTAAAACAACATAAAGGCTTAACATTCCTGACCAAAAAAACAAAAATCTGTCATAACCTTCACTATGGCATTGTTACTATTCAATAGCCTGTAATTTTCTAAAAAGATAAGGTTTGTGAAAGGTCCTGTATATATCACAAAATGACTTACATTTAGGGCAAGATTGAGACTTTCCTCAGCATGAGAAAGGAGTGGTGTGTAGTTTCACTGTCTCAGGAGTAGCCCAGGGAAGGAACTGTAATTTTGAAAGGTACAATGATGTAAACTGCTTTAGCTTTTAATAACTTTCTCTGTATATGCCTTTTAAAATACTCTATGCCAGTGTTCTGCAGCCTCTTGCGACCCTGAGGATGGGGCCCTTTCTTTCCAGGTGTGAGGGCCACTTATGACTCACCTGGCTTGCTTAAATTCCCAAGAAGAGGAAGGGAAGAAAGATTGTAGAACAAATACAGAAGGAACTATAAAAAGAAATGAAAATACCTGAATTCCTGTGCTAAAGCTGGTCACAGATATTAAAGAATACTACAGGCTATTGTACATGTGCATTATATAATCAGTGTGGTTTACAATTTTCAACAATCTTAGATTCCCATGTGTAGCAGCCTTTTATTTATTTGTATCATTCTTATTTATTCATTTATCACGCAGCTCCATTACAATATTAAATTTCTTGAGACATAGAAAGTGATTGCTTAATTACAGTGTGTAATGTAACAGTAACATGCAAAAAGGGCAGTCAAAGGTAACCATTCAACCTGATCTTCCACATTTTCTTATTTTTTAATGTAACCATGCATCTTTAATATTAATATAATTCTTTAAATGGTTAGATTATTTAGATTTTAGTGATGGTTTTTGCCAACAGAGAGAGACAGAAAAGATAATCCTAGAAGCAGTTAGTCAAAGATGATAAATCACATATCAAGAAATAGAGGAAGCAGGATGGGGAGAATGCAGATTAAATCCTGGTTGTAAGATTTCTCTGTGGGAGTGTCCTGGTGTTTAATAAAGGCTCTAACACCAAAGCTGTGTCAAAGGAAAAAGGAAAAGCAAGGGAATCAGAAACAATTCTCAAAGGTTCCCATAGGACACAAAGCATTTGATCTTGGGGAAGCAATTATCTTGGTATTTGATTAGCTATGTATCTTCTGGGCATTTATCACAATGATTTGTATCAGGAAGGAGCAAATAAGGCCTTGGTATCTCTAACATGCCATAAATGTTTCTCACCAGATGCTTTTAAACCAATATCCAAGAGAATGAAATGACCCATTTAGTAGACCAAATGACCTGAATTCTAACTTATATTAAGATCTCTTTATACCACACTAGCAGTGTAAAGGAGCCTTTTCCTGACAATGTATCTAGTCTATCAATCAACTATCAATCTACTAGCTAAATGGAATGTAATAAATTAGGCCCCAATCCTTCAAAGACTTAAAACTTGTATGTAACTTAACTCATAGAAATCAAGGGGATTACACATTTGAAAAAAAGTTACCTGTAGGATCATGGATTTATATTTTAAGCAGAAGTTTTGGTGATCCTAGCCTGAGAAAGATTAATATCTAATTCCCTATAGAAATACTATCCCTGCTTTCCCTCAGAGAGCCCCCCCAAACTCCATACAGAGATCCCAATTATACAAGCCAGTATTGGACCCATCATCCCACATTCATAGAATATCAGGGTTGGAAGGGACCACAGGAGACCATCTAGTCCAATCCCCTGCTCAAAGCAGGACAAATCCCCAGTTTTTTTAAACCCCCCATTCCCTAAATGGTCCTCTCAAGGATTGAGCTCACAAACCCTGGGTTTAGCAGGCCAATGCTCAAACAACTGAGCTATCCCTCCAAGTGCTATATAGGGAAGGCCACAGTTTAGAGCTGAGTGCTATGAGGCAGGAGCATATCTGTTTCATTGGGTGGATGGCCTGGATCTGCTGTTCTTTTTTCCATTTGCCACCCAGGGCCCTTTCCATTTTAGCATTGGATACTGCAGCTCACATAATTTTACTTGAAATATGAATTTTGGTTGTGCAGGGCAGTCATGATTACTGATCACAATGTGGTTAGCCCCCCAGGTATTTAAAAGGTATGTCAGGTTAGGGTTACCATACATCCGGGTTTTCACATACATGACCTCATTTTTGGTCCACCAATCTCCATCTGGGCAAATTTTTAAAATATTAGCAACTGTCTGGGATTTTTCCTCTGTGGGGAGCTTACAGCTGGAGTCGCAGCATCTCCATGCAGGGGATGACAACTGGAGTTGCAGCCTCCCTGCCACATACCCCCCCCCAGCTCCCCATCCTGCTCCTCTAACAGTGTCCTCTTTTGGGGAACCTGAAATATGGTTACTCTATGTCAGCACCCTCCCAAAAATAAGATTAGCTAAAAATCATGAGATGGTAACAAAATAATAAGTGGTAGATGGTTTGCGTTTGCCTTCTGGGTTTTGAGTCTTTTAGGTACGTTGCTGGCTTCACACTTTCTAGCTTTCCACCCCAACCAGGAGGGCCAGACCCTTTTCTTTAAGGACAGGGCAGAATCTCACATTACAGTGGGACATTAAGAAAAACAGCAAATATCGGGACTCGCACAAGAAAATCCTGAGCGCCGGTGGACCCTGCGCAGCGGGCTGGGAACGGGGCTGTCACGTGCAAACACGCGCAGCTCGCCCCCCTGCGCTCGTGCCTGGCTCTGCGTTCGGACCCTCTCTCAAGCTTCCATTCCCACACAAGTCGCCCCCACGCATGCGCATTTGGGACCGGGCGGGGCTTTGAGCAATGAAAGCCGCCGGCGGCCAGGGGGCGCTAGAGCGCGAGTCGGGACACACGCCGCCGAGAGCCGCAGTCTCGGTTGCCTGTTGCGGTCGCTGTCGCAGCCGCGTAAGGACCTGCCTGTCGCGTGACTCTCTAATCCCAACGGCCGCCACGAGAGACGAGTCGCTGCCCGCGCGCCGCACGCAGGAACCCTCCGCCCGACCGGCGGCAGCAGCAGCAGCAGCAGCGCGCGGACACCCGCCCCTCCCCCCGCAGTGAGGAGCGGCCGGCGCCATGCCCAAGAATAAAGGTGAGGCCTCCCCTCGCGCGCGGGCCTGGGGCCGCCGCCGTCGCCTCCCCTCCCTCAGGCCGGGCCTGGGCCGGAGCGGCCTGTGCTCGGGGCGGCGCCGGGAGCGGGGCCGGGGGCGGCGGGCTCCCCTCGCCGCCTCACGCGGGGGATCCGGGCAGGGCGGTCACAGCCGCTGCGGCCTGGCCTGGCCTCCTGCCGCGTAGCCCCGGGTTACCGAGCCCGGCCTGAAGCACCGGCCCCGGGTCGCCGGCATCTTCCCCGCCGCACGCGCACCGGCCGGGACCCGGGTTCACGGCTCCGCGGCGACCTGGCTGGCTGACGCGGGGTCCCTCCCGCCGGGCTCCTCGCGGGCCCGTGGCCCGGTGTGCGTGACTGGGGCTGAATGAGCGACGGGTCTGGCAGGAAGGGCCCCGGGGGGCGGGGGTGGGGGCGGAGCGGGGGGATCCAGCTGAGTAGCGAAGAAAAAGACTCGGTGTCGAGAGAGCGCGAGCCTCGGACTCCGGGAGTAAGTTTGTTCCACCCTCCCGTGTATGGCAAAACTCAGCCAGCATATAAGTGTCAACTGTTGCTATGCCCCGGTCCCTAACAGTAGCAGATCTTCACAGGGGCACCACCAGCCACCGCGGTTCCCGTATGTTAGAAACCTTAACCGGTCTTGTTAACATGTTTCCCTGTGCTGATGTGAAAGAGGAAAGGAGAGAAAGGAAGCAGTCTTTTGGAGGCAGGACTTACAAAAACAGCAAGCTGTTCTTGCTGATTTTTCAACAAGAAAAGGAATCCTGTTGCCAGAAGCTGGTTGAAATGCTGCTGTTTAAAAGGAAAGCATCAATTTGAAAATCACATGTCCACCTGGATATTTGCACCTTCTATTGCTACAGGAAAATCCCTAAAATTATTTTTCTTTAGTTTTTCAGTTGTCTGTTGGTTGAACTTTATCTTTTGTATACTGTAGTCACTTTCATGTTTTTGTTGAGAGTAGGTTACACTTTTCTGTCTTGATTATTTGCATAATGACATCACTCACTGATTTGGGTTGGGGCGCTCACATGGATGCTTCCCCGGTCCCTGCAAGAACGTGTTCACTAGTAGCAGCACAACTGAAACTGAAGATTCATCGCACAGCCCCTTTGTAGTTTCTCTCTTTCCTGGACAGTCATGAAGGTTGATTAACTGAGGTCCACCAGAATGCAATCAATTGCATGTTCAGGGGTGATGGTGATAAATGTTCTTTTGAAGGCTGCTGTTACCTAAATTTCAAAGTGAGTTTAAATAGTCGATAGTTAGCACTATATGATCTTTTAATTGATCCCTTGTTTGACAATGGTAAAATAAGAACAAAGATGAGGTAATTTGATAGTAAATATTGCTGAAATTGATCCAAAGAAACACAAACACCTCCAGACTTTAAATAAAATAACAAGATGGCTTTAGCATACTATCATTGAGGTGAGATTGAGGGGTGGGTGGTGCTCTTGAGATGTGATTCAGTTTCTCCTACATGTTCTTTTGTGGTGTGTGGCTGAGGAATTTATATGCACATGAATTTCTTCTGTGTCTGTTTCATGTGGAATTTTTTTCTTGTATCCTAGCCCTGCCACTTCAGCTCAGAATTAGAAAGGGTTAGAGCAGAGATGAGATGATCAAACTGTCGCTGAAGAGAATAGGTTTTTAAGTCTTTCTTGTAGCTTATGCAGGACTTCTAAGAGTCCAAAGGAATACTATTTTTCTCATCACATTTATTAGGAACATGAAAATTAAAATTTGTCTCTTGCGGTTTTGACTTTAGTCAGCCTCTTCATCCTTTTTGAAAGAAACTTGAAATCATCATGGTGTAGTGCTCTAAGAAGCAAGATCAGTTTTATCACTCACCTAGATATAGTGCTTTAAAGCTGCAGCAGTGAACTTAGATTTCCTTAGGTCTAACAAATTATTGCTATTTTATCTTTCCAATACATGATTTTATATAGGTTTCTAAATTGCATATAGTGATTTATTTTATTTTCAATTTAGGTAAGGGAGGTAAAAACAGACGACGAGGTAAGAATGAGAATGAATCGGAGAAGAGAGAATTAGTGTTCAAGGAGGATGGACAAGGTGAGATTTTGAATTGTAATTCAGTCAAATATGGTAGCTACAATACTTTGAAGGTTCCTACACAAGGAATAATTGGGCTGTGTATAGGTTTAATTTGGATGTTTGAAAACTACAAAAGTACTTGATGTGATGGAATGGAGCATCTTCATCTTGGGAATATATTTAGCAAAAGGCAAATTGAATGGGAGTGAAGATCTATCCACTTCACTTCCCATTTATTAATGTATGTAAGAAATAAGTTCAGTTCTTTGCTCCTCAAGCAGTTTGTGCTGCTGTGTGATAAAAAAGGTTGTTAGTTCCTATGTGTAAATTGTTCCTAGTTTCTTGCTAGAGATCACCTCTGGCTCACTCAGTAATATTGCTGTGCTATAGGGAGCAACATTCAACCATCTTCTGCCAGAGGCACCGTGATGAATGACTGATAGGGAAACCCCTGAGATCGTGACTGGGTAGAGGAGGAGTGTAGTAAATTTTAAAATAGTGAGTATATCTAAGTGTTCACCTAGCAGTCAGATAGTTGGCTTGGTAACCAAATGAAATTCAGGCAATAGCTTTGCTTAACATTTCCCCGATGGCTAAAACACAAATTGACTTAGAGTCTTGTGGCTCTTGTGATGCGCCTCCTTGACTTGCAACACTCATATGCTGTGATCTGCTCCATTGTCCCTGCTATTCTTTGTAGCTTTAAGAAGCAGTGGAATGAAACTGGTTTGTTTACTGGTGGATGGGAAAGTTGGAAAACAAATGCTAGTGGGCCACTGTGAATCATGTCATTTTCATGCAGCTGCTTATGTAAACTATGAGCAGCGGCAGATGTAGGTCCTGAAGCTACACACAGGAAAAGAGGACCCAACTGCAGTCTGAGGGGAAGTAGTTGCAACCAGCTTTTAGCATTGTCCAAGAGACTTGAAGTGTAGTCAAGTAGCAGAGGACCTTCCTGCCCCCATCGCTCCATGGAGAAAGGAGTTAGCATAAGATCCTCCTCCCTTCCAACAAGCAGAGGTCCTGGGGGCTTTGCATTTCTCAGTTGAAGGCTAATATGTATGAAAGAAGAGCTTTTCAGTGTGATCTAGGGACGGCATCCTTTTAAGGAGAGTAGGACCCCCTGAAGATGGGATTCAGAATACACCAAAAGAGGGGAGAAAATAATGCTGTGCTCTCCTGTCCCCAAATGATCTGCTTGTTTTTGTAATCTATCTGTAGAGGTGGAGGGGAGTGGTGATGGATCCACAAATTGTTATCATGTGTAAAATGAGCACACTTGATCTGGAAGTCAGAGATAATAAATGTAGGCACTTGTATATCTTTTAAAAATATTCTGGGGGAAAAAATAAAGCATACATAAATGTAAGAGGGGTTCAGTATAGAAAACATGTAGTCACTTTAAATACCAACAGTAACATAAATTAGCCATAACCATGCTTTAAAAAGTCTTTAAGTGCATATCAGTTCAAATTTGCATTTTTTCCAACAATAAAACTTTAACATTTATAATATCCATAACGTTGCAGTGATGAAAACAAAAAATCTTTGTAACGTTGTGATTTTTGGAGTGTATCCACACTGAAAATATTGGTCTCTCCACACTAGCAAGCTAACTGTTGCCTACAAAAAAAATTGACATCACAGCAAAGGAATTTTGGGATCTGAAAATGGAAAATGAGGCAGCTTTGTGAATGTTTATGTGGAACACCTCCCAAGCATGTGTGGCTACACAGGATAAAGCATGAAGGTGCTTCTTTGAAAGGTGAACAAGTGGCAGTGAAGGCTAGCATAATGGACCAATCAGAAGTGAACATCAACAGCTTGATAATGAATCGGAGGTGTGAGGTAGAGTGGGGATTGACTGTGAAGAGCCTTGAAAGTGAATACTAGCTCCTCTTGCATTTGTCAAGACCAGAGAAAGCTATTAAAGTAATCAAGATTTTGCCAGAGCTACATTGTTTATAGCCCCATTGGCTGGGTGGGCTGCCGAACCTGTCTGTCAGCATTACAGCCCGCTGTTTCCTTCCATATTCAGTGGAAGTGGGGCTGGGCTTGGCACAAGAGACCTCTTTAGTGGCAAGAATTTCTTCAGCACCCCTGCTGTTAGTGCCACCTGTATTACCAGGGTGGCAATCATTGCCCTCCACTTGGGTACCATCAATCATCCTGGTACCGCTGCTGACTTTGGGGTCAGCACTGCTTCCAGCACCGGAAATGATAGAGGCATATTTGGCACTGCTAATATAGTTTCCACTGTCAGTGCCAGTTCCGAATTCGTTCTGCGCTATGAATGAGTCAGACCAGTTGCTCCCACCCTCAAGGCTGGCTCCACCTTCATCCCCTGAAGCCCAGGACTCCTTGGCATCCAGGTTAGGATCTTTCTCCTCTTGCTTTCCATCACCTGACCCACATTGAGGGGGTTGTTCAGGGGGCGCTGTGGGTATCAGGATTGGCACTCGTCTTGCAGTCAGGATCGGGGTGCCCCTGGCTGAAGCCTACTCACCCCAGTGTCCTACCAACACCAGTGGCCTCCATAGAATCCCTGAGATGCTTCTTGGTCAGAGGTCCTACTCCTCATCCCATTCTAAGGCAAGATCACCCAGCAGGTCTGTGGCGGTGACCATCCAGTCTGCCACAGGCCCAGGCACCATTGAACCTTCCCCTCGCAGAGCCTCCAGAGTATGCTTCTTGGGGCAAGGACCATCTTTTTGTTCTGTTTATAGCGTGCCTCGCAAAATGGGATCCTGGTACATGACTAGGGCTCTTGGTTCAACAGTAAAATAAATGCATCATTTTTTTTCTTGTAAAAATTCCTGTTGGCTGTTTAAAATTATGTAATTCATCAACATTTTGGACTCTCTCTTCCAGAGTATGCTCAAGTGATCAAGATGTTGGGCAATGGAAGATTGGAGGCATTGTGTTTTGATGGTGTGAAGAGGTTATGTCATATCAGAGGGAAGCTAAGAAAAAAGGTGAGTCTAAATCGCTTACATGGAAAATAAATGAATACATACCAAGCAGAACAGGCAATCTTCTGAAAATTGACATAGCTACATATACTCTAAAATAAAGGGACACTTTAAAAATTTCCTTAATTATGGTACTAGCAACTTTATTAAAACTGAAATAATTTTAAAACTCATATTTAAGTTTTGTTCAGATAATTAGCTACTTGTACTTCTCTTGGCAAGGGCAATGAAGGAAGTTTAAATCTTGCCCACTAACTTTCAGGTTCTTGGGGATGCAGATGCAGATGTTTCAGGGGAAGTTTTGCTTGTTTAAAAACTGTCAGTTTTTTATTTTATGGAAACATTTCTGTTAGACTTGGGTTTTATAAAACTCTGTACAAACTCTAAATTTTGGCTTGAATTTAAGGTTACAGGGTCAGAGTAAACTGGTGGATAGCATGATGGTAATTAAAATTGAGGCTAGCTTACTGTAAAATCTTCATGCTTGCTTGGATAGACTTGCAAATTGCTGTTCCTCAAGGGGATAGGTTTAGTGGTCCAAATTTGAGGTAATTTAACAAGGGTTTGCAAGATACAGTCCCCCAGAAATCATATGTGCAACAGGACAAAGGCTCTGTTGAATACCTGATTGTTTTACAGGTAGCCTGGCGTCAGAATAACAGGAGTCGCTCAACCTGACATGCTGTGGCCATTTAAGCCAAGCAAACAGCATTGTCAGCTTTCTGACAACCTATGTTGTGCACATTAGTTGCTCTTTGTTTACATTCTGCAGGTACTCCATCTGGCAGGTTTGGCCTGAAACTTCTTGTTTAAATTGATATTTCCAAATACTCTAAAATCACATGCATACTCTGATTTTACTTCAGAAATATTGTCAAGTAAAATAGCTTTAATTAAATAGAGGGGCAACTATCAACTCTAGTAAGCAGAAACATTAAAGTGATAGAATCATGCTCCTCATTCTTTCCTGAGCAGTGGAGCTGAGTGTGATCAAAGAATAGCAAGTAGCTACTATTCTCATCAGTGTCAGCATGGTCAACAGTGTTGCTGAATTTCAAGAAATGCACCCATAATAGACACCCTATTCTGTGGCATATGGTCCACATTGACTAGTGGGGAGCCAGGATGTTCTCATCAGAAAACACTATTTTAGGTTTATCATGAAAAATAAACACAGAAAACCTCTCAATTTTCTTGCAGTCTAGACAAACCAAAGGTTCACACACATCATTTTTAGCCTATTAACAATACAGAAAAAAAGGAAAAACAGTTAAAGTATTTGAAATGTAAAATATTGAGTAAGGCTTTCATTTTAACACCATCCCTTGTTTGTTTTCTCTTTAGCTGTAGAGCCTTTAGAAGGAAAAACCCCACTTGTCAGTCTCTTAGATGGTCTCAAAGATAGTAATAACTATCCTTTTGGGGATAGACTTATGTGTAGTGCTGGGGAGGAGCTGGTGGTCGTGATACATGTAGGTACCAGTGACATGGGGAAGGGTAGGAGAGATGTCCTAGAGCCAAATTTAGGTTTCTAGGGAAGAGACTGAAATCCAGGACCTCTATGGTGGCATTCTCAGAAATGCTCCTAGTTTCATGCGCAGGGCCAGGTAGGCAGGCAGAGCTTCAGAGTCTCAATGCGTGGATGAGACGATGATGTAGAGAGGAGGGGTTTAGATTCATTAGGAACTGGGGAAACTTTTGGGATGGAGGGAGCCTATGCAGGAGAGATGGGCTCCACCTAAACCAAAGTGGAACCAGACTGCTGGCACTTAACATTAAAGAGGTTGCAGAGAAGTTTTTAAACCTAGGAGATGGGAGAAAGCCGACTGCTGCAGAGGAGCATGTGGGTTGGACAGAGACTTCTCTTAGAGGAGAGTCTATTGATAGAGAATCTCTAGGTTATAGTCAGGAGCAGAGGATGGAAGAGGATAATGTAAGGGCCAGATCAGATGAGAAACATTCGCATAAAGAATCAAACACATCAGAAAAGGGCAGACAAACAAACAGTGACAAATGTTTAAAGTGCTTGTACCCAAATGCTAGAAGTCTCAATAATAAGATGGGTGAACTAGAGTGCCTCGCGATAAAGGAGGATATTGATATAATAGGCATCACAAACCTGGTGGACTGAGGACAATCTGTGGGACACAATCATTCCGGGGTACAAAATATATCAGAAGGACAGAACAGGTCGTGGGCGGGGAGTGGCTCTATATGTGAAAGAAAATGTAGAATCAAATGAAGTAAAAATCTTAAGTGAATCCACATGTTCCATAGAATCTCTATGGATAGTAATTTCATGCTCTAATAAGAATATAACATTAGGGATCTATTATTGACCACCTGACCTGGACAGTGATAGTGACAATGAAATGCTAAGGGAAATTAGAGAGGCTATCAAAATTAAGAACTCAATGATAGTGGGGGATTTCAATTATCCCCATATTGACTGGGTACATGTCTCTGCGTTTCGTCCTGAGGTGACAATATTTCTCGATACTTTAAATGACTGCTTCTTGGAGCAGCTGGTATGGGAACCCACAAGGGGAGAGGCAACTCTTGATTTAGTCCTGAGAGGAGCGCAGGAGCTGGTCCAAGAGGTAACTATAACAGGACCGCTTGGAAATAGTGACCATAATACAATAACATTTAACATCCCTGTGGTGGGAAGAACATCTCAACAGCCCAACACTGTGGCATTTAATTTAAAAAAGGGGAACTATGCAAAAATGAGGGGGTTAGTTAAACAGAAATTAAAAGATTCAGTGACTAAAGTGAAATCCCTGCAAGCTGCATGGACGCTTTTTAAAGACACCATAATAGAGGCCTAACTTAAATGTATACCCCAAATAAGAAACACAGTAAAAATTAAAAAAGAGCCACCATGGCTTAACAGCCATGTAAAAGAAGCAGTGAGAGATAAAAAGGCATCTTTTAAAAAGTGGAAGTCGAATCCTAGTGAGGTAAATAGAAAGGAGCATAAACACTGCCAAATTAAGTGTAAAATGTAATAAGAAAAGCCAAAGAGGAGTTTGAAGAACGGTTAGCCAAAAACTCAAAAGGTAATAACAAAATGTTTAAGTGCATCAGAAGCAGGAAGCCTGCTAAACAACCAGTGGGGCCCCTGGACAATCGAGATACAAAAGGAGCACTTAAAGACGATAAAGTCATTGCGGAGAAACTAAATGGATTCTTTGCTTCAGTCTTCACGGCTGAGGATGTTAGGGAGATTCCCAAACCTGAGCCGGCTTTTGTAGGTGATTTGAGGAACTGTCACAGATTGAAGTGTCACTAGAGAAGGATTTTTGGAATTAATTGATAAAATTAACATTAACAAGTCATCGGGACCGGATGGCATTCACCCAAGAGTTCTGAAATAATTCAAATGTGAAATTGCGGAACTGTTAACTGTGGTTTATAACCTGTCCTTTAAATTGGCTTCTGTACCCAATGACTGGAAGATAGCTAATGTAATGCCAATATTTAAAAAGGGCTCTAGAGATGATCCCGGCAATAACAGACCGATAAGTCTAACGTCAGTAGCGGGCAAATTAGTTGAAACAATAGTAAAGAATAAAATTGTCAAGCACATAGAAGAACATAAATTGTTGGCAAAAGTCAACATGGTTTCTGTAAAGGGAAATCGTGTCTTACTAATCTATTAGAGTTCTTTGAAGGGTCAACAAACATGTGGACAAGGGGAATCCAGTGAACGTAGTGTACTTAGATTTCCAGAAAGCCTTTGACAAGGTCACTCACCAAAGGTTCTTATGTAAATTAAGTTGTCATGATATAAAAAGGAAGGTCCTTTCATGGATTGAGGACTGGTTAAAATACAGGGAACAAAGGGTAGGAATAAATGGTAAATTCTCAGAATGGAGAGGGGTAACTAGTGGTGTTCCCCAAGGGTCAGTCCTAGGACCAATCCTATTCAACTTATTCATACATGATCTGGAGAAAAGGGGTAAACAGTGAGGTGACAAAGTTTGCAGATGCTACTAAACTGCTCAAGATAGTTAAGACCAAAGCAGATTGTGAAGAACTTCAAAAAGATCTCACAAAACTAAGTGATTGGGCAACAAAATGGCAAATGAAATGTAATGAGGATAAATGTAAAGTGTGCACATTGGGGGAAAAATAACCCCAACTATACATACAATATGATGGGGAGCCAATTTAGCTACAACGAATCAGGAAAAAGATCTTGGAGTCATCGTGGATAGTTCTCTGAAGACGTCCATGCAGTGTGCAGAGGCGGTCAAAAAAGCAAACAGGATGTTAGGAATCATTAAAAAGAGGATGGAGAATATCTTATTGCCCATATATAAATCCATGGTACGCCCACATCTTGAATACTGCATACAGATGTGGTCTCCTCATCTCAAAAAAGATATACTGGCATTAGAAAAGGTTCAGAGAAGGGCAACTAAAATGATTAGGGGTTTGGAACGGGTCCCATCTGAGGAGAGATTGCGAGGACTTTTCAGCTTGGAAAAGAGGAGACTAAGGGGGGATATGATAGAGGTATATACAATTATGAGTGATGTGGAGAAAGTAGATAAGGAAAAGCTATTTACTTATTCCCATAATACAAGAACTAGGGGCCACCAAATGAAATTAATGGGCAGCAGGTTTAAAACAAATAAGAGGAAGTTCTTCACACAGCGCACAGTCAACTTGTGGAACTCCTTGCCTGAGGAGGTTGTGAAGGCTAGGACTATAACAGCGTTTAAAAGAGAACTGGATAAATTCATGGAGGTTAAGTCCATTAAGGGCTATTAGCCAGGATGGGTAAGGAATGGTGTCCCTAGACTCTCTGTGTCAGAGGGCAGAGATGGATGGCAGGAGAGAGATCAGTTGATCATTACCTGTTAGTTTCACTCCCTCTGGGGCACCTGGCATTGGCCACTGTCGGTAGACAGGATACTGGGCTAGATGGACCTTTGGTCTGACCGAGTATGGCCGTTCTTATGGAAAAAAGGATAAGTCAGTTAAGATGGGATAGAGATGCTGATGCTGCTGTTGAAGTTTAATCTCAGAAAGGAAAGCCCCCTAGTTCACAATCTTCGATGCTATCAGAGATGGTAGTAACTGTCATCCCAGGCAGTGCTTGGGATTCATCTGGAGCCTGTAGGTATGGCAATATCATCTGGGTCCCCGCCTTTTCCACTCCCCCCCCGGCCTGTTCTAGTTAAGACACCTCTCAGGTTCAAGATGGTGAAGGCCTGAGGTCCAATGAAACAGTGGGGATTGGCATCTGATTGGTGAAGCTTGCTCGAGTAGCCTTTATCTGTTCTTTGCGTCTGTTCTTTTCTTCCTTCATACTTTCCCAACAAATTTTTTCTTTAAAGGACCCAAGAAGGGAATGATGGGTATAATAGTATAACCCAGGGATCAGCAACCTTTCAGAAGTGGTGTGCCAAGTTTTCATTTATTTACTCTAATTTAAGGTTTTGCATACCCGTAATACATTTTGACGTTTTTAGAAGGTCTCCTTCTATAAGTCTATAATATATAACTAAACTATTGTATGTAAAGTAAATAAGGATTTTAAAATGTTTAAGAAGCTTCATTTAAAATTAAATTAAAATGCAGGGCCTCCCGGATGGGTGGCAAGGACCTGGGCAGTGTGAGTGCCACTGAAAATCACCTCGTGTGCCACAGGTTGCCTACATCTGGTCTAACCTGTCACTATTTTGTCCACCAACTAGGCCTAATATTTGACATACCACCTTTGGCTCATTATCCTCTGGTATCATATCTCCTGTTTTTTAACAAGCATGACTTCAACACAGTCCTTGAATCCTATCAACATGGCCTTTTTGTTTAGACTAATTCAGCTATTCTGTTTCCCTTTCATACCTTTTCCCATCAACGTCTGTTGTTATAAATTATTGTAACCTCTTATAACCTTTTACATGCTACTTACACTTGAACTTACAATTCAAGTAAATTTTTAGGCCCAACAGTACACACTGCCCTGTAATCTGAACTCTGAGTGATGCTCCAGCTTGACCCCACTAGCCATTATGGCACTGCGCTTCCAGATGATATGGAATGATGTGGGTCCCCCAGTTTTGGGGTTAACTGCACTTCTGCCCTATCCTTGGTCTGCTTAAGGGACGTCCCTTTAGGACTCAGGCCTCTGTCACCTCTATAGGCAGGGACCTGCATTCCTCTCCCTCCCACCCAGGCTGGAATTCTTCTTTCCCTTCACTGTGTGTATCCCAGCAGGTCTAAACTTAGCTTAGCACCTGTAGTTTCTTTCTCTCTCTCTCTCTCTCAAGTGCTACAACAGTGAAGACCAGTCAGCCTTTACAAAGCAAAATACTTATTTTTAAGACAAAAGTGTTAGAGAAAATATATCATAAAACATCTGTACATGTGCTAGGTTTACCGGAAGTTACCCGTCTTCCACATGGTAAACCTGATAGGTTTCAACGTCTTTCAAATACTTTCAGCAGGGTTTGCCCTCTTGGTTACAATCTATCAGTTGTCAGATCAAAAATGAGGCTCCTCAGCCAGTTCAGGCTGGCCTTTGATACTTTTGGCTTATTCTTTGTCTCCAAGACTTCTTGAACCTGTTCTGAACCAGTATATGCTATTCACCCAAGGGCTGGTACTTCTCTGCAGTTTTCCCGTTCCAGGTCTACAGTAATTACCTCCCTCCCCCCCCATTTTAATTCTTAGAGGGAGCTGGATAACCTGTCAGTGTACAATTTCTGTCTCACAAAGATACAGTTAACATTTATAATGTTGGAACAATAGTCTCAAAGATATTGTATATATCAGTAACACCTGTCACAGTATGTATACAGTGTGCATGGGTACACTAGGATGAACTGTCAGACCATGTCCTCACTAAGGCCAAAGTTGTGTTCAGGTTGACCTTAGTGAACAGAAGCAGACTATGCCTGGCTTATACTCGACCACATCACCATCTCTTCACAATCCACCAGATGCACCTCTTCTCATAATCTAATCTGTGCCAGCTGCAAGTAATCCCTGAATCAGTCACTACAGCTGTCACTAACATAGTGAAGAATAGTCTGAGTTCATGCTGGCAGCTGAGAATATAGTTAATAAAATGGCACACTCACCAGTCTTTCCTCTTGCCTGTTTATTATAGGGTCGCATGGACTGTGAAACATACTTACAGTATATCCACAATAGTCCTAGTCATCTCTGGGTGGGGCATCTCTGTGTACCTTAACTCTGTATTTCCGGGTTTCTGAGGTTAAAGTTTAGGACCATGAAACATTCTGGGCAGGTCTAAGACACTTCTGGTCAACACTGTCTCTGCATTAACAAAGAATTTGGTAGTGAATACAGCAGAGTTTTAGTGTTGATCAAATGAGAGTGTTGTTTTGTAGTCTGAAACAAGGCCAGCTAAGTAAAATGCTGATTACCAACCAAGATGCTTATAAATAAAAGGCTTGAATCTCAGTTCAGCTCCATTTACACCACTTTAAGGCCCCTTTTCACTGACAATGTGGTGTGCAGTCTCCATAGTGTAACTGAGACCCAAGCCCAAAATCTCTGAAATTTTTCTTCATATATTTTGACAATCATATGAAGAAAGTAGTGCCACTTTCAGGCTGCTGATTTAAAGAAAACTTCTGTGGATTTTTTTTTTAACAGTAGGTGAATTAGTAAAAATCCATACTGCATTTTAAATCAAGATATTTCTAGGCTAGGAAACACAATCAGAACTTCAGGTTATGTTCTCAATCAAGGGGGCGGGGGGAGGCTTGGAGTTGTGGTAACTTTCAGTTATGGAAAAAGGCATCCCAGCACAATCCACTCAGTTCATTGACACATTCTAGATATTAAAGTGTCTGTTTACTGACTGCTTATGTAACTCCACTCTATTCTACTCAACTAATCTTAATCGTAGGACCGGAAGGGACCTCGAGAGGTCATTTAGTCCAGTCTCCTGCCCTCACGGCAGAACTAAATATTACTTAGACCATCTCTGACAGGTGTTTATCTAACCTGCTCTTAAAAATCTCCAATGATGGAGATTCCACAGCCTCCCTAGGCAATTTATTCCAGTGTTTAACCACCCTGGTAGTTATGTTGGATATTGGGGAAAACTTAAACTGCCCTTGCTGCAATTTAAACCTATTGCTTCTTATCCTATCCTCAGAGGTTAACTAGAACTTTTTTTCTCTCTCCTCCTTGTAACAACCTTTTTATGTACTTGAAAAACTGTTATCATGTCCCCTCTGTCTTTTCTTTTCCAGACTAAACAAACCCAGTTTTTTCAGTCTTCCCTCATAGGTCATGTTTTCTAGACCTTTAATTATTTTTATTGCTCTTTCTCAAATTTGTCCACATCTTTCCTGAAATGTGGCACCCAGAACAATATTCCAGTTGAGGCCTAATCAACGTGGCACAAGAATTACTTTTCATGTCTTGCTTACAACACTCCTGCTAATACATCCCCGAATGATGTTTGCCTTTTTTTGCAATGCTTTTACACTGTTGACTGACATTTAGCTTGTGATCCACTTTAACCCCTAGATCACTTTCTGCGGTACTCCTTCGTAGGCAGTCATTTCCAATTATATGTGTGCAACTGATTGTTCTGTCTAAGTGGAATACTTTGCATTTGTCCTTGTTGAATTTCATCCTGTTTACTTCAGATCATTTCTCCAGTTTGTCCAGATCACTTTGAATTTTATTCCTATCCTCCAAAGCACTTGCAACCCCTCCCAGCTTTGTATGGTCCACAAACTTTATAAGTGTACTCTCAGTGCCATTATCTAAATCATTGATTAATATATTGAACAGAACTGATCCCTGCAGGACCTCACTTGATATGCCCTTCCAACTTGATTGTGAACCACTGATTACTCTTTAAGAATGGTTTTCCAACCAGTTATGCACTTACAGTAATGGTAACTTACGGATCCCCTGGTTGCCAGCCAGGCTTGCAGAGGAAAGTTAAGTACAGTAACACCCCTCCTCCCCCCCCCCCCCCCAAAAAAAAGAATTTACACTAACAGGCAGGACATGTGATCAGTTGACTAAATTGTGTCTTTCATTTCATTCACACATCTAGATAAAGACATAAAATCCAGTTCCCTGAGTCATTTTTATGGTGTATGCTCTGTTTGGGAAAAATCCATTTAAGCAGGGAGCCTAACAAGTCCTACCACACAGTGAAGTCTGTGTCTAATATCTGCCTCTGCAATAGATCTTATGAAGCTATGTAGCTGATTTCTACATAGTCTGCATCCCTGTCTGTGTAAGTGATAGGAGATGCACCTTTCTCACTGAGGGTTCTCTCCTTGTTAAGGTACAAAAAAGCCTCCCATTCACATCATGAATTATAGCAGTGGTTCTCAACCACATGTCCAAGGCCCCCAGGGGGGCTGCGAGCAGGTTTCGGGGGGCTGCCAAGCAGGGCCAGCATTAGACTCGCTGGGGCCCAGGGCAGAAAGCCAACACCTTGCCAGAAGGGGCTGAAGCCCAGGCCCTGAGCTCCGCCTTCCGAAGCTAAAGCCAAAGTCTGAGCAATGTAGCTGCAGGGGCCCCTGTGGCATGAGGCCCTAGGCAATTGCCCTGCTTGGTACCCTGTAATGCCAGCCCTGGCTTTTATATGCAGAAAACCAATTGTTATGATACAGGTGGGCTGTGGAGTTTTTATAGCATGTTGGGACAGGCCTCAGAAAGAAAAAGGTTGAGAACCTCTGCATTACAGAATGTCAGTAAATATTTAGGATTCCAATAAACTTAATTTCTAAATATTTATTTAATGCAATATCATATTTATACTAGTTACTACATTATTTATTTGAATTGCAGTAGTGCTTAGGGATCCCTGACTTGAAGCCGCTTACCATGCTAGGCATTGTACAAATGCTTAATGAATGGTCCCTGCCTCAAAGAGTTTAAATTGAAATCTAAGTATAAGGAAAGACTCTATTTTTCTTTATTGCAGACCTCCAAAACAATGTAAACCATTGGACTAATGCACAGTGAATAATTCAACATATTTTTAACCTTAATTTATTTTAATGTGAATTCATGTCATCTTTGAAAAATGACCCGTTCATAGTATCTCTTTAATGAATAAAATAGTCCAACTTTTAGAAAACCACTTTAACATAGTCACTCAACAGAAACAGTCCAGGTTAGATTTCTTGCATTTTCTCTTCTGCTTGACTTCTTCCTCTCATTCACTTCAGTGTGAAGTTTTACTTTTCTGCGCATAGACCCTTTGTGGAACTTGGTCAATAAAATGGTTAGACTTCCTTTGGCCTACCCAAATTTAATGGCTTCGTAGCCATCCATAAGGCTGGAGACCTCTAAATCACTTGATTTGCTGCGGTGATGGAGTTCTGTAAATATGCTTGGTCAACTGTTACCCCCACCCACAGTAAGTTATGTAATGTAATATTGAAACCAAGTGTTAGGAAGTGGGGATGTCTTCTGTTTTCTTGTTTAGGAAAAATAGTGTCTGCAGTTTGTTTTAATATTTTAGTAGACCCAAGTATAGTGTTTGAACTTATTGCTGTTAAATTGCAGATGGACAAATGTGTATTTGTAGAGGTTTTTTAATAAATATTCCTTGTTTCTGACTTTCAGGTTTGGATAAATACATCGGATATTATATTGGTTGGCTTAAGAGACTACCAGGTAAATATTCTTCTTGATTTAGCACTTGTATGTGTTATAGTACATAGCATGGATTATGGCTTAAATGTCATTAAAAGTCTGCTAGAGAGCATTGTGCAAATTTTAACTGGCACTTACTATATGTTTAACTGCATCGTGTTAAATATGCTTCATATTTGATTATTTTTATATTTGTAATAAGAGGCAAATTCTGTCATGGGTAAATGGATCAGTTTTCATTCAGATTGCCCCTTTAGACCATGTGTGTGCGGAAAATGCCCTATGGCATCAGAATGCCTCTGACTTTTACAGAAATGGCTGCTTGGTGAGCTGCTCCTGTGCATTTCACTGGCAAATGGAGCAAAGTAGGATGGTAGAATGCTTGCCGTCACAGTTCAGTGTAACTGCACCTGTATTTCTCCCTTTGTGGTCCAGCAAGGGCTGCCACTGTTAGGCTTCTGGCTGCTTTCCCTCACTCTCTTGGGTGGAGATCTGGCCCTCACTCCCCTGACTACAGTGTGATATTTCCAGCAAGCCAGACTGCCTAAACAGGCCCCAGAGTTTTGTTTTAAGTTCATAATAGCTTTAGCTCAAAACAAGCGCACACATGGATAGTCTTTCCATTACACATCTTGAGCCTTTACTCTTCAGATTCTGGGAACAAGAACTCAGTAGACAACGGTCCCCTCAGGGTGTAGCTTCAAGAGGCTGGGCTTTTTCATAATCAGAGATGAGAACTTGCTTTCGCTTCCCCATGGAGATTCCCCAGGCAAACCACTGGACATTCTTTGGCCAAAAGTCCATTCTTGTGTGGCCAATTGTTCAATATAGTTCTTTGAAGTTCATAACACTTCCAGGGCTCACGATACAGGTCTGTCACATCTTACGCACATATTTCAGCTTTACGCGGTCAGCAAAAAAAAAAAAACAATTTTAATACTGTACCTGTAGTGTGGGCGATTCTGCCTGCCATTACACTCAATGTAATTTTGACTATACGCGATTTTCGCTTTACGTGCTGACTGCAGAACATAACCCCAGCGTAAGATGCGACAGACCTGTAATACATAACCTTTGCATTTGATACAAAGATGCTTAAATTTAATTCATTAAGGTTTGTCAAGGATATTGCAGAAAATTGCCATGTCTGTCACACCAGCCATTTCATTCAGATAAATGTATTCTTTGAGCCCTTTGCTGTTCGAAGAATCCTGCCTTAATCTGTCAATGAATCCAGAGACTACATTAGTTTTTTCTTTAAAATCTGTCGTTCTAATAGTTTCCTATAGTAACTATATGTTGAATCCAGTGAATGAGATTTTTAATGGGCTGTTTTCATAATAAATATATGTTCAGTGAGTGCAGTATGATACCTTCAATTATTTGAATGTGAATTTTGTTGCTAATGGGATTAGGAAGATAATTATATTTCTTCAAAATAGACTTTCAACAAATTAACAACCCATTAAGAAATATTTTATTACATAGCTTCATAGATAAAATTTAGACTGCTAATGCTAGCTAAAGCTTTAGCTTTGTGATATGACAGATGTAGATGTACCTTGAAAAAGACTAGTTTAGAATGCTTAACAAAAATTGGACTTCAGGGAGGGAAAACTTATAATATTCTGTATAATAGGTTTACCTCTTTCACTTGTAGTGGCAAATTGAAGAATAGTTGAGAACTAAGGTTTTGTGGGTGATTTCAGGACATAAGAATTGAAAAAGATTCAACTGTCCATCTAGCAAACATCTTGCTAACCTATCATTTTTAGGAAGTGGAAACCTTTCTACAATGCTGACTAATGTCAAATGTTCTTACTTAGGATAACAAGGCTGATGTCATTCTAAAATACAATGCAGATGAAGCCAGAAGTCTGAAGGCATATGGGGAACTTCCAGAACACGGTAAGAATCTTTCAAGATCAGACTGGAAGTCACTAGACATGAATGTGGTCAGTAGCCCACAGTGAATTGTCAGTTTTTAATGTGTGCATTAACTTTTTTTTTAAACTCTCTATTTAGCTAAAATCAATGAAACGGACACATTTGGTCCTGGTGATGATGATGAAATCCAGTTTGATGATATTGGAGATGATGATGAGGACATTGATGATGTAAGTAATAAGAATACTACATTTGGTTTCATATATTTGAAGCATCAACTCTTGATAATACTGCTTTGTTTGCTACTTAGGTAGTAATGTATTTAGGTAGCATAATGTATTAAAGTTTTGAAGTCTTCAGCTGGGCTAGATATTATTTCTGAAAGGCTGTCCAGTAACTAAGTGAAATTGGTCAAAAATCCTGTTCTTTGGAGTTATGGCACTTCTTGCAGACCTCTGCATAGTCATAGATCAAAGATTAGTAGGATGTCATACAGTGAATATTGCTTCAGATTTTAATAACAGAATTTCATACCTGTCAAAGTTTGATCTTTAACACTGTTTATGGGAGCTAGAAATAAAGTATCACATTATGGTTGCAGGAATGTAGTCAACCTGAGCAGTCACTGTAGATTAATCAAGTTAATGTGACAATTTTAGAGCTCTAGTGCAGTGGTTCTCAAACTTTTTTCATTTGCGAAACCCTAAAATATTTCAAATGGAGATGGGGGACCCCTTTGGCAATCTTAGACGTAGTCAGCGGACCCCAGGATGAAAACCACTGCTGTAGTGGACAAGTCACCCTCAAAATGAACAGTGACTCAAAATCCCATCCTCTGATTCCTCGGGCGAATTCTGAAAACAGTGTGCCATATCTTATGAACATGGAATTTTAAGTGGGGGAAAATGTATTCTAACGTGCAGCAGAGACTGTTTATTAATCATTTATATAGTATAAGATGGGCACAATACTGTAAATTAGGTGTAGCAGGCAGAGAGCAAGATTTCTGCCCAAAGGATAAGAGGGCAGAATAAAACAGCATGAAGAAACACTGTGAAGTGTTAGCGTGCTTGCAGTTTCTTTTTAATCCAGTTAGACTCTGAGTAAAATGATCTCAAATTCAGTGTGAAAAAGTTCTGATTTGTATGCTGAAGCATCTTTGTAGTAGGGAGATTTAAACAGGAACCAGTTCATTTTGCCGGTGACTTCTTAAACTATATTTGTGTTTTGATTTGGAACTTTACCTCACAGCTCGGATTATTTTTCTTTTTACTTCTTCAGGAAAATCATAGCCCTGCCTTTTTGTATTTTACTGTTTACTCCTTGGGATGATTTTACATTGATCATTAACTTCCCTAGAGCAGATGAGTTGGGAGGGAAGGGGCAAATGATTACGTACTCATTAACAAAAAATGGAAACTGGGGGCAAAAAAAAAAAAATTGATTGTGAAATGAGTTGTGAATCTTCCGTTCTCTAAGATAAGAAGTTATTAAAATACATCTTAAAGGTAGAATTGTTTGCTCACATGGTCAAAATTATCTTTCTCACTATGCTGTCTTTTTTTCCCCACTTACAGATCTAAATTGAGCTAAGAGGTTTACATTCCAACTTTTTTCCTCCAAGGATTATTCTACATTGATACATTGGGTAAAATCCCTTTCTTTTAAGAAGACTGAAACATCAGTAATGAGTGTAGCTTGTTACATCAAATGAGAATTTATTTTCAGTGTTTGTTTTAAAGTATTTATATTTCTTTAGAAACAGATAATGCTGGATTATCTTAAAGGCTAAATGAAATGCCACAACTATTTTGTCTTTTCACAAATTAAAGCTCTTACATCTGGATGGAAGTGAGACAGAGTAATATCTGCTGTAAAAGTCTGCATTTTTGCCTCTTATGCATTCATCACTACATTTTGAGTTAAACCTGTATTTTGAAATAAAATCGTTTACCCTGTAATTATCATGGATTTTGATTAAATACTCAGTTCAGATTAGTGTCCAATCATACTATGCAGTGTCTTTCTGTATACCCTTACCTTGAAGTTAACTTGAAAAGATTTTGATAATCTAAAAGGAAGGCGGAAATCTGCATTCAGACTCCTAATGCATGGGTCTGCTTTTCATGTTTTAGTAGAATGCTGCTATTTTTATAATAGCTTTGATTATTAAGCACTCATTCTTTCAAAGATGTAAAGTTGCCACAATGGGAGAAAAGTAAATGTAAAAAGTAAGCAGCATCTCAAATTTGCAGTTGTTTAAAACTGTTACATATGTTTGAATAGCTTTTCCGTATTTGTAAATGCAGTATTATACTGTAGTTGCAGAAATTAAACACTGGGTGGCACCCAATTTAACAGACACATTGGTACCAAACATTTACAGTTTTTTATACTGAAACATGTATAAAATAGTTTTCCCTCAACAAAATAAATGACTAGCATTCTTGATGTGTTAAACATACGTAGAATATTTTTACATTATAGAAAGGTTATGTTAAAAGTAGAGTTTTATTTTAATCTTAAATTCCATACATTGTAAGGTATAACTTTGAAAAAGTTATGTAAACTTTGAATAACCGAATATAAATGAAAAATTAAATTAATGTCAAATTCTGCAAAATCTCTTTATCCAGAATTAACCAGTAAGACAAACTAATGGAAAGATTCTCCAGCTTCTGAATGGAAGAGTCATAGCTAAAAAGTTGAATAAAGACTAACATATTCCTGGAAATATTTTCATGTGCTAGCATTAGTTTGCGTGTCTTTTTAATTATGTATTTTGAGTTTAACAGTTGAAAGCAGAATGGGGCTCTGGAGAATTTAATTTTCATTCTGTGCTGTGTAAAATTTGGTTTTTGACATTTTGTATTCATTATATGGTCTGATAGGCGTGAAGTGACTAGCTTTAAAAATGCAGATTGGTCTCATTGCTTTAAACAAGATTTTTTGGACACTGTTGAATATTCAAACAAACTCCCTTAGAGCATGTAGCAAAAATGTAACTTTCTACCTTTTCTCCCCAGTGTACAGTAGGTTTCCATTTCCCTTGTGTGGAGTTGGAAGTCACTACAGGGACTGAACAATTTTCTTCAATATTCAGTATATTTGCAAAACTTATTTTATATATTTTAAATAATTTATAAAGCATTTTACAATCCTGCTGACTTTTGAGAAAAGAAAATATATTTGCATTACCCATGCACCCTTCCTGCTCTGTTTGCATTGGGTGTATTGACTTTTTTGTAGTCCTTTTTATGCCTGAATTTCCAGCAATTCAGGATCTGATTTTTAATTGTTTCATAGAGCCTGTAGTGAGCAGGAATTCATAAACCATTTCCCCCCATTCTCCTTTATCTTTTCCCATGAGTGCCCAAATGTTACCTTGAACACCTCCTAACATGGTTGAGCTCTTAAAATTTAGCTAGAGGCATGGCACAGAAAGCTTTTACATCATCGGTCCTGTCTTTGCTTGTGCTGTTTTTTTCCTAATACCAACTACCTATGAATTGGCTGGGTGTCACAACAGATAAAATGTGGGCATTAACTTTAGAATGCTAGAACTATCCATTGGAGAAGATTCAGTGGTGATGACTAAATCATCTTGCCTGTCCACTTACTGAAGGGACTGCTGTTAGGGAACCTGTATGTTTTACTGGTAGCTGGTGAATGCCCTGCTCCCTGAAGTTTTGCCTGTTCTTATGTGCACCCACAGTGGCAGATGGCATAGCCAGACCTCCCTGCTGCAGAGCTTTTCTGAGGGAAAATTCCCGACTTCACTTCAAATTTTTGAGTAATGTTTTGGCTCAGCAAATTGGCTGTGTGATTCCTGTCCCTGTTCTAGGGCTTCATTTTCATTTTAGGGAGATTATCCCCTCAGTTTTGTCTCTCCATCTTATGCATTTGCAGTGTTTTGGTGCATTTTCAGAGACTGAGCAAGGCTGAGAAAAGGAGCATTGACAGTCTCAGGGCTGAGAAGTCATGACTCCTGTTTTGAGGTCTGTTAAGCCAAGTTGCAATAGTTGTCTTGTCTCATTAGAAGCTCATAAGGCATTCAGGCAAAAAGAAACAATTGCAAAGTTTTTCTATCTACACCAGGCAGTAAAATGTCTCTTCCACTCACCATGTCTGAGGCCTGTCCCTGCTACTGCTTTTAGGCACTATTAACTAAAAGAAGCAAATGCTTTTAACTATACTGACATATGTCGTTACAGGCCCTGTCTATTAAAGAAATTAGTGTTTGTGCACAGTTGTTAAAAATCTGTTACAACCACATGAGTTCTTACGCACTTGCACTGGCCAGTAGAATCAGGACAACCGTATTAGTCATGCTTTCTGGTGCTTTTATCTCGGAGTGAGTTTATTTGTTAGCCACATCTGCACCAATTAGCCAACTTGCATTAAAACCTCATTGTTTCTCAACAGAACTTCATGCTGCAGTGAAGACAGTTAGGAAATCACAAGTTAGTCATTTCATTTTTGTCTAATGCATTAGAGTGTGATCCTGCTGCAGAACAGCAATTGAGTTCTTCACACTTATTGTCATGCCACATATCCAGCCATGAGAAACTCAGAAATTTCTGGGTGCACATTACATTGTTCATAGTGTTATAACTCTGTGCTGAGGGACAATTTTTCTGTCCACGGGGGATTGTGGCCTGAGAGATTCATGTTGTAGCAGGACACATGGGTGTGCTGTAAAGTATGAATCCTGCTTGCCCTCAGAACAGAACCAACAGCTGCTGGTGGTGGCTATGTTACTTTTAGTATGCTTCAGCTGTCAGTAAGAGATGGTGGCATGTGTTTCAGAGTTGGCTTTTTACCACAAGAAGACTGATGGCTTGCTGTTAGAAGGAAGAGAAAAGGTCAGTGCCATTCAGAGATGGAGGCATGGACCAAGCTGATGCTGTCTTTCATGGCAGACTCTCCCCTGTTCAGACTGCCACTGCTGGACCAGTACCACAAGCGTAGAGTGGTGGGACTATATCATAATGGAAATGTGGGGTGACCAGCAGTTGGCCCAGAACTTTTTTATGATGAAAGTAATGTTTATGGAGTAGTGAGAGAAGCTCACTCCTTGAATGCCACCATAACTTGCAGTTGAAAAAGGCAGTAACTGTCCAGAAATATGTTGCTATCACCTTGTGGAAACTGGCAGCCCTGGATTGTTACAGATCTGTGGTAATCTGTTCAGGGTTGGCAAATCAAAAGTTATCACAGTGGCCATGGAGATTTGCAAGACAATTATTGCTTTACTGCAACCCAGAGAGATTGAATTAGGAAGTATCTCCAAAATAACTGTGGAGTTTAATTGAAGTGAGTACAGTATCTGGAAAGGATATTGCTATGCCATTTTGCAACCCTTGTGGTTCACCATGGCAGATTTGTAGACACCTACATACAATGAATACCTGATGCCAGGGTATTTCAGTGGTATGAGCTATTTCAGCAGGCAAGTTTTATTCCATCCTTGTGACAGGCATCAAGGGGTTGTCCATGCCAACTGTGATTTTGGGCAAACCAGCCTACCCTCTGTTGCAATAGGTGGTGATGACTTCTGATTTCCACCAGTGGCAGAAGACAATATAATTACACACTGAGCAAGTGCAGGATGGTGGTGAAATGTACTTTCAGCCAACTGAAGGCAAGACGATGCTGCTTACAGACTTGTTTGGACTGTAGCATGTATAATCCCATGTGATTATGATGTGCTTTACCATACATGGGGGGGGGATAGTTTGGGACAGAATGTTTGGGATGCTTACAAACATTCACCGTATGCTGATGGAGGGTCCATTATAGCAAAGGTGATATGGGGTGCTTTGTGGGGATAACGGGTTAATGCCACACCTTGGTCCAGAGGGTGAAATGAAATGTTATCTTGTATTAAATAAATATAGTGGACTTGTCATTTGTGGGTGTGTACTGTTAGCCATTGTAATTCCAGACCTCAGTATGTGACCATAAAAAGCTTTATAGAAGGTAAACATATTTGGGCAGCTCAACTCCCATTACAACATTGAAAAGGTGTGCAAAACAAAACCAGACAAATCCACACCAGCAGCAATTACCTGCAAAGATACCACAGTACAAAATATTCTAAGCATCAAAGAGCAAAATAAACTGAAAATGTCGATGTGCCGTGTAATATGTCATTAGGATATCTTTCTTTTCCCATATTGGAATAGGGGTGCTGTGCAGCAGATACCGCTGACGGAGCATGTTCCTGTAGCTTTTTGACTGATTTCCTCCCTATCCCTGCCCTCAGCTAGAGTTGGCCATAAGTTGGATGATGGTACCATAGAGATGAAGTGACAGGACTGGTCATAGGTGGTCTGGGGGGTTAGGCAGGAGAACTTGAGGCCAACTGGCTCATGATCCCTAAACATCTCTGAGATATCCCTCTGAAACGTCATGTCTCACTCCCTCATCTCCCAGTCATAACAAAGATACTCCACCATCATATCCCTTTCATCTCTGGATTGCTTCTTCAATGCCAGGTCCTCCCTTTGCTTTGCCGCCTGCTCTAGGTCCACCTGCCAGTTCCTGAGCTTCATTTTATAGTGCTGGTCTGACAGAGCAGTCATTCCGCATCTCCAGCAGCAGGTCATCCCTTGGCCTTTGTCACTTGGCCCTCAGATTCTGCAGACAGGCTCACAGCTTTTGGCATCCTCCCTTCCCTCCTACATTTGAAACTGACTCAGAGGTTCCTGACAAAGAAAAGTCTGTGAGTGTCCTTGAGTCCTACTATAATTTTATACCCTTTCTATGTAGCTGGAAATAACAAAAACAAACAAAAAAAATGCAACTTTTTATCTCTGCCATTTCTTTTGCTGCCTCGTGTGCCTGTTTAAAGCATGTTCTCAAGAAAAGAATAATGTGCTTCCAAAAATTTCCACTTTAATAGGGAGGTGTTTTAAAGAGGGAGGGGGCAACCAGACTTTGTGAAACAACAACATGGGTGATTATTTCAAACTTATTGCTGGCTGATGTGGTCATATTGAAGATGCCAGACTGGAGGAGAGAGCAGTTATTTCAGGCCTCAGAGCAGAGACCTTGTTGTTCAAGGGAAATATTTCTGCACTTTTATACCAGATGAACTGAAAAATAATGATTTTTCAGTTCATTCGTGAATTACAGAGAAGGCAGAGGGAAGCTTACCTTGTCCAGAAATCTAGTAGCCCACTTGGAATTTTTACTGTGAGAAAAATTCTACTTTACTGTTTCTTACAAATGGACCAAAATAAGATCTGCAATTAACTGGCTGCTACATCAGTTGGAGGGTGATACCACATGCTGCCTTTAAGGACTGCTCAAGCAAGCTATATTTTTTTCAGGGCTATGGCTGCAATGCTTTTAGTCTTTTGAACACTTGCAATGCATTTCTATTAATAAATTGGTAATGTTATCAGCCACTGTAAACTCCTTTACAATTTTTTTATTTCTAACTTATTGAACAGTGTGGTGTGTTAGGAGGAAAGACGAGAGAGTGGGAGATGGAGGTATGCAGGTAATGACACTGCATCCATCTGATGCAAGATTGGGATTAAAGGCTAAAACCCACTCAGATGTTTCATAATATCCTTTATAACAATACATATCTGTGTCCCTGTCTTACTCAGCTGAAATGCTGTGTTCTCTTCTGGTTTGTTAGCTGATTTAATTGACCTGGTAATAAAAACACTCAAAGCCACCGGAGCTTTGTCTATGCTAGGTTCTCCCACTGCTGTTAACATTGGATGATCTGATTTGATGGAAACATGAACAGATTATTTATTTGTAGAGTGGGTGGGGACACCCCAATCTCCCTCTTTTCCTTCTTACTCGCCATAGCCAGTCAGAGCTCCCTTGCATTCTTTTCAGAATACTTAGTTCTCTATCTTCCTTGTAGACAGCTGTTGTTTAGTACTCAATAGATAGGGTTTATTTTCTTTTTTTCTTTCAATTTTTAGTTAGTTCAGTGCTAGGCACCAGTGACATGCAGTGCTTGACAGACTTTAAGCACTGCCTATTGCCTGGGGTATCTGTTCCCCCCCCCCCCACACACACATACCCTGCCTTTTGTTCCTCAGCAAGGGTCGCGTCAAGGAGAAATGCAGCATCTACCCTCTATCTCCCACAAGCTCTCTTCTTTCCTCTTAACAGATCACAATGTTCAATAAGCTAGAAAGAAAAAAAATTGTAAAGGAGCAGTTTACAGTGGCTGATAACATTACCAATTTATTAATAGAAATAGAAAAAAAAGCAGATTACCAAAGACCACCATCTCAAAATAGTACCTCATGGAGCAGACAATGAGGCCCACCTCAGACCCAGGACCTTATGGCAAGTGCCCTGTCTCCTATGATTAGTATGTTAAAGTGGCTCCTGTTGTCTCTGACAGACCCCCAGATTCAGACTGTTCTCCACAGAGAAAGAGGGGTCGATCTTCCTCTCTGGGCCCTCCTAGGAAAAGGACCTGTAAAACTGACCACAGCCATTCAAAGTCGAAGAAGGACTCTTCAAGAAAGGACATGGAACATCATCAGGACTCTTCAGGTACTCATGGTAGAGCTGGGTCATCAACCCATATTACCCCTGTACTGTGATAAAAAACTCCAGTACTGTCTGCAGGATGGCCATTGAGTCTGGCACCAGTGGACACTATCTTGGCACCAGCTTTATCAGTACTGATGATCCTGCAAGTTTTTGAGGCAGCAAAGGATTTGCTGTGCCTTTCAGTCCTGGACTCTCCTGTGGTGCAGGAATCCATTTTGCTGATGGTGCCTCCCACTGGTCCAGGCCTGTTGCAGTCCTGGGCTTCTGCTCAGGGACTGTTAGTGGTAACAATACCCAGAACCGACTAAGAAATCTGGCAGAGATTTGGCCCTGGTACCACCATCGGCACCACTGCACACCATGCCAACTTCAGCTCAGTCCCCAGCCTCGGTACCAGTTGTATTACCTCTTTTGGCTCCTGCAGTCTTTATACTATGACATTCATTGGAAGGTGCCCTTTCTATGGACTATTCTTCAGCACCAGCTGAGGGTTTTCTCAACACCGATGTATGATGACTGACCATCAATGTCTCGGGATGCTTCTGTAGTACCAACAAATTTGTACTGACCTCAGTGTCTGTTCAATGGGCTATGGATAAGTTCGGTCACCCAATGACTCCAGCCTTGGCACCTCTGATGCCCACTATTTGGATGATTTCTTGCAATCCGGTTCAGAGTCCTCCATTACTTCACTGTCCTCTCCTAAGCACAGACGGTCTAGCAACTCCTCTAGGCTACCTCCAGAGGGAGAGCATTGGTACCCAGACTGGAGCCGACCAGATGGTAGAGACAGGTCATTGTATCCTGGTACTTACCGGCTGCCCAGGCTTTATGCTCTTCCCCAGTGGCCTTTTTGGAATCCCTGGGTTGTTTCTCGATTTCCCCCAGGCACCACTCACAGACCCAGTTAAGTGGAAGGTAGAGCTTTTAGAGCCTCTTACATTGGAAACACATGGAGATACTGTTCCTCTTGAGCAGCCGGTGCTTCAAAAGCCTATTGTGAGAGAAGCCAGTTCCCCATCAGGAGGATCCTGTGGCTCCTGTGCAGTTGTCCTCCCCATCACCTGACAACCTGATACCAGACTCCTCTTCTCCAGTCCTAGAGAACTTTAAGTCTTATCAAGACCTGCTGAGGAGAATGGTGGTGGCTTTAGGCATACAAGTTGAGCTTGCTCAAGAGAATACTGACAAACATTTGGACAGTCTGCAGGCAGCTACCCTGGGACGGTGGCCCTCTTGATTAATTATTCTCTTCTACAGCCATCAGAGGCACTCTTCAAGTGCTAGGCTTTAAGGCACATGCCAGCCTCCTTAGCTCCTCCAGCTAAGTGCACAGACAAGTGTTATGTGCCAAAGCAGGGAGTTCAGTGCTTTTCATAGACATAGCATCGTAGAACTGGAGGGGACCTTGAGAAGTCATCTAGACCAGCCTCCTGCACTCATGGTAGGACTAAGTATTATTTAGATCATCCCTGACAGGTGTTTGTCTAACCTGTTCTTAAAAATCTCCAATGACAGAGATTCCACAACCTCGCTAGGCAATTTATTCCACTGCTTAACCACCCTCACAGTTAGGAAGCTTTTCCTAATGTCCAACCTAAACCGCCCTTGCTGCAATTTAAGTCCATTGCTTCTTGTCCTATTTTATTCACATCCTGCCCCTAAATTCCCTGGTGGTTACCGTTGCTAAGGAAAGGTCACATAAAGGGAGATTTAAATCAGCCCCCAAAGAAAAAGAACCCAAGAGATTTGATCTGTTTGGGAGAAAGATTCATTCCACCTTCTCTTTCCAGATGCATATAGCTAACCAGCAGGCCCTGTTAGCCAAATATGATTTTGTAAACTGGGATGCAATGCCCAAATTTACTGATAAACTTCCAGAAGATGCAAGGGATGAGTTCAAGACTTTACTGATGGAAAGTCACATTGTAGCCAAGACATTTCTCCAGTCTGCGCTTGACGTGGTGGACATTTCTTCTAGGGAGATGGCTTCTACAATAACAATGAGAGCCTCCTGGTTACAGAACTTCTATAGATCATCTGACATCCAGCAAACCATAGAGGACTTTACCTTTGATGGTCTGTTTTTGTTTTCCAACAAAACTGATGAAACTTTAAATTCATTAAAGACTCCTTCATTCATTAGTGGTCCCCCAGCTCCCAAAAAGCATCAACTTAAAGCCCTACAACAACACTACTCTTAGTAGTATTACAGGCAGCCAGGACACTCATCTAAGCAGCATGCCTTTTCTAGGAGGAAGCATAAGCCACAAAGAAGGAGGTCCTCCAGTTCCAACTCAAATCAGCCACCTTGTCCCTAGTCAGCTATGGGGAAGCAGAATATTTGACGACTTTCTGGAGGTCAGTAATACAGTCATTAGCAGCCATCAGATTATCTTGCCACACACCATTTGGGGACAGATTGTCCTGCTTTCTCAATGCTTGGGAAGCCATACAACAGACAAATGGGTCCTAAGCACTGTGAGTCTGGGATATTCTATCCAATTCCTCTCCATCCCCTTTTCCCACCAACTTACTCGCATCCCTTTTCATAGACACAATCTTACATGTCAGTGTTCCTTCAAAAAGTTCAGACTCTACTCTCACTGTGAGCCATAGAACAAGTTCCCCTTCAACACCAGGGAAAGGGGTTTTACTCATGCTACTTTTCTGATCCCCAAGTCCAAAAAGGGTCTGAGACCTGTACTCAGTCTCCGAAATCTCAACAAGTTCATCAAGTATATAAGATTCTGCACGGTTTCCGTAGCTTCAATCCTTCCCTCTCTGGATTGTGACAACTGGTTTGCTATCCTCAATCTCCAGGACACCTACTTCCACGTGGTGCTGTCAAGTCGCAAGAAGTTTCTGAGATTCCTGGTGGCAGGTCAACATTATCAGTACACATCCTCAGGTCTTTCAGTTCCCCGAGAGTCCAGCTGGCTGTGATCTTGGCTATCCACCCTCCCATTCAAGGACGATTGTTGTTGTTTTTTTTCTAACCTCACGCTTGCCTGATTTTTAGAAGTTATTGTCCAGCTTTCTTCTCCTGTAATGGACACGGTTCCACTCTATGTCCTTAATATGATATTGGCAGCCTTGACGGGTCTTCCAAGTTCCTTTGGCAACTTGTCCTTTGCCTCACTTGTTACAAAAGGAGATTTAGGTTAGATATTAGAAAAAAACTTAACTATCACAATAGTTAGATAGATACTGGAATAGCTAATGAGAGGTTGTGGAATCCTTATCATTAGAGATTTATAAGAACAGATTAGACAAACAAATGTCAGAGATGATCTAGGTTTACGTGGTCCTGCCTCAGTCCAGGGTGGACTAGATGGCCTCTTTAGGTCCCTTCCAGACTTACATTGCCATGCTTCTATGAGAAGTTCCCCCACGCACCCCCTTCCTCCCCAATAAATGCTTTGGTTTGAAACTAACCACGTTCCCTCCTCCCCCAATTTGGCCAATTGACTGAAATCAATTATTCACTCGTCTCTAGTAACTATTGAAGTCAACTGGTTTGGCAGTTTACATCAGCTACAGATCTGTCCTTAAGTTAAATTCTGGCCCTACTGAAGTCAATGGCAAAACTAAAAATGATATTTTAAAAATGATCAGTTTAACATTTTTATAGCTATTCATTTGAGGCTTATCTACCATAGTTCAAGCATTATGCGCTGTGGAAACTATTGGTCTTATTTTACCTATCAGTATAGTCTGAAGCCCTTATTTACAAATTGGGCACAACAGGCTAGCTGCTACCTTGCTCTATCAGAGCTTTAATGACCGATATACATGTTTTTAGTTTGTATATGCTCAGTCACACATGATTCGTTAATTTGTTCAAGCTTATAAAAATGAAAGAATAAGGAAAACTGGAAAAGAAACTGATTACAAAGCAAATAAAATCATTTGCTATTTCAAATATTCTCTTTAAAAAAATGCAATTTCTATCCAGATGTTAGTGATGCTGTGACCTTTTAAAGAAATAAACAAGCAAACAAAAAATCAACTCAACAATGAAGATAATGTAACTGTTCAAGGATTTTTCATGTGTAAACAGAGACAATTTTTGAAATCCCTATTTCAAAGGGGAAAATACAAGTTTTGTCCCCCCCCACCCCGAGTAATATTCAAAAGTGACTAATCAATTACTGATATTCAGGCAAGGAGAAGTTTTTTTATTTAAATGATTTTTTTTTATTTTTAACAATATTCCCACTCAGCACTTTGTGCATGCAAACTTTAAACATCATTAATCGTCACCTAACGGGGTACAGCTCCCTGAACAAATACTTACAGACCTATGATAACTGCATCTGCACAGAGCTACTACATTGTCATTACCAGGCAAGGGCCTGATTCAATGTCCATTGAAGTCAGTAAGTCTTTTAATTGATTTCAGTGGAAGTTAGATCAAGTCAGTGATGTGAGCCTACAGAATATCACCATACAGAATATCCACCATAGATTAGAACTGAAACATCTAGTTCAACTGGTTGGATTAAGAAGTGACACTATGGGCCCAGTAATACAAAGGCTTAAACAAATGCTTAGATCTTTTCAGAATCAGGACCAAAGTACCTTCTATGTGCTTATCTAACCTTTCCTTTAATTCCCCTGGTTCTGTCATAGCTTCCTTATAATATAAATTGAGAAGCATTATTAAAGCAGATTTGTATGGCTGTGGCTGCACCCCACACAGCCCATCTATCGTATATGCTCCAGGGGTTTGGACCAATGCAGGAATCCCTAATGTAGCCATGCCCTTTCTTCTTTATTTTTTAATGAAAGCTTAGATTCTTGAGCACAAGATGGCAGTTTAACAAGTCAAAACAAAATAAAACACCTGGCTCACTGAGCTACCCTGAGTCAGCCCAGTTTGCCATTTTTATGCATTCAGGAGTAACTCTTAACGCGTCAGGATATGGTGTTCAAAATCACAGAGAAATTCATATTTATTTCTGTTGATGCAACTCATACCCAGGCATCTATCATACATGAACGTAAGAATAGCCATACTGGGTCAAACCACTGGTCCATCTAGCTCAGTAACCTGTCTTCCAACAGTGCCAGAAGGTGCAGAGGGAACAGGGCAATTATTGAGCAACTGATCTCCTAACATCCAGTCCCAGCTTTTGGCAGTCAGAGATTTAAGGACATCCAGAGCATGGTGTTGCATCCCTAACCATCTTTGCTAATAGCCATTGATGGAACTATCCTCCATGAACTTACCTAATTTTGTTCTGAACCTAGTTATACTTATGACCTTCACAACATCCCCTGGCAACAAATTCCATAGATTGACTGTGTTGTATGAAGAAGTGCTTCCTTGTGTATGTATAAGTGGGAGAATGGTCCTGCTACTGTGGGGAGCTTTCCTGGCTCATACATTACCCAGTGAAATGGGCTACCGAAAGGATCAGACCTCAAAGGCTCCCCTTCTGCTCCTCATAACCCCAACAAGGCTGGGGCCAGGATTCCTGTGGGGGGCTTGACCCCCAGCCCTTGTCATGGACAGGGAGTAGTTTATCCCCACTCCGGGGTACTCTCTTCACACCAGACACTTCCCTGGCCCACTGAACATTACATATAGTTCAAGCAAATACAATTTATTTAACAGCAATCAATTTTAAAAAATAAGGAAAAAATTGGAAAGGTTAAAGGAAAACACATAACCCCGCCCTGTGGCATGGGGCAGCCGTCTCTGGAATGCAAGGGAAGTTTGGTCTGTTCCTCACACGTCCCAGGCCTTGGCTGTGCTGCAGGGATGCTGCCGGTTACACGCTTACTCTGGCGGTGGCCACACGCCTTCAGGCTCTATGTGGCAGGACCCCTCTTCCCAGCATCAGCCCACCCTCCTCCAGTCGGGGTTACAGTAACTCTTCACAGTCAGTTTTGGACTTGACTATTGAATAATTCTGCAAGGTCTCTTGGCTGAGAGTGTCTCCCTGCACTGGGCCAGCTGCCCAGTGTCCCCCTTTGCTCTCCCCAGCTGCTCACACACCTGGCTCCAGACTGCTCCAGCTCCACTCTGCCTCCAGCCCCCTGGGCTGCTTCTCTGGCCTCTCTGGCTCAGGTTGCTGTAGTTCTCCTCCCAGCACAGGTCTGCTCTCTGGGCTGCTTCTCCGGTTCTCTCTGGCCAGCATGGCTCTGCTCCCCAGCTCAGCTCAGGCTCCTCTCTCCTTATCTCATCCCCGCTCTGTTCCAGGCAATTCCAGCATCCAGGAAAGATGGGACCCTCCTCCTCTGGACTCCTGATCCCTCATTAGCCTGCCTGCCCTGTCAATCAGGCTGACCTGGCGATCAGGCTGACCTGGCGCATTGACCTCTCACCCTTGCTCCAGGGACTGTCAGTATTAGGGTCCTGATTTCCCATTGACCCTTCCCCTTTCTTTCGGTACTGGGAGCTAGCTAACCAAAACACCCCTACTAAGTTTTAGTAAAGGGCCAACAGTCCCCTTACATATGTTTTAAATCTACTGCCTATTAATTTAATTGGGTGACCCCCCTGCTTGTTTTATATGATGGCATAAATAACACTTCCTTAATCACTTTCTCCATACCATTCATAATTGTATAGACCTCTATCGAAACCCTCCTTATTAGTCTCTTGTCTAACCTCTAACTCAGTCTTTTTAATCTCTCCTCCATATATAATAATTTTATTGCCCTTCTCTGTATCTTTTCCAATGGTACTATCTTTTTTGAGATGGTACAACCAAGACTGCATGCAGTTTTCAAGGTGAGGGTTGTTCTGTGGATTTCTATAGTGCATTATGAGTTTCTTAATATCTATCCCTTTCCTAATGGTTGTTAGATTTTTGTCTGCTACTGCACATTAAGATGATTTCAGAGAACTATCCACGATGACTCCAAGATCTTTCCTCAGTGGTAACAGCTAATTTAGAATAGCTAATTTTGTATGTATGGTCGGGATTATGGGATTATGTTTTCCAAACTTTGCATTTATCAACATTACATTTCATCTGTCAGTTTGCTGCCCAGCCATCCAATTTAGTGAGATCACTTTAACTCTTCACAGTCAGTTTTGGACTTGACTATTGAATAATTCTGTATCATCTGTAAACTGTTGACCTCCTTTTCCAGGTCATCTCTGCATGTTGAACACCACAGATCCTTGGTGGACCCCACTATTTACCTCTCCCCATTGTGAAGACTGACCTTTTATTCCTACCTTTTGTTTCCTAACTTTTAACCAGTTACTGATCCTCGAGGACCTTCCTCCTTATCTGGGACTGCTTAAATCCCTACCAATGCAGAAATCCCATGGATATTACATAATCAAAAAGGTGCGCGTCTGCATTTTTGATATAGATAAATACATTTTCTGATCTGGCCAATAAGATTAGGCAGTAAGAATGGATTTAAAAAAAAACATTAGGGAAAAACCTAGGTCAGGTGTAAGTCCATTGCTAGATGCAAATGGTAAAATTGTAAATAGTGATGTAGAAAAGGCAGAAATTTTCAAGAGATATTTCTGGTCTGTATTTGGAACACAGGAGGCTGTATCCATCCTATATGAAGTTGTGAATGGAGCAGAAAGATTAATATCTGTAACAAAGAAGAATGCAAGCCAGCATCTATTAAAATTAAATATTTTCAAACCAAAATAGGGCTGGGTAACTTATACTCAAGAGTGTAGAGATGAAGAACTCTTACCCACTAATGTTAATTTTTAACAAATCTTAGAAATCTGTGGAAATTCCCTGGGTTCCCAGCAGCAATTGACCTACTCTGCCCTGCACGTGGGTGGCACATGAATGCCCCCTTTGGGGAAGCTACCCCCCTGCCCTTACCCCACATCACCTGCCAGAGCCCCAAGTCCCCCCACCCCCTCACTGTGGCCAGAGGAGCCCCAGCCAAACCATACCAACCCCTGGGCTGCCTGCTAGCCAGCCTTGAGCACCAGCCCAAGTGCCACCAGCCCAGCCCCCAGATCACTGGCCCAGCCCCAAAGCCACCAGCCAGCCACCCCCAAGCCACCTCCTGGCCTGAACCACCCCAGGCTGCCCCTGGCCACCAGCTAGCCAAAGCAACCAGCCAGCTGAGCCACAGTTTCAGGCTGCCAGCCTGAGCTGAGCCCCTGGCTTCAGGGAAGAGTGAGAGCCATGGCAAGGCCACAGCCTGGGTTAGTGAAGATTTAGTCTCCCCTAACCTATGATATCGACTGCCATGGCCCTGCAGCTCCTTTTTATTTGAGCCTGCTGGGCCCAGATTGGTTAGTCCCTGCACCTCCTCCCTGATTGGCTGTGCTTCAGGCAGCCTCTCTGGGACATTCAGAGGACACACCTCCATTGCTCCTTCTAAGGCAGAGCACGATGAAGCCCTTCTGTGCCTGTGTGGGGCAGCCACCCCATAGCACGGCCAAAAGTCATTGGGCTAAATATAGGGATATCTAGATGAAACGTAATGACCTGTGTTACACAGGAGCTCAGACTAGATGATCTAATGGTCCCTTCCAGCCTTGAACTCTATGAAATCTATTAAACATACTGTTTGGTGAAAAGATGCTCTTTTGTCTCTCAGGCATTCCCAGTGCACTAGTACAATTACCCAGAATCACTACAAACAACTCAATTTCCTTAAAGCAAGTATCAATGATTTCAGCAGTTGATGATGAGAAACCTAAAAAAAATGTTTCTGTGACTTGAGGGCAAACATTCCATGCTTCCTAGGGAGGATTTTTCTTTTTTACCTCTCCCAGCAAATGCTGAGGCTGTGTCACAGCCTGTTAAAGCATGAAAAACTAGGAGTGCTTTTGCCATTTCTTTGCCTAACTTCGTAGCAAAGAATCTTTAGTTTAATCCCAGAATCAAAAGTAATCCAAAACTCATTAAAATTCAATTTATGCACAACAATCACTGAAGCAAGACCTTGATCCTGCAGTGTGAGCCACAAAGGTATATCCTGTTATGCCTAAGATTGTTTATAATTGGAGTTATTTAATATAAGGGTTCGGGAGGGGTACATATATAGTAGAAAATAAGAAGGGGGGACAGGAGATGGAAGAGAAAGAAAGGTGATGTGTGTGGGAGAATTAGATGAATGTATAAAAAAGCTATTCACCATTTATTAAAATATTAGTATGTGATAATGTAATCAAAGACTATCATAATACATACAAACAATGAGGCAAATTAAGGTTGCACAGGCAAACAATTCTGGCATTTCCTTACTTTTGAGTGCTTCTCTTTGCAGCCTTACTATTCTTGTAATTTAGGGAGTTTTGTTTCTTTTTAAAAACGTAGGGAATTACATTAAAAAACAAATATTGGAAAAACAAAAATTTCACCCCATGAAACCATGTTGTTGCTCAACTTGGTTATCACCAGGACTGGGATCTTTAGATCCAGAGCACAGCCCTTTACTGCCTTGAGTTAACAGTGTAACTGGCAGTATTAGAGATCTCTTATCTTTTATGTAACCTGCCCTGGGGGGGGGGGCGAGGGCAGGAGGATGGCATGCATACTTTGCCAGTGGGTTTGACCGCTATTTGCTAGAATGAAAGGGAATATTGAGACTCGGCAATGATGGGATCAAGTCCAGGTTCTGTAGAGCATTTTCTAGTGGTTACAAAACTTTCTGCTCCTGACCCCTTCATTTCTCCCCTCTTCTCAGCTCCTGTCCTTGTCATTCCACTGCTGATATTCTTCCCCAATTCCTGCCTGTCCCCTCCCTCAGCTCATGCCCAGTCCCTCCCTCCCCAACTCCTATCTTCCCTCTGACTCCTGTCTATGTTTTCCCCCACTCCTATCCTTCCTCTTCTCTGGCTCCTGCCCCGCCCTCTTTCCCTGTCCCCGTTTCCCACCTCTGAGCTCCTATTTCTAACTCTCTACATCACCAGGCTCCTATCCCCTGAGCTCTTGGCCCTGTTCCTTCTGCACCCAATCTCGCCCCTTCCCCACATTCCTTACACCTCAGGATCTGCATCATCTGTTTCTTCCTTCTGCACATTCCCTGCGCATCAGCAAGGAGAGCACTGAGGGCAAGTTCTGCTCAGCCCCTGAAGTGGTGGTCTAGGGCATGTTCAGTGAAGTCTGTACCTCATCCAGTGGGCAGGAAGGAGCCACGTGAGGGAATGGAGTATACCCAGTACAGATAGACTCTTTGGTGTATTTAGCTGCCAAACTCTAACAAGTCTCTACTGAGTATGTGTGAACCATGATTATTTTTTTCCAGAAAGTTATAACTTGCAGTAGAGTTCCTTAGTGAAATGGTTGTAAGAATTTTGTTAACATGGGCAAAAATGCATTTTACCCTAAGCTCATTCTTAGAACAGGATGAACCATTTTAGATGAAACATTCCAGAATAATTCAGGCTGAGGGAGATGCCCAGCATGGAAATTTTCAGCCCAAATGGTTTAACTTTGGCACAGTTATCAGCAACTGAAAACAGCGTCCTTATAAGGGAAAGTGTTGGGCAACTTTAACTTTTAGGCATTACTTCATGCACCATCTATAATTACTTGATAGGAAATCATAGTTCTATCTAGTAAAATTATTTTAATGATACATGTAAATCAAAACCCATTTGAATGTACTGACTTGAAAGAAAAATAGTTCACAAGCAAGTTCCAACAAAACAATTCACATGTAGCAAGAAACTGTAATTTATTTGAAGTAGCATTAATACTGAAATATGGAAAAAATTATGTTCCATATTGCCTTTTATTATCATGGGGTCAACTATATACTGGGAGGATAACTGCTGAGTACAAGTATAGTAGGACAGAGCAGAGTAGGACTAAATTGTTAAAACTTCATTGCTTCTATGCAAAGAAAGATTTGCTCAATCCATCTGAAGAGTGCATGCCTTCCCATCACACAAATGGAGATATCTTACACTCCGTTAGTACTAAAGCAGTCAGAGTTTTTGCAGGAATTAGTTGAAACAGAGATATCAGAAGCAATGCAGATGTTACCACCTGAGCTGTATAGCTTTCAGTCCTGTCCCTTGATCACAAACATACAGATAACCCATGAGAGAATAGAAGTAGATTTCAGAAATCCAGAAAGCAATTTCCATAATTCTTTTTGGAGCCTGTCATTAGATGTATGAAGAAAACAATCATACTGTCCCAGCAGAGTAAACGTATTTGAGTAACCTTCTTCTCAACCCAAACAACAGAAAGAACCGTGTATTTAGAATATTGAGAAACATAATGATAGGATGACATATTGTATCTTTTTCAAGATGTATTCCACACCGGAAAGCAGACAGCATGTCTAGGAGTTTAGGAAGGAGCTAATAATGAGAATTTGCCACTGGTTTATTCAAGGCACTGTGTGACCTCCAACAAGTCACTTAACCTTCTTTTGTTTCAATCTGCTCAGCTGGAAAAATGAGTTAAACCAGGACCTCCCTGAAAGCCAGATGCTACAGATAGTTTAGCTTCCCTCCCTGGATAAACTAATTACAAGAGCCTAATTATCAATGTATGAAGTAATGTTACTCCACAAAACATACCTTTGCATGCAAAGCTATGACACAATGTGTGTCTTTATAATATATTTAAAAAATCAACAGGTTTGAAGCTTGATATCTCACATGTAGTGTTATTGTCTTTCCTTTTTAAATGCCAATGAGGTTTTTTTCATCATGCGCGTTTTAAAAACTCACTGCCTGGTATTAGAATTCCTTTTTTGTGGAACTGCAATGGGTCTAAACTTTGAAACAAAAATTATATACAGAGAGTAACAAAGAATCAGTGAAAAGGGGAAGAAGATATAAACGTTTTCGTGCTACTTAAAACACTTTCGGGATTCTCACTTGTTTTCTGGTCCTTTAAAACGTGCCTTTATCCGATATTTGTTTTATGTATTGATTTTGTATATAATTAGGGAACAAATTTTCACATTAACAGATCCACGCACATGGATCCAAATTCCAGGTGACACCTTTTCCAAGGAGCCTGTGCGAAGCAGTCAGAATGCACCTGAAACTTGACAATCATGATCTACCTCTCACTAATTGTCCATGGCACTAATGATTTCTTAAATAATCGCGTACCTGGATCCCCCGTGTTTTCTCCTCACTTGTCCCTAAATGTATCAGGATCCAGCTGTTTTGTAAAGGGGGGGGGGATCGTTCTCCGCGCCCCCGGAAGGATTATGCCTGAGGCGCTGAATCTGTACTGGTGAAGAAAGTTTTCCCGCTGCTCGGTTCAAGAATATTCGTGGAGTTAAACTTTGTACTAGAATCTGTCAAGCCAGGGCAAGATCCGTTCACCCCCCCCCCCCCCGGGAACCAGAATACTTGAGAACAATGGGGAGGCCAAGGGTGTGAAGGCCGAGGTGACGGCGGGGGGTGCAGCAAACGAGACTGGACTCCAGCAGCCCCGCCCGCCGCTTTGCACTTGCCCTTCACCTCCCCCCCCCCCCCGCGCCTAGGGGTGGCGGCTGGAGCTCGGGTGGCGGCGCAGGAGGCAGCGGCCGGGCCCGGCTAGCGCCCCCCCCCCAGTCCAGTTGCCGGGCCAAGGGCCGCTCCCCGGCGCTGGTGCCCGGGGCAGGGGGCGGGCGCGGGACGGGCCGCCACACGCCGGGAAGGAGGGAAACACCTGCAGGCGCCGGAGCCTCCGCCCCACCCGCTCTGCGCGCACCGGAGCAGCCGCCGCCGCCGCCGCCGCCTCCCGCCCCGCTGGCAGCCCGCCCCGCCGCCGCCGCCTCCCGCCCCGCCGCGCGGCGTCAGGTGCCGCGGAGCGCCCAGCGCGCCTGTGCGGCGGCCACCCGGAGCGCAGCGGGGCCGCAGCCAGGAGCGGGAGCCGCGCTGGCCGAGGCAGAAGATGGCGGAGCCGGGGGCTGCGCGTACCTCCCCCCCGCAGCCGCGGGCGCCAGGTGAGGGACAGGCCGGGGCGGGCCCGCCAGGTGCAGGGGCAGCGGGGCTGGCGGGACCCCCCCCCCTTCCCGCGGGGTAGCGGGACCCGCAGGGGCAGGAGCGGCCCCTCCAGCGGTGCCCGGAGCCGCTCTCCAGCCGGAGCAGCCCCGGGCACTGGGGGGCCAGCGGAGCCTCCTTCGCTAGCATGAAAGTGGGGCAGGTGCCCCAGTAACTCACGGGGGAGGGTTGCAAATAACCAGCCCGGGGCGGGGGGGGGGCGTGTGTGTGTGTGAGCGGGTGCGGAGGAGGGGGCGCGCCAGGCCGCAGCAAAGGACCCCAGCTCCGGGGCGGGGGCCCGGTGCTGGGGAGCGGCGCACGCAGGTGGGCAGTATCGCTTGCGGCGGGGAAGGGCGCGTAGTGCTCATCCCGGGGGTGATGGCTGGATGTGGGGAGCCTTCCGCCTCCAGGCACCGGGAAGAGAATTTGGAGAGGTCCCTCAATCCGAGGAGCACGAGGCCGGCTGTAAATAATGCCAGGGAAGGATTAGAAGGACCTGGGAAGCCCTGCGTCTGTGGGAGAGAGGATCAGTAATAGCTACAGAAGAAAGCTGTTAATGCTGAATGGTTTGCTGTTCTCTGGGGATGTCAAACATGATTTGGTTCAACACTATCAGAAAGGGAGTATGTGTTGTATGAGAGTAAATCTGCACAGAGCTCTGCTACTATTAGGCTGGTATAGTGCAGATTCACATCCCTTTCCATGCTTATTTTCATTTTAAAACTATGTTTTCTTTGTGGTATAGTAAATATTTGCCATGAGGCAGTTTTTAGGTGGCTTTAAACCTGTTGGGTTGGTCTTGCATGACAGATGCATGTTAATTTCTTAACCACTAAATGTGTTGCCAGCGATGGAATGAGCTTTATTTTAGCCTAAAGTAGGGATCGAGGACAGAACATCTAAACACAATTCCTGCAGTGTCTGGGCCTGTCTATACTGGTAGGCCAAACCATAGAATAAACTGGTTACGCTGGTATTGAGCTTGAACAATTAGTTTTGTTCTCAGTCCTATATAGGCACAACTTCTAAAGGGCTCTCCTTTCCTGCTTCATTCTAAATAACCATATTGTAAGCTTCTTGGGGCAAGGACTTTTTTTTTGCTCTGTTTGTACAGCACCCAACACAATGGAGCTCTGATTCTAGTTGGGATCTCTGGGTGCTACCAAAATATAAATAATAATTATATTAGGACATATTAAAATGAAGTTATTTAGTTGGTAGAGTCAAGCATTTGAACATTAGGAAATACTAGAACTAAGGTTGCCTGTGAAACCTTATTCTTTCCCCTGCTTGTATGTGTGTGTGCATCATGATAGACACCTTAATGACCTGGTTGCATGCTATTTTTTCCACATGACCTCTGCTTCAGTCAGTGCACAGGAGGGATAATGCTCAGGGAATGAAGGAGCTATTCAATATATTTTTATCTACATTATCTAATATGTGACCCTTGTGCACCATATAAAACCATGTATTGAATACAGAATTATTAATTTATTCATGGTGCTCATCAACTGTAGTATGTGAGTGCTTCACAAACACTAATAAGTTTATTTTCACAACTTCTTGGAGAGAGAGAGTATTGTTATCCCTGTTTTACAGATGAGGAAACTGAGACACAGAGAGTGACTTGCTTGAGGCCACACAGTGGCAGAATTAGAACCTGCAACATCAATTCCTGACTACTCCAGGTCACACTGCCTTACTGTGCTGAGCAGCCACAGCTCAGTTGCTCTTCACAGTGTTTAGCATTGCTGATCATCCAGCCCTTGGTATCTCAAGTTGGACCCCTAGAAAATGAGAGAGAAACTAATAGTGACCATTTACCAAAATTCCACTTCAAGTAACTTGCCCAGTATCATGTAGGAAGTAGAGGGAGGGACGGAATTGATGTCTGTGTAAGTCACCTTTCTTAACCACAAGACCATCTTTTATCTTTTTTGTATTCCCAACTTTATTCTCTATGCACCTACCAACTGCTAGAAAAACGAGGCAGTGCCCTACAGATAAATCTCATTGATCCAGTCTCTGTCCTGTCCTGTGGAAAAGCTAGTATGTTACCGTGTGATCAGACTGTGTCACAATGAATCTGCACAAGAATGAAGGTTCATGGGCAATTGTAATAACTGCTGATCATGCACTGTCAGGGTTTGAAACCTAAATTTTAAGCACTGCAACAGAGAGTGCTATTCCTTCAACTACAGGACTAAATATATTAATTGGTAGCAGAAGACTGTTACCCTATTTGAACCTTCCATTAAAAGAAGTTGCATAATACACTGAAAAATAGTGAGTTACATATGCATGAGTAGCCCCATTCTACAGACAGAATAGAAAGTAGAGATATGCAGTGTGACTGACTGGATGAGATTTGGGTCTGCTGTAATGGAGAGCTGGGATATATTGCTAGTCCCAGTTTAATAATAATTGTGAAGAGTACACAATTACTAAAGCACTCAGCAACAGGGTTTAGAACTCATGCTCTTCTGGTACACATTATTATTATTTTAATTTATCTTCTCCTGGGGTTCTCATCCCACTGTGGGAGGTCTGTGGGTGGGGAGAATAATATCTGCCCATCTGTGATACCCCTAGAAGTGGGCAATAGGCCAATGGGACCATGTGTTGGGCCCAGGTGATCGTTGCAGCCCAGCCTGTATCTTCCCATGTCTTCCTCCAGTACTATAGCTGCTCTGTCAGCAACTCAGCAGAGTTTCTATTCACAGAGATTTCCAGTGCAGTGTATGCTGCTATGGCAGTAGCTGTGGGATCCAAGCCTTAGAATGTTCATGGTGTTCTTGCATGCTGGCAAAATCAACACAAGCCATGGTAGGGAAATAGCTATTTTCAACAGTTTGTATTCATCCACATCTGAGCAGAATTTCATGGTACTAGTAAACCGTGCTTTCCTTCTGCAAATAATAAAGGTGATAGAGCTCAAGAAAGATGGCAATAATCTTTTACAATGGAAGGTGTTAGGTAAACTAAATATTGGGGTCACTGCCAGTTCTGCATCAAATAATAATTAATAATGATGAATAAATACCAAATGTCAAGCTTTTGAGTTCCAGATCTCTCATCTTCTGTTTCACTGCTCTGTGACGTGTACTTAGATCTGCCCTGGAAACCTAAGCAGAGCTCAGTATTTCTGGTTATTTTTCAGGGAAGTGGTTTTTAATTTCCTTGCAAAAAAGCTTGGTCAAAACTAAGAGGATTTAAGGAAAAGGTACATATGGTGCCTAGTTAGTTAGAAAATATAAACATAGTGAAAATATAAGGAGCAAATTCTTACATATTTCTTCAGAATTTTTTTTTGCTGCTGTGCATCCACTCAACTGACTTATATAATATTTTTCAGTGTATAGCAAAGTATACTAATGTTGTTTTGTAATATTTATTTTCTTTTATGTGAGATATTAATATTGTTTTCCCAAGGCGTTAATTTGTGTACCTGCTTTTATATGGTGTAATTATTTCATAACCGTCAATTTTATTTCAGAATAATGTAATGCATTCTGTAGTTACATAAGAAATGTCTCAGAGGCTTTACTAGTTAAAATTATTTTTGTACTTTGATTACAATGAAGTGAGGAACAGTATCTTGCCTCTTTGAACTGCAAAAATGGAGGGAAAAAAGAAGAGTAGTTTCTTGAATGTAATAAGCTATAAAAATATAGCAGCAACAAATCTGAACTTTAGGGTGTTAGAAAGCAGTCTTGATACCATATATAATATACATATTTCAGTCTGTATTATTGGGCTCTCATATGTATGTGGGAAATACATGAGGTTTAACTTAGATATTTGATATTCTCTTTTTTATGTTGACTGAAGGGGTTTACATGTATATCATGTAAATAAAACTATGTATACTGCCTGTTGAAATCTTAAGATTTTTATAGTAAACACTTTTTATTATGTATTAAAACAATTATAATTTTCTTAGTAATTTTTTTAACTTTAGGTTTATTTATAGCTTAACCTAGTAAAAGAGAAGTTTTGAATATCCTGTTCATACTCTTCAGTCAAGTACTAGCACCATATATCCAGTGCACTGAAAAGTAAGAATTTGTGTTTGGTGGCCAGATTATTCTTATTGACTGTTCATGTAATAAAGTATGTCTTTTTTTCCCTTATTCCTACCTGTGAATTCCTCCATTGTCAATATATTACATGGTTGGCAGTACTAGTTGGTTCTTTTGCTTTCATCCACTATGGCAGTCTCAGCGGCTATTAGCCAGTATTTTAATAGATTAGCAATTTTTAAATTAGTGCCTTTTTATTTTGATGAATATAGTAGCTATACTGGCTACCCTCAGATCATTGGATCTCCCCATGTACAAGCTGGCTTCCATTAACTTCATTGCAGCACTGTCTGTGGAAGGAAAATCACAATCTCCTTCTGCTAGGACCAGACGCACAAGCTGTTACTAAACTTTCTGGCTCAAGCTGCTCTAAATTTAGGGGCATTCTCTGTAAGATTCTCAATGTCAGTTAGTCTTAATTGGAATATCCATACTCAATTTCTGTGCTTAAATAAAATAAAAAAAATTGTCATGTATAAAAGTTTTAACTAAATGCATCTATTCAGGCACTATAAAAAAAAAGACTAAGCAGACAAACACTATGTTTTGAAGTGTGAAAATATTACCTATGTCTTGGTACAACCATCTCTTGATCCACTCTGCCTTTTCCACCTTCCATCTCTAACTGGCTGTCACAATTTTTTCCAGACTATCAAATTAGAATTTCGGCAAATCTTTGGAATTCTCTGTTTGATCCAGGTTCTCCTTGATACAATTATCTTTCACTTGATGTGAACAACACATTTTACCTAGGTCAGTACACCACGTTACTGTGATTTGAGTAGTACACATTAATACAGTGTGTTCCTTTGTTACGCACCCAAGTTTAACTTTCATACAGCATGTTTCTCTCATATTGGCCCAAGCAAATTTCTAGTTTATTGTTTAATTGTTTACAGGAATACTAGTGTACATTAACAAAAGTTTCACTAATAAAACACCAATGTTCCTCTAGTACTGTTGTGAACTTGATCTAGTTATTATTTAACCCTTCTTATTCATTACCATTTACATTATTTTGTAATAATTTGATTTTCCCATAAGTGACCTGCATTTGAATCACAGATGACTAGATATTTACAGACTGTGTGAGGATTTTACCATTCAATGTATGTGTATATATGCATATATTTATATATATGGCCCACAATGAGTTTCTCTGTTTTTTCCATGCTCTAACTTCATAAACTACATGATTTTAAATTTGGAGCTATTATAGTATACTAGATAGTCTGCCACATTGTATGTGTTCAGTACCTGTTTTAGGGTCATTTAATGGGTTACTCACTAATTTAGTGACCTGTAATCTTAGCTGGAAAAACATTTACTTTACAGCAGAATAATATACCGTACTGAGTTTTTAGAGATACCTGTTATTGTAATTGATCTCCCTGATCAATGATGCTTGGGGGAGTGTGTGTGTGCCTGCACACCTGCCTCAGTGGGAGCTGATGTCAGATTGATCTTCCTACTGGGAAGTGGCTTATGACAGAGTAAATGCAGTTCACTGTTAGAATGAAATAGGCAGAGACTTTCAAGGTTCTTATTGTTCTTTTACTTAAAATCTTATGTCTGACAGTTTCTGCCTCTCTCATTCAGATAATGAATTTCATTTTCTTTGTCTTGATTTCTGCCAATGGGCTGTCAAGATAGCAGTGTTCCCTGCTTGACAGACTTTTCAAATTAATATTATAAAGATCTTAGTGTTGTATTTTGTGTGTAATTAGATAATGATTAAAATCTTTCAGATTAAATGGCAGGTTTGCTTTAAAATTGTTTTCTATTTGGTGTTCGTAGAGTATTTTTTGTTAAAGTGTATAAAATAAGATGTTCAGATCCTCGACTGTTCCATCTTTTTTTCCTCTTCATTCCCTCCCATTATTCATTATTTAAATTATTATTTAAATGATTCGTGTAAATATACTTTCATTCAGCTCTTAACATTTTTCTCCCTTGGCTCGTCTGAATTCTTGTTAAATGTGAGAGCAAATAGACCACATCAAATTGCTGTATCTCAACTCTTGCTTACTGTGTGCCTAATTAGCATATGTTTCTGTGAATCTTAGTGCAACAATTCTCTTTGCCCAATTTAACGTCTAAAAAGTATTAGTTATCATCATATATATCTGTTGTTCTTTGTTCAGCCTGCTATTGACCATGCTTGTAATAGCCATTTCAGAATAGTAACAACCAAACCTCTGCTTTCTCTAGATTTTCTATAGACCAGTGGTGTGCAAACTGGGGGGGCACCCCCCTAGTGGGGAGTGCAAGAGGTTCTCTGGGGTGCTGTGAAGAAACTTCTGCCTTTTGCCCTTTTAAAAAACAAACATACAAATATCAGTGTTGCCAACCTTACTTCTGTGCTGCTGCTGGCAGCAGTGCTGCCTTCAGAGCTGGGCAGCTGTAGAGCAGCGGCTGCTGGCTGGAGCGTTCATGTTATTTGCAGCACAAGACAATTATTTTTTTAATCTCGCACTAGTCCCACCCTGCAATTCCCACTCCCACCTGCTCCCACATTGTCTATTGAATTTTTATTCCGCTCCCACTGTTATGGCAGCAGGCCCTCTTTGTTTCTATTGTGCTTTGTAACTCTAGTTTCTGACAAGGGATCCCAAATTGATAATGACTGGAAAAGATGTTCATTTTTAAAGGCTCTCATTTTCCAATGAGCAGTGTTTGGGGGAAGTGAGTAATATTTTTGGTAGCCTCTCTGCATGTGAAGGTGAATGAACTTTTAAATGTTTTAAGTCGCCCCATGGCTTCTCAGTATGCAAAGTTGTTTCTTCGGTTGCAAGTTATTTTCCTTGGTCTATCTTTTTCTCTGCCTGCTGTTTCTTTTGTATTGGTTTTGGTAATACTCTTAACCTTTCTGTTATAATATCAATCTACACAGCGAAAACTCACATATGTCTGATGAATGAACCCCTGTTACAAACTTCATTTCTTAATGTTTCTTTAATATTAAATTATTTTCCTCAATTCATGGATGAGTCAGCTTTATTGCCTTCCATTGTCAGAATTTAGGCATTCCAGTCTTTTGTAGGATTTAATTTCCCTGAAGATTTCTTTATCCCATAATGAGCTGAAATAGATTTTATCATGTATTCAGTTCCAGATTTTTGTCATACCAGAAAATCCAGGAGATATTTTTCTCTCCCTGTTCCAGAAATATTTTAATTTTGCCATTCATTTGTTCTCTCTGTTGTCATTTAATGAAAGTTCATTTTTATAGTTTATATCTAATGTCAAATCACTCCTGTCTGTGTTGTGGAGTGGACCAGTCCCCTTCTAACTTCATTGCATATGTTTCAGTTCTCTGTTGTAAAGTTGGCTTATCCGGCTACAGTGTCTTTCTAAGTGGGCTCTTCACTTCAGTAATGTTGGCCTTTACGTTCACTTTAGTGCTTCTGCTGCATTTCTCATATCCATTGACAGAAAGGTGATGTGGCACATAAAACATTCTTTAATCTTGCAGAGCTATTGGGTTAAGCAGCCATCTGAGACTCATAATGCTACTTGTCTCCTTTCTTGCTGTTTTAATACGTCTTCTCTTAATTGTTTTGTTTTTCCAAATTGTTAACATTAACTCCTTCCATTAGAGAAATAGGCAGTGTTAAAAAATGAATTCTTTGAAGGGGTCAACAAACATGTAGACAAGGGGGATCCAGTGGACATGGTGTTCTTAGATTTCCAGAAAGCCTTTGACAAGGTCCACCACCAAAGGCTCTTATGTAATTAAGTTGTCATGGGGTAAGAGGGAAGGTCCTTTCATGGATTGAGAACTGGTTAAAAGATAGGGAACAAAGGGTAGGAATAAATGGTAAATTCTCAGAATGGAGAGCGGTACCTAGTGGTGTCCCCCAAGGGTCAGTCCTAGGACCAATCCTATTCAACTTATTCATAAATGATCTGGAGAAAGGGGTAAAAAGTGAGGTGGCAAAGTTTGCAAATGATATAACTTAGATAATTTTTTCACATCTAACTGCTCAAGATAGTTAAGAGCAAAGCAGACTGTGAAGAACTTCAAAAAGATCTCACAAAACTAAGTGATTGGGCAACAAAATAGCAAATGAAATTTAATGTGGATAACTGTAAAGTAATGCATATTGGGAAAAATAACCCCAACTTTACGTACAATATGATGAGGGCTAATTTAGCTACAACTAATCAGGAAAGAGATCTTGGAGTCATCATAGATAGTTCTCTGAAGACGTCCATGCAGTGTGCGGCGGCAGTCAAAAAAGCAAACAGAATGTTAGGCATCATTAAAAAGGGGATAGAGAATAAGACAGAGAATATCTTATTGCCCTTATATAAATCCATGGTACGTCCACATCTTGAATACTACATACAGGTGTGCGCTCCTCATCTCAAAAAAGATATACTGGCAATAGAGAAGGTTCAGAGAAGGGCAACTAAAATGATTACGGGTTTGGAACGGGTCCCATATGAGGAGAGATTAGAGGCGAGGACTTCTCAGCTTGGAAAAGAGGAGATGAAGGGAGGCTATGATAGAGGTATATAAAATCATGAGTGATGTGAAGAAAGTGAATAAGGAAAAGTTATTTATTTGTTCCCACAATATAAGAACTAGGGGCCACCAAATGAAAGTTATTTATTTAAAACAAATAAAAGGAAGTAGTTCTTCACAGAGTGCTCAGTCAACTTGCGGAACTCCTTGCCTGACGAGGTTCTGAAGGCTAGGACTATAACAGGATTTAAAAGAGAATTGGATAAATTCATAGAGATTAAGTCCATTAATGGCTATTAGCCAGGATGGGTAAGGAATGCTGTCCCTAGCCTCTGTTTGTCAGGGGGTGGTGACGGACGGCAGGAGAGAGATCACTTGATCGTTACCTGTTAGGTTCACTCCCTCTGGGGCACCTGGCATTGGCCACTGTCGGTAGACAAGATACTGGGCTGGATGGACCTGTGGTCTGACCCAGTACGGCCATTCTTATGTTCTTATGTTATGTTCCTGCTTGGTTCAGCATGTGTGAGTGGTCAATTACTTGTCAAACATTAAACAGAAACCAGAATGACTGTTCTTTATTTTAATAAAATGCTCTTTCTAGTATCTGTGGTTTGTAATTAATTCAGTTTATGTATGTCATAGAATGCTGGAATTTTTAATTGATCTTTGATCCACGAAGAAAGATACAGACTTATCATAAGGCTAAGCCAGCGTGCTCCAGGGTATTGACTAGAGAAAGAACTTTGAAGTGATCTTTCTTTTCAGTCAGTGAATGTGCTGCTCTTCTTTTTTAAGAGTAAATTGGGTTATAGTTTGAGGAAAGCTATAATCTAAGTAAACAGTCCTTGATTATCTATCTAGAATTAAATGTTTTAAATGTAAGTTTATTTTATTGTAAGTAAAGAAAAACCTTAATCACAGAAACAAAGATGCGTTCTTTATGTAGTTAAGCAGGCCATAGGGCACATCAGAAGATGGATCTTGCTCTTTGTCCCAAAAGAAAATAAATATAATCATCCATTAAATATCTTATCAGGGCATAAATAAACACTGTATTAATAGCATTTTTAATGCTTGATGTAATGATGCTTTTATTTTTGCAATACTTTCTGCATGGTACCATGACTGGATTTTAATAACAATAGTAATGCTTTCCATGTGTATATTTCTTTTGATGAAAGCACTACACAAACAAAAAAATTAAGCCTCTGTGAGGGAGGCAGGTATTCTGATTTCCCTGAAGGAAGAAGCTGAATATTGCAATTGAGACTTAGTCAAGGTCACAAAGGAAATCTGAGGCAGAGCCTGAGTTTTATTCTCAGTCTCCTGATTCCCAGTCCTGTGTTTAAGCCACAAGACATCTTTCCCTGTATTCAAAACACTTTATCTCCTGTTAATATGTGCAAGCGTTTATGTTGTTCAACTTCAAACATTTTTTTAGTAAGAAACACAGCTAACTGCTATGGCTATGATTAGGAATGGCAGTTATGGAACTGTCTAAAGGCCTGGTCCGAAGCACATTGAAATCTAAGGGCTTCCAAGGTAACATTCCAGAATGTGGTTCTGTAATTTTTTTGAGGCTAGATTCTAGAACAAAGTCTGAGAAGGAATGAAGCAGTGGGAGATGGGACACAGATAGTGCATAATATAGGTTGTTTAGAGAGAGTGTTCTGTGGAGAGAGCAGAGTTGGAGAAATTACTGAATCCTACAGTCAGTGAATCCTTCTACAGTGCTGAGAAGCTGAAGACCTAGAAGAAAAGTCTGAGGCCTGGTCTACATTGGGGATATGGATCGATCCAAGTTATGCAACGTAGCTGAAGTCAACGTACTTAGACCTACTCTCCGCGGTGTCTTCACTGCGGTAAGTCGACTGCTGCCGCTCCCCCGTCGACTCCGCCTGCACCTCTCGCAGTGGTGGAGTACAGGAGTTGATGGGAGAGTGCTCAGGGATCGATTTATCGTGTCTAGACTAGACATGATAAATCAACCCTCCCATTGGATCAGTCACAGCCTGCCAATACGGTGGGTAGTGTGGACATACCCTGAGAGAGACACCTGCATCGAGGCTCAAATAAACTGAGGTGCACTCATTTTTATAAGGTAGTGGGAACAGATCTTATTGTGTGCAGTTATTTTGACAGAATTAAGGTAAGTGCATTTTGGTATATCTGTTTGTTTTTCCAGTATATTGTTCCTGATCTGTTTTATGTAGTGTTCCTGAGTTTTACATATTATTCCTTATTTGGATACCACTGGTACTGAATGTACCTTGATTTTCCTGTAAGTTACATATTGATAAAAGGGTGTATAGAAGAAAATAAGTAGGCTGCCCCTGAATCATAGTGCATTTAAGCAAGCATAAGAGGGACCAGGGAGCAAGTGAAAAGGTGACTGACTTAAAATTACAAAAAACATTTGAAAAAGGTCTTTTTATTACTGTATTCAGCACTTCTGGAACAAATCCATGATGGGTAAATATTTTTCTTACACAGGAATTTGGTGTTCCCTTTTCTGTGCAGAGATTATTACTGTCCATAATTTTACATATTATTTTCCTTGTTTGGAGTTTATGGACAAAGTTGTTTAATCCTGACTTGAAATTTTTCTTGCTGCAGATACCATGTTTGTCATCCATGCGCAGATCAGGTGTTCAGGGCTTGAAAGTTTTACCTGACTTCTTTTTGCAAGGGTACTAATCCTACTGGTTTAAGTAAAGAACACCTATGCTGCCATGACCCCACAACCATGTATGTGCAACTTTCTTTGATCTACTGGGGAACATGAAGATTTGCTGATTATGTAACCAACCTAAATAAATCAGTTCTCGGTCTGGCTGCTGCTCCTTCTCCTGTCTTCTTGAGCATGCAGGAGGCTCTAGCTCAGGGGTAGGCAACCTATGGCACACATGCCGAAGGCGGCACGCGAGCTGATTTTCAGTGGCACTCACACTGCCCAGGTCCTGACCACCAGTCTGGGGGGCTCTGCATTTTAATTTAATTTGTAAATGAAGCTTCTTAAACATTTTTAAAAACCTTATTTACTTTACATACAACAACAGTTTAGTCATATATTATAGACTTATAAAAAGAGACCCTCTAAAAACATTAAAATTTATCACTGGCACATGAAACCTTAAATCTGAGTGAATAAATGAAGATTTGGCACACCACTTCTGAAAGGTTTGCCGACCTCTGCTCTAGCTTCTCATCTCCACATAGGTTTGCTGTTCCTTACTGCTACCTTCCCTCTGAAAGGAGCAACCCCTGGGAGACCACTTTGCTCCCTGGCCGCTCCTTCCTTCTGAGAAATGTATTGGCTTCAGTTACTCAGGCCAGCTCAACCCAACCACATATCTGGTTGCCTTAGTTTGCCTCAAGACACACCTCACTTCATATCTAAGCACAAAACAAAATTGTGCAAAAGCAGGGGAGTCTAGGGCAACAGCTATCTTTTTTTTCTTACAAAGATTGCCTTTTAAAAGTAGTAAACTAACATGTACGTTAACAGTATTGTTATAGTATTTGGGACAGCAAACAGAAGCCATAAACAGTAAAGCTATGTAAAGTTTTCATGTGTACTAGGTATTTGTAATGGAAGGTAAGTTGTGTTAATTTTAATGGACATGGTAAGTTAGTGAGCAGTTGGAAGACACTGGAAGTTTCCCCTAGCGCTTTCAAATAGAGTCAGCTTTGTTATCTTTAGAAATTTCCTAGAAGGGATAAAGTTAAGCAGTTTTGTTTAGTGAACAGTAATAGAAGAAAATTTGACTACAAAAATACATTTAAACCACTCGCTTCCCTTGTGGGAAGCAAGGAGTGACTGATGGGGAGAGATGTTGCGGAAGCAATGAATATCGCTCTTAGGGAGCGGGTAATGGATGTTAAGATGTGTGTTTGGTTGGCAAGAGTTATTACCAGTTTGAGAATTTCACTGACAAGCTCTGAAAAGACACTCCAGCCGGAGGAGAGTTGTGCTGCCGCAAGGCCTGTCAACAGCGGAGGAGGATTATACAAGAATAAATCGTGCCTTTAATAAAAGCACAACTTGGGCTTGATGAGAAGAGAGGGAGGAGGAGGAGTGCCTGCAGCCAAGAGCTTAGATGGTGAGTTCCTGAGTGAATTACTCAAATGGAAGAACCTGGCTTTTGGAGATTGAGTGAAAGCATGGCAGTTATGTGGAGCTGCAAGGCAAGGGGGTGTTATCCCCAAACCTTTAAAATCATGAGAACAGAGGCTTTTCAAAACGTTAAATATATTTACAGTAATTTCTGCAAAATGTTAGGTAACTGCTGTCCTTATGATCACCGTATATTAGTCCTCAGGGAAACTTAAGTCAAGATTGACACAAACCATGAATCAAATAAACCAGAGAATGTAGTGAACTTTAAAAAAAAAAAATCAAATAACTGGAGCCTTCTTTCTTTTGACTTAGGAATTTTTAGATTAGTCTATAAGAATGTGCTTCAGGTATACACAGACAAGAAGTTGGAATTTTCTCCAAGTATTTCTCTCTGCAACTGCCCATTCTCTTTGAGGAACTGCAAAGAGAATCGTGATAATTCTGTGTTTGGGGGCTACATAAGTTGAAATATTAATCTGTACATGATGTTTCTTGTGCATCAGACATGCAATCTGAAAGGACACACAGATGCTGGTTTTGTTATTTAGAGATAGTCACTGATATCAGGGTATTTGTTTTTCCTCCCTAAACCTCAGGTAATGTTTATTTTTAAATGTTGTTTTTTGTTCGACTAAGAGTAGAAGCTATCTGCCATTTACATATACTAGATTATGATTCTCCTGAGTAGCTTTCAGCTACTTTCATCAGATCTTAAGGGAAAGCAGGAGAGTTGAGATGGACTCTCTAACACTGAATGGTTCCTTTTTCTGCTAGACTCATAATGAGTCAGTTAAGAGTAACAGATTGGAGAATCCAAGATGCAGTTATTCTTACAGATAAATGTACAGGTAAAAATTTTTAACTTCTGGGCAAGTGGAATACGTTTGAAATGATATAGAGCAGATTCTCATAATCTGCTGTGATTTTTTTTTTATATATGCAGCTACTGTGTCCTGCACTAAAAAAGGTACCACTCATCAGGGTGCAACAGCAGTGTGTCATCAATGTGTGGGAATGAACTGGATGAGCTGCACTACCCATTGTGTGAATAAGAACTCTGCCTTCTTGGTCTCACAAGCATCCCAGTAGCAGTCATTTGTTGGTTGCCCCGTGAAGTCAGTAGCTTCAGCAACCTGTGAAAAATCTCAGAACAAAGAAGCACTCACTTCCTACGGAGTTTTGAACTCTTCCCCAATCATGTTTATCTGTGGCAGCTGAAGTTGGAGCTGAACTTTAAGTTCCCACAGAATTGTAGATGTAGGAGAGACTGTGTAGCTATCTCCATGCCACAGGCTTGCATTGGTCAGCACAGAGGGGAGCAGAGAGCCAAGACATGTAAACCAGTCCGGGGCCCCCGGGGCAGCGGGGGGCAGTGAGCAAGTTTCAGAAGGTCCACCAAGCAGGGCTGCCATTAGACTCGCTTGGGCGCTCGGCAGAAAGCTGAGGCCCCACCGCATGGGGCTGAAGCCTGAGGCCCTGATCCCCACCACCCAGGGCAGAAGCCAAAGCCTGAACAACTTAGCTTCATGGGGGCTGCTGTGGCATGGGCCCCGGGCAATTGCCTGGCTTGCTACCCCCAATGCCGCCCCTGCCTTTTATATGCAGAAAACAGTTGTTGTGGCACAGCTGAGCCATGGAGTTTTTATAGCATGTTGTGGGGGCCTCAGAAAGAAAAAGGTTGAGAATCCCTGATGTGAACTAAGTCAAGTTCAAGTTTTAGAGTATGAATTTCACCTCTAACAGTGGCTTATTTTCAGTACTTGCATGTCCAGTATCATATTGGAACAAATGACACACTCTTTAACACAAATAATGAAACCAAAATGTCCTTATTTGCTTTGAACTTTTATATGAAAATGTCAAAACCCATTGTTTCCCAGGTAGCAGTGGTGCTCCATAGTGCTGCTTCCAATCTCTGGTTGATCAAGATTGTTTCCCTCCAATGCTCGCCATGTCATGGTTATCCTTCACTGGGTTATCTGGAATCTGACAGTTAAAATCAGTGGAGATGCTTCAGCTATGTGTTAGGCTAGAACTGTGTAGTAAATGGCATTGTGAGTAGAAGTCATCAGCTTATGGAACTTGCTTCCAAATAGGTGGCTTTCTGAGAAGGATGCTGTGCTTTGGGCTAAGGAGGCTTACATGTGAGATTTGGGTTTCACAAGGAAAATATGTCTGTCAGTCAGTAATTATGGGCAGTAATAGCAATGATGATTTGACCATGCTGTGTGAGTTGTAGAGCTTTTCAAATAACTTAAAACTACACTGATGGGCACTTTTTTGGAGGGGAGATAAGAAGGCGGGTCTGTGGTTGTGTATGTGGTGTTTTTTGTTTTTAACAAGTACCTGTATGAATAAAGTAAAGGGAAATTAGTCAGGTCAAATTTGATCCAAAATGTAGGTTTTTAAAATATACTCTTTTTACCAAACCAACAAAATGTTTTCATGAAATTAAAAAAACAACTTTTAATTGAAAGAGCATCTGAAAGTAAGACTGACTAGAAAGCCAATGTGAAAATGATTAGGCTGCTTTCATTATCAAAGTTCAGTGGAATGTGAAGGAGTAAACCCACAGGATGAATACTAAAAATAGTGATTTTTTTTAAAAAAAATATTAATTTAGAGCCCTTCGTGTAATAGGGTTAAGGATTGCTTACTTACATTTTTTTAAATAAACCAGTGTGGTGTAGTGCAGTGGTTCTCAAACTTTTTTTTTTTGCGGACCACTTGAAAATTGCCGAGAGTCTTGGCAGACCACTTAATGATCTTTCCAAATATTGTTTGTACCATTAGCTACCTATTGTAAAGCACTTTGGACAAAAGCGCTATATATAAAAGCCTTAATAATAATTTTTTTTCTACAAATAAAATCTCACAACTCATATTTTAATATCAGTAGTCTTACCTTTTTAATTTGATGGATATGCCCTCTCTCTCCTGCTGCGGCAGCCCCCAATCTGGGGCTGGGAAGGAGGGGGGTCTCTCCAGGCACCACTCAGGTGTGCACTTTAGAGGGAACTATCCACAGACCACCTGAATGGAGCTCGCGGACCACTGGAGGTCCACGGACCACAGTTTGAGAACCTCGGTGTAGTGGACTGAGCATGATCCTGGAACTTCTGGGTTTTAGTCACAGCTCTGCTGTGGACTTACCATATATCCCTGAGTACTCTCCTGTTCTCCTCCACGTCTTCCCTATCCCAGTAGGGATGATATCTAACAAAGGTGTTTTGAAAAGTAGTATTTGTACAGTGTTTTGAAAATGTAAAGTGCAAAGTGTTAACTAAATCAGACTTTTAAAAATAGCTCATTTGGTGAAATTAACACACAGCTTGCCCACCTCAAAAGTTACCTTCTTGGGGCCAGGAGGAACATGGGTGTCTGAATGGTGCTGGTGGAGTAGAGTGGGGAAAAATCTTGAGGGAAATAGTTTAATTCAGTACATCTTGTTACTGTTCTTTATAGGTGCAGGAGGAGCACTAATAGAGGTCTGTGACAAATTGGCAAAGAAGAAAACAAGGATATCTTGACATTGAATTTGTCAGTGAAAAATGATCTAGGGTCAAATTATGGCCCGACTTGATGACCAAACTTCCACCGACTTCACTCAGGACAGGATCTCACCCCTAGTATTTAGTTTATACCAAAATGGAGAAGTTTTCTGAGACATAGGCATTTCTTTAAGGTGTCTAGTTGTCATGTTTATGGTAACACGGAGAATATCATACTAGAACAGGGGTCGGCAACCTTTCAGAAGTGGTGTACCGAGTCTTCATTTATTCACTCTAATTTAAGGTTTTGCGGGCCAGGAATACATTTTAACATTTTTAGAAGGTCTCTTTCTATAAGTATATAATATATAACTAAACTATTGTTGTATGTAAAGTAAATAAGGTTTTTAAAATGTTTAAGAGGCTTCATTTAAAATTAAATAAAATGCAGAGCCCCCTGGACCAGTGTGCAGGACTCAGGCAGTGTGAGTGACACTGAAAATCAGCTCGCGTGCTGCCTTTGGCACCCGTGCCATAGGTTGCCTACCCCTGTACTAGAAGCATCCAAATCTAAACTCTGCTGGGTTAACAATTCAGGATGTAGGAAGATGGTGTTTTGGGTGAAGCTGGTGTGGTGTGAATGTGGAACAAACAGCTGAGATAGGCTTGTCATTAGAATTTATCAACTGCAGAATTGGTATTCATACCCCTAAATCTGCTGTTGTACAAAATCAGGATCCACATGTTGGGAACAGAAGTAAAATTAAGCACATCCTTTAAACAAAACTTAAGAGACTTGGTTGTACATAATAGATGAAATTGAAAAAAGAGATCAGAATTGTTCGCCTTCACAGAATGATAGAAGTAAACATCACTGGGTTTAGAGAGTGATAGACAAATAGTGTATCAATTACAGATTGATATGTAAATATGGAACCAGAAATCCATGTTGTTCGTTTTTCTTTAATCACCTGGATAAATATTCTAGTGAATGTGGTTTTAAAAAGAGAGGTGGTGGCTTGCTCCTGGTTAATGATCTTGGAAATAAATTCTTTCTCTCTACGTAGTTCTATACTGTGTGGGGATGCATGCCTGAACTTCTACCATGGGTGTTGGTTAGAAATTATTTCATCCTACATGTAAATGGTGGCAGGTGTGTGTGTGGGAGAGGAATGCAGTTCAGTAAGGTTATTTTTGTACAGTCTCTGATCACGATATATCCTTTGGTATATGAAGTCCCCACTTTTAATCTCAGTGTAACTACCAGGATGCTTGGAGGGTAGTGGTGGGTTGGTCGAGATGCCTCAGCCTTTGACAATCTGGGTAGGGGAACACAGGCCTCCCACTATATCCCAGCCCAAGGCCCTGTGTGAGTCAACCCCTGAACAGGGCAATTCCAAGCAGGAAGTCCAAAGCCACTGTCCCGGGCTACTTCCTACCAGATTCCCTTCATCTTGGGGCGTGGCCCCTGTAGTCCAATTTGCTGAGGTGGCTTGCCTCCCGTGGTGCCCTGTTGTGGATCTTGGGTGGTGTCTGCTGCAGTCCCAGGCTCCTTCGCTGGGGCAGCTGTAAATTTGGTGAAGCCAAACCCCACAATGTCTCTGGGCCGCAGTCATCCAGTTATCTCAATTGCCAGAGGCTCTGAGGTCTCCTTCACAGTCTCCCTTGGCTGGGAGACAGAACGTGCTGCCTGTTGGCTGCCTTATTTGGTAGACTAGCAATCCTTCCGGTCAGGTAGGGCAGTAGCTAACTCCTGCCTCTGCCAGTCAGCCCTGATCTGGGCCTGGCCCTCTCCCTCCTCCAGGCCTGGCATTGGCTGCAGGTATAACAGGGTGGGGCTAGCTGGGCCCAAAGGTTCTCCTTAACCCCTGCAGTGCTGGTGGGTTGTTTCTCTGCTTCATTACAATCAGATAAATATTTTTAAAGGTATAACAGATAACACAAGGTCCAGTAAACATTGGTACATAGTGCATTTGTTGTTATAAGAGGTGTTCTGTATTTACTTACTCTAAAATGATTCTCAGTAAAGTGTAAGTTAAGGGTGAGTTGAAGCAAAAAGCATGGTTAGTGGGAGGCATCTACATTTTGTTGGAAGAGATTATAGGTGTGGTGGGAAATCTGGAAAATGGGATTAAGATTAAACAAAGGTCAGGTGTGTTGCACTAGCTTTGTTTCACTTGTTCTGTTTTCTTAACCATAGTCATTCTTCCTCTCTTTTCATTAAACTATGAAAACTTTGAGGCCTTCTTAGGTTTACTGCTTATCTTTTAAGGCTAACATACTACAAATGGGATCAGTTCAGCACTGCTTTGAACATTCAGCATGATCTTGAAAGTATGACACTTGGAAAACAAAGCTGGTGTGGTGTCGCTAGTGCGGCGTCATTGAGGTTGAGTGAACAGTTAAATGCTTTAATTAGAACGTCTTCTTGGCTGATAGAGAATCTTTTTTAAAATCAACCTTTACGTAATTTTATGTACTGAGAATGCACTAGCAGAAAATTTTGGTTTTGGAAAAAACATTTTTTTGTTGGAAATCATATTTTTAATCAGCTCTAGTTTGTATAAGGTCTGGCTTTGCTTGGCCAATTATCCTTGCCTCTCCTCTCTTATGTTCCATATCCCAATGTATGTCTTGTCACTATTAAGATTGTGAGCCATTTGAGGCTGGGGCTCTCTTTTATTTTGTTGTGCATCACTCAGCACAATGTTATCCTAAGCCTGATAGGAGTCTCCGGGTGTTTCTGCAATAAAAATAATAAGGCTCTGACACTGCATCCCATATTCTTCACAGTGATAATATTATGATATGATTATGACATAATCATAATGTATTTTATGGAAGATAATTCATCTGAGGTGTCATTGGATAGGTTATGGTTTGCTGAATATGATTATCCTAGTTGTATGCATGCATCATTTTTGTATTCAAAGTTATGAGCATTGACTATGTATCTGTATTTCAAAATGTAGTTACACCTGGGGAATGCCCACTAGACAAGATGCTTTCAGCCTAGATAGTGAGTGGGGAAGAGCCATTAGAGAGAACAATAAGCCTTAGGAGATGCTTATCTCCCACCTGGGGAGCCTTCCTGAGGATGCTGCAGACAGCCTCCGAGTAATGGCTGCTGTGACACTACAAGGACATGTAATCAGGTCACCTAGTTCTGGATTCCATCTTGGGATATCAGTATTTTTCCACTGACTCGCGTGGGAACTAAGCTTTGAAACAAAGGGTTCCTGCCATATGCAAAAAGCTATATAAGGCAGGGGAGTGACATCATCTGGGGTCTTCACTGACTCCCCACCCAAGAAGACTCATGGAAACAGCTAAGGAACAAAGACTGAACTAGGGGAAGTGATGGTCCCAGGCTAAAGGGATTTCTAGCCTGTGAATGGAACACCTGGGGATTCCAAGCTGTAAAGCAAGTGCAGCTTGCACCTTATGAATCTGCAGCCTGCTTGTATCATCACTTAGGGTGAGAATTTGCTATTTATATCCAATCTGTTTTGTATATTAAGGTTAATTTGTGTTTTTGTGTACTTGCTAGGTAATTTGCTTTGCTCTGTTTGCTATCCCTTATCACTTAAAAGCTATCTTTTGTAGTTAATAAACTTGTTTTGCTTTATCTGAAACCAGTGTGTGGGAATCATAACTCAGGGGGAGAAAGCTGTGACATATTACTCTCCTCATTGAGGGAGGGGGCGAATTTTATGAGCTTACGCTGTACAGTTCCCTGTGCAGCACAAGATAATATAATTTTGCGTTTATACTCCAGAGGGGGTGTGTGCCTTAGGGACTGGGAGGTGCCCTAGCTGAAGCCTTCCCATGCAGAGAAGAGCCTGCCTGCGTGTACTGCAGCTGGATGTGTCTCTACCTGTATGTATGCTGGTGAAGGTGCAGGCTGAAGCCTGGAGGGCTTGGCATCTTGTCACATCAGTACAATGTAAAAGCCCAGGCTGATGGTCAGGGGCCTCGGTACCCCAGGTCCAGGTGGCACCCCGGGGGGGGGGGGAACCCATCATAAATGTACATTACTATTTTTGCCTTCTTTGTGTCCTTTGGAAAAAAGCACAATATAAAAAATAACATTTATCGTCCATGGGATTCCTATAAAACAATTAAAATTCCTAGCAACCATTCAGAGAATTACTCAGCTCTCTGTGCTGAGTCTGAACCAAGTATACCTAGACAGTCCCTGACAGATGTTTGTCCAACCTGTTCCTAAACACCTCCAGAAACTGAGATTCCACAATCTCCCTTGGATGCCTAATCCAATGCTTAAATATCCTTCTAGTTAGGTTTTCCTAATATCTAACCTAAACAGGGCCGCCTGGGGGGGGGGCAAGTGGGGCAATTTGCCCCAGGCCCCACAGGGGCCTCACGAGCCCTGGCGCGGCGGCGGTCCGGGTCTTCGGCGGCATTTCGGTGGCAGGGGGCCCTTCAGTGCTGCCGAAGACGCGGAGCGACTGAAGAGCCCCCCGCCGCCGAAATGCCGCCAAAGACCTGGACCGCTGCTGGGTGAGTACAAGCGCTACAGCTCTCCTGCTTTGCCCCAAGCCCCCTGAATCCTCTGGGTGGCCCTGAACCTAAATCTCCCTTGCTGCAGATGAAGCCCATTACTTCTTGTCCTACCTTCAGTGGACATAGATCACAGTTGATCACAGTGCTCTTTATAACAACCCTCAACATATCTGAAGACTGTTATCAAGTGTCCCCCCCGCCCCCCAGTCGTCTTTTCTCAAGACTAAACATGTTCAATTTTTTTATCCTTTCCTCATAGTCAGGTTTTCTAAATCATTTCATTTTTGTTGCTTTCTTCTGAAACTCTCCAGTTTGTCCACATCTTTCTTAAAGTGTGGTGCCCAAAAATGGACACAGTGCTCCAGGTGAGGCCTCACCCGTGCCAAGTAGAGTGGGACAATTACCTCCTGTGTCTTACGTACAACATTGCTGTTAATACACCCCAGAATTATATTAGCCTTTTTTTGGCAACTGTATCACATTGTTGCTCATATTCAATTTGTGATCCACTATAACCCCCAGATCCTTTTCTGCAGTACTACTGCCTAGCCAGTTATTCCCCATCTTGTATTTGTGCATTTGATTTTTAACTTCTGAAGTGAAGTACTTTGCACTTGTCATTACTGAATTTCATCTTGTTGAATTCACACCAGTTCTCCAATTTGTCAGTCATTTTGAATTCTAATCCAGCCCTCTAAACTTTGATAGCAGCCCTTTCCAGCATGGTGTCACCTGCATATTTTATAAGCATACACTCCACTCTATTGTTCAGGTCATTAATGAAAATATTGAATAGTACTGGACCCAGGACACACTCTTGTGGGAACAAGTTAGATACGTCCTCCCAGTTTGACAGTGAACCATTTATAACGGCTCTTTGAGTACCCTCTTTCAACCAGCTATGCACCCACCTTGTAGTGATTTAATCTAGATCACATTTCCCTAGTTTGCTTATGAGAATGTCATGTGTGACCATGTCAAGAGCTTTACTGAAATCAAGATATATCCTGTCTATAGCTGTCTCCACCCCCCAATTCACTAGGCCAGAACCTATGAAAGAAGGGAGTTTGGTTTGGCATGATTATTCTTGACCAATCCATGCTGGCTATTCGTTATTTTCTAGGTGCTTACAAACTGATTGTTTAATAATTTGGTCCAGTATCTTTCCAGGTATTGAAGCTAAGCAGACTGGTCTATAAATCCCCGGATCCTCTTTCTTTCCCTTTTTAAAGATAGGTATTATATTTGCCCTTCTGCAATCCTTTCGAATCTCACCTGTCCTCCATGAGGTCTCAAAGATAATTGCTAAGAGTTCTGAGATTTCTTCAGCTTGTTCCTTAAGTGCCCTAGGATGAATTTAATCAGGCCCTACTGACTTGAATACATCCAACTTCTCTAAATATTCTTTAAGCTGTTCTTTCCCTATTTTAGCTTGCATTCCTTCCTCCTTATTAATATTGATTGTGTTAAGTAACTGGTCACAATCAACCTTTTTAGTGAAGACTTAATCAATCTCTGTGCACATAAACTTTTTCTTTTTAGCAGACGCTAAAGTTTCATTGTTTGCATTTGGATGGTTTTGTACTCACTAATAAATTAACTCAAATAGTTACTTTGTTCCTATTTTTAAAATGTTTTTGTGGATTCATACTGACTAGCAGAGAAGCTTTCAGTTTGTCCTCTAGCCTGTGAGCTTGTTACATTGTGTGAGGTTATAGAACAATGCCAAGCACACAACAAAATGTCTGCTCCAAAGAGAAATACATAAAGTTCAAAATATCTATTGTTAATTTAGAAAACCGCCTATTCTCAATACGGAGGCACAGTAAATCAACTAAGGCAAACACTGGTTGAAATGAGCTTATTATCTCAGTGTTTATGTAGAATTGCATACAGGTCACTTTTCTGAGACTGTTAAGTCAACTACGTGGTCTTCATTAAAGTATGAAATCTTTTAATAATAAATAAATAAAAATTCAACTCAGTAGTTTCTTTTTCTAGCTCAGACTTTCCTGTTTAGATCCACTGTATATAACTTTGTCATCCTTGACTCCAAATATTTTCTCTCTACATGTCTGCAAATCTGTAAGTTACCACTTCACAATGTTGAACCATCTCCTCTCACATTAACTTGTAGCAGGGCCGGTGCAACCATTTAGGCGACCTAGGCAGTCGCCTAGGGCACTAGGATTTTGGGGGCGCCATTTTCTTCGGCACCCCCGAAATTCGGCAGCAACCGCGGCGGCCGGATCTTCGGCCACCCCAGTCGCCGCCGGCATTTAGGCAGAGGGAGCTGGGGCAGGGGAACACAGGGAGGGCTGCCTGAAGCAAGTAAGGGGGGGCGGCATGCAGGGGAACTCCCCGCCCCAGCTCACCCCTGCCCCGCCTCCTCCCCAAGCATGCTGTGGCTGCTTCACTTCTCCCGCCTCCCAGGCTTGCGGCGCCAATCAGCTTAGGCGCCGCAAGCCTGGGAGGCGGGAGAAGTGAAGCAGCGATGGTGTGCTCAGGGTGGAGGCGGAGCAGGGGTGAGCTGGGCTGGGGAGGGTGCCTCAGGGCGGAGGGTGGGGGGTGGAGAGCTGCCGCAAGGGAGGCGCCTCAGGGCGGAGTGGGGAGGGGGCACCTCAGGGCGGGGGCGTGTGGGGGGGTGCAAGGTGGAAGTTTCGCCTAGGGCGCGAAACATCCTTGCAACCGCCCTGACTTGCAGTACCCTTCCCTGTAGTCTCACTGTGTCCCAGCTCTCTGAACATAGACAAATGCAACCAAATCACTCCCATCCTCAATTCCATTAGTTCCCTGTTCACTTCAAGAATCTGTAGATGTTTTCAGTGCTTCATCTACTCTGTGGTAAGCCTGACTTCAGATTTTCACAAGGCCCCCTTCTACTGTGAAGCAGTTTATTCATGAAGTCTCATGCTTATCCATCTGCTAGGTGGACCTGTTGGTTCACTTGCTTCAGATTTCTCTGTGATAGGTGAATTTAGCTTTAATATTTTTGGGGGGGCCGCAGGTCTGTTGGGTGGGAGAATGTGATCCTAGTCCAGTAACAGTTCTGTGAATGTTCATTTCTTACTTTGTGAGCACTTACCAAGAACAATACAGGAAAAGGGGGTTTCTCTCCTGTTTTGTCGCATGTTAGAAAGCAATCCTCTGCCCCTTCAGTAGAGAGGCACATTTTTACCTATTCTCCTAATGCACCCCTCCACCTTTTATGGACTACATTGGGATAGGCAAACTTTTTGGCCTGAGGGCCGTATTTGGGTATAGAAATTGTATGGCGGGCCATGATTGCTCATGAAATTGGGGGTTGGGGTGCGGGAGGGGGAGAGGACTCTGGCTGGGAATGCTGGCTCTGGGGTGAGGCCAGAAATGAGGAGTTCAGGGTGTGAGAGAGGGCTCTGGGCTGGGGCAGGGAGTTGGGGTGCAGGGGGGGTGAGGGCTCAAACTGGGGGTGCGGGCTCTGGGGTGGGGCTGGGGATGAGGGGATTGGGGTGCTGGAGGGTGCGTCGGGATGGGGTATTCGGAGGGCAGGAGTGGCATCAGGGCAAAGGATTGGGGCGCAGGGAGGTTGAGGGCTCCAGCTGGGGGTGCAGGCTCTGGGGTGGCTCTTGGGGTGTGGGCAGCATATGGAGCCCCCTGGCTGCCCCTATACATAGGAGCCAAAGGTGGGACATGCTGCTGCTTCTGGGAGCCACACGGAAAGCCCCCGACCCCATTCCCCGGCGGGAGCTCGAGGGCCAGATTAAAAGGTGTGATGGGCCAGATGTGGCCCGTGGGTCATAGTTTGCCCACCCCTGGGTTACACCATATTCCATGTCAGTGGTTCTCAAACTTATTTGATCGTGTCCCCACCCTTCTTTGTGTCTGTAGTAGTTTATGCCACCCTCCCACCACACAAGTACATAAAAAAATCAACATGCAACTCACTAAATATTAAGAACAGTAAGGTACTGATTCAAACACAGTCAATGATCCATTGTAATAAGAGCAATAACAAAACTGCAATTATTTATGCTTATGATTAAATGGTCATACGGCGTCTTACAAACGGATTAACGTACAGATGGCAATGACTTTGTATAATGCTATGCAAGCTTACCAGAAATCCGTCAAAATGCACAGCACCATCTGACGACTAGGTATGTCTGGAGGAATCAGTTTTGCTAGTTATTCATGGCTGTGCATAAAATGAGCCCAGTAAGTAGTTTTTCCTAACACTTCTCTTGTCCCCTTCCTCCCAAATACATTCTGTTTCCTCCTCTACCCCCAGTTTGAGAACCTCTGTTATATGTCATCACTGGGTGGTGAGAACTCCTCTTCCAATCCCTACTTTTGTGGGCTTTGTCTATACTGGGAAAATGCATCACATTAGAAAACGTTAATACTGTGTTAAATGCAATTTTGCCCTTAGTGTGGATAAGGTCATTAGCGTTTAAAAACACATCAGCTTGTCATGGTTATCCTTAGTCCAGAGGTGTATCCTTTAAAAGTCGGGCTTAATTTGTTCAAGTGTTGTAGTCGACTATTTCATAAGCCTAAGCATGCCCCTTTTTTGGGTCTTTCAAATGATTTCTACTAACTACAAATGAAGAACGTGACAGCATCAAAGAGGTTGAATTTTCACCGTTAAGCAGTAGCACAGTGCTCAGAATACTTGTTCATCTTAAGGGACTTCATGCTTCCTAATGCATTACATTTTTAAAATGTTGTTGGCGTTCTCTCCTAACTTTTGTTCTAAAAAATAGAGAATTCAGAATTGCGTGCAAAACGACAAACTACTTTTAAGATATCCTATGTCCATTTGTGTGGCAAATAATTTGAAAATGTCTGCTCCTTGTAAGCTGTTGGGTGAGGAGAGCCCAGTGTTTCAGGAGTACAAAAACAGAATATAAGGTGCTTATTCTATTTTAGTAATTCTTTTACTGCAGCCAAATTTATTTATAAATACATGTATATTTCACACTATTTTGCTGCAGTGTGGGGGATGAAAATCTTCTGGATCCAGTCTTTTTTGTTTTAAACAGTTGTATTTTAAAGTATACATATGATACAGTGAAGAACCTGTTGAGTAAATAGCTAATCTGTATAAGGTGAATATATAGAGAGTACCCATTAGCTTGGCACCTGAGCATCAAATTGTCTCTTTAGAGTCACATACCTTTGTCCATAGAGCACACAGTAGTAGATCCTGCTTTTCACCTCTCCCGTGGTTCTGGAAAGGGGCATGTGTGTGAGTGGTGTCAGTGATATAGAACAGGTTTTGAAGCATTAACACAGCCTTCATTATAGTGGTGGGCGCTGTACTGGTAAACTGCAGTGTTACTTGGGGCAGGGCCTGTCTGCTCTACATCCTGACCCTGCAAGAGGTTCCGCATGGATGCACCTCTACATCTGTGCAGAGCATCATTGACTACAATGTATATACATATGGGTCTACCTGTATAGATCATTTGCAGGATTAGGGCATATGATTATATAGTGCCTACCACAAAGAAACACCAATCCTGAGTGGGGTCTCTGGATGCTCATGTGATATTAATAAAAGGCTCTTTTACTACAATACTCTGGTATCTTGAATCCCAACTACATTTAAAGGTAGTTGGATTTATTATAATAATGTTTTACATAATTATTTTAAAATAAGTTTGACTCCCCAAGGGGATGCTGCTATATTAGGTGGGCTTGTTTTCTTTTCATAGGAGCTTGAGACGATGAAATAACATTGGATTCACTCTTTCTTGTCTGGATCTACATATTCCTAATGGAATAATTGGACAAGTCTCCACAATACAATTATCCTTCTTTTTGTTCTTGTGTACTTCAAGCAGCATTGCAGTAGTTAATAGTATTAATGGTTAACCACCATCATTAGGTTTATGAGTTAACATCCAGTAAAATAAATAAACATCCTCTCAAACCTATTGTTTTGCACTGTCCACAGACTCAGGGACTGAACATTTGAAGGTTTGCATCAAACATAAGGGCTGAAGAATTTTTAAAAGTGAGTTTATATTGTGAATAGCAAGAAAGCAACTATCAAAAGAAGTACCAGCTTGCTGAGTTGCAGTGAGCTGGCCCAGCTCAACCCCTGCTTGGATCCTCAAGAAGTGATAGCAGCACTATTACCTGCCCCACCATAAAACTAACTGGATCTTTAGCTCGATTGATTACTTGAATTTCAGTTGCCTTAGGCATGAATTTTTCTTGTTACTATAATAAGGGGCCCTAAATACTTGTTGTTAGGCAACCATTGTGTCACTGACTAAACGAGTTGCTTTCATGCAGAAGCACATGCAGCCAAATGATATGATTTTTCAACTGTAATTACTTATGAGGGATAAGACCATAATAATGCTTGCAGCAAAACTGACACGGTGCAAAAATTAGCACTGTCTCTATTAGCTCTGTGAAAACAAAATACCTATTATGCCTATCCTGCATGTAATTAATTGTCTACATGCCTACTCCATGCTGGGCACATTAAAAGACCAGCAGCTTCACTGAAGAAAAGAGATGCTGTATTCAGTATAAGAACAAAGGAATGGCCATACTGGCTCAGACCAATGGTCCATCCAGTATCCTGGCTTTCGACAGTGGCCAATGCCAGATGCTTCAAAGGGAATGAACAGAACAGGGCAATTATTAAGTGACCCATCTCCCGTCGTCCAGTCCCAGCATCTGGCAGTCAGAGGCTTAGGGACACCCAGAGCATACACATTGAGCGGATGTTTTCAGAGAGCTATCCACAGTGACTCCAAGATCTTTTTCTTGAGTGGTAACAGCTAATTTAGACCCCATCATTTTGTATGTATAGTTAGGATTATGTTTTCTAATGTGCATTACTTTGCATTTATCAGCATTGAATTTCATCTGCCATTTTGTTGCTCAGTCATCCAGTTTTGTGACATCCCTTTGTAATGCTTTGCAGTCTGCTTTGGACTTAATCAAGATAATTAATTTAGTATCATCTTCAAATGGTACCACTGGACCTCTTTTTCCAGAACTTTTTATGAATATGTTGAATAGCACTGCTCCCAGTACAGATCCCTGGGGGAACACCACTATATATCTCTCTCCAAACTGACCATTTATTCCTACTCTTTGGCCTGGTCTACACTGGGGAGGCGGGGAATCGATCTAAGATATGCAACTTCAGCTACGAGAATAGCGTAGCTGAAGTCGATGTATCTTAGATTGACTTAGAATCACTTACTTCGCGTCCTTGCAGTGCAGGATCGATGGCCGCCGCTCCCATGTCAACGTTGCTTCTGCTTCTCACCAAGCTGGAGTTCAGCAGTCGGTGGGAGAGCGATCGGGGATCAATTTATCATGTTTACACTACATGCGATAAATCGATCCCCGATAGATCGATCGCTACCCACCAATCTGGCAGGTAAGTGTAGACGTGCCCTTTGTTTCCTATCTTGTAACCAGTTACTGATCTATGAGAGGACCTTCCCATTTATCCCATGACTGTTTAGTTTGCTTAAGAGTCTTTGCTGAGGGACCATTTCAAAAGCTTTCTGAAAGTCCGAGTATGCTTTATCTACTGGATCACTGTTTTCCAGCTGTTTGTTGACCTCTCAAATAATTCTAACATACTGGTGATGCATGATTTCCTTTTACGAAAGCCTTGTTCACTCTTCCCCAACAAATTGGGTTCATCTGTGTGTCTGATAATTCTGTTCTTTACTATAGTTTCAACCAGTTTGCCCGGTACTGAAGGTAGACTTACTGGCCTGTAATTGCCAGTGTTGCCTCTGGAGCCTTTTTTAAAAATTGGTGTCACATTAGCTATCCTCCAGTCATCTGGTACAGAAGGTGATTTAAGTGATAGTTTACATACCTCTGTTAGTAGTTCTGCAATTTCATGAGAGTTCCTTCAGAACTCTTGGGTGGTGAATACCATCTGGTGACTTTTTATTGTTTAATTTATCAGTTTGTTCCAAAACCATCCCTACTGACACCTCAATCTGAGTCAGTTCCTCAGATTTGTCACGTAAAAAGAATGGCTTAGTGGTGGGAATCTCCCTCCACATCCTCTGCAGTGAAGATGGATGCAAAGAATTCACTTAGCTTCTCTGCAATGGCCTTATCTTCTTCGAGTGTTCCTTTTTCACCTTGAGTATAACTTTTCAGAGGGGTGCACTTTTACTATTGCAGAAAGAAGGAAACAGTAGTGAATGCATGTAGTCTTGTCCCTGAGTTGGACCCCTGTTGTTGTTGTGGTTTTTTTGTTCTTTTTTTTGGTTTGGGTGTTAACTTTGTTGTGGAGAAGCATCAAGTGTCTAAAGCTGACCATTCTCCTTCTCATCACTTTCAAAGAGGCAGTCTAATAATATAAGGATTTTACTAGTAGCAACAGTGGCCACAGACTCAGATCTCTGAACTACTGATGTAATCTTCTTTCAGTCACTGAACCAGTAATAACACTTGTTCTGCTCATTGAATTCTCATTACTGACTGGGTAGGTTGTCGTGCCTAAGGCCTGGCTGTGGGGACTCTAGCTGCTTGGCCCCTTCCTTTCCTGTTTCAATGGAAAGTTTTCTGAATCCTAAGCAAACCACCATCCACAAATCCCCAGTGTGGTTCTGAGGAGGATGTAGGGCACAAGTCTTATCATTTTAAAAAGTGAGGTATTGAAAAAATTAAGTACTTACTTGTGTTTTGTCTCTATAGCAGGGTGGCTACTTAATAGGTGGCAAACAGGTCTTTAAATTTTCCGAAACTGGGAGAGACTTAGGGCTCAAGAACAAGAACTCTGGGAAAGTAAAAATGACTTGTATGACAACTTGAGGGAAATAAGCTGTGTTTGAATCATGTAGATGTCCTGAAGCTGCTAGGTTTTCCCAAAGCAGCTTTAACCCAGAAAGAAAAAATCCAAATTAACCTCTCTGTTATGTACATCTCACATTGGCAATAACTAGTCATGTGTTCATTATATGTTTTTTCAGTTTAATGAATTGTTTGAGATTCTTTCCTCAAGGATTTGTGAATCTTGCTATAAAAAGATACTGTACTTTTGTATAGGTTACAGTAGTGACTAATGTTCAAGGTATCCAGGGTGTTTGTGCATTTTCGTTAAGAGCAGCATGCTTAATCCAGGATAAATGTGCTATTAATATTGGATTGTATAAGTACAACAATTTAAGAGATTTTCTCTTCAGTGGATCTCTCTGGCAAAGCTTGGATGGGCAACCATCAGTTCCGTTAGTATAGCTGAAAAGCAGGCTCTAGTTCACGTAGCTTAAAAATGTCACTATGGCAAATAAATGAATAATCAGTTTTTATCTTTCTGGCTATTACCACAAGATATGAATAGATTTAGTCATAATAAAAACAACACACAACACATCTCCTATGTATATAAACATTCTGGAACTGTGCAGAAAGACTAGATACTCATGTACTTCAATCCAGTACAGATAAAAATTCACACATATTAGTATAACTAGGGACTTGCCAACTTTCAAGGTCTCTTCTGTATAGACAAAGATTTCTTCACAGAAATCTCTTCCATTGGTATCTATTTCTTGTTAGCTATTGTCTGTATTAAGTTTAAGGACCATCCAAAGCATGTCTGACTATTTTTGGAATGGGCAATGTTTAAAGTTTGCTTTAATAAGGTTTTCATGCACTGGCATTGCTTTTTGAGTTTCCTGAGTTCAGACTTTTTTTGTTTAACTTTCACTTTGTTTTGGCGTGTCTCTTAAACTTTAACCAGCATTACACCAATATTGACATAACTTTGTAAAGTAATCATTTAATCAACATTTTCTTACTAAAAATCTTTCAGGTATCTCCATCTGCATATCATACTTAAGACAATATAACTTTTTTTTTGTTTTTAAATTTTAGTGTAATTTAGACAAACACACCGAGATGTTGGTTTCCAGCAGTGTAATATCAAGATATCATTGTATGATGTTAGGTGCAGGAAACTGCCCTGGCATTTTAATCAATCTTGGATAAAGACCTAAAATATTCCTTAAAACTTTTGTATGCTAAAGTTCCTCATAAAATAAATCAGTTAACTTCCATAGAACTTAGGAACAGTGTCCGTCTCTATTTCCGTAACTGAATAATAAACAAATATTGAAACTATTAGTGTTTGAGGAAGGACAGGGTGGCGCAAATAGAGAGTCATGCCATGCCTGTCTTCTTCACTATGTCTGTTCAAAACAAGCAGAAAAATTGGGAGAGAGAAAAGGAGAGGAGTTAAGGAGAAAGTTGGGGCACTTGTGTATTTTTTTTTTTTAAACCATCAAAGGTCGGGAGAACAAGATACGCCATAATGGCCTATATTCCACCCCCAATTTAAACACTGAATTTTGCATCAGTTTTTCATTTTGAATACAGAAAATATCACAACGCATGTATTTACATTTTTGGTACTGATTAAAAAGTCAAAACTGTCCTTGCTGCTTTCAAATGGTTCAAATAATTATTTTGTGTTAGACTGACTAACTTTGGGGCAAGAGATAATAGGCATGTTTTCCACAGTGAAAGGAACAAAAAATGTATTTCAGAATGTAGTCCTAGTAGGCTTAAATTGAGATTTGTAAAGTAGATTACCATAATTTTTAAAGTTTAATTATAACACAATATACAAATTAATTTATTTGCACTGACTTGTTTCTGTTTCTGCAAGGAAAACTGCTTGTAGAGTAACAGTTAACTGAGATCTTAGTTAATGTGCAGTTACCCTAGATGTGCTTGTTCTGAGTTCAAACAGAAGGAATAATTTTTAATAACCTTTCAGATAAAAGATTTCCAATTAACCAAAATGCCTGATGAATATTCTGGGTAACATGTCAGAAGATGCTGTCTTAAAAAGTAAGAAGTTATATTTTAATGAAAGGAATAGTTATCTACTGCCCTAGCTTATTGATAAAAATAATTACCAATGTATTTCAAGAGTATGTTTCTGGTAGTTTCCACTCTGTGGAAACACACAAGAAGGCACAGATCTTGTCCCAAAGACCTTACTCTAAAAATTGGGTTCACTAAATCCATTAGGACCCAGGAAGAATGTTCTCCTTATATGGGATAGGATAAGAACATAACTGGAGACAGGACACACAGTATAGTTAAAAAGATTGATTTATTTTGAATGAATGTGTTAATTACAGCTTTTTTAAATAGTGTCTCTGTTTATACTGTGTGATGTCCAGGACAGTTAAAATGCTATGGGTTTTAATTTTATAAATCACAACTTTGCCCCTCAGTACTAGATTCACTTCCTTAGGCCAGGTGTACACTACAGATTTTTTTGAGCATAGCTCTGTCAGTTAGGGGTATGGAGAAGGTGTGATCCCCAACAGAAATAGCTATGAGGGCAAAAGTCTCTAGTGTGGACAGAGTTAGACTGCAAAAGGGAGTAGGAGAGGGGTTTACTATGCCAGTACAAAGCGCAGCTCTGCTGGTATAGCTTCAGCACGCTGGCAGCATTTTGCCAGATTGGTATACTGGTATTCTTATACTGACGAGGTGCTCCTAGTGTAGACCTAGCCTAAATTTTCTAGCTAGTAATCAGGATGTTTGGACTTACATATTACAGCACCAAATTGTGATATCTACATATGTGTTATAAACAGGCTTGGCAGAATTAGATTTAAATTTTTTAAATAGTTTTAATTGATAATATCCAGGTTTATTTTGAAGCATTTTTTATTTTATTTAAATGTTCCTAGCTGTACAAATCTGTGGATTTTAAGCTCCCCCCCCATTTTTATCAATTTAAATAGTCACTGTTGTGGGAAATTATGAGGGAGGAGTCTGACAATAATTGTTTAATGAGAGCACACATTGAGATTAAAAAATTTTAAGCTTTATAGCTGTTAAAACATAAATTGTCAACATCACATGTCCAAATATACAAATTAAATAGCCTTAGATCAAATTCTGAGTTTTCAATCAGCATTTTTCTTTCTTTGCAGATCTGTAAATTTCTGTTATCAATGGAAATATGTTTTTGCTAGTTTGTGTGTGTGGTGCAATCATCACTTATTGATCATCTAATCCTTCCAAATCTAGTTATACATAGTGGATAAGCACAGCTGTGTTTTACGTTGTCTGAATCCATGCTGCAGCGCTGTCTTAACCTGAATGGTGGTTGCATCTCTCAAGCAGGGAAAAGGAATTGGTACCCCATCTCTGAAGGGAAGAGGAGTGGGATGAGAATTCTCCACTTGACCATCACTCTTCTCTTCTCTACTTTCCCAATGTAAAGCATCATTCTCTGTGGGTGAGGAACAGTGGCCTTTATTTTCCTTTCATGTCTTTGGGGGACCAGCTGTCCAGCCCCCAGCTGTCACCTGATCTCTTCAGTGGGCCATCTTTTCCAAGCCACAGAAAAAGCGTCTTTCCACAACAGCAAAACTTCAAATTTGGGATAAACTCTCTTGCCACTGCAGACTTGTGTGGGCTCCAAAGTAAAATCAACCTACCATCATCTCCCCATGGTGTATGGAGCTACCCTACAGCCAACAGCAAACTCTACACAAGGGAGTGGAATTGACACGTGGAATTTCCCTAAGGAGAACCTTTGTAAAATACTACACTGTGTGTATGTGTGTGTGTCTTCTTTACACCATTCATTTTTTAAATAAAGAGGACAAATTATATAACCCTGGGAGAAAAGATTGAACAGAGGTATGTGGAAGCAGACAGTGCCAAATACACTGAAGCCCTATCCCAGGCAGAGATAGCTACTTCTGGTAAATACCAGTGGGTTCTCTCTCTTCCTTTACTGGTGTGAAACACTTTGGCAATGCTTAACTTATGATTGTATTAAAATTTAACTTTTACACTGTTTTTTATATGGCTGTTATGTAGTTCTGTACCATGGTTATAACCCTGCTTGGTGTCTCCGCAGGCAAGAACAAATCTTGTGATGACATTGTTGTGGCATTATTGTGTTGTAATGTGAGGCCCTGATATGGTCACTTTGGCTGCTTAGTCTCTAGATGTTAAGATGATGGACCCTGTAGAAAAACTTCAGATAACCTGATGACTGATGGTTTGGAATAGTGTTAGGTGTGGACACAATATTCAAAGTACTGTGCTGGAACTGTTCAGAATGAGTTCCAAACCAGTCCCAATGTATACAGTGGATTTACTCTGTTTATAGGGAACAAATTTGTGTAGGGCGGGAATAGATGATCATGGTATGTTCCATTTATCACTCTTGCTGGGGTTTGAGGAAACTGAAGCACATCATTACTCTTCACTGTGGCTTTTTGCCTTTCATCACGACACACTCACCATCTTGACTTGACCTGCATGTTTATTTAACTGTTGAATTAAAGCATCCATGATCAACAGAAAGTAGCCATGCTACATGTGCTAAATTGGACCATCTTTCTTGCCGCTTGTATTCTTGGCTGGAAGTCTACATCATTTTGTATATATCACACTCCTCAGGATTTATGTTGGCTTTGACAAAGATTGCTTTTGGCAACTAACTGGATAAGAAAATGCTGTTGATACAGAAAACCTGAAATCTGTTAAATGTCTCTGTGCTATCTTAGTGACTGATACACTGGTTGCTAACAGTATAAATGCACTCCTTTGCAATACATTTCCAAAGCAAAGTCGGATGTGTGCTTTTTCTTTTCTTTTTTCTTTTTTTTTGGGGGGGGGGAGGGAGGCAGGGGGATTGTTCAGTGCTACTTTGTAGGCAAGACTTACTGCTCTTGTCAGTGGTCCAATGTTAAGTCCTTACTTTAAGTACCCGGAGAGGTTGTGTGCCCATGTGTGTATGCCAAAACACACCCTCTAAAACCAGTCATTCAGTGTTGGGAATAAGAGGTGGGAGATGTAGGGGGAAATATTTTTAAAGGGTCTGAAATGGTATATAACCTTGTTTTACACTAGCATCCCAAAAAGGGAAGGAAGGCAGAGTATATAAGAACACAATGGTGTGCTGTAAAATTTTAAAGTTCAATACTTGCATTTTTACTACCTGTCTTTCTCTTAGACAGGTTTATATACCGTAAACACTTTTTTCAATCTTAATAGACTTCTAATATACAAATCAATAAATCTTATTGTAAAAGAGCAGTGTCTAATTTATCATGCATCGTTGTGCATTTGAGGCATTAATGGACCACTAAAACGCAAACCTTCATGTCTTAATGTTACATTGATCTACCAAATTAAAATGAAGAGAGCTGAGGCAATCAATAAAATGTAACGTCTAATCAAATTTCTTACATTTGCTGTTCTGATGGCGGTTAGCATCTTCTCAACTGAATTCTCATTGCTCAGCAAGAAAAATAGGTTGTTACTATTTCAAGGCTAACTTTCAATGGCTAATATCTTTCCCTAAAAAGGCACATTTAGAGAAGTATCAGCTTAGTGTCCATTTTTTTACCAGTTATTTTAGTATAACTCACTGTAGTGATCGTTCTATAATGGCTGAGAGACCTCAGCTCTTTCTTCTTTAGGCTTCTGAGTTGAAAAGTTAATGGAAAAAGTGGATCTTTTACCAGTCAGTGACAGTTGGATGGCTTGATGAGGGTAGGGTGGCCAGTTGTAGAACAGTAGTGTAAACAACAAAAGTATGTGCCAACTGTCCTACTGCTCACACTGTGGCAGCTATATTTTATTGTTACCGCTCTAGCGCAGTTAGAAGTAGCATGGGAATGTGTCCTCAAGCTGGGAATCGCACTCTCTGCTTGAAATATGAATATACTCTCACAAAGGTTAAGGTAGTGTCTCCACAGATGATTGTCTAACACAATTCTGGGAGCAACACACTAGAAAAATGGTTAGGGTGATCATATTTCCCTATGCTGAATATGGGGCACCTGGTAAAATTACTCGTGTTCAAGCGAATTTAACGGCAGTCAATCAGAACTATGCAGTACAAACGTTCAAATTAATATCAAGTTGACTGAGCCCCTGTTAAAAAGAAATACTGCGTAGTTGGATTCATTTATTTACTTTCTTATGGCTTTAGGGTTCACACGGGGAGAGGTGACACACACCCACACACCCCCACCCCTCCCACACACCGACCGACTGACCCTCTCTTCGTGGCACTCTCCGCCCTCTTTGCCTGGCTGGGCCCCTGGGAAGGACCCAGGAGTGGCGCCAGGGTTTTTGGCACCATAGGCGCAGGGCCGACTCTACCCATTTCGCCGCTGGTCCCGCGGCTCTGGTGGACCTGCCGCAGGCACGCCTGTGGGAGGTCCACCGGAGCCGCCTGCCGCCCTCCCGGCAAAACGCTGCCCCCCCCCCAAATCCTGGCGCCCTAGGCGACTGCCTATGTCGCCTAAATGGAAGCTCCGGCCCTGGAAGGACCCCACCACTCCTAGTACCTGGCACCGTGTCTTCCTGAGGCAACACATGGGGTGGGGGTAGGCAGGGTCACATGCCCCCCCCGCCCCAGATTTCTGCCAGGGTTCACACCAGAATGTGGCCAGCAGCAGCCATTTGGCACTGTGTGAGAGGGAAGGGACGGGAGCCCTTTCCAGCCACAAGGGAGGAAGGCGGGGGGAGGGGGAGGGATGACCTGGCCCATTTCTTTGCAGAGTTCATCTCTCCCCCTGCCCCCCTTGTGGCTGGAAGCAGCTTGTCTCTTCCTGCCTGCACAGTGTCGAAAGGCAACTAACACCTCCAGGCTGCTGCTGGCCACTGACGTAACCCAGCCGCCTCATGTCCCTCCCCCTCGCCCCCCCGGCTACAGAGCGGGCAGGAAGGGGTTAAGCCCTAAGATGCATTCTGCACCAGGGCCCAGGGAACCTGACTGTCGGGGTTCAGCAAACCCCGCCAGAGAGGTGGCTCAGCAGGGGAGGGTGCCTAGGGGACAGAGCAGCCCTGGACTCCCTGGGGGCAAGACGTGTGGGTGGGTGTGTGAGAGAAGAGGGTGCTAAGCCCCTGCCCTGGGGGCTGCTGTGGAGCCTGCAGGTTCGGAGAGGCTTCCCCGTACCAGCACTGTGTGGGGTTTTGGCACACGCAGGGCTCGGCTCCTCCTGGCCAGCACCCCAGGCCAGAGGGTCCTGGGATTTCCTGGGGCACCAGCCTGACCAGAGTCAGTGGAAGAAGGAAGGACCCTGCTGGCCAGGCTGTTGGCGAGCTGAGCGCTCCAACCTGGGGCTGGTTCTCCACACAGCACTGGGAGAAGGATGCACCCCACTGGGGGAGTAGATGGAGGAGCAGCTGGGATGCGGGGGCGAAGGGGCAAAGCAGTGAGAGGACAGCGAGAGGGTGAGCATATAAAGGGCTGATGGGTGGGCAGCAGAGGCGACACATAGCCGGCTGCCATCTGGCACCTTCCCGCACTCACCAGCCACTGCAGCTCACAGTGTGCAGCCAGCATCAGCTAGAAATGGGATGGGGGCGGGGCCCTGCTCGTCGAGAGCCCCCACGCAGCGTGGGCTGTGCTGACAGATCAGCAGGGGGAGGAGCCCAGCCCCTCATGCTGCATCTTTGCCCCACAACGAGCCTTACACACCCACCCCCGTTATTGGCCACTGGACCCCCTCCTCTCACGGCTAGCGAGCAGGGATCTGGCCCACAGAGGACCTGCCAGTACTGATTGGGGGGATTGAATCTATACTACACATTTTGCATGGAAGCTCTGTTATTACCTCAACTGCACTATAGCATAATTTTGTCTTTTGTTTGGGTAGGTCTGACTAGCATTGTAACTAGAGCTGTTAGAAAAACAGAAATTAGTTTTTCATTTAAAAAAATTGCCCATTTTCAGCTAAACATTTTGAAATCTGAAACTTTCCCAGCCAGTTCTAGTTACAACTGTGTTTCAGAACTCTGCTATGGTTGCCTTTTTTGAAACAGACTCCATCCTTGGTGTTGCCACAATGCTAGAGTTGTGCTAATACATTTTTGAGGGAAGGTTTCTCAGGTCTACAGTGGAATGTTTGGTCAGGAGGGGGTGTTGGGAAGGAGCAGAACACCCCCAGAATAGCCAATAGCCCAGTGGCTAGGGCACACACCTAGGAGGTGAGAGGCTCAGGTTAAAGTCTCTGGTGTGTATCAAGCAGAGCCCTGGTACTCCTTGGTCCTTCCTATTCCCTGCCTGTGTTTAGTCTTCTGTGGGCTGTAATACTTCATTATCATTTTGGTTGTTGGATTTACTGTGCAGGTGTTGCTGGCCTGTGATATGCAGGAGATCAGACTAGATGATCTAGTGGGCTTCCTGGCCTTAAATTCTATGACTCTGTGGCCGGGCTGTTGGCTATTCTGGGGTGTGCACATGCACTCTTGAAACTTTTCACACACAAAAAAGTTAGAAATATAGTGTTTTTGTTCCACATCAGAATGAAAACAAATGTCAAAACCTCTAAAATGTTTGTGAACTGGAATTTGTATTTTCCAGCCAGTCTTAGTCCAGAGATCTGTCTGGTGCAAAAATATCCTTTTATTTGCTAATATAAAAATCAAACTTCAAGAGATGTTTCAATTGCATTTTTTAAACTATCTGAAATTAGTGTGCCACTTTTTCTCCAAAGTAGCTGCCATTTGATTAAATCAAAATCAGCTACTGAACAGATTAATAGGACAATGTTCTGCACTGCTCAGTTCCTTTTTGATGTTTACCTGTTTTGTCATTTTTTCTTTTTACCTTTTACTACCAAGGAATAAAGGTTTTGTTTTGTTTTGTTGCTTTATATCAATGACCTATTAATTATTCCTAAAGCGTAAGTGTAAATGAGGGTGTAGATTGGGTTTTTTACTTTTACTGTGATTAAACAGAGTTCACTAGAAAGACTTTCTTACTGATCCTCCTCTGCCAGAATGCCATATTTAGCACTTAATTATAAGGTAGATTCTAAGCCTTATACAATTACTCTAGTTCATAGATTACAAGGTAAAAGTGACTTAATCAGTGGAGAACTGTTCATTTTTGTGTGTAGAACAAATGAATACTTTCGATTTGTCTTGGAAATAATTCAATTAATCACAGTGGTTTTCTTTCTTTAGCAGTTTGCTACTGGGCAATATGTCTACAGAAATGCCAAAATGTGGCACATGGGGGTACTACTGAAGAATTTGCCAATATTGAGAAATATAACAGACCTGCTGTGATAAGCAATAATTAAAAAAAAAAGTTATTTGCAAAGCTCAGTTTATACAAAAGGAGACTTGTATGGCGTTAATCATTTTGTCAGATAAATCCTTTGCAGGAGAATGTGGTATAATACTTGCCTTAGACCTGGTCTACACTAGGACTTTAAATCGAATTTAGCAGCGTTAATTCGAATTAACCGCTCAACCGTCCACACCAGGAAGCCGTTTAATTCGACCTAGAGGGCTCTTTAGTTCGAATTTGGTACTCCACCCCGACGAGGGGAGTAGCGCTAAATTCGACATGGCTATCTCGAATTAGGCTATGTGTGGATGCAAATCGAACTTAGTAGCTCCGGGAGCTATCCCACAGTGCACCACTCTGTTGATGCTCTGGACAGCAGTCCAAGCTTGGATTCTCTGACCAGCCACACAGGAAACGACCCGGGAAAATTTGAATTCCTTTTCCTGTCTGGGCACTTTGAATCTGATGTCCTGGTTGGACATCGGGGCGAGCTCAGCAGCACCTGCAATGATGCAGAGCTCTCCAGCAGAGGAGTCCATGCAATCCCAGAATAGAAAGAGGTCCCCAGCATGGACAGACCGGGAAGTCCTGGATCTGATCGCTGTGTGGGGCGATGAGTCTGTGCTTTCGGAGCTGCGCTCCAACAAATGGAATGCAAAGACCTACGAGAAGGTCTCCAAAGCCATGAGAGACAGAGGATACAGCCGGGATACAACGCAGTGCTGCGTGAAAATCAAGGACCTGAGACAAGGCTACCAAAAAGTCAGAGCGGCAAACGGACGCTCCGGAGCCCAGCCCCAGACATGCCGCTTCTACGAGGCACTGCATGCCATTCTAGGTGGGTCTGCCACCACTGCCCCACCAGTGACCGTGGACTCTGAGGATGGCATAGTGTCGACGGGCATTTCCTCGGCGATGTTCGCCGATGGGGAAGATGAGGAAGGGTTTGTGGAGGACGACGCAGGCGACAGCGCTTACAATACCGCTTTCCCCGACAGCCAGGATCTCTTCATCACCCTCACAGAGATCCCCTACCAACCCTCCCCGGCCGTTAACCCGGACTCAGAATCAGGGGAAGGATCAGTCGGTAAGTGCTATAAACATGGAAACATTTATTTTTTAAAAAACAGGAATAAAAACTATATAAAAAGTTTTCCATATAAAACTATATAAAAAGAAGGTCCACACATATAGGGATGGAACAGAAATCCTCTTGGGACACTTCCACGAAGCTCTCGTAGAGGAGATCGAAAAGCCTCCGCAGGAGGTTCCTGGGGAGAGGTGCCTTATTTGGTGCTCCATGGAAACACACTCTTCCGCGCCAGGCCATCCTAACGTACAGCGGAATCATTGCCTCGACCAGCATGGCAGCATACGGTCCTGGTCTGTGCAGGGATTCTCGCAGCATCCTCTCTCTCTCTCTCTCTCCGAGTGACCCGCCTCAGGGTAATCTCGTTCGGCGACTGCTGCATCTAATTAGGGCAATTAGTGTACTGTTACTATTGTGAATGCTTGACTTTTACTTTGCATAGCAATGACCTTCGTTTAACAGCCACGTTTTGGAGGCTGCAGAGGAAAAGCATACAGTGATCTTTCCCGGGCACAGCCGCGAGGGGCTGGAACAGGGTCAGACTTTATGCTTTCCAGATTGCCTTCAGCGGGAGGGCACAGCTATCCATTAACTGTTAAGCAGCCTATAGTGTAGTGCTTACCAGGCCTGGCTGCTACACGGATTCAGCTGTACCGCCCCGCTTGTCTGATCTCCTGTGCAAGACCGCAGCCAATGAAAGCGTATTCTGAAATCTCGAACTTGTCCTGAGAGCTCGTGAAACTAGGTGCCCTGTATGGTCTTGTTCACAGAAACTGAGTAGACTGTGTTCAGTGTTCGCAAACATGTATCTTTTCAAGGAAATCACTTCCTTTTTCCCATCACACAGCTGCGGCTCTTTCACGAACTGCCCCGGCATCCCCCTCACAGAGGCTGGCACAGATTAGGCGGCGAAAGAAAAAGACTAGGGACGACATGTTCTCGGAACTGATGGCCTGCTCCAGAGCCAAGGCGGCCGAGCAGAGACAGTGGAGGGAGACCCTATGTCAGCACCAGCGCTCACACAGCGAATGGGAGGACAGGTGGCGGCAGGAAGACCAGCAGGCGACTCAAACGCTGCTTGGGCTAATGAGGGAGCAAACGGATACGCTCCGGCGCCTTGTAGATGTTCTGCAGGACCGCAGGCAGGAGCAGAGAGCCCCCCTGAACTGTATCTGCAACCGCCCTCCCCCGCCACAAAGTCCTGTCCCCCCCTCACCCAAAATCACAAGAAGGAGGGGCGCTAGGGGCCGTGAAAACTGTCACTCCACCCCAGCAGAGCGCTCATGTACCAAACAGCTCTCATGCCATAAATTTTGAGAAGTGCTTCCCTTCCTGGATCACCCAGTCCCAAATCCAAGTTTCATCCCCCCACTGTGTAGTTGAGTATTAAAAGTAGTTTGTTGTTGTTCACTGTTTCCGTCACGTTTTCCTTGTCAGAAGACTTTGTGTGAAAGGGGGGGAGGGGTTTTTTAATTGCATAGGACAGCCTCCATTACCAGGGTACAGACTTGGGGGCAGGATCAACAGCAGGACACACACAGACTGCAGTCACTAGGCACCAGGGTCAGTCTGGGAGGTGTATGCTGCCCCGGGTCAGTCTGTGAGGTGTATGCTGCCCCAGGGTCCTAGCGCCTGCCATCCACAAATGGCAAGGCAGGCTGCCCTTACCATGCCCTTCCACCCTAGCCACGAGCCTGTCCGATGCCCTGAGCCCCAGCAAGAGCCCTCATCCACGGACACATACTCACCCTTCCCACACACCCCTCACCCCTTCCTACGCCCCAACCCCCAGCCCAGAGCCTGCATCCAAACTCTGTCCCAAAGACAGCACCCCTCACCCCTTCCTGCAAACCCACCCCTTCCTGCACACCCACCTGCAACCGTCCTCCCCCCAGAGACCGCTGTAGGAGCAGGAGCCTGTCAGTCCTCTAGTGTAGAAGCGGTCTGTACATCAGTGCACACCGTACCCACCACAGTCTGCGTCCATGTTTCAACCCTAGAACAGGAATTCATAATTAAAGAAAACTTTGTTAATAATCAGTGTTCCATTAAATTTATTTTAAAACGTGTGTTGGAAGGGGGGAAACCTGGAGAACGGGGTATGTAACCGCAGATCGAAGTCAACAGTCACTGAAACAGGCTCAGGTTCAGCTTCTCTGTAAATCAAGTGGACAGTCATAGGTTACCCTGCTCTCCGAGGAACCTAGCTTTCAAAGCCTCCCGGATGCACAGCGCTTCCCACTGGGATCTTCTATCGGCACGGCTGTCTGGCTGAGCATAATCAGCAGCCAGGCGATTTGCCTCAACCTCCCATCCCGCCATAAAGGTCTCCCCCTTGCTCTCACAGAGATTGTGGAGCACACAGCAAGCAGCAATAACAACGGGGATATTTTTTTCGCTGAGGTCCGAGCGAGTCAGTAAGCTCCGCCATCTCCCCTTGAGACGTCCGAAAGCACACTCCACCACCATTCTGCACTTGCTCAGCCGGTAGTTGAAGAGTTCCTTCTCACTGTCCAAGGCGCCTGTATAGGGCTTCATGAGCCAGGGCATTAGCGGGTAGGCTGGGTCCCCGAGGATCACTGTAGGCATCTGCACATCCCCAACCGTTATTTTGTGGTCCGGGAAGAAACTACCTGCCTGGAGGCGTTTAAACAGACCAGAGTTCCTGAACACACGCGCGTCATGAACCTTGCCCGGCCACCCGACGTAGATGTTGGTAAAACGTCCCCTATGGTCCACCAGTGCTTGCAGCACCATAGAAAAGTAGCCCTTTCGGTTAATGTACTGGCTGGCCTGGTGGGCTGGTCCCAGGATAGGGATGTGAGTCCCATCTATAGCCCCACCGCAGTTTGGGAATCCCATTGTGGCGAAGCCATCTCTGACGACCTGGACGTTTCCTAGAGTCACTACCTTTGAGAGCAGTTGCTCAACGATTGCGTGGGCTACTTGAATCACAGCAAGCCCTACGGTAGATTTGCCCACGCCAAAGTGGTTCGCTAGCTGTCTGGCGTTGCAAGTTTCCAGAGGGCTATGGCCACTCGCTTCTGCACAGTCAGGGCTGCTCGCATCCGGGTGTCCTGGCGCTTCAGGGCAGGGGACAGCAAGTCACAGAGTTCAAGGAAAGTGCCCTTACGCATCCTGAAGTTTTGCAGCCACTGTGATTCATCCCAGACCTGCAGCACTATGCGGTCCCACCAGTCCGTGCTTGTTTCCCGGGCCCAGAATCGCCGTTCCACACCATGAACTTGACCCATTGCCACCATGATCTCCACTGTGCGGCGTACCCTGCTTTGTGAGAGGTCTGCGCCACTCTGTGACTTCCTGTCCTCACCGCGCTGACGGAGCCTCCTCGCCCGATTTCTCAGCAGCTGACTGTGGAAGAGGTGGACGATAAGGTGCGAGGAGTTGACAACGGCCATAAGTTCAGCGATGATCGCAGCGGGCTCCATGCTCGCAGTGCTGTGGCATCCGCGCTGTAACCGACCAGAGAAGGGCGCGAACAGATTTCCCGCCGGCGCTTTCAGGGAGGGAGGGCGTGATTGACGGTTCAATGATGACAGCTACCCAAAACCACCCTCGACACATTTTTTTCCCCCAGCAGGCATTGGGGGCTCTACCCAGCATTCCAATGGGCAGCGGGGACTGCGGGAACTGTGGGATAGCTTCCCACAGTGCACCGCTTCCAAAGTCGACGCTGGCCTCGTTACTGTGGACTCAGACAGTCGAATTAGTGTACTTAGTGTGGATACACAAATTCGACTTCATAAGGTCGATTCCACAAATTCGAGTTAAGTAGATTCGAAATAGTCTTGTAGTGTAGACGTACCCTTAGTAAGTGAATACTCTTGTAAAATATAAAGAACACATATATGTAATTCTGTATCCTAAGGCATTTGGATAGGACATAGTAAAGTGCATCTGTTATAATATGTGTGTTTGTAATACTGAAAATAATTAGTTTTACTACTTGATTATTGGGAGGCCATTCAAGTATTTCGGTATTGCAAAAATATACTTGTTAAAACAATTCCTTATAGTTTCATAACTGGGTTTGTATCACACCATTCATGTGAGTGTTATAAAGCAGTTAATAAGTTATCTATGCCTGAGTCATTTAACCATCACTGGATTACTGATCACCTCTGGATGGAATATGGTTACTGTTTAATAATGCACAGAATCAGTACATGGCAGTTTAGGACAGTGGTTTTCAACCTGTGGTCCGCAGACCCTGGGGGTTGGCAGACTTTGTCTAAGGGGTCCACGAAAGGTGACTATGAAAATAAAGTTTCAGACCCCAGAAAAGACATTCAATTTTTCTGATCAATCAATAGTATGTGAAAATCCCCCCCTACAGGTCAAAACCCAGAAGTGTTGTCATTACCTGAGAAGCCCACAGTTAGTGCCCTTTCTGATGCTGCATCAAATGTCTTGCCGAGCACATGCAACGTTTATAGTTGAATTTTGTTCAGTCAGTTTTCAGTCTCTCAGACTTCTATGGTAGGGGTCCGCGGACCACAGGTTGAATTTCCGAAGGGGTCTGCACCACCATTTGAAATTTTGTAGGGGTCTGCAAATGAAAAAAGATTGATAACCAGTGGTCTAGGGAATACTGTATTCAGTTGAAACTTCAGTGGGAGTGATCTAGAGAGGCAAAATATAATTACCCAAACTGGAATTTGTCCAGGACACTGAGTCTAACCTCATCCCTCATGCAAAATATGCCATGGAATCGTTAATAACTAAAAGTAGTCGTGACCTATATTTTATGTCCCATTTCACAAACATTCCCTCCAGTAGAATAGCGAGTCTTAGCACAATACTTAAGGAGTCACCTTGATTAAATTGAGTGAATGTTATATGGGGCCAAGATAGTGTAACAGTGGGTGTAACACAAGTCCCTTTGACAGAGATCATCCATAACTTAGATGCTATTGCAAACCTATGTGAGTAAAAATACCATCTGATTTTAACATTTTTATTTAATATGATTTTATCATATTGCTGCAAACATAATGAAGGGGTTTTGGGGAAGGGCAGGGGTGGTGATCCCCTTTTGGCTACAGAGCAATTTCTAGAGCTGTACTCATCAGGCTAGTGATTTGAGCTTAGGCCTGGGAGATAGGTACTCTTAAGCACAGCTGCTAGGATTTGTTTGACTTTCCTTGGAAAATGCCAATTCATCGAAAACAAAACTTTTTGCAAGGAAAAGATTAGTTTTGATGATTTTCTTATTTCGAAAACTTTTTAGAAAAAAGTTGCAAAATTATACATTTTTTAAAATTAATTGTTTTGATTTTCACCATTATTTAAAAAAACATGTTTCAGTTAACCTGAATGTGAACAACAGAAAAAAAAAACATTTCGAGATTCCATCTTTTTTTGGCCATTTGGGACATGGACATTTTTTGAAAATTTCAAAATTTTCACAAGATGAGAAAACAGTTTCCAGCCTAGCTCTGCTCCTGAGCTGTAATCCAAGTTCTGACCAGCTCCCTCTCGAAAATGCATAAAATCTGGTTTAATTTCTTTCTGAAAAATGGGAGATATCTACCTCAATGGAGTAGTGCAGATTTGGATACAAAAAAGATGAGTCCAAAGTATGTATTAATATTGTGGTTCAAGAACATTTTTCTGGATGAATATCATGACCATCTGAAGTATTTGATATAACTGTGTTATGTCAGCCTCCATCAGAACACACATTTGTTGGAGTGGGAAGAATAATAATTGCCAAGTGGAAATGGACACGATTTCTAGTAAAGGATTTGCCCTTTAAGAGGATATTACAGTGTAAAAAAGAAGACAAAATTATTTGAATATTACAGGGGTTGATTTTTGCATCTTTTTGTAAATTGGTTTTTAAAATATAATTACCAACCAGCTTTTGACATTCAAAACCCACATTGTGTGCATATGGTAGCCAAATAAGGCTCTTTTTATTTATTTGCAGAATTGGCAGAGTTAACATTCCTACAAAGAAATTGCTGCAGTAAAAGCACAATTATGACAAGCCAGAAGGGAAAGAGGAAATGAAGAATGTGGGGGAAATTATTTTTTAGTGTTCATTTTAATAAGGAAATATACAATTAAAAATTGCATGCATCACTTAAATCACCAAACCCTTTAGAGGCATATTATAGACACAAATTGAACTGATTACAAAGCTTGCTCAGTCATAAGCCTCCCAATATTATTGTGCAATATACAGTGTAGTTGTAGCCCTGTCAGTCCTAGGATGTCAGAGACACAAGGTGGGTGAGGTAATATCAAAGTGATCACTCTGTATTTGACCCATCAGTCCTCATCCTCAAAGGAAACCTGCATAAAGCTTTCAAAAGACAAGCCTGGGAGCTAAAATTCATTACTTTGCTAGACACTAAAAATCATGGACTGAACAGAGAGACTGGATTTATGGCTTGTTGCAACAAACTGTAAACCACTAACCCCCTCTTTTGGTCCTATGACTGTAGAGATGTTAATGGGCCACTCTACCTCAAATGCTCCCTTACAATATATGCTAACTACTTATGCTAAATGATCTGTTCCACCTTGCATTTTGTTGAGACCCTGGGAGTATCTTTCCTAGACCTGTTTCAGAGTGGTAGCCATGTTAGTCTGTATCAGCGAAAAGAACGAGGAGTACTTGTGGCACCTTAGAGACTAACACATTTATTAGAGACAGCTCTCCAACCTGAAGCAAATACTCACCAGCAACTACACTCCACACAACAAAAACACTAACCCAGGAACCTATCCTTGCAACAAAGCCTGTTGCCAACTCTGTCCACATATCTATTCAAGGGACACCATTATAGGACCTACTCACATCAGCCACACTATCAGAGGCTCGTTCACCTGCACATCTACCAATGTGATATATGCCATCATGTGCCAGCAATGCCCCTCTGCCATGTACATTGGCCAAACCGGACAGTCTGTATGCAAAAGAATAAATGGACACATCAGATGTCAAGAATTCAAAAACCAGTCGGGGAATACTTCAACCTCCCTGGTCACTCAATTACAGATCTAAAAGTCGCAATTCTCCAACAAAAAAAACTTCAAAAACAGACTCCAATGAGAAACTGCAAAATTGGAATTAATTTGCAAACTAGACACCATTAAATTAGGCTTGAATAAAGACTGGGAGTGGATGGGTCATTACACAAAGTAAAAACTATTTCTCCATGCTGATTTTCCCCTAATGTTACTCACACCTTCTTGTCAACTGTTGGAAATGGGCCCTCCTGATTATCACTACAAAAGTTTTTTTTTTCTCCTGCTGATAATAGCCCACCTTAATTAATTACCCTTGTTACAGTTGATATGGCAACACCCATTTTTTATGCTCTGTGTGTGTGTATAGATATAGATAGATATCTATCTATATATTCCTACTGTATTTTCCACCGCATTCATCCGATGAATTGGGTTTTAGCCCACGAAAGCTTATGCCCAAATAAATTTGTTAGGCCTGGTCTACACTGGGGGGGGGGTCGAACTAAGGTACACAAGTTCAGCTACGCGAATAGCATAGCTGAACTCGAACTACCTTAGTTCGAACTACTCACCCGTCCAGACGCTGCGGGATCGAAGTCCGCAGCTCCCCCGTCGACTCCGCCACCGCCGTTCACGGTGGTGGAGTTCCGGAGTCGACGGGAGCGCGTTCGGAGTTCGATATATTGCGTCTAGATGAGACGCGATATATCGAACTCCGAGAAGTCGAACGCTACCCGCCGACCTGGGCGGGTAAGTATAGACGTAGCCTTAGTCTCTAAGGTGCCACAAGTACTCGTTCTTTTTCCTAGACCTGAGGAAGAGCTCTTTGTAGCTTGAAAGTTTCTCTCTCTCTCACCAACAGAGGAAGGTCCAATAAAAGATATTACCTCACCCACTTTGTCGCTCTCATATTATTCTGTATGTTAGTTAATTGATAAATGACCATTTTTAGATTTGTTAAAGCAGTTAAACCAAAGTATCATTTTACTAACCAGAGATAAATGTAATAGACTACTGACTTTTGATTCCTTTGCATTCATTTTTGTTGCCTTGTGATGGGATGGATTCCCCCTTCTGGGGTGCCACCTGATGTACTGGGATTTCATGAGCACCTCTTGCTCAACCAGCCGGGGTTCCCTCTCCCTGCTTTGCTGAATTAGGCTCTCTGGCGTCTGGCCTCTTGCAGCACACACAAACAGGGCCACACCCTGCTGCAGTCACAGACTGAAGCCAGCTCTCTGTGAGAGAACTCCCTCAGCACTCATGTGCACACCCCTTCTGGTGTGTACCATCTTGCATTGTATAGAAAAACCTGCACAGCATAAGCTCATAAAAATCCACCCTCTTCCTCAATGTGAAGAGAGAGATGCACGACTTCTTGCCCGCCCCCCGTTAGAAATTACATAAACTGGGTTTTATTATAAACAAGAAGTAAGTTTATTAACTACAAAAGATGAATTTAAGTGGTTCAAGGGATAGCAAACAGAACCCAGCAGATTACCTTAGTAAATAAATAAAAGCCGCAGACTGAGTTTTACACACTAGATAGGTAGGATACAAATTAAATTCTCACCCTGAGTGATAAACAGGCTGGCAGATTCTTACAGCACAAGTTGCCTTGGCTTTCCCAGGTTTTCTTATATAGGCCAAAGATCTTAGCCTGGGACCATCACGTCTCACAGTTCAGTCTTTGTTCCTCAGGTGTTTTCAGGTGTGTTATTCTAGGGCAGGGGTTGGCAACTGGTGGCTCGCGGCTCGCCAGGGTAAGCACCCTGGCGGGCCGGCCCGGTTTGTTTATCTGCCGCGTCGGCAAGTTCGGCCGATCGCGGCTCCCACTGGCCGCGGTCGCAGGCCAATGCGGGAGGCAGGAAGCCGCGGCCAGAACATCCCTCGGCTCGCGCCGCTTCCTGCCTCCCGCATTGGCCTGGGACCGCGAACCGCAGCCAGTGGGAGCCGCGATCGGCCGAACTTGCTGACGCGGCAGATAAACAAACCAGGCCGGCCCGCCAGGGTGCTTACCATGGCGAGCCGCGAGCCACCGGTTGCCGACCCCTGTTCTAGGGAGAATGAGGCCCCCTCATGTTGTCATTGTCCGTCTTTTATATCTTCCCCCCACTTTCTGGAAAGCGTTGTTGGTTTTTTTTCTGAGACTTGTGTCAAACAGTGCCCATTGTGTAGAGCTATCTCTGAGAGGTATCTACTGCACACAGTTCCTGGGGGTAATCCTTATGCTTTTGTGCATTTCTTCAATAAGCCACTAACATTGTTTGGCCTCATCCAGTGTAGCACATCTGAAATATAGAGACATGGTCAATATTCACAGCTTCAGCTACAAAAATGATAGATGCATGCAAACTGGATAAACGCATTCAGGAAATTATAACCTTTCCAATGATATTTTACAAGACCAATCTTGCATAAAGTCTATCATAGTTATACCGTATTCATATCATGAGCATATTTCCATAAAGAATATGTGGTGTAACATCACATGCCTTTTGCAGGATTATTTTATGAACTTCATATATAACTAGCATTACATACATGTTCTAATACTGTAAAACTGGAATACAGAGGAAGGTTTGGGTGCATGATTAAATTGGCTTCCCACAGGGAATGACTAAGGGGCAATTCTCTCTCTCGCTCGCTCATGCGCTCTCTCTCTCTCTCTGTAAGTGCCTTCTGTCAAAGCTGTATTATGTTCTATGCAAATAATTTTTGTTGTCGACTAATCTGCCATCTTCAGTTTCTGGTTGACCCGGCAATATTTTGATAGACTGTAGCCTCCATTCATTTCTCATCCTGCTTTCCACAGATAATAAAAAAAATATTTTATGATGAAATCTATCACCTCCAACACTACAATTCCATTTCATATTGGCATTAACTCTAGTGTCATGGTACCAGGCAACTAAATTACTTTAGAAACTGTGGTTTTGGGCGTGGTCACTGCCTCTCTCTAAGCCTGAGAAGGTGGGTGGGTAATATCAGAAGTTGATCTAATAAATAGGGGTGGCTAAACTTACTGACGCTCTGAGCCGCATACAACATCCTTCAGAAGTTCGAGAGACTGGGCACACCAGCTGGAGCAGGGCTTCAGCCCTGTGGTGGGGCTATGGGCTTCTGCCCTGTGGGAAGGGGGACCTCAGGGCTTCAGCCCTGCAGGGTGCACTTGTTGGAGCTCCAGGAATGCAGGGCCGGGGGCTTGGGACTTCAGCCTGGCAGGGTATGCTTTCTGGGGCTTGGAGCTGCAGCCTGGCAGGGCATGCTTTCTGGGGCTTGGAGCTGCAGCCTCGCAGGGCATGCTTTCTGGGGCTTGGAGCTGCAGCCTGGCAGGGCATGCTTTCTGGGGCTTGGAGCTGCAGCCTGGCAGGGAACACCTGATGGGGCTTCAGCCCTACACCTGCTGATGCCCTGATCCCTGGCAGGCGTACCCCGTGGGGCTGAAGCCCCAAGATCCTCCGACCCTGCTGGGCAGAAGCCCCTAGCTCCACCACCCCACTGCAGGGCAGAAGCCCCAAGCTCCCTCCCGGGCCTCCCCCCCGCAATTTGATAGATGGAGAATGGAGGAGATGTGAGTGGCTTTGCAAGCTGCACTTTAATTGTAAAAGAGCTGCAGTTCGGCCACCCCTGAACCTCACTCACCTTGTGTCTCTAATATCCTGGGACTGACAAGGCTACGACATCATATCTCTAAGCTTCTCAGTTCTAATATTAGCTGTTTTATATTACATGCTGTGAAAACTGACACTAGTGTGATGTTGTGGTTATATCCCTTAACATGTTTAAACAGGACATTTTCATGTAACAATACAACTTAAACTGTCTTTTTGGCTAATCCGTATATCACCTCATTCAATAAATTTACCCTTGTCTCATTCAAATTGCTCTGAAGTTAATATGTACAAGAGTGGTTCCACTCTGAAAAGTGACACTAAAAATGCGATCATGGGGTTTTGCAACTGTTGTGCCTAGGGACTTCTAGATCGAACTTTCTCAATTTAACTATAATGGATGGATGTTTGTTTTTCTAATTGCCAGCCATGCTGTGAATGAGTCGAGTTCTCCTCTGGGACTTAACACAGCAAACACTCACTGGAATAGTATCCAAACTCTCAGAATTGATTGCTCTTAGGACATACAGGTGAATGAAACAGTGGAATGGATTTTAAGTGACAAGTTGCAACTTTGTTAATTTAGCAGTGGGTGGAGGTGGTGTACACACCTATCCATCTCCTGTATTTGGTCTGCAGAGACTTCAGGCTTCCCCTTCTCTGCCTACAATGGTATATAGCAGATCTGCGCCTGCTAGCTGCAAAGATCTCCAATGGCCAGTGATGGGACACTAGATGGGGAGGGCTCTGAGTTACTACAGAGAATTCTTTTCCAGTTGTCTGGCTGGTGGGTCTTCCCCACATGCTCAGGGTCTAACTGATGGGTGTATTTGGGGTTGCAAAGGAATTTCCCCCCGCCAGGTCAGATTGGTAGACACCTCCCCACCACTGGGTTTTTTTGCCTTCCTCTGCAGTATGGGGCATGGGTCACTGGCCGGTTTAAACTCACAGACGCCGGCTTTCTCCAGGCCCGGAGTGTGTGTGTGTGTGAGATCAACCCCCCTGCTCCACCCCAGCCCCTTCCCCCAAGCCTCCACCCCTGTTTCTTCCCTCCCAGGCCCAGGGGCGGCTCTAGACATTTCGCCGCCCCAAGCACGGCGGCATGCCGCGGGGGGTGCTCTGCCGGTCGCCGGTCCTGTGGCTCCAGTGGACCTCCCGCAGGCATATCTGCGGAGGAGCCGCTGATCCTGTGGCTCCACCGAAGCCGCGAGACCAGCAGACCCTCCGCAGGCACTCCTGCGGGAGGTCCACCAGAGCCGCAGGACCAGCGGACCCTCCGCAGGCATGCTGCCGAAGCCTGCCTGCCTGCCGCCCTCCCGGCAACCGGCAGAGCGCCGCCCCAAGCATGCGCTTGGCGTGCTGGGGCCTGGAGCTGCCCTTGCCCAGGCCCCACCCCTGCCCTACCTCTTCCCGCCCCACTCCACCTCCATCCCGCCTCTTCCTGCCCAGTTCTGCCCCCTCTTCCGAGCGTGCCCTGTCCCCGCTCCTCCCACTCCCTCCTAGCACTTCCTGCATGCTGTGGAACAGCTGATCACTGCAGGCAGGAGGCTCTGGGAGGGAGAGGGAGAGCTGGCTGCCGATGGGTGCTAAGCACCCACTAATTTTTTTCCATGGGTGTTCCAGCGGACGCCTATGTTTAAACTAATGTAAATAGTGTATTCTCTGTAACTTTAAATCATGGTTTGAGGACTACAGTAACTCAGCCAGAGGTTATGGGTCTATTACAGGAGGGGTGGGTGGGGCTCTGTGGCAATGTGCCAGAGGTTAAATTAGATGATCATGATGGTCCCTTCTGGCCTTAAAGTCTGAGACTAAGAGGTGCACCCTGAGGTGGAATCTCCCAGCAGGAGATACACCTAGAAGGGGCCGTGCCCTCTTCCCTTATGCCCCATAATAATTGGCCTATTGGAAACACATGGCCTCTTATGGTGACCAGTTCTCCATGGTCCCATTTCATAAGAGGGCATGCCAGGAGCAACAGCCACTGCCTTAGGGCCTGCTCCAGAGGAGGATCTCACAAAAGAATAAGTGCCTGCTGATGAGGAAGAAACAACACCTTCCCACAAATTCTCCTCATTACGAGAGGAGGCTGTTAAGCCACCCCACCATTTTACACTGATGATTTCAAGGCCTTTCAGGACCTTATGAAATGATTAGTGGAGGCCTTACTAATTCCATTGGAGGAGATACAGGAATCCCAACATTTCCTGATAGAAATTCTATGATTCTATGAAATCTGGCATACAGTTTCCTCAGGGCAAAATCGCCTTGCCCAGCAACGATGTTCTGCTGGCCCCAGCCTGTACTGTATGGGAAACTCCAGATACTGTACCACTTATGTGTAAATAGACTGATAAAAAAACCTATATCCCACCCAGATGCTCAGGAGTATTATTTTTTTTCCCCATTCTACACCCAACTCCCTAGTTGTCAAGGCTATTAATGAACAAAACAAGCAACATTGGTCTTGCTTAACACCATCTGACAAGGAACTGAAACGACTGGACCTTCTAGGCTGCAAGAGCTACACCTCTGTGTCTTTGCAGTTCACAGTAGCTAATTAACAAGCCCTGATGGCAAAATATTTTACAAATTATTCAAATTGTTCATCTTTTATTGAACACCTCCCACAGGATCAGAAGGAATGATTTGAAGCCCTCATAACAGAAAGCCAAACAATTGCCAACATGTCTATCCGGGCTTTGCTCGATGCTGCCAATGCAGCTCCATGTTCCATGGCTATGGCAGTAGTCATGCACTGAGCTTCTTGGTTTCAGTCTTCCAGCCTCCCCTGGGAGGTCCAATATATTGTCAAGGGCCTTCCTTTTGGTGGGCCCAAGTTGTTCAATGACGCTACAGCCAGGTCTCTTCCCTCTCTTAAAAACTCCCGGGAGCTGGTACAATCTCTGGGCACCTATACACCTGCAACAAGGAGAAAATACAGTAGATCATAGATAACTTAATGGTCTCACCTAGTCCACTAGCAGTACATGAGACTGACTACACCCCCCTCCACCTCCCGGAAAAAACTCAGGTTCTCTAGGAGGGCCTTCCTCTAAAGCCCCAGCAGTCTTTACCAAAGGCCTCTGCGCTGTTGCAGCCCACCTTCGCCAGATGGGAATAATTGACTTTCCCTAGCTGGGAGATTGGTTCCTGAAAGGTTGCCGATTTCTCAAGGTACAGACAGAAACTACTGAGGTCCTATCTCTGTCCAGTCACTGGGACTCTTTCTTGACACAGAAGATCCTACCCTTCCACCTACTCCACACATGGACTTAATTGAGGCCACTCTGGACTCCTCCACTGCCAGACCATACTTGCTCAAGGATGGATTTTCCACAATGTCCAGCCTCATTTCAACAATACAACAGAATCTGCAAGCCACAACAATGATTCGCCTGCAAGTTCTGGGCCATATGGGAGCCTGTACATTTGTGACACCCTTAGCAAGACTACAGTCTTGGTGTCTTCAAGCCTGGCTGAGAACTATACCAACAAGCACAGTCTATCCAAGTGAGTGTCCATACCTCGGAGGGTCCTTGTTTCTCTAAATTGGTTGAAGGCTCCACAGAAGGTGTGCCTGGGAGTTACATTCTTGTAGACTTCTCTCACTAGGATTGTAGTGGGGTGGTTACCCTGCTCCTGCCTTGAAGGGCGTAAAACAGCCCTGGGAGAGGACTGTGGCAGGGAAAGCAGCTACTAGGCTGATTGGGGAAGCAGCTGCAGCTGGGCCACACCCCAATCAGGCCTCAGCTGGCCCTATATAAGAGGCTGGGAGCCAGGAGCTCAACAGTCGCTCTCTGCGTTCAGAGAGAGAAGGGCCTGGCTGCAGGGAGGTTAACCAGGTATCTGGAGTGGAGCAGGGCTGGGGAAAGGCCAAGGGAGCTGGGGAGCTCCGGCCTAGGAAAACCCCAGGCTGCAGGCCTGGTAAGGCCTATTAGGTACTGGGTTGCAGGGGCAGCCCACGGGTAGCCAGAGGCAGCAGGTCCAAACCCCTTTGCCTGTGATGAGTGGCTGATGCTGCAGTCTGCCCCAGTGAACAGGGGCTAGATGGAGACTGGGGAGTAGCCAAGACTGAGGCGAAGTGGGGATAGTGGGTGGGGGTTCCCTTGGGAGGGGGAGACCCAAAACTGTGGGGTACTGCCAGGGGGCAGCACCCAGTTTAAAGGGGCACTGGGGTCCTGGGAGGGACACGGAGGCCAGCAGTGGTAGCGGATCACCGGCCGACAGAGGGCACTCCAGAGGGCTGGTGAGCTAATTCCCACGGACAATCAGCAGGAAGTGCCGCCGAGTGAGTCTGCGCCCGTTTACACGGATCATCACTACAGATGTCTCCCTGCTAGACTGGGGCACACACTTCCAGAACTTCACAGCTCAGGGCAAATGGATGTCTTGGAAGGCGGTCCTCTATATCAACGCATTAGCTCAGAGTGGTTCATTATGCTTGCCAGCACTTCCTACTGCACATTGGAGCCACCCAATCAGAATGATGCCGGACAGAGGAGCAAAATCCCAAACCTTATGTACTGAATCCGTAAAAGTATGGACCTGGTGCATATCGTACTGCATACAGATCTCAGAGGTTTATCTACCAGGACTGCAGAACACAGTGGCAACTGCCTTAGCAGGCATTTCCTCATTGACCACTAATGGCAGCTGAATGATGTATGCTGAGGGTATATCTACACTATGAAATTAGATGGATTTAATATGTCGATTTTTAGAAATCAATTTGATACAGTCGATTGTGTGTGTCCCCACTTAAAACCATTAAGACCATTAAGTCGGCGGACTTTGTCCTCAGTACTGAGACTAGTGTTGACTTTTGGAGCGTTGCACTGTGGGTAGCCATCACACGGTTCCTGCAGTCTCCGCTGCCCATTGGACTTCTGGGTTGAGCTCCCAATGCCTGATTGGGCAAAAACATTGTTGTGGGTGGTTCTGGGTACATGTCGTTAACCCCCCCCCCCCCCCCCCCGTGAAAGCAATGGGAAAAAATCATTTCTCGCCTTTTTTCCTGGGTTATCTGTGCAGACGACATACCATGGCAAGCATGGAGCCTGCTCAGCTCACTGTCACCGTACGTCTCCTGGATGCTGCTGGCAGACACGGTACCGCAGTGCTACGCAGCAGCAGCTCCTTGCCTTTGCAAGTTAGCAAAACCAGTTAGCAGCCGTATTGTACCGTCTGCTGCTGTCTCCTGGTTCCTCCTGGCCGGCCTCGGTGAGGTCGGTCGGGGCGCCTGGGCTGACATGGGTGCTCCTGGCTGGCCTCGGTGTGGTCGATCGGGGGCGCCTGGACATAAATGGGAGCGATTCCAGGTCATTCCCTTCTTTACGTTTCGTCTAATTGGAATATCAGGCAAGCCTACCAAAGAACCAGAGAGGCAAACAGCCGCTCTGGGTCAGAGCCCCAGACATCCCGCTTCTATGATGAGCTGCATGCCTTTCTAGGGGGTGCCCCTACAACTACCCCACCCCTGTGCTTCCCTCCTCCCCCACCCCTCCCGGGCTACCTTGGCAGTTATCCCCCCATTTGTGTGATGAATTAATAAAGAATGCATGAATTTGAAACAATGACTTTATTGCCTCTGCAAGCAGAGATCAAAGCAGGGAGGGGAGGGCGGTTGGCTTACAGGAAGTAGAGTGAACCAAGGGGGAGGGTTTTCATCAAGGAGAAACAAACAGAACTTTCACACCATAGCCTGGCCAGTCATGAAACTGATTTTCAAAGCTTCTCTGATGGGCAGCGCTGCCTGCTGCGCTCTTCTAACTGCCCTGGTGTCTGGCTGTGCTTAATCGTTTCGTCTTTTAAAACGGAGTTCTGATAGCACAGATTCGTCTTCCCCATATAGTGATCAGATCCAGTACCTCCCATTCGGTCCATGCTGGGCTCCATGGTCACCAGTGCTGATGAGTTCTGCATGGTCACCTGTGCTGATCAGCTCGCTACGCTGGCCAAACAGGAAATGAAATTCAAAAGTTTTGACAGGCTTTTCCTGTCTATCTGGCCAGTGCATCCGAGTTGAGTGTGCTGTCTGGAGCGGTCACAATGGAGCACTCTGGGATAGCTCCCGGAGGCCAATATTGTCTAATTGCATCCACATTATCCCAAATTCAACCCAGCAGGGTCGATTTCAGCACTAATCCCCTCATCGGAGAGGAGTACAGAAATTGATTTTAAGAGCCCTTTAAGACGACAAAAATGGCTTCATCGTGTGGACGGGTGCAGGGTTAAATCGATCTAACACTGCTAAATTCGACCTAAACTCATAGTGTAGACCAGGGCTCAGTGGAATTAGGGATATGGGGATTGGTCCGTCTTTGAGCAGGGGGTTGGACTAGATGACCTCCTGAGGTCCCTTCCATTCCTGATTTTCTAAGAGTCTATGACTTCTCTTGAATAAAGTCTGCTAGTAGGGCTAAATTAGGGTGACCAGATGTCCCAATTTTATAGGGACAGTCCTGTTTTTCGGTCTTTTTCTTATATAGGTTCCTATTACTCCCCCACTCCCCCCCCCCCGGTCCCAATTTTTCACATTTGCTGTCTGGTCACCCTAGGCTAAATATTTTTAGTGTCTTGGTGATATAGGCAAATGACAAATAATGATTGGGGTAAGATTGCCAACCTCAATTTCACTTCTGACCTCAGCAAGATGTTTATAATACAATTTGACTATTTTCAAGTGGTGACTTGGCTGAGTTGTATAACAATTAAAAAGACTAGTGGACTGCATTCTTGACCAAAATGAGTGCTTTAAAGCATAGTGGAGTTCTGCTGATGAAAAGAGAGAGAACTCCTACAAGTATGTTCAGGGGCTGCGCATTTCCTAAAAAAACCTAAGCAATTGTAATGAAAGTTCTACATTCATCCTCAGGGCGTCTTGTTACGCCTCATTGCACTTTTTATTGACCTTGAGGTTTTGATGTATTTTGACAGAATACTTACTACGGTGCCTTAACTTTGTGGTAAACATAACTTAAACTGAAAGCTTAGTGACCTGCTGTACTCTAATTAGTTCTTTGATTTTTCTCTTGGAATGAGTATGGCAAAACTCTGAAAATAATGTGCATGTGTGCGCATATGTATACATACAGTTTAATCTGGGTCCCCTCCCCTTGCCTTCGCGTTTGCTTTATCCCGTAGCTTAGAGAAATTTCTGTAAATGCACCAAAATCTTACCTGCAGGTAGTTTTCTTTTTTTGAGACATGAAAATAAGTGTTAGAGAGACAGTTCTCTCACGTACTACCTCTTGGGCTAGACAAATTTAACTTTGTTAATACTTAGTTGGTCTATAGATCAAGTGCTCATTATTAGATTGTCACCCTGCTTCTGCTAGTATTTTTGTAAATAAATGTGAAGGTTTGCAACAGAAACTCATGAAGAAGCCTTGAATAGGTTACAGGTTAACAAAGATTTAACTTTCTTTTGCAATACATATAAGAACAGACTTTTTTTTTTATGAAAGCATCTCACGATCACATTCTTTTTCTTCAAATTCAGAATAGCCAGGGAAATACACAGAAACACATCAATTTAACAATTAAGTTATTTATTCAGAACACTGACCTATATTCTTCCAAAGTGTATCCAGATTATAGAATCATAGAAGATTAGGTTTGGAAGAGACCTCAAGAGGTCATTTAGCCCAGCCCCCTGCTCAAAGCAGGACCAACCCCAACTAAATCATCCCAGCCAGGGCTTTGTCAAGCTGGGCCTTAAAAACCTCTAAGGATGGAGAGTCCACCATCTCTCTAGGTAACCCATTCCAGTGTTTCACCACCCTCCTCGTGAAATAGTTTTTCCTAATTATCAACCTGAATTTTTTTATGCATCAACTCATTTGGATGTCGTTAGTTGTACTTAAAAGTAGCCTCTTCCAGGAATCACACTGGGCTCCCAGAAAGATAGTCACTTTGGTGTATCCTCTCACCTTGATTAAAAACGTTCTCTTTTAATTGGAGAGCAGCAGGACTTAAACACTATGGGTGAGATTCTGTGATGCATCTCTAAGAAGTGCAGCACAGAACGCACAGCCATTGGAGGGGCTAGGGCTGTTTATGGTGGCTTTGAGCCACCTTTGTCCCCTCCCAATCTTGAGCTGCTCTGGGGACTGAAGTGGATTCCAGCATAATGGAGACAGCTATCTAAATTATGGCAACCTCCCTGTGCTGCTCCATGTGCCCTGTTAAGCCTGCAGAAAAGACAGAAAGCAGGGGTGAGGAACTTGTCCTAGGAAGTCTATGTCTGACTTTACACACACAGATGCATACATCCTCTACATGACTGATTACAGCCACTGTGTTGTTCACATTAAAATATTAAACCAGAGAATAATATGACTATTAAAAGGAACCAATATGAAGATGGCATAAAATAAAAACAAAATATTGTACACCTTACATTTAGATCCGCCTCAGAGCTATCAAGAGAGTATAAAACATGGCTACAGACACAATTTGATTCTTATATCCTCACCTCTCAGCAGCTGGGTTCCCAGCACTTGCTGGAATCTCAGCAAGTCCTTGCAGGTGGAATTGCAGCCAGTGATGCTCTTTTCACTCAACGTTCCCTCAGAGTCAAGAGGTGGAATTCTCTCTTGCCTTCTCAACAAGGCTGTAAAACACTATTCACTTTGTTCCAGGCAAGATGGGTTGGATCCCATCGCGTGTGTGTTTCAGAATACCTCTTTCTGGCTAGCTGATCATGCCAATACCAATTGTATTGTCTTTGAGATCTGTTCCATGAGAACCTACTAGAAATACCTTACCAAAGAGCCCCCTTTACAATACTAAAATTCAGTAGTCTAGTTCAAAACTTTCTATTTCTGTCTAATGTAATATATAGCTTATGACTTTGTGTGGAAAAAATGAAGTAGAACATATAAAAATTAATTGTTGCCCTAAGGGTTATGAAGCAAGAAGTTTTCATTTGTGGAATGTGGTTTTGGTGCCTGTTGTAACTGTGGAGCGCAAGGCAGGAGTGCATTCACTCTTTTCTTGCCTCTTCCCCCTTCACTCTCTTTCTGTAGTATGTCACCTGGGAGAAGGATAAAATGGTCTCAGGTTTGACAGGATACTGACATCTTTCCATGTGCAGAACGCAACATCAAAGGATAAAGACAAAAGATGACTTATAGTCAGTATTTCTTTAACTTAGTGTCTGAAAGGTTGTATTGAAAAGAAAAATCAGTTTGATTCAGACTTTCTCTATATGTTTAATCAACCATGGTGGCTCTCTTACACTCACATACCTGAATTCTCAGAGAATGTATAACCTAGGACACTTAACACTGAAAGCACTAGTCCTCCACTAGCTGAGCTGAAGGATAACTACTCCAGCTGTGGAAAAGGGGCAGGCTGAATAGTCTTTGGGGCATCTCCTAAAGAGACAGGGAGAAAAACACATGATCCCATGTGCTGGGCCAATGTAATTATTATTGTTTTATTTAAGTGCTCTTTAGATATGCAAGATTGGAAGGCCCCTGCTCTGTCTAAGGACAGATAGGAAAGTAGACACAGGTATGGGGAAGGGGAATGACAAATACTAGTTAACTAAAGTCACTGTAGACATCACAGCAGAAGTGGGTCTTTAAAGTGGATCTAGAAAGGGTAGAGTCTTCAATGAGCTCATGGAGGTCCTTTTTGCAGAGGGGGCACGTGGAAGAAAGCACTGAGGCAATTATTGATGTGGACTTAAAAGTCAAGCTTTGAGAAGTGGCCTCTAATTGTGGGCAGCTAAAATTGTATTCCCAGAATTAGAGGTGGGGTTGAATTCATTTTGAATTGGCCAAAAAGATAATTAAGGAACTACAGTTGGCACTAGTGCTATTGTTGCTATACTTATAACATATGCTGTTTATAATATATGTAGTAGTGTAGCTTTCAAGAAAAATGGGGTGAACAAACTGAAGGCATTAATGGAGAAACATCCCTAACAATGAAAGAGGCTGACGTGCACAGGCCTAGAAAAATGTGTATCCTTTTTTTCCACTGGTCTACAAACATCTCTTGCTTTCCCTTAGTAAGTCAGTGGGAAATACTGTTCGTTCAAATAAGGTACAGTAAAAAGAACAAGTTAAACCTGTCTCCTAGTCACAGTTAGATTCACAGCTGGATAAGTTTTGCTTTTTTCTGGATCTGTCGGGTTTGCTTTTATCCTGCAGTCATTGCTTATGGGAACAGCTGATGAGGAGAAAAGACTTTCCACATCTGGCAACCAACAGATGCTTCTGTCTGAAGTCATGAGCTATTCCACTGATGTAGCAGATGAGAGCAGAGCAAACTGGAACTTGTTTCAGCTTGCCATTGACAGGAGCATGCCATGCCAGTTAAGGTCAGTCAGTGTCTGACTGCTTATTTGTAGACCATTAGGTTACATCAAGGGAAGCTTGCAGTAGAGACTAGTCTGTATTCCTGTGACTTACATTAAACAATCCACATGCACCTGGATTGCATACAGAAGAGAAAATAAAACCCCTGACATCCTCCCTCCCAAAAAAGTTAAATACTTCAGTCACCACTGACTTAAGTCAATTTATAATTAGGCTTGGCAGAATTTTTTTAATTGATTTTTATCTGTCGCAATTATAAAAAAAGTTTATTTTTAAGATTTTTTTTAAAGATTTGTATTTATTTTAAATGTTCACAATTGCGCAAAATTATGAGGGGCAGACAATAAATTAATGACCTCAAAATTGTGATTCAAAAAGTTAAAGCTTTATAAAACTGTTAAAGCAGAAGTTGTCAATATCACACATAAAAATATACAAAGTAGATATCCTTAAATCAACTAATCATTTAATATTCATTCACTACTCCATTTGTAACCAGCCTAATTCAAAATTCTACATCACTGGATTTTGACTCTAATAAGTTCTCAAACAATATTTTTCTTTCTTTTCCTTTCTTTAGATTTTGATTATTATAGATGGAAATATATTTTTGTCAGTTTTGGGTGGAAGGAAATCAAATGTTTACAGACATTTGCTGATAAAAATATAATCCTTCCCTGCCAATTTATAATGATGGAGGAGAGTGAGGGTTGGAGAGTGAAGAGGCTATTGAAAAATAAGCTACCTCAATTGTCATCTGTTGTTATCTAGGAAGGACTAAAACAAAGGACAGGAGTATCATGCCCTAGGAACTGTAGATCTATTGGAAGGAGTGGGAATTTTTGGAGGAGTTCTTGGAGCCCAAACTCATTATCCTGGTTCTCCAACTTCAGTTTCTGCCCCATTATTATTCATAATCCAGAGCAAGTTGCTGTTTTGACTCAAGAGCACAAGTAAAGCGATTTAAAAATATATATATAATTGTATTAAACTGAGCACAAAACAAAAAATGTAAGAGGTTTTACAGCAATATCCCTGCATGTATGTGCAGTGATTTGTTCAAGGTCAGTGTTGCATTTTAAGAAATGCCACCGGTGATATGCTCATTCACCATGTCAACACGTTTCCCAGAAAGAGTCATTTTGTTATAGATACAGACTGTTTTAAACATTTTTTGGGGGTTTTGGAGTGCAAAAACTGGAGCTTCATGTTTAAAAAAAGTAATGTTTAATGACTGAGAAACTGGATAGAAAAACCTGGAGTTGCATTTTTACTAAAGGTCCAGAATGTAGCATTCTGCAGAAGATGGTTTCCAATCAAGCAGTAGTTTTTGTGAAATAAATCTTCTCTATATTTGTGAACTAGTGTTAAAAGGACAATGTCAACTTGAAATTGAGTAATTTTTTTAAAAAATGAGTTGAAAGGAGTTCCCCAGGTAACTTTTTGTAGTCTTACAGTCACACTTTCTTATCTTTTTAAAATTAGTTTTCTGTCTCAGATGCTCTGTGAAAGAACCATGCAAACAAATGAGGAAACTCTGAAACTTACGCCTTCTTTCCCCAGCTGTCCAAAGGTGCTGTCAAAATGCATAAATAAATAATGACAGTGGTAGTGGAAATATTTTTCTACGTCCTTCAGTTATAATAATCTTATGTGCTCTATGAAATAAAAGGTTTTAAAACAGAAACTTCACAACGTAATTGTTTTTTAAGTACATCATGTCCCTTTGAACTGTATCATGGGTATCATCAGTTTGCTCTAACATGAAATAAAATTAACTTTGACTTCCACAGTCTGTCACCTCTTTGTGAAGAAATCCAGAAATTCTAAAAGTCACAAGGTTACACAGAAATTGTAGGCCACAGCACTACTGGAATAAGGAGGGACCCAGTCCTGTAGTTAACTCCATGTGACCAGATTCCCATTTGACTTCAGTGCGGTTTTGCAAGGTGTGGAACAAGTTGCAGGATCAGGGTGTACCTTTATCTGTTAAGCATAGACGATTAATACTTCAGATGCAGTTTTTACTGTGCAGTCTACTCTAAATACATGTACAAGTTTAAAAAAAAATAGATTGTGTTGGGTTTTTTGTTTGCATTTCAAATCTCATATCTCAATAGTTTAAACTAGTAGGCCAAGTTAATACTTTAATGTTGTCAGTCAGTCTCCTAGACCAACTTTTAAAATAAATAAGTATACTCTTGGTGTTGTGCTAATAGAGAGATGGTGTATTAGAACAAACAAAAAACAAACAAACAAAAAAACCCCACCCTATTCTTTTCCATCTCACTGAGTACAGGTTCTGTCAGTGTGCACAAAATGAGCTGAAAGTGGAGTGGGGATTTAAACTTGACATCTACGTTTAATGTAGCTTTGTGAGAGAAGAAAGTTCTAGATTGGAAGCTCTTTGAGTCAGGGACCGTCTCTTTGTTATGTTTGTACAGGGCCTAGCTCAATGGGGCCCTAATCCATGACTGGTGCTCTTTGGCACTACCAGAATATAAGTAATATACAATAATAAAAATATTGCAGATCTTTTCCTGTTCTTCCCCCGCTTTCCTCAGAAAATATCCAAAGAAACAAAAGACCTATCATCTTATATAAATTGTGAAAAAGCACTTCTAAGTTTGGGTGTCAGAGAACAGTAAAGAGCACTCTTGTTTTCATTAACTGAAGCCTGGTCTACACTAAGAGGGGGGGTCGAACTAGGGTACGCAAGGGTACCACTCATGGTTCCAATTTAGACGATCCATAGGGCTTGTCTACACATTAACTAGAACAGGATGAACTAAACTGGTTTTAATTCTCACCTTCAAGTATTTAAAGGTAAATCGGTGTGTGAACACTTTTATTTTGGGTTGCGTCCCTCTTAATCTGAAATAAGTGTCCACATACAGACTAACCCAGAAATAACTAAAACTGTGAATTACAATTGAATTAGTTCATTTTATTCCAGTTTGTGTGTAGACAAACACTTAGACTTTAAGAAATCTGGGTATATTTTCCCCAGGATTTTTTTAAAAAGTGTGTGTGTGTGCGTGTGTGTGTGTACACATGTACAGAAATTATCACCTTGTGGTGTCTCCAGAAAATTAAGAATGAAATCATTTTATAAGCTTTCTCTGTAAGGGATGATTCAGTAATATCTAGAGTGAGGGCTAGTCTACACTTACCGTCCAGGTCGACGCGGTGAGTTCGACTTCTCGGAGTTCGAACTATCGCGTCTGATCTAGACGCGATAGTTCGAACTCCGGAAGCGCCGCGGTCGACTCCGGTACTCCACCTCTGCAAAAGGCGGTGGCGGAGTCGACCTTGGAGCCGCGGACTTCGATCCCGTGGTGTCTGGACGGGTAAGTAGTTCGAACTAGGGTACTTCGAGTTCAGCTACGCTATTCACGTAGCTGAACTTGCGTACCCTAGTTCGACCCCCGCCCTTAGTGTAGACCTGCCCTGAGTGTAGATTGCTTTTGCCACCAGCAGAAAATCATCCTAACTTTTCCTTTAATGTGATGGCAAAATTTTAAAAAGGGCTCCAGCGTACTGAAATCTTAGACCATAGCTTGTCAATCTAGTGGTGGCATGAAAACTCTCTAGGTGGAGGAGAAACATTCAGATTAAGAGGCTGCCAGTTCTTCAGAGGCATCATGCTAAGCCCTTGATTACAAAGAAACCTAGTTCTTTAGTCAAAAAAAAAAAAAAAGACAGAACATTTTACTTTCTGAGTAGCCCTCTGAATAAGTATAGGCCCTGGTCAGTTTGTTAAATTACAATATCAAAAGCAATTATGTAAGGAAAATAGACAAGTATGTTGTTGTTTTTTTGTAAAGTAGTATAAATAAAATGAAGTATTCTGCACATCCAGTTGCAGATCAATACTATGTCCACATGGGGGCTGCAAAAGACTGCAGAATTCACTGGCATTAGAGATTCTACTAAGGCTGTTGTTAGTTGGACCATAAGAGCAGCTGTGTGATTTCCTTGACCTTCCCTGCCTCCCACATATTTTAGCTACATCCCTAGGAGTATGTTGTAGTAAAGAATATGGTAGAACAAGTGAAGAGGACTCTTATTCCCCTTTCTCCTTCTTCCTTCTTCCCTCCCCAGAATGTGGATGCAAGGTGCTTGCACTGTGTTCAGCACTACATGCTGGCAGAGCCAATGAATCCTGATAGCAAGCAGTTTTTGACACCTAACTGTGGAGTTACAGTTTCTAGCATAAAGGTCAAAACTCAGAAGTCTCAGTAAATGGGGCACCAATGCTTGGGACCTCTACATGCTACTGTAATATTAATAAACAACAGTAAAATGTAATAGATGGTTTGATTTTTATAAAACCTGACTATTTTAAATCCAAATATATTTAGAGTACGTTTAATATGAAGAAATTAACTCTAAGTTATATAGTAAAACTATGCTGCTGCTGCTTGTTTCAAATAATAATGAACGTAAGTCCAGATATAAAAATCAATTGATCTTCACTGCAGATATCAAATCCCTACTATATTCAAGTGCATGTTCTAAGAGGGCTTTTAGTGAGACCCAGGCTGAAGTCAAGAGATGGAGAAGCAAATCAGTGTGATTATAGGTACTCCACCAGGTTGCCTGGACAAAGTAACTATATTTACAGATTTTTTTTTATGAAGTTGACCTTCTGTGAGACTTTTTCTTCATAGGCCATGGCACAAGGCAAACTGGAGCAGACTAAACAGAAGGTCTGCTGCATGCCTTCCTTCACATCCTTCAAATGTGTTATTCTGTTTGTATTGTGGTAGGGACCACAGTGTTGGGGTTCCTCTGTGCTAAGTACTGCTTGGCCACATAAAGAGCTTCCAATCTAAGGCCCCAGTTCTGCAGAGATTTACATACTTGATTAACTTATGTGGGGCGAGTAGCCCAACTGAAGTAAATGGAATTACACACAGTCCATAAAATTAAGAAGGTGCATATATCTTTGCAGGATCAGTGTCTAATTCAAGACAAGTGCAACGAGTGAGTGTAACAGACAATAAGAGGGAGTTTTAAGTGGAGGAAGGTCAAGGATAGCAATAACAACGTGGTTCTATAGACTGTGTGCTCTGCTTGATGGTTCTGAGTAATTTTTAAAGTTTTTTTTATTTTAAAATATATATAACATATGGAGATATACCTATCTCATAGAACTGGAAGGGACCTTGAAGGTCATCCAGTCTGGTCCCCTGCCTTCACTAGCAGGACCAAGTACTGTTTTTGCCTCAGATCCCTAAATGGCCCCCTCAAGGATTGAACTCACAACCCTGGGTTTAGCAGGCCAATGCTCAAACTACTGAGCTCTCCGTAGGGTGACCAGATGTCCTGATTTTATAGGGACAGTCCCGATTTTTGGGTCTTTTTCTTATATAGGCTCCTATTACCCCCCCATCCCCGTCCCGATTTTTCACACTTGCTGTCTGGTCACCCTAGCTATCCCCCCCCCATTAAAAAAATTAATAAATATAAAAAAGATTAATAAATATAAATCAGCAGTCCTGTATCCTAGCAATCCCAGCTGGCCTTTAGCTAAACTGGCTGCTTATTTTAGAAAAGTAAAGCATTACTTAGGCCTGGTCTACACTAGGACTTTAATTCGAATTTAGCAGCGTTAATTCGAATTAACCGCGCACCCGTCCACACCAGGAAGCCATTTAATTCGACCTAGAGGGCTCTTTAGTTCGAATTCGGTACTCCACCCCGACGAGGGGAGTAGCGCTAAATTCGACATGGCTATGTCGAATTAGGCTAGGTGTGGATGCAAATCGAACTTACTAGCTCCGGGAGCTATCCCACAGTGCACCACTGTGTTGACGCTCTGGACAGCAGTCCGAGCTCAGATGTTCTGATCAGCCATACAGGAAAAGCCCCGGGAAAATTTGAATTCCTTTTCCTGTCTGGCCATTTTGAATCTCAGTTCCTGGTTGGACATCGGGGCGAGCTCAGCAGCACCGGCAGCGATGCAGAGCTCTCCAGCAGAGGAGTCCATGCAATCTCAGAGTAGAAAGAGGGCCCCAGCATGGACTGACCGGGAAGTCTTGGATCTGTGGGGCAATGAGTCTGTGCTTTCGGAGCTGCGCTCCAAAAAACGGAATGCAAAGACCTACGAGAAGGTCTCCAAAGTCATGGCACTCAGAGGATACAGCCGGGATGCAACGCAGTGCCGCGTGAAAATCAAGGACCTGAGACAAGGCTACCAAAAAATCAAAGCGGCAAACGGACGCTCCGGAGCCCAGCCCCAGACATGCCGCTTCTACGAGGCACTGCATGCCATTCTCGGTGGGTCTGCCACTACTGCCCCACCAGTGACCGTGGACTCTGAGGATGGGATAGTGTCGACGGGCAGTTTCTCGGCGATGTTCGCCGATGGGGAAGATGAGGAAGGGTTTGTGGAGGACGAGGCAGGCGACAGCACTTACAATACTGCTTTCCCTGACAGCCAGGATCTCTTCATCACCCTCACAGAGATCCCCTACCAACCCTCCCCGGCCGTTAACCCGGACTCTGAATCAGGGGAAGGATCAGTCGGTAAGTGCTATAAACATGTAAACATTTATTTTTTAAAAAACAGGAATAAAAACTATATGAAAAGAAGGTCAATGCATATAGGGATCGAACAGAAATCCTCTTGGGACAGTTCCACGAAGCTCTCGGAGAGGTAATCGAAAAGCCTCCGCAGGAGGTTCCTGGGGAGAGGTGCCTTATTGGGTGCTCCGTGGAAGCACACTCTTCCGCGCCAGGCCATCCTGAGGTATAGTGGGAGCATTGCCTCGACCAGCATGGCAGCATAGGGCCCTGGTCTGTGCAGGGATTCACGCAGCATGCGCTCTCTGTTTCTCCTGGTGACCCACCTCAGGGTGATCTCGCTCGGCGACTGCTGCATCTAATTAGGGGAATTACTTTAATGTTACTATTGTGAATGCTTGACTTTTCCTTTGCATAACAATGACCGTCGTTTAACAGCCACGTGTTGGAGGCTGCAGAGGAAAAGCATACAGGGATCTTTCCCGGGGGCAGCCGCGAGGAGCTGGAACAGGGTCAGACTTTATGCTTTCCAGATTGCCTGCAGCAGGAGGGCACTGCTATCCATTAACTGTTAAGCAGCCTAAAGTTTACGGCTTACCAGGCCTGGCTGCTACACGGATTCTGCTGTCCTGCCCCGCTTGTCCGATCTCCAGTGCAAGACCCCAGGCAATGAAAGCGAATGCTGAAAATTCGAACTTGTCCTGAGAGCACATGAGATTAGGTGCCCTGTATGGTCTTGTTCACAGAAACTGAGTAGACTGTGTTCAGTGTTCGCAAGCATGTATCTTTGCAAGGAAATCACTTCCTTTTTCCCATCACACAGCTGCGGCTCTTTCCCGAACTGCCCCGGCATCCCCCTCACAGAGGCTGGCGCAGATTAGGCGGCGAAGAAAAAGACTCGGGACGAGATGTTCGCTGAACTGATGGCCTGCTCCAGAGCCGAGGCGGCCCAGCAGAGCCAGTGGAGGGAGACCCTCTCTCAGCAGCAGCGCTTACACAGCGAACGGGAGGACAGGTGGCGGCAGGAAGACCAGCAGGCGACTCAAACGCTGCTTGGACTAATGAGGGAGCAAACGGACACGCTCCGGCGCCTTGTGGATGTTCTGCAGGACTGCAGGCAGGAGCAGAGAGCCCCCCTGATCTGTATCTGCAACCGCCCTCCCCCGCCACAAAGTCCTGTCCCCCCCTCACCCAAAATCACAAGAAGGAGGGGCGCTAGGGGCCGTGAAAACTGTCACTCCACCCCAGCAGAGCGCTCATTTACCAAACAGCTCTCATTCCCTAAAATATGAGAATTGCTTCCCTTCCTGGCTCACCCGATCCCAAATCCCAGTTTCATCCCCCAACTGTGTAGTTGAGTATTAAAAATAGTTTGCTGTTCATTACTGTTTCCGTCATGTTTCTCTGCAGAAGACTTTGTGTGAAGGGGGGGAGGGGTTTGTTAATTGCATAGGACAGCCACCATTAACAGGGTACAGACATGGGGGCAGGATCAACAGCAGGTCACACACAGAGTGCAGTCACTAGGCACCCGGGTCACTCTGCGAGGTGTCTGCTGCCCCAGGTCAGTCTGGGAGGTGTATGTTGCCCCAGGGTCCGAGCGCCTGGCATCCACAAATGGCAAGGCAGGCTGCCCTTACCATGCCCTTCCACCCTAGCCATGAACCTCTCCGATGCCCTGAGCCCCAGCTAGAGCCATCATCCCCCCACACCTACTCACCCTTCCCACACACCCCTCACCCCTTCCTGCAAACCCACCCCTTCCTGCACACCCTCCTGTAACCGTCCTCCCCCCAGAGACCGCTGTAGGAGCAGGAGCCTGTCAGTCCTCGAGTGTAGAAGCGGTCTGTACATCACTGCACACCATACTCACCACAGTCTGCATCCCTGTTGGAACCCTTGAACGCGAATTCGTTAGTAAAGAAAACTTTGTTAATTAAAAATGTTCCAATAACTTTATTTTTAAACGTCTGTTGGAAGGGGGGAAACCTGGTGAACGGGGTATGTAACCGCTGAAAAAAGTCAATAGTAACTGAAAGAGGGGCAGGTTCAGCTTCTCTGTAAAGAGACTGGACAGTCATAGGTTACCCTGCTCTCTGAGGAACCTAGCTTTCAAAGCCTCCCGGATGCACAGCGCTTCCCGCTGGGCTCTTCTAATCGCACGGGTGTCTGGCTGAGCGTAATCAGCAGCCAGGCGATTTGCCTCAACCTCCCATCCCGCCATAAAGGTCCCCCCCTTGCTCTCTCAGAGATTGTGGAGCACACAGCAAGCTGCAATAACAATGGGGATATTGGTTTCCCTGAGATCCGAGCGAGTCAGTAAGCTCCTCCATCTCCCCTTGAGACGTCCGAAAGCACACTCCACCACCATTCTGCACTTGCTCAGCCAGTAGTTGAAGAGCTCCTTGTCACTGTCCAGGGCGCCTGTATAGGGCTTCATGAGCCAGGGCATTAGCGGGTAGGCTGGGTCCCCGAGGATCACTGTAGGCATCTCCACATCCCCAACACTTACTTTGTGGTCCGGGAAGAAACTACCTTCCTGCAGGCGTCTAAACAGACCAGAGTTCCTGAAAACACGCGCGTCATGAACCTTGCCCGGCCACCCGACGTAGATGTTGGTAAAACGTCCCCTATGGTCCACCAGTGCTTGCAGCACCATTGAAAAGTAGCCCTTTCGGTTAATATACTGGCTGGCCTGGTGGGCCGGTCCCAGGATAGGGATGTGAGTCCCATCTATAGCCTCACCGCAGTTTGGGAATCCCATCGCGGCGAAGCCATCTATGAGGACCTGGACGTTTCCCAGGGTCACTACCTTTGAGAGCAGTAGGTCAACGATTGCGTGGGCTACTTGCATCACAGCAACCCCCACGGTAGATTTTCCCACGCCAAAGTGGTTCGCTACTGACCGGTAGCTGTCTGGCGTGGCAAGTTTCCAGAGGGCTATGGCCACTCGCTTCTGCACACTCAGGGCTGCTCGCATCCGGGTGTCCTGGCGCTTCAGGGCAGGGGACAGCAAGTCACACAGTTCAAGGAAAGTGCCCTTACGCATCCTGAAGTTTCGCAGCCACTGTGATTCATCCCAGACCTGCAGCACTATGCGGTCCCACCAGTCCGTGCTTGTTTCCCGGGCCCAGAATCGCCGTCCCATAGCATGAACGTGACCCATTGCCACCATGATCTCCGCGGCGCGGGATCCCGTGCTTTGTGAGAGGTCTGTGCCACTCTGACACTTCATGTCCTCACCGCGCTGCTGGAGCCTCCTCGCCCGATTTCTCAGCAGCTGACTGTGGAAGAGGTGGACGATAAGGTGCGAGGAGTTGACAACGGCCATAAGTGCAGCGAAGATCGCAGCGGGCTCCATGCTCGCAGTGCTGTGGCGTCCGCGCTGTCTCTGACCAGAAAAGTGCGGTAACAGATTTTCCGCCGGCGCTTTCAGGGAGAGAGGGCGGGAGTGACAGTTGAATGACGACAGTTACCCAAAACCACCCTCGACACATTTTTCCCCCAGCAGGGATTGGGGGCTCTACCCAGCATTCCAATGGGAAGCGGGGACTGCGAGAACTGTGGGATAGCTGCCCAGAATGCACCGCTTCCAATGTCGACGCTTGCCCTGTTAGTGTGGACTCACAAAGTCGAATTAGTGTCCTTAGTGTGGATACACAAATTCGAATTCATAAGGTCGAATCCACAAATTCGACCTAAGTTAAATCGAACTACTCTTGTAGTGTAGACATACCCTTAGAAGCAGTGATTATTCTAGTCCTCCGAAGCAATTGATTTTTTTTCCCCTTCCTGAAAGATGTTGACTTGGGCTGACCTCCATTCATCTTGTTTTAAAAGATGGATGTGCTCCAAGAGACTGTATGAGCAAGTAGAAATCATGCACTTAACTTTTTTGGTATTTCATTTGCTTAGGGAGAATATGAAGGTGCAACTTTCCTGAGTTGAGGGAGCAATACTCTATTCTCAAAATACTGTCTGTGCACAACTTTCTCCCACTGGCCTGGAGCAGCAATCCGCGGCCAGTGGGAGCCGCGATCGGCCGGACCTGCGGACGGGGCAGGTAAACACACTGGCCCGGCCCGCCAGGGGCTTTCCCTACACTAGTGGCGACCCCTGTTTGAGAAACCCTGATCTAATTTCAAGACTAAACTGGCTGGTGGCCAATTTGTATCCATTTGTTCTTGTGCCAGTGTTGATCCTTAACTTAAATAACTGTCTCTCTCCCTGGTGTTTATCCCTCTGATGTATTTATTGAGAGCAATCATATCTCCCTCAGCCTTCATTTTGTTAGACTAAACAAGTGAAGCTTTTGTAAGTCTCCTCTTATCATCCTAGAAGCCTTTCTTTGCACTTATTCCAGTTTGAATTCATCTTTCTTAAACAATGGAGACCAGAATTGCACACAGTATTCCAAATGAGGTCTCACTGTGTCTTGCATAATGGTAATAACACTTCCCTATCTCTATTGGAAATATCTTGCCTGATGCATCCTGGGATTGCATTAGCCTTTTTCATAGTCACATCATATTGGTGGATCATAGTCATCCTGCAATAGACCAGTATATGTAAGCTTTTCTCTTCTGTCTCCTCCAATTGATAAGTCCCAGCTTATAGCAAAAATTCTTGTCATTAGTACCTAAGTGTATGACCATACACTTTGCACTATTAAATTTCATCCCATTTCTATTAGTCCAGTTTTCCAGGTCATCCATTTTGTATGATATTTTGCTCCTCCTCCATATTAGCAATACCTCCCAACTTTGTGACATCTGCAGTTTTATTAGCACATGCCCACACTTTGTGTCAAGGTTATTAATGAAAATGTTAAATAAAATTGGTCCCAAAATCTTGAGAAATTCCACTAGTAATCTCCCTCAAGCCTGACAATTCACCTTTCAGTATGACCTGTTGTGGTTTCCCCTTTCCTTCTGTTGTCTGTAGAGTTCTTCTTAGTATTTTTATCTTCAGGAAAGCTCTTTCTTTCCTAAGGCTTCATGTCATAGCACCCTGAGAAACAAGGAACTATTGAAACCAAAGGAATTTATAGTCTTTTCTGTTAATTTTTAAGATGACAATTCTGAATTCCTTTCTTATAAGAAAACCTAATATTTGTCTTATTATATAGCTAAGTTTGTTATCTTTTATGTTTGCAAGTAAATATTTTGACCAGTTTGGCAATAGTACTGAGGTATTCGTATAAGAGTTAATGTTGAAAATGTGTGTTCACATATTACTGATTGTAGGAATGTTGTATAAAATTGCTAACTTTAAATTGTTAATTTGATATTTGATAATACAAGCTTTTTTATTTTTTTGCTCATTTTATTAATGTTTTGAAGTTATTTAGGACAGGTTAGAATAGCCAGAATATTTTAATTATTGTGAATTAGGATTATGCTTTTATAATGAACCTGGAAGTTGTTTAAAAGTAGTATAAAATTGGGGGAAATCTTCATCTCTTCTCATTGTAAGAAGAAAGAAGACGAAAGCTTTAACTTCAAAATTAAGTAGAATTCTGGAAGATAATCACCAAGTTACCTCATCCTGTTGTTGAATGGTTCAAGAAGAAGTAGTCACAGAAAATTGAGCCAAAAGACTTTTCAAACAATTCTGTTAGAATATATTTTAATTAACAGTGCTAAAATAGTAATGAAAGAAGTCCAAAATAAAAGAGTTTGAAACTGTTGAAGAGGTGAACTTATCTAAAGCTTGGTTGCCATCTGTTGGATGAATAGAAAACATGAAATGACATTTTGACCTGTTCAGTTGATGAATTTATTAATGGCAGACAAATCTGAGAATGTGCCAAAATTTTAAACTGCCCAATGGGATGATGTTAGAATGAGCGATTGATCCCTTTTCAGAATTGGGCCAACCCTTCCATACAGCTGAATGGAAGGATGTTGCATAAAAAGTTTTGCAAAATCCAAGTTAGTTGTTCTCTCCATCTAAGAGAGTCCACTGATTCTCTTCATTGAGAGATCTAGTCCAAAGGTCCAGAAGTCCTGAATACAGAAGCATCCTGATCTCAACTCAGATGAGCGTATCCTATTTCTGCAAGAAGTATGCCTTCATTCTGCTCTCCCAAGAGATAGTTTCTTTTAATTGCAAGTTCTTTACAGACAAGAACCTGAGTTGTGGAACTTCAAAAGTCCAAAGTTCTAAATATAATTAGGACATACAATTTTAGTCTCAAAATCTGGGAACTTTTGGTAAATATTTCTAGGTTAATTTACTTCCTTGCATATGTCTAAGATGTGTTTAATTACAGAGATGGCACCCTAAATTCTGGTTTAAATTAGAGGTAAGGGCTCTTCCCAAGATAAATGTGGGAGGGTTGTTTACCTTCAAATGCTCCTAACATTTAGGACCTCATCTCTCCTGGATAAGCATCCCTTTTATGGCCTATTCATAGCTAATAGGGTTCTGTGTAACACAACATAAGAGCCTTCTTTTGTGAATTTCTGTGCAGCTTGTTAAGAGATGGATTAACATTTCTTTTAGGATTAAACATAATTGGAGACCTTTGTGGGGTTACATTTTATTTCCAGTTAAGTTCACGTATTGGCTAAGTATCAGAGCTTCATTGTGGGAATTAAGCAGAGAGAGAGAGAGGGACGGCGTGGACTGCCCTTTTAGATATTGGAATATGGTGAGGTGTCAAAAGGGAACCATTTTATACTTATTAAGTTTGCTGATCACCAAACTCCTAGTGCATTGCAAATGCCCTGAAAATTTTTTTGATAAAGGACATTTGGCCAGTGGTTCAGGATGTCTCATATGTAAAGCTTAAGTAAATATAACTTGAATTTTTTAAAAAAATCAGTACCATAACATTATGTAAATATGGCATGCTATCAAAATGGATGCTGAAATATAGTCACCACTTCTTGACTATCCACATTAACATAATCCTCTTTATGACAAATAAAATACTGTGATTCTTATGTGTTTGGAACTACAGCTGTCTGAAACTTATTCAAAATATTTTTTTACAAAAACTTTTTTTGGTCAAAATAGTATTTTTTGTGGAAAATATTGATGAAATTTTTGAATTATTTATTTTGAAAAAAAAAAAAATTCAGCCATTCAAGTAAAGACTGGACTGGACAAATTTTTTAATTGTTTGAAAGCCCAAAATGTTTCTGATCTTGGGTTTTCAGTTTAATGAAAAACCTGGGAAAGAAGTATAGGGAAAAGTTTAACAGTTATTTTGTCAATATTTTTTATGGAAAATTTAGGGGGGAAAAATCATGACCATCTCTACTTGACACATTGTTACTTAACTCTTGCAAGATTTTCGGCAATATACCAGAGTTTGAAAAACTATTTTCTTTTAGCTGACCTGGGACTATGGTCAGTGTTGTACCAAAATACAAAATTCACAGATACTTTCCTTATGACAGTCTATAGTATATCTTTTATTCCTAACCCGTCTGTTTCTGAAGTGTTGAATCTTGTGAATATAAATTTGTATGTCATGGTTTCTTGGCACATCTTGTAAGATGCTGAGTATTGTTATGGCGGGAGTCACCGCTTGGCAAAGTTATGCATAATCCTACAAGTTCTTTTTCTTAGATTGCAATACAGTTTTTCGTCTTTGAAGAAATGGTGTATTATTATTTTTACTGTGCAGTACTACTTGGACAGAAGCTATGGAAGAGAGCAGAGAGTTTGCTCTCTGCTTTATTCTCTATATTTGGAGACAATTCTTGGGACAGAGTAACTTCCTGGAACTGGACTTTGATGTGTGGGCTGAGATTTCTGGAAGAGTGGATTGCTTGTGTGTTGTGGGTAACTACCTGTCTACCATGACTTGTGTGTGTGCGTGTAAATAAAGCAAGTTATGTTTAGGATATGCACTGAGTCCACATCCCAGATTTTCTCTTACATTGGGAAGCCAATCTACAAGGGCCCAGATATCTACTGTCTCCTGACAGAGGGACAGTACTTGTGTCAGAAACAGAAGGCTAGTGTCAGAAGAAGTGGCAACATTATGTTAAGTTTAGAAACTTACTCTACATATCAGTTGACATGGTTTAATTTCTACTTATTGAACAGCATTGCCCAAGAAATGGTAGTTTATCCTCCCAAAAACTACAAAAAGCAGGCAGAGAATGTGTTCTGACATTCAGTTTTATCATACAATAATTTATGTTGAAAGGACCTCCAGAGCCATCTAGTCCATCAAACTGAATTGTAGCCATGATTAAGATAAGTGTGCATGTGCTACTGTGAATATTTATCTCAAATGAATGTAAAAGTATTGAAAAAAGTATTCAATATTTGTTGATCTATTACTGTTGCAGGAGTACTGACATTTTAACTGATTTCTAGAGTCCTAGTACGACCCTTTTCTGCAGAGGTGGTTGTGTCCTGGAATTTTATACAAGGCCTTCTCCACTTCAGATCCCTTGTTGAGGGACCAGTGGTTTGGCAATAAAAATCCTTTTGGACTGAAGCTTAGTATACAAGTTTTCAGTCCTGGAGTGCAGTTTTTTGTGCTTCAAATTTTGCAAAACTATTGCTCTGCCATCTGCTGGTATTTCATTATGTGAAATAAATAGATGCCATTTTTTAAAATGGGAGATTAATGATGTTGTGATTCATAAACATGCACTTAGTTTATCTGACGCACATCATTTGCAATCTGCTTTTCAGAATATTTAAATTTGTACTATTGATCATATTCTTAGTAAATTAACTGTAAACCTCCATGGCTACTACTACCTTTACACTGTACTCTATATTCTGTGTCCTTGCTCTGTATGCTTATTTTGACCTGCAATAAAAAATCATTACCAAATAATCAGTTATTACACAAGAGAAATAGCTAGATCAGCTTTGGAAAAAAAAATTTGCCTACTCAATTAGGGTAAGAAACTTCTGACAGACAAGTTAAATATTAATTGCACACAAAAAACCCCATGTTAAAATACTGTTGTTAGGGTTGCAAAGTCAGGCACTCAAATGTTAGGATGTGCCAGAATTAAGGTTGACTGTGCAACCTTAATTTGCCCTCCTTGTGTGTATGCATTATGATAGTCATTACATAATCACATATTATTTTTTCCATAGGACCTCTGGCTTATTGAGTGCACAGAAAGGATCTGCTCTAGGGATGAATCTGAGTTGTGTAATGCAGGAGGCTGTTGTCCATAGGATTCCTGCCTCATTTGTTGCAGAGGTTGGAATGTGTGTAGTGAATGAGGCAGGGGATTGCAGAAAGAGATAGGAGGAGCTCATTGTTCAAGCAGTTCAATGCCACCGTGGAGAACTGGATTCTATCCCTGCCTCTGCCACCGAGTTCCTATGTAATGCATCATGCTGGGCAAGTCACTGAAACCAGCATTTTCACAGGTGGCCATTGTGTGTTCCTCATTTTCTGGTTGTCCATCTTGAGATACTTAGCAGTTCTGCAGTTCAGAGCCCAAGGACTCTCAGTTGCAACAGAGGTCAACAAGAACTCTACTCTGACTATATAAAGTGCTGTAAAATGCTAAGTACTCTGAACAATGAGGCCGTATATAGAACACTCAAAATCAATAGACAGTTTTGACCTTAATCTTTGTGTTTTAGTTCCCCATTTGTAAAATACCACCTCCTCACTTCACAAGTATTCACAAGAGTATTTTAATAATAAATTAATGTTTGTGCATCACTTAGAAACTATTGTGATGAGCACCCTGTAATTTCTGATTTATATGTTCCCAATTAGTATCTTAAAACTAAGGAATAAAACCAATCTGAATTCTTTTAACGTTTGAGCCTCCAGGGTGGTTGCAGATAATTTAATTTAGTGGAGGACTGTGACTGGCACAAGGAATGTTAAAATTAAAGACTTTATTTAATATAAAATAGTGAAGCAAACAGGCATTACAGTATAACCATACACTGCATTCATACTCGCTTCCTAATATGAAATGGTGCATTTAGAGGTGATCAGTTCCTTAATGGGTATAATTCTTCCTCTACCTTGATGGTGGATGGCCATACCTAATCTAAAATTAGTGTGCTACCGTTTTATAATCCACTATAATAATGCCCCTTAATTAACATTAAATCCACCTTTTACCATAAATACATATCCACTGCCATAATTAAATATTTTCTACTTTCTCATTGGCTATTTAACATTAAACATCATCTTAATTAACATCGACATAAATGCCATACCAATCACTATCAATATAGGTAAGATTTTCCAAAACATTAACATTTTATGTGAAATACTTGTGAAAACCAGTTAGGACCAAAACATGTTTACAGCATAACCTGGGGTTATGCCCTAACTAATCTCCAACTTGCTTCTGAATTGTCTTACTTCACTTTACTCATATTTTACGAGGCCTCACTTGGGCATTGTCCAGCCTATTTTTAGAAAATAGATTTTTGGGCCTACTAACATTTCAACACATTTCTATATAAATATGAGCAAGCATCATTTCCATAGGCCCATGAGGAAATTAATAATTTTCTCTTCAGAGCAGGTTTTGAACTATGTGTAGTAGTTAAGGCCTGGGGCCACTCATTGGACAATTAGGGAAAAAGAAAATATTGAACAGCTGCTTAGCAAGTGAGCACCATCTATTCTGTGCATTGAGTAAGGCAGGAGTTCTGTGGAAAAAATAGTATGTTATAATGTGGAAAAAATAGTCTGTTATAACTGTCTCATAATTCATATGCACACAAGTGCCAATTTAAGGTTGAAGAGGCAACCTTAATTTTGGCGATTCCTAACTTTTGAGCTCCACAGCCTTCGTAATGTTCTTTGAACATAATTTTTTGTGGGTAATTTCCTAATTTTATAAAAATTAAACCGAAAAAATAGAAATTCCATCATGTGACACCATACTGACATCCATATGGGTCATCAGCAGGGCTGGAAACTTTAGATCCACCCCACAGACCTCTGCTACTTGAGCTAATGGAGTAACTGATAGCAGTTACTTTATGTGGACCAGCACAGCAGGGAGATGAGATACTTTTTGCCAGAAGGTTTCATAGATATTTGCTGATAGCAGAGGAATTGAGAGACTCCGGAATCTTGGGTTCCATTCCAGGGTGTGGAGGGAAACAGTCTATAATGGCCACAGACTCTTCTGCCCCTCCCCCTCCATCTTGTCCCTGTCCCAATCCCAGTCTCCACTCCTTAGGCTTCTTATCCCCATCTCGTTTAGCCAGTTTGAGTCTCCCTTTCCAGTTACCGACTTGCAGCTCCTCATCTGATTTCTCTCCCACCCATTGGCCTCCAGTGCACACACCCCTTCCAGCTCCCTACCCAGGGCCGGCTCCAGGCACCAGCGCAGCAAACTGGTGCTTGGGGCCGCCCATGGAAGGGGGCGGCAATTCAGCGGCTGGTCTCTCAGTCCCTCTCGGAGGGAAGGACCAGCCACCGCCAAATTGCCGCTGAAGAATGAAGCAGCGTGGTAGAGCAGCCGATGAAGTGCTGTCGATCGCGGCTTTTTTTTTTTCTCTTCGCCGCTTGGGGCGGCAAAAAAGCTGGAGCTGGCCCTGTCCCCATCCCCATGGGTTCCTCATTCCCGTGGTCTCATCCAGTCTGTTTCATTTCCCCATAACCACCTTCCTGCTCCTTGTCTTAATCTCTTTGCCAGCAACTCCTCGTTCTCTCCTTGCACCCTGGAAAGTGGGGAAGAAACATGGGGCAGCAGTAACAACCAGATATTTTAGTGTAGACTAGCTGCACAAACCCTAAATGTCATAAGCCACTCAGTAGCAGTAATTTCAACTTGCTCGCTGCATGGCTGTTTACAGATTTTCACTTGGAGATTTCCTCATGTGTAAGGTGTGGTGTGGTATGGTATGGGGGAGAGCATAAAGGTGCTTGGGAGAATCAGTGTTGTCCTCAGTAATCATTGTAATGCAGGACAACTGGACTTTGTGTTTTGGTAAATTTTCTTGATGACCTTGCCAGGCTGATTTTTAAACTTCCATAGTGCATATTATACATTCTTGTATGCCACCATCTAGGCAGGACTCTCACTCCTGGTCACCACCTGCTTTTCTCAGAGGAGCTGAGGCCCAGGAGTGAGACTCCAGCAAGCTACCACTTCCAGAGAAGCAGAATTACAAGCTAATTCTCCCTTTTTAATATTTGAATGAAACTCACATACTTCTGTTCCCTTATATACCTTGCTCTGTTCCGTTGTCCTTTGCTCTTTAGACAACATATGTGATATGAGGAAACCACACTGGCACAACAGGGGATCCAAATAAACTAATCACTAACTATAAATACAACATGTAAGATCTAGCTACCTTTATACACTGCTGCTCTGGAAGGGTTGTGGTGGCTTCTGAAAACCTAGAAGAAAGTGAAGGCCATTACCTTGGAATAAGAAGCAAATATGCGTTGAGTCAATGTCTGAAGGCTACCTAAGAACATGAGTCAGAAGGAGCCTTTTAACAGTCTGTTTGATCAAAGGGCCTCTGGTTAATTGTTGGTGTGTAAATGGAGAGAATGGATGGATGACTTACATTGTATTTTGTATTGTTTTGTGAAAGGTCTGTCTGTTAATTGACACTTTCTAGGGGACTTGGTCCTGTAGCAGTTTTATTACGCTGGCTGGCTCTGTGCATGGCATATCCATAGACAGCCTCTAAAGGGTGTCAGAGTAGCAGCTGGGTTAGTCTATATCCGCAAAAAGAACAGGAGTACTTGTGGCACCTTAGATACTAACAAATTTATTTGAGCGTAAGAAGTGGGCTGTAGCCCACGAAAGCTTATGCTCAAATAAATTTGTTAGTCTCTAAGGTGCCACAAGTACTCTTGTTCGTTTTTCTAAAGGATGTGGCTTCTTACAGATGGAAAGTTCAGAAGCCAACTGAGAGGAAGATGAAAAGTGTGTTTCCTGACTGAGGGGTTAGAGGGGGCATGTTTCAGAGGTGGGGAGAGAAATTGTTTGTACCAGTTGCAGGAAGGGAGCTGCCTCTGTAGCCTCCTGCAGTAATAATTGCATATGGTTCTGTTGTGCAAATGTTATTCCAGGGATTTGGTATGGCTGTGCTTAACCTGCTAATAAGGAGACCACAGGATCATGTAACAGCTTTTTTTGCCTTCTAGTATAACTGTGTCTTTTGATGCTGGCTCCCTTTAATGTCCACAACATTACTAAAACATTGAAAGTCTCACACACGATCACATGTGTCTTGTGAGGAATGACAACTTATTGTGCCTTATTGTTATACTGAAATACCCCAACCCTAGCCAAGGATTTGAGAACAAGCTTGTTAATGATATTGAATATTTAGCAATAAAAACATTTGGGTATTTTTAAAGTAAACTAAAAGTACGCACAGAAGAGAAGCGCCAAAAAGAGGATAGGTATTTAGAAATTTGGTGACCCTTCCTAGTGTAATCAGCAGAGAAAGGATTCCCAACCAGCAAGTCAGTGAGCACGGGCGTGTACTTGGCGCGGTTCACCCCTGACCCGGACACCTGCCCCTTCTGCGGCGTGAGGGAGACCCTGGCGCATGTTTACCTAGAGTGCGCCAGGTTGCAGCCCCTATACCGGCTCCTCACCGACATTCTGTTACGTTTCTGGCTGCACTTTTCCCCTCACCTCCTTATCCATGCACTCCCTATCCGTGGCCCCACAAAGTCGCGGGACCTCCTGGTCAACCTCCTCCTCGCCCTGGCTAAAAAGGCCATCCACGCGACCAGGGAGAGGAGGTTGGCCGACGGAGACTCCTGCGACTGTGGGGCTTGTTTCCGGTCCCTCGTCCGCTCACGTCTCCGGGCGGAGTTCCTCTGGGCGGCGTCCGCTGGCTCCCTTGACGCCTTCGAGGAGCAGTGGGCGCTGTCCGGGGTTCTCTGCTCAGTGTCCCCATCAGGCTCCCTCCTTATGACCCTTTGACCTCACTCCTGTCCCTGTTCTTTTATTAGTTGTCCCCCGCACTTAGTGGGTTTCCGTGGCCCTGTGGATCCTCCCCTTAGGCTGGGGGGGGATCCGTTAGCATGGGGCGGGCTTCCGCCCACCCCCTCTCCCGGATAACCCAATAGTACAAGGCAAATTTGCAGCTAAAGTGTGATCAGGTAATTTCTGTCTTCATTTCTCTTAGCTCATGTACTCAGCAATGTATAATACACATTAATAAAGTTATCTGTGGTTAAAAAAAAAAAAAAAAAGTCAGAATTTGTAGCCAGGTTCTTTGAATATTAACCTTATCCTGAACAAGTGATGTACAACGGGTAGTGTATTAATGTTTTATTGTAACTTTGCCTTCACAAAGGTTTTAAAAAACCACTGCCTACAAAAGCCTGATCTTTCACTTTTCTGCAGTGTAAAGGATTCAGGCTTGGGTATTTACAGTGATTAACTTTACCTTGAATTCCACAGTACATAGCAAGGAGTTATTTAAAAAAAAAATCCCTGATACAATGCAATAACCCATGAGAGTATGGTGTAATTTTTAAAAAAAGAAATGCACTAGTTCTTTGGCTCTTTTGGACTCTTCTTGACTTTTATCATTTAAAATTCCTTTTTTCCCATCTGGTTTTAGTGGTGGATGGATTTCTGAAAACTGATGAAAGGCAAAGATTAGCAAAAGAAAGAAGAGAAGAAAGAGAAAAATACCTAGGTAAGTTGATCTCTTCATTTTTTTGAAAGCTATATGTGAGTTTTAGTGGGGCTTAAATTATTGAAAGGAAAATAATCATGTTGTTCCTCTTCTGAATTTTAAATGTTATATTTCAGTCTACTTTTGTTTTTCTGTCATCTTGAAATGGTTTAAATTGCTGAAGAATTTTAGCAGAATCTAATTCACTTTCAAACAGAGAACCTAATCTTCTAGGACTCTTTCAGTTGATTTCAGTGTACAGCACTTCACATTCTACAATTAATCATCAGTTATCTTCAATAAATGTGCTATTGAATATTATGATATGAATATATGTGTGAAATGCTGACTTTTTGGAAGCTGATGTATATGATTCTGTCAAAAAGTCAAGCCTTGAACGATATTTACAATGAAAGATTGATTGGCTGTGGCATTGTGATTTTAGCCTCTGAGAGTTAACAACTTTAAAATTAAAGTGGAGTTAGTGAGAGTGGCATAAACTAGTTATTTCCTTTGCCTTGCTGTCACATGAATTAAAGTTTAAAAATTCATTTTTAGTCATGGGTGGCAAAAATTATTTTCAGACTCATTGGTGTTGTTTCTGATGCTTTAAAGAACAACTTAAACCTCATGGGAAATGTTGAGTGTGTGCGCACATGTGTGTAGAATATTTCTGAATAATTCTTTCTACCTCATTATTATAGGCAGGGCAGGTTGCCCAACACTTCCCATTAAGACATCCTGCTTTCAGTTGCTTATAACTTTCCCAAACTTTAAACATTTGGACTGAAATTTGCCATGACAGGTATTTTTGGAAGATTTCACCAAAATGATTCAGTTGTTTCCAAGAACGAGACTAGAGAAAATGTTGTTTTGCTCATGTCAAAAATCTCTGGCTACCTTTCCTTTGAAAAGCTGCAGTGCCCCCATTTTTTGGAGTAGAGACTTGAAATTTGGCAGGGGTGTGGCCTTTGTGTGACTTTTATACTGCAATTAGACACCCGCAGCTGACCCGTGCCAGCTGACTCGGGCTCACTGGGGGCTCAAGCTAAAAGGACTGTTTAATTACAATGTAGAGATTCCAGCTCAGGCTGAAACCTGAACTCTGGGACACTCCCACCTCGCAGGGTCCAAAAGCCTGCGCCCCAGCCTGAGCCAGAACATTTACACTGCAATTAAAAAGCCCCTTAGCTAGAGCCCCTTAGCCCAAGTCAGCTGGCACGGGCCAGCCAGGCATGTCTAATTGCAGTGTAGACATGGCTATTGTCATGGATGTGCCCTTTCCTGTCCTTGTGAAAAGGTGCCAGAATCTGGCCAAGTTCTAAGCCTTTGAAGAATCGCAGTTTGAACATGCTCAATAGAGACATCTTAGGTTTTTAGTTGGTAAATTCCCCAAAGATTCTGTATGCACTGAGCAAACTGCAGCCTGGGTCTCAACAGGGCGTTCTCTGCAATAGTAGCACTGGGCTGCTAGAGGCCGTGCCACTGCCAGATGTGGGCACCTGAAATAAGAAGAGGGAGACTCTCTCTACAATGGGCACTTGAAGCCTGGGATCAGTGTGGGAGAGAAAGCGGCCTGATTTGAGTGCAGAGAGAATGAGAACCAGGATTGGGGGCAGGAAGGGGGAAGTAGATTGGAATAAGGAGTCTGTGAGGGGAGGGGAGACTACAACTATGGGCTGACAGGGGTGGGAGAGGAGACTGGGAGCAAGAGCCAGATGAGACTGGGAATGGGATCTGGGGAGGTAAATGGGGAAGGGATGGGCAGATTGAGGAGCCAAGTGTGGAGACTGGGACTAGTGGGTAGGGAGATTGGGAATGAGAACCAATGGGGCGGGGAAAGGAGGGGAGACATATCAAATAAGGGTGCAGGGGGGGAGCTGAGATTACTGGGGCCAAGAAACTAGAGAAGGAGCCGGAACGGGAGGGTTTTGCAGCTATTTAAATTATTTCTTTAAAGAAGATCCCGCCAAAGAAGAGAAAATGGAACAATCAGCCTTTGTAGTTCTAAAACCCACATTTGGGCCTCTTCATCTACATGCGACTCCCTTTAAAAGCCACAGGAGGCATGTTTGTGCAGGGAAAGAATTTAGCCATAAAGTTACGAAGCAACTCGTAATGTGCACAGATACAGATCGCTTGTTAGTCGGATTCTGTTGTTTATGGAAGAAAAGGAGCATCTGCCAGTTTGCAAAAAAAAAAAGGGTCTCCTCATTACTACTTATACTAATTAGATTATTGCTTTTTTTTTCTTTTTTCTTTTACCTGCATAGTGTATTTTTATGCATTGTGCTGTTGATTTTGTTTTACCAATGTGTTCTGTATATTTGCATTGGGTATACTTTTGCTCTTTGCTTCCCATTTTGTCATACTGGTAAATGACTTTATAGACGGGGAAAAATCAAATCAAGTTAAGTGAGTATTTTTATTTATTTAAGCTGCCAGAGAGCAGCAGATTTTGGAGAAGGAGAGAAGAGCAAAACTTCAGTATGAAAAGCAAATTGAAGAACGATGGAGAAAACTGGAGGAACAGAGACAGAGAGAGGAGCAAAAGAGAGCAGCCGTTGAAGAGAAGAGGAAACAGAAGCTCAGAGAAGAAGAGGTGAGGTATACTGCTATGGCATATATAGTACAGCCACCACAGGTAGTGTGACTGTTGTGTAGGGATGGTTATGCTTTGCCGTGAGCTATCCAATGATTATGGCACTGGGGCTCAACCTTTGTGGCAGTAAGGGACCATGTGCCTAAACTTTTACATAGGATTTCAGAGAGCTGCACAAAGTTTGTTTTTATATGTATCTGTGTGTGTTGTGTATGTTTTATTGAGCACTTTGAATGGTATACAGGACTTCGCAAACTGCACAGAGACAAAATGCTCTGTGGCCTGCAGGGGGAGGGAATACCTGTGGAGAAATTGTACTGCATCTCTGAAACTTGATCATTTATGACACCATTAATATCTCCTGTTTTTTGTTGTTGTTGTTATTTTTGGGGGGGGGGGGATTAGTAAACAACTCATCTGCAAATTGTGCATATATTACTCCTGGGGGATTTCTGTGCCAAAAAATTTAAGTTCTGCACACACTACTTTAAAATTCTTTAAAATTCTGCATATTTTGTCAAAATAACACAGTATAATCACACCAGTTTCAATTACTTTGGTAATTTATTTCAAAATACCTGTCAGCAAATATGTCTGTAACAATACAGATAACAAAAAAGATTCAGGAAATATTTTTTAACAAATAGATTAGTTACTAGGCACATTAATACAGAACTCTGAGTAATAATTCATTTAAATTACAATATAGAACCATATTTCCCACTCCCCTCAGAAGCCATGCAAAGGTTTTGGGGAGTCTTGGATAATGGAGGACCTTAGGCAGAGAGAAGTAATTGCTGGGAAGGAGCCTGGGTGTGAACTTGGTGGGTTGTTGGGTGTGGGTGGGAGAAGTATGGAACATTTATTGTATGGGATTGTTAGGGAGCTTCCACGTGCAGACCCTGGCTGACCTCTAGCCTCTCTCATTCAGTTATGTACATCTGCCCCTGTCCACATGTGTCCCTGTACCCCCACTCCCATTCAGCCCCTGCCCCAGTCTATCCCTCTCAACTAGCCCTTCTGAACCCCAGTCTGTGACACACCCCCCAGCAGCCCTATGTGCCCCACGCTATCCCTCCCCCCATATCCCATGCCTCCTGACCTGGCCCCGAGGGCAGGGTGGTGTGAGGTGGGCAGGGTGCTGTGAGGAAAGCAGCCTCTTTTCTTCCCTTTCTGCAGCTGGGGATGCTGCCACCCGGGAGCAGCTGCTCTTTGTTCTGGTGCCATGGCAGCCACTGGTGGGTGAAAGGCATAACTGCAGGACTTTTCCAGCAGAATGTATTTTCTGCAGAGAAAAAAAAATCTTCATGGCACATGAAGTCTGTGGATGCGCAGTGACACAGAATTTCCCCAAGAATAATTATTGTAATATGAATATTATGTATTGATGTCCTACTTTATCCTTGAAGTGGCGCCACACGTTATGCAGGGCAGACTGGAGTCTGGCCGCTTCCAGAGACTGGATACTAGATGAGATGGAACTTGGATCTAATCCCATTCCTGTGGGCATGTCTAAACTACAGACTTAAGTCAAAATTTGTGAAGTCGACTTACAGCCACCACAATAATTACTGCAGTGGCTGATATCCACACTACCCTCCTTCTGTCGGTGGTGCTCATCCTCACCAGGAGCACTTCCACTGGTGGAAGAGGAGCTGTGGGAGGGGTTGAGAGCCAGGGCTCTCAGCTCCGTTCACCTTCCCATTGCCTTCCGGGAATGGGAGCCAGCTGCCTGTGCTTCTCTCCTCTCCATTCACCACTGAGAGTGGGGGCAGCTGCCCAGGCTTCTCGCCTCCCTCAGTGGGGAGACGGGCGGACATGAACAGCCCAGTGGGGAGCCTGGAAGGTGTAGTCCGGCAGGGAGCCCGGGGCAATTGGGCTTTAGTTGCCTGGCTTTCTTGTCAATTTCAGGGCTGAAATTTACAAGACAGTCAACAGCCAGTGCAATTAAAGCAGGGTCTGCACAGACATTGCATCGCCATAACTACACTGACGTAAGCCCTACGCCTCCTGTGGAGATGAAGTTATGATGTCGGTGTAGTAGGGCACTTGTGTCAGTGTGACAAAACTGTAGTGTGTACTGACATAATTGGGTCGACGTAAGTTGCCTTACGTCAACCTAACTCTGTAGTGTAGACCAGGCCTATGTTTGGTCACTGCAGTGTTTTGATATATTCAGTTTCATAGTAGAAAGTCTGTTTATAAATACAAATACTTCCAAAGAAAATAGCACAAATAGAAGCTTTCTTACATAACTCTGGATATACACCTCTACCTTGATATAACGCTGTCCTTGGGAGCCAAAAAATCTTACCGTGTTATAGGTGAAACCATGTTATATTGAACTTGTTTTGATCCACCGGAGTGCGCAGCCCTGCCCCCCCCCCGGAGCACTGCTTTACCACATTATATCCAAATTCATGTTATATCGGGTGGCATTATATCGAGGTAGCGGTGTATGTCACTTGTTCTCAGACATTTATAGAACTTCAATAAATTTTCTTTGTGGACATTTGCTCTCTTTGTGTTCAGGTGAACATGGCTCTGCAAACCACTGGAACATTTCTTTTCCTAAATCTCTGAGCCACTGATTTAATTTAATCTTGAACCTGCTTGATCCATTTGCCCTTTAGGATAATTCATACATATTTTTGAGCATTTCTTGGAAATCTGGAAAGCAATGGAATGCCCTTTCCCAAACCTTCCTATGTAAATCTTTCAGAGGCAGACAAATGCCTCCTTTCCTCCCTGATCCCCTGCCACCTGCAAGAAAAGTCACCTGTTGTTCCATTCCTCTGGCAGCTGCAGACATGTCCCTTTGCTTCCCACTGAAATGTAATATTTTTAAGCACTTCAAAAATATTTTTGCAGCCATTCACTCAATCAGCAGAATACAGGCAAAGATTTTCATAGCCTGTTTGCTGGATTTTTAGATACACAGCTCACCATAAAATTAATCAGTGTTGTGTGTCTACATCACCTAGTTGACCTTGAAAATCTGAACCACAGTCTTTACTGACCCATGCAACACAGTCGCAGCCATGCAGTGTTAGCTGCAGAATGATCTTTCCACAAGCTTCCTTGTAGTTTACTGCTATCCACATAAGTTTTCTACTTATCCTACCCATCCCACATGCATCTTGCTCCTCCATAGAGAGACTCTAGCTGGGAAGCGTGGGTTTCTCTATCTCGTAATTTCAGTCAAAACCCAAATGTTAGCTGGATGTTTCTGCTGAAATAACTAGGGCTTTCAATAATGCATGAGTTAATGTAGCATTCCAAGAGTCATTTTTTTAAAAATAGCCAGGACGAGAGGGAAGAGTCAGAAAATGCAAGGTTATTTTTTCATTTCCTCTTTACACTGTCCACTGAAAGATAGAGGATTTTATACATATAAATACATATTTCCTTTTCCTACCATATCCCAAAACAAAACCAGAAAGTCTCAATGGAACATATGTAAATAATCTAGGCCAACTGAAAATACCAATCTTTAGAATAAAAGGGATAAAGTATTCTAAAAGGCTTGTGTGTGCACTTGCATATGCACGCTCTCTGCCAGGGTTGGTTAGTACTCAGTTTGTTTTTTTGTTGTGGTGGACAGTGGCCTAATTTCTGATGTAGCTCTCTAAATGCAGTGTGTACATGTGTGTATCTGCGCACTTATGGACAGGCCAGCGACATAGGAGACAAGCATGAAAGGAGACTGCTTTAAAACTCTTAATTTGATTTGTGTTTTTTTCATTGCTAAAGAAGCAACAGATTTCTGATAAATTATGTAGTAACAATTCAGGCAAACCTATAAAATAATATTTTATGCAGTGTCAGTGCACTCAAGTATCAAAAAGATGAACATAGAAATGAGTAAAAACAGAAACTGGAAACCAGAGTCCCTTAAAATAGGGAATTGCACAATGGCAACAATCAAAACGTTTCAGAGTTAGCACTCCATCACAATAAAATGGGGTATATTCACTTCTCGGAAGAACCTTTGCAGTGGACCACTGCAGTTCCGCCCTATGAGGAAGGTTTTAACAAACCATAAAGGGATAGAGACTTAAAATACAGTGTGAAAGTTCCAATTCTGCTGAAAACAAATGGCCACAAGCTTGTCCTGCACTTCCAGGATTTCACTTTAACACTTAAGTTCACTGCTATTATCATGCTGCTGTTAATCACAGTAAGGTTCCTCTTACTATTATTATGTGTTCACACGTGGGTAAAGGTTTAAGACAGCTTGGGCCTTAGTATACACTAGCACTGCTACTGCATCTTAAGATTAAGAATTAAAAGTTTTTTGAAAAGACAGAGGGGATGAAAAAAGATGTCATGGGAAGATGATGACTTTGCTAGAATAGTTGACTTCTAGAGAGCCTTGATAACCTTCCCTATGACCAAAACACCTTTGCAAAAGAGAGAAAATATCATCTTGTATAAAAATGATTTACTCCCATTTCTCTTCTTTCAGTCTATGTACATTTTGCCCCGACTTTAACTTTAAAAGAGAAAACAAAATCTGGTCTCTCCTACTTTAACTGTGACATCTTGTTTCTATGATCTGGTTCTCTGTGTGCTTTACTGTCCGTGGAAATGATTTGCTTAATTTAAAAAAAATAATAATTATGGTCTTATACTATAGTTGTTTTGTCAGCCCGGGCGGAAAATGTTTTTGGTTCACTCCTGCCCCGCCTGAGTGGCAGAACAAAAAAATACAGAACATTTGGCTAGCCAATCAGCGGAGCAAAAAGTAAACAAAACTGAGTGGCACAGCAGTCTGGCACCCTCTGGAAGTTAGAATTGCAGCCATCCTGCTTGCCTGCCAATGTGTCATATGACTTATCTTAAGAATTACTCCTGTTTTACCTTTATAATGAGCAGCAACAGACCTCTATCTCCTTATGAAATTACTTCATTGGCATAACAATACTTTCCCCAAAGATGTGTTAAACTAATTGGACACAGCTGGAAATGCATATCAGTGATCCATCTGAAAAACAAACAAACAGGCAAGTATAAGAACATAAGAATGGCTATACTGGGTCAGACCAATGGTCCATCTAGCCCAGTAACTTGTCTTCTGATGGCGGCCAGTGCCAGATGCTTCAGAGGGAATGAACAGAAAAGGGCATTTAGCAGTGATCCATCCTCTGTCCAGTTCCAGCACCTGGCAGTCGGAGGCTTAGGGACACTCAGAGCATAGGGTTACATCCCTGACCATCTAATAGCCATAGTTGGACATATCGTCCATGAACTTATCTAATTCTTTTCTGAGCCCAGTTATACTTTCATTCTTCAGAACATGCCTTGGCAATGAGATCCACAGGGTGACTGTGCGTTGTGTGAAGTACTTCCTTATGTTTGTTTTAAACCTGCTGTCTGTTAATTTAAATGGGTGACCCTTGGTTCTTGTGTTATGTGAGTTTTTGTGTTTTGTTAAGTGTCTGCACCATCACAGACCTTTCTGTAACCATCCTCTCATGATGTTCAAAGAGAGAAGTGGTTCCACATGTATGCCACTTGTAAATGCGCACACACACAAAAATAACATCTTCAGAAAATATACTGGGAAGAGTGCTGCATACTGTGATGGAATAAGCCATGAGAATCTGGGCAGAAAATATTTGTTGTTGTTGAATCTGTAGAACTTTTTTTTTTTTAAAGAAGAATGGCTCTCCACAATCTGTATTAGGCTTATTCCTTTCATAGAGCTGAGAATCCTTTGCACAGCTATTTTGTACTTACATGTACTTTTGAAGATGAGTAGATGGTGAAAGTACCACATATTCTGATTTCTCTTCTTCCTTGTTCCATGTGCAAAGGCAGATAGGGTGGTTTGTGTATTTTTAAGGGAATCGATAGTAAAAGTGGAGTGGCTACAGCAAGGCCCTCTCTGAGGTGATGATTAGCCACATTGCAGAATGGAGTGAAAGTGGGTGTGTTTCCACTTTTTATCATTATTTAGGAGCATTTCCTCAGATAAGAACTGTGTGAATGTGACAAGTAGAAACTGAATTTTTACTTTAACATAACCCTCTCCTTATTAGCTATTCCTTTTTTTCCTAGAGGTTCCAGATGGCACCATTTTTATCTCCATATTTATTTTAAAATTGTCCAATAGCATTGGATTAAAAACCTCTGTCATTTCAAGGAAGAATGCACTCTCTTGTCCAGAAAAGTTTCAAGTGCGGTTTTTATTAGTGTATAGCCAGTGGTTTTGGGAAGTTTGTTCCTCATACTTTACTATAATGCAGGTCTGTCCCCACTCCTACCCCAAAGCACTTCTGAGATTGGAGTGCTTTAATAGGTCTTTCAACATATTCTAAATGTATCTATTTTTAGATGTAATATCTTCTGCTCCTCTCACATTTTTGTTAATAAAGGAATGTGAACACCTGTCAAAATGTATGACGTTGGATTACATTCTAACTTGGATTGACTGTGTCAAGCATATTTGGTGCTCTTTCTCATATTTTTCTACACCGCCCATTCATACATCATTTTGGGATAAAAATGTCAGATTATATTTTTAAAAAAGACAAAATTAACATTGAATCTACCACTGTATTGAGGTTTAAAAAAACAAGCACTGCAAAATAGGTACATACACAAAACCCAGCTCCCAGCTTCAAGGCATCTTGGTAATAGCTGTTGTAAAAATCATTCTGCATCATTGGAAGGATTTCTGTCAGTTAAATATTCATTATGGGGTAAATTTCATACTTTTGAAATTTACATTTGGGAAGGGTATGTGTTTAAAAAAATAGATTGGAAATATTCATGAATGTTTGGGGACTCCAGTTAATTACTTTTTGATAATAAGTGTTGTAATTCATTTGTGTGTAACTTAATCCAATATATAATAAACACACAAAAAAAGTTATTGTCAAGAGTTAAATTATTACACATGAAACTTACCTGAAACAAACTCACAAAAGTAAGGAAATAAAGTTAAGCAACTGATCAGTTCATACCCTCTTCTCTTCCAACTGCAAACATGCCCATTATCATTGCTATAACTATCATATACCACAGACCATGCACTGCAACCTTAACTCTGCCCTTCCTGTGCCCTTCTGCACACCTGTTCACCAGATATTTTTCCCTATCAGTACGAATGTCTGGAGTACAAATAGGTTGTATTAAACGAGGATAGTTTGGTAAAGGGTTGTGTGCAGAAGGGCAGTTAGAAGGATTGGTGAAGGCCAGCATCAAAATTTTTGTGATTTTTTTTTACAATGCACATTTTTCCCCTTTAAAAGAAAAAAAAATCTTTCCCTCATTGCTGTGCAAAAGACCCACACAAATAAAAGTTGAAAGTGACTGGGTGGTGGTATTTAGAAATAGTGCAACTAACTATATACATGGTTTTGATTTTTTTTTAAATCCTTTTTTCATTTTGTTTACTATAGAAGAACAGAATTATTTTTTTCTCTAATCTTAGTTAGCTAGTTGTTTGTAACAGTAGGTACAAAAATTTCAGACTGGAGCATGACTTTTTAAAGCTGTCCTTTTAACAAATTCCTTTTTGTTTATACCCATGATATTTGTAAAATAACCTCCAGTTTGAATGAGAAAAGAAATTGGATTCTTTTGCCTTTTGTGTGTATTATATTTTGTATAGATGAAAGGGAAGTTCATGATCAAACTTACTTGCATTCTCAGTGCTAATGCTTTTTTTAAAAAGAGGTAATTTTGAGTGATCCAAATGGTTCTTTTTTTTAGACTGAAGAAACGTGGGTTGATGGCTATAAGGGTTTTTGGAAAGCAGAAATAAATGTTATATTTTTTTTGTATGAACAGTAGGTGGCTCTTTTCAGGTTTTCATAGTTTGCTTATTCTTGATTTAACCTTCATGTGAAGTTCATGGAATACTATACGATTGTTTTTGATGGCTCAACATATCAGTAGTACAGCAGTTACCTTCACAATACAGATTCCAGATGGGAAGCTGGCACAGTGTATGAAATGTCTTTCAAGGAGTTAGGGTCTGTGTAACAAAGGCAGCAAATTTTGTGTTGCTGATGGAGAAATGCATTTGTATCCTACTGTTTAGCTATTCCTGGGCAAATAATTTGGTTGTAGCAGTACTAAATCCAAATGTTGTTTTTGCTAACCCTGAATTTTTATAGGCTAACAGCTGGGTTTTTTTGGTTTTTGCTTTAAGTATGTGATATTTTGCTAGTTTAAAATGTTAATGTATATGTTTGTTAATTTTGTGAGGGTTTAATATTCAAGTGTTCTGTGATTCTTTGACGAAAGGCACTACATAAATGAAAATATATATTTCCAAAGAAAATATACAGAAAATCCTTTTCTCTTTGTAGTTTCATACTATACAATTTAAGATATCAAATTCTAAATGTGGGTAACGTGAGTTTTCAAATACCTATGAAAAAACCCACAATTTTTCCTTTAGACTATTTCATTTTGTGCTTTATTTTGTTCATATAACAGTGTTTTTAGTTATTTTAAATGCCATCATTGTGTTATCTGACCTACAAAACAGAGGATGACATGATCTTTGCCCTGTGGAATATTAAAGTTATAAACAGACAAAACAAATACACATTGCCTCTTATAACCAGTTGACATTTTAATATATAGTATCACATTTTTTTAAAATAAGTGTGTTTTAATACTTATTAGCTATGATAAGGTTGGTAGGTTTTGCGGAAGTGTGTTTAAAGAGGGATATGAGAGAAAAGAGTGTTTTGCATAACACTGGTGGGATGACATTTCAGAGGCAAGGAGGATAACTGGAATGAGTGGGAGGAGACTATAAAGAGATGGGTGAGGTAGGAGGCTTGGGAGAAGTAGAGGAACTGAAAGGAAATGAGAGCAATGATTAGCTGTGGAGTTAATATGGCCTTGAAGGGTGAGGACCAGAAGCTTGAACTTGATGTAGAAGATGAGTGGAAAACAGAAGAGGGATTTGAATGTGGGGATGACATTGTTAGAGAAGCAGGAAAGGAAGTCTGTTTAGGTCATGGCATGGTAGACTGGAGGGGAGCAAGTCTGGAATCAGGGAGACAGAGAAAAGCTGAATAGCAAAGGCAGGAGAAGACCACAGTATGGACAAGCATGTTACTCACAGAGACAGGAAGGAAGGTATAGATTTTTCTGAGCTATTGTAGAGAGAGAGAGACGTCTGGATTTTGTGGTGGCCTGCGTGTGCCTCTCTATGCATGCACTTGGAGGGAGGGTGGGAAATGAGGAGGGGGGAAAGAGAAGGGAGCTTGTGTATCTGCTTGGACACTGATGGTATTGACAGTGACATAGGAAAAAAGGAAAAGGACAAAAAGCTGCAGTTTGCTTTTGGCATGTTTTGCATTAGCTAATGGCAGGGTATTTAGGATGTGATGTTTTAAAGAGAGCTGGAGATGAGAGACAGATCAAAGGGGGAGATGTCAGGATGCAGACATAGATGAAGGACTCATCAATACATAGACAATAATAGCTGAAAGTTCGAGATCAGATTAGGTCATCCATGGTAGCGGGAAAACATGGAACAATGGACAGAGCCCTGAGAGAGACTGAAAGAATCCACAAAAGAGGGAGAGGAGAAACTAAAGGAGCAGTTGGAGAGGGAGAGGAAGAACCTATAGATCAGAATCCAGGAGTAGGAAGTGGCCTGCTGCTGAAATCAGTGGATAGATCATGGAGGAGGATGGGGTAGAGACGTTTACACTTGACCAGAAATAGGACATGCTCTTTATCTTAATACGCAGCACTGAGATGGTTTATAGTAAAACTAAGCATACGTTTATTGATAAAGAATGTAGACTTAAGTGATACTAAACAAGAGTAACAGAGACAAATGGTTACAAATAAAACAGAAACATGTTTCCTAGTGACTAAAACTTAATTTTAACAAGTTACAATCTTTGCCTAAGCTTTCTCACTGACCTCAAACTACCAGCATCTCTCACCCTTCAGGCCAGAGGAACCAGCGTTCACAGAATCAGAGGGTGCTGTTCCCTTTGTCCCCTAAGAGACGGATAGCCAGGATGTTTGCTCCCATTTTATTCCCCAAAGACCATTGACTTTGCCTCAAGAGCCATGAAGACCTTCTGAGGGTTCAGACTCTGGGGAGTCCCCTAGTATGCTCACCATGCTCTTGCATCACCTGTTAACTTGATTACTTTGTTTACCTTATATGTAAATGTACTTTCATTGTCCTTTGCCTGTAATCAAGCTAGGCAGACTGTTAAATCCACATTCCTTTGTCTAGGGCAGGCTTGTTATCCACTCTACTTAGTATGCTTGATCTAAACATATTTCCAGCACACCTAGCTAACTCTTCACATGCTAAATCACACAATAATATTAATATCTAGTGTGTTACCAGTTTACGTATGATACCTTACAAGATGCCATTTGGGTAAGTATTATGAGAAGTCCTTGTGAACATGCTCAGTAGAAGCCAAACAGCAAATGGGGGGTGGGGGGAAAGGGAGGACATGACCCTGTATGCCCCTTATGCATTGCCTCTAGAGACCAGTGTTCTCTGCCAAAGTGAAAGAGGTTAATGATAAAAGGATGTTGTTAATGTCAGCGGGAAGTTGGTAATTTAGTAGATTGGAGGTAACACAAGGATTTTGAGATTGGGTTGGATTTTAACTGGGATGAATAAGGAAGATAATGTGGTGATCAGGGACAGAAAATTTAGAGCATAAGAATCCAGTGTCTCATGAAAAATAGAGTGACTGATGAGGTGAGTAGAGGAACTGAGGTAAAAAATGAACGAATGAATGTTGGGTAAGAAAGTGAGAGGCTGCACAGCTGGACTGATCTTCAGCATGGAGGCTGAAGTGGCCAAGGATGATGGAGGGCAGTTTGGAGGAGAGGAAGAAGGACCAGGAACGTGGGAGGCAATAGATGCAAAAAATAAGCAGAGGGCAAAGAACAAGATGATGCCCATTTTGAAGGAAAGAAAAGAGTAAGAAAGTAAAAGGCCAGTGTCAACATCTTGACCAATAAAGCACAGAGAGAGTGTGCACTGCAGGGGGAAGATGGTAACAGGCGTGGATGGAGGAGTCAGGTTTCAGTTAGGGCCAGGAGGTGGAGGTAGTGGAAAGATCATGCATAAACAGTTGAAAGTTTAAAGGTGGGGCAAGATTTCCAGAGGGACCAAAGGGGGAAAAAAAGAAAAAAAATACTCCAGGCAGAGGGAAAGGGGCGGGGGTATGTGGGCGTAAGGGACGGGGAAGCAAGTTGTTCAGAGCAAGAAGTAGTAAATATGTGTTTAAAAAGTAAAAGCAGCAAAGAGTCCAGTGGCACCTTATAGACTAACAGACGTTTTGGAGCATGAGCTTTCGTGGGTGCATGCATCCGACGAAGTGGGTATTCACCCACGAAAGCTCATGCTGCAAAACGTCTGTTAGTCTATAAGGTGCCACAGGACTCTTTGCTCCTTTTACAGATCCAGACTAACACGGCTACCCCTCTGGTGTTTAAAAAGGTGTATCTAAATTGAATGGTCTATGCAACTCAGATTAGGATAAAGACAATCTTAAATGTCTAATCTGTAGAAGGTGTTTTGGGGGAAGAAGGGATTTAAAAAATAAATAAATGTTATCCTGCAAATGCAGCCTGCTTCAGGTTTGAAATGATCATTTATCTGTGCAGCTAGGAGGAGCCACTGGCATTGCAGCAATCTAGCTTTAATATACTGAAGGAGAAAAGCCTGATGCCTGCTTAGACAAGAAGGAGTTAATGCTTGTCAAGCATTATTCTTATACAAATTAAGTCCAGAGCACAGCAGCAGACTCACCAGCAGGAACAGATGCTAGGCAGTGATGCAACCTGTGGTGTTTACTTAGGCCTCTGTAGTGACCTCAGTGGATTGCAAACAAAAGATACTCCTCTCTGGAGGTAGGTAGACATACTGGTACCTTCTGTATTCAGTCGTTTTTCTTTTGTTGATAGCATGATTACAGGAACCTATTATGTGTGGTGACAAATGACGTTTATTTTTTAGTTTTGATCAGAAAGCCCAGGTGAACTGAATTAGATTTTATTTCTCTCTCTTCATTTTTGCAACAATTTAACCAGGAACGTTTAGAAGCCATGATGCGTCGTTCACTAGAACGTAGTCAGCAGCTGGAACAGAAACAGAAGCGATGGTCATGGGGAGGAGCACTGGCTGCAGGCTCAGGAGGGAGAGATGGTGAGTGAAACAAACTGCCTGCATTGCAGATCCTGAAGTGCAAAATGCATGAGATTAAAGATAGGAAGAAGGTACCTGTTTATAGTTACTGTGATGTTGTGAGGGCTGTTGATATGTAGCATGAATAAATCCTTTGTAATAGTTTATCAGGTTTCCTGTCTATGGTATCTCCTGGGAAGAAAGGTCACTCCTAAGTTTGTGAAAGCAGATTATTTAATAGAGTAATCAGAAACTGTTTTGGGGATCACAGCAAATGCTAAAATGCAATTTTAACCCCCCCCCCCAACACATTTAGCTTGCTACGTATTCACAAAGGAACTGAGTGCTGCCCAAACCTTTGTGGAAAACAATCTATTTTTGTCACTTCTAAAAGCTCACAGGGATTTCTAGATGATTATGCAGCATTCACAGTTGAAAATGGATTTTTCCACATACTTTTTTGTTGTTGTTGCTCTTTTTTATTTGGTTTTCATAATCGACATGAATTGCTTTTATGTTTCAAGAAGGTATTCATCTCTCTTCTGTTTATATCATTTAAATTCACTGGGTTTCCAAATGGACTGGTTTATTAAACAACAAAAATAAATAACCCTCTGCTCAGATGATGAAATATGACTGCTGCTCTCTTCTGAACTAAATGTAAATATATTTTTCTGTCCATGTTAAAGCAAAAAACATTGAGCTTTATTTCACAATACAAGCATCACTTATGCTTCTAGAAAGCAACCTCTTTAATTTTCTAGTATAGCTTATACATTTTTTTAACCTATTCGGTAATTTTTCACCTCTCTTTGCTCTGATTTTTCTGCTGTATAGGTGAATCAGAAAATACCCCACCCCCTCTCCTAGGTTTAGCTGCCAACACCCTTCCTCCAGACCCTGTGACCTCTACTGCTGCTGCTGATTCCTACAATGGTATTTCAGAGAATCACAGTACCATAGTGTCTTGTTTATAACTGTTCTAATCACTTTAAACCATCCACTGATCTTGTCCTTCCTAACCACTGTTTTTCTTATTATTTCAGTCTGCTACTCTACACTGTTACCATTAAAGATATGGAACAAATGTCTTTTTTCTTTTTCTTTTGTCATAGTGAAGCAATGCATGCCTAGCATTCCAGCACAATGGAGACATTTCATAATTTTTTCACTAACTGTGGCCTTGAATAACTCAATAAATTCATGTCTTTGTCAAATTTGTGGGCACAGATATGTTTTTGTAGTTTTGTGTGTGATATCATTTGAGTAGCTTGTTCAAGAGAGACTTGATGGGGCAGAGGTTCTATTTTAAAAACATTTCAGTTATACAATAAGAGTAAATATGTTATGGAGATAGCATGTCACCCCTCATGTATCTATTCCTTCCAGTCCAACCCTCTACATCCACAATATGTTAAAAATTAGTAAGCATCGTTGTTTTAGTATGCTGAAGTCTTTTGAACATTGTAATAATGATTACAAATTCTGATTCTGAGTTTGTCCTTTGACAACTTTATTGAATTTAATATTATATGTTAGATGAGAATATTAATTTCAGAGGACTTTGAAATAGATCTTGCATGTCTATACCAGGGATGAATCGTACATTGTGGGGTTTTGGGGGGTTTTTTTTGGTAGTGTTTGTTTTTTCCTTCAGCTGCAAATATATATGACATATTTTGGAAATCTAGCACAGCCAATCTACTCAAGAGCTTTTTTTTCAAAGATGGGCACAATGGTTATGCCTGCAAAATGCATGAGTAACTGATGTACTGCAAAAACATGTATGTAAACTGCAAGAATCTTACTTTTGTGCAGACATGGGTAAATGTTCACACAAAACAGTATTTTTGTGATTTGCAGGTTTGCATGCATTTTCTGGAAGCAATCATTGCACCTACCTTTTAAAAATGTGAACATAAGGAATTTTATTGCTTGCTATAGCAGATAGGGCTGAATCTTGCAGTTGTCACTTAGGCAAGACTTCCACTGATGTAAGTGGGAGTCATAGTTGAGCAAGGACTGTAGAATTTATAGCATGAATGTGAGTTACTAGCTGAAACTTCTTTGTTGTTGTAGGAAGAAACAAAATTTAAAACATAAACAACCCCCCTGAAGCCATCCAGTATGCTTGTAGGTTCTGACCATTACATAACGAACAACACGTCGTAGTTCACCACTACAATAATTGGGCATAAGTGATTCCATCATCATATTGAACTTATGAGTACATAGGAATAGTTATCAAGTCAAAATTTACTTTATCAAACAGTATTGTAACAGAAATAAAAACAAATGTAAACAGTTGGGCCAAAACCAAGTTATTGTTTTGAAAGTTCTCATGCGCAAGATGGTGAAGAGGTAAATGATGCTATCATACATTCTATAAATGCAAAAATTAGTGTTGAATATCTTGAATTTTGCATTAGAATAGTATTTTGGAGGAGCTGATATACATCTCACCTCCGCCAGACTGAACCTGAGAGATGTCAGGGAAGAGTTCAAATTTGTTATGTTCGTGAGGCCTATGTATTTTCTTCTTGCACAAGTATTGCATTTCTTTCCTTGATACAATTTCATTCATTTGGATTTAGGATGAAGTCACTTGCTCCTGGCATTGTATTACACAGGGTATTGTAAAATTGAAATGTTAAAATCACAAGTAGAAAAATTGTATCCCAAACTGTATCTTATAAAATGCTGGTATCTACAGCAGTTGGAATAGGATTATCTGGTCTACATTATTCATTGCCCCCAGATGAATGACAAAGGTCCATGAGTAAAAAATGAGAGGTTTAGTTTTGGGAGCGTTCAACACTATAGTATGAATATAAATATCTTTAATGCGTCTCTCTGCAGCATGTGACAAACTTTCAGCTTCTACAATGAATCTGCCAAAGCAAATGGAGTCACCAATCAGTAAGCGTCTCTCCTCCTCCACAGCGGCAATAACATATTCCCCTGACAGAGGCAAGTGAATATGCTGCTCATTGTCTCTTATCAGCATAAACTCTCCTATGTTTAAAGCACACCTTCTTGTCCATAGATCTGTTTGTAACTCGAGTTCTTTACAATAACCAATTCTAACATTATTGGGGTGGTGAGTTAAATATATTAGTAAAAGATCTTAAATACATGAAATAGCTTTATAGCCAACCCAGGATAATGCTGCCATGTTAGAGACCCCAGGCTGTATGTGACTAAATGTTGCACGGCAGATATAAGTCTTTGCCATAGAGGACAAAGTACACCTTCATGTAACCATTTTGGGTGGCCAGTTATCTGCATTACTGTGGTTGAATATTGGTGAGGAATGGCAGGGCAGTGAAAACATTGGATGAATTAAAGAGAGGATGCAAATTAGGGTTTTTTTTTTGAGATGTGATCATTCACACTGTGATGTATTATGGTTCTGCACCTTAAGTAAATACGAGGTTTATTTAAACAGTAAAACACAGCAAGAATTCATACTGGTTGTATTTCATCTTGTGATGCACTAAGAAACAGGGCAGAGCACAAAATGTAATTGCAGTAATCCTCCAGAAATGCATTGAATGTGATGCTTTAGCCATATTAAGAAACTATAATTAAAAAATGAACGCAGGTGTGTATTTACTGGGTGTTATTGACAAAAGTTTGTCATTGTTGTGAGCCAGCTGGAAGTTGTCACTTGTGTCAAGATTTCTAGAGTCTTTTTTAATTTGACTTAAAGGCCTGATTCATGAGAGGCGCTGCAGATGATGAGCACTCTGCAAGATTAGGCCCTTTAGAAGATTATAACGGTACAGTAAATACTGGAGGATTTGTCCCTCTGTGAATTGTTTCTTTTAGAACAAATGACAAATATTTTGATAGAAACAAGAAGCAACAGTAAACATACTTCATTTTAAATTCATTTTAGGGTTGCTTAATAAATATAAATGTAGAACTTGGAGGTTATGGTAATGGGTGACTTTATAAATGCAGGTAATAGGAATTTGTTTAAAGCATATGTAGTCATACCTCATATTTATGAGGAGGAAAGGCGTAAGGATGCACTGTATAAATAAGGTTTGTACCACAGAGAGACTGTGCATTTTAAATGACTCCCAGTGTACTTAGCACACAAACCAGAAACTGCTCTGTCATTGGGGAAAAAAAGCAAACCCTTTTCATGCTGAGTCATGAAAGCAACCATTTTGCAGAACTGCAGTTTCTTCTGTATAAAAAACAAGTTTAGTCTACTGTATTTATTATACAGGTTGGAAGATAATTTTAGGTGGCTTAAAATGATGAAGAAACCAGAAACCTCCTTCAGAGGAGCATTAACGTCTTTAATAGCATTTTTAAATCACAGACGTAACAGGTTTTCTCTTGTTCATTTCATTTGATCATTTCACTGGTTTTATTTAAGTTATTTAAAACAAATATTTTTTTTTAGTTTTTGCTTTTAAAATTTATTTGTTTTATTTGCTCCCATCCTTCAGCTCACCGCATGCACCTTAGTCCAGTGGAAAACTTTATTGTTTCTCGACTGCTGACTCCCACACAGTCTTCTTTAGCCAGAAGCAGAAGTACATTAATGCTTTCTGAGCAATACAATGATTCAGGTAAAAATGAAAATTGTGCCCTTTGAAAATGTTAAGGTCTGTGTTTAGCTGCACTTGAAAAATTGCGTAGAGATATTATCTGTTATTTTTTAATATAATTTTACTTCCATTTTGGGTAGTAACGTCTCAAAAGCATGGAAATATTTACATGTCTACTATTTTGTCCTTTTCAGTTCTTACCTTTATTGATAAGGCAATTTGGTGACAGGGTCTTGAATGAGCTAACTGAATAAAATCAACAGGAAATTCCAAACCAGCGTAGAATAATTATGAGGTAGCTCAACTTTTGGACCTTTCCTACAAGGTGACCCATGTATTAGAGCAAAAGAGTGTACATTAATGTAGTGCTCTTTATCCTCAACACCCAAATCATTTCCAAAATACAAGTTAGCATTTTAAACATGTAATTTCATCCATAATTGCTTTATTGGGGCTGCACTTATTTATTATGGAATCATTTTTGTCTTTTTAAAGGAACAGATCATAAAAGTGGTAAGTTCTTGGGTATACTTAGAAATAAACTATAAGCACAGAGTGGAGAATATCAGTTTTTCTAGTGATAAAAATATATATTATTATATATATTATTTGTATAGACATTAATAGAGTGATGGTAATTAGTGCTTCTTTTCTGTATTTTATAGATTATAATAGATTTATAATCTCTGCCAATACAAAACCAAATTTAGCAGCAGCCTTACTGACTTTATACACATGAGTAATCTGACTGACTTCATTGGGGCTACTCACATGAGTACATATTTGCAGAATCAGGACCAAAAGTAGGAAAAGTTTTTTGTGCACTTTTTTTTTTTAAAATAGACTTTCTGCAAAGGAAAATATTCACTTTTCAGGACAAAATTGTGATAAGGTACAGCATCTATGTCATCTGTTATCCCCATATTACGTGACTCAAATCTACTCATGTTCTATATGTTATCTCCTTAATAAAAGGATGCCCAAAGGTATATTACAAAGCAAAAAGATGTTCTCTTTTTCCCCTCCACTTTTTCTTTATGCTATATAAAGGTAGACTCATTAAAAGATCCTCAGTTTTTTGTTTCTACATGAAAAATATTGTACTTTAGAAGTTATGATATAGAACACTTTAGCCATGAGAGAATTCCTGATTTACTGTTCACAAAGCAGCTGTCTAAAGGAAAGCCAACTCAGAATGTCAGTGTACTCTGCTCTAAATTAAAGGAGAGCTACTAAGACAAAATAAAAGTATGTTGCTTTTACTTCACACAACCACAGAAGGTAGGACTGGAAGGGACCTAAGCAGGTCATCTAGTCCAGTTCCCTGCACTGAGGCAAGACTAAATCTTTAATGGGCTCTTCATGATTTATATAGAGAACATCAAACGTAGGGGAAAATTGTTTTTTGTTTTGCTTTTTTCTCACATTCTTCCAGTTAATATTGTTTTTTTCACATGTGTGAAAGGTGCCCAACATATTGCCAAAGCAATATGAGCAAAACATAGAATATCCTCTTTTCACAAACCTTTGTTCAAATTGCAAGTTAAAAAAAAAAAAAAAAAAGACAACGGGGCGGGGAGGAAGCGCTATGATTCTGGTCATTATGCACATAACCAGTGAACTTTTAAATTCAAGGTTATGTGTAGTAACAATAACTTTGCATTTAATATGTCCACAGTAACAATAACTGTGCACTTAGTAATAATAACCGTGCACTTAATATGTCTCAGAAAAGCTTTTTTTAGGACATATGGGTACAGCTTTTAAAAGCACCTATTTGATCTCGGTTACTGAGGTCTTGTCTGTGCTTGAAGCACTACAGCCGCACAGCTACTGCACTGCTGTAGTGCTTCAGTATAGACACTCACTACTGCGATGGGAGGGGTTCTCCCATTGGCGTAGCTAATCCACCTCCCAGAGAGCAGTAGTTAGGTTGACAGATAGAGATCTAGCACTGTCTACACCAGAGGTTCTCAGACTTTTGTATTGGTGACCCCTTTCACAAAGCAAGCCTCTGAGGGCGACCCCCCCTTATATATTAAAAACACCTTTTTATATATTTAACACCATTATAAATGCTGGAGGTGAAGCGAGGTTTGGGGTGGAGGCTGACAGCTCACGACCCCCCCATGTAATAACCTCGTGACCACCTTAGGGGTCCTGACCCCCAGTTTGAGAACCCCTGGTCTACACTGACACAACTATGGCTATCCTATTAATCTTTTTTTATGCATGTTTAATAAAGGAGTTCAGCACTCTTCAGAAGAGGGGGGAAATCACAAAATCTGTATTTATAAAGTTATTCATAATTTGTCTGGGTAAAAGAGATACTGTAGTGCTCAGCTATTTGATAGTCTTTTAAAAAATGCACTTGGTTTTATGTTAATGCTTTTAGTGAAAGCATTTTTGGTAAATGAGACAATTCTGCACGTATGCAAAAGGCATGGATTTAATGTGATTTAAATATCCATTTAAATAAACCTTTAAAAATGTTGTTGCCATGTTTAATCTTATAACATAGTTGTGCTGTTTTTCTTCTCCCCTACTTCCTCTGTCTGTTCCCCTTTGCTCTTGCTATTGTACTATAACTCTTTAGTATTCCATATCTGTCCTCGTGTAGCACCAGCTAGTCCTCTTAAATCTCCCTACAAGCCTTCCCCCACCCGAAGTGCAGAAAGGAAGAAGGCAGCATCACCTTCCACTTCTGATGCCATGAAAGGGGCAACTGCAGCTGAAGTTACACAGGTGGGTTTGGAGCATGTTTTGATTGCGTTCCTGGACAAAGTTATGTTGCTTTAGTTGCTGTGTTTCATTATTGTATAATAGACCTTTTTTTTTTTTTTTTTTTTTAAAGAACAGAAAGCAGAAAAACATTCACATCCATTTGTTGGTTCTATTCACCTGCCAATCAGCAGGTTTTTAATATCTTCCTGGAAGGCAGTGTAGCCTCTATTAACCAGCATTAGTGGGAATGACACTTCTGTATTCAGGGAATCTACATTTCTGGCAGCGAAACATGTTTTCTGGACGTGCTACGTCTTGTGAAACCAGTACTTCTGGGAATGGGTTTACAGCTGCATGGCAAATGGGATGTCACCACAGTTGAGAGTGTTTGACTAGAAATAAAGCCACCCTACTAGTGAATTGTCAAATTTTCCTCATGCTCTGGTAGCTTGTCTAATGCATTGGCAGCATCACTAATTTATACCTGTCAAGTTTCACTTCTTTCTGTATATATAATTTTAAGTGAAATTTATTCAAGATTTTTACTATTGACAACTGTACATTTTCTATAGAGGCATGGAAACTTAACTTAGCCTGCATGTGCCTAGTCACTGCCTAGCATCTGAGAACAAAAGCTCAACTTTTCTGCCAAATCCCTTGACAGTGCCATATCTCTTGTAATAATTGATAGAAAGAACATATCTGTGTAGTTGTGGAAGTCAGTAGGATTTAGATGCTTTTGAAAATTCTACTCAATGCTTTCCGGGCTCCAACGGGGCAGTGCCCTTCTGTACCACTCCATTAATATTTGTTTATGGCCTGAAAGGTATTTTTGCAGCAGCATATACTGTGTGTGCAAGACATAGAAATGTATATTCAGTATTGAAAAGATCTTGCAGTCCAATTGTATGCTGGGATTTAGAAAACTTCCATTTTATGTGAATGTTATGCAAATATGTTTATATGTCCTTCTGTTAATACAGATAGTTTATCATCGAAGCATTGCTTTTAATTATAAGCTAAACAAAAACACACAAATTTCTTTTTCTAGACTGAAAAGATAAAGAGAGAGAAGCGACCCACAACACCTGTTTCATCATCTGGCCTGGGATCCCCTCTGAGAAGATCTGATTCTCCTGCAAGCATGTCTAAAAGATCTGCATCACCTGCACCACCGAAGTATGAATATTTTCTCATTGCTTCAGTACTTTTTGAGAATGTCCCTATTGCTATAGGAAAACCATTAACTGCTCAGGGGCTTCCTTAGAAATTTTGATTAAAATCCAGATTAATTTAAGTTCTAATTTTTTTATATTATTGTGTTAATGGCTCTCTGATAATATTTCTCTTCATTTGTCTTAGTCCCACTCATGAACTGATTGGTGTTAGCCTTTCATTTGGTAGCTTATATTAAATCTGGTTGTGTTAGCCTGGCTTTAGTTATGTAGCATAGAAGTGTGTGTGTGTGTGTGTGTGTGTGTGTGTGTGTGTGTGTGTGTGTGTGTGTGTGTTTGTTTGTTTGTTTGTTTGTTTGGGGGAGCAGGGGAGGTTAAAGCCATCCTTCTCTATCTAAGAAGAAAGAAATTGGCAAGAGTCAGGGCCGCCCAGAGGGGGGGCAAGTGGGGCAATTTGTCCCGGGCCCCACAGGGGCCTCCATGAGAGTTTTTTTGGCCCCCTGGAGCGGTGTCCTTCACTCGCTCCGGGGGCCCCGGAAAACTTTCGAGGGGCCTGGGCCCCCAGAGCTTCTTCCGCTCCGGGTCTTTGGTGGCAATTCGGTGGCGGGGGGTCCTTCCGCTCCGGGACCCGCCGCCAAAGTGCCCTAAAGACCCGCGGCAGGGGGTCCTTCTGCTCTGGGACCCACCGCTGAAGTACCCTAAAGACTCGCGGCGGGGGATCCTTCTGCTCCGGGACCCGCCGCCGAAGTGCCCCGAAGACCCGCGGCAGGGGGTCCTTCCATCCTGGGACCCGCCGCCGAAGTGCCAGGTCTTCAGTGGGAATTCGGCAACGGGGGCCCCCCGCCACCGAAGACCCCAGGCTCCCTGAATCCTCTGGGTGGCCCTGGCAAGAGTACAAACACTAAATATTAGTCTAACTCCTTTTTTAATACATTTAAAGTTGCAGTTTCTATTGCTGACCATGGTAGTCCAGTCCACAAACAAATGTATTACCCTCCATCTAAAGAAATTTATCTTTAACATCCTTATAGCTTCATCCTTTCTTTCTTTAGTTCAGTGTACTATTGGGTTTGAGCTGATTACTGCCTATAACAGTTTTGTGTTATGCATTTTCTCTGTGCCCCTTGGAACATTCATACCTCAGTCTCATCCATCTATGATGTGATCTCCTTTTTCTAATTAGCACAAAGGTTTTTAACCTTGCCACATGCTGATGCCCCATGAGTCCAGTTTGACACATTCCCATCATCTTTAACAACAACAACAAACAAACAACCCAACCCTCCCTCTCTTTCAAACTTTTTGTGTGTGGCCTCTTGACAGAAGAGAGTTTTGTGCATGTAAGTTTCGTGTTAGTCAGACAAAATAGTGTAGGGATTTCATGGAGACGTTTCGAAAAGCAGTCTAGCCTTTGACACTATGGCTGTGTCTCTGCTACGAGCTGGGGTGGAATTACACCTGCTCATGTACACACATTCGTGCTAACTCTCATGGAGCTAACAGACGTGTAACCAGGGTAGCACCAATAGCAGGAGCGGAGGCACAGTTGAACCAGGCCGAGTACAAATCCTCCTGAGACTCATACTCAGTATGGCTCAGTTCTGCCTCCACTTCCGCGACTGATGCTACCACGTACCATGGCTGCCTTGCTGTTTACACTCATGAGTTAGTGCAAGTATGTATACATAAGCAAAGGAATCACACCCCTGCCTTGTAGTGTCGACATAGCCTGAACTGAGACACATCTTCTATCTTCCAGAAGACCCCTCACACTCAGCCACAACACATTCCTAATTCATGTTTCCATCCTGGGTCACAATCAAATGTCATATATTAAGTATACAGTAAAGACTTGTATGTTCCAAATGTTGGAGTTACATGAATTTGGACTGAGACAAATTCATGTAACATTGAAGAATGAAATGGCAGCTCTGCAGAGCCCAATTTTTTAAGCATCATTTTATACCGTTCAGGGAAAATTTCTGCTCAGTGTGTGATGGCAGTCAAAAATGTAAACAAAAATTAGTTGATTGGATATAAAATAAGTCCAAAATATTATTAAAATGATGGCATTTCTTAAATTATGGTATTCCTTAACAGTTCAATCATCCTATCTCAAAGATATACAAGAAATAGAGGAGGTTCAGGAATGGGAGAGTATCGACATGGAAACAGTTCTGGATGAGTAGAAAATGAAAATGTTTAGAGAGATGATAAATAAGAAGGGACATGATGGAGAGATACAAACTAATGAATGGTACAGAGCGGGAGAACAGTAGTACCTGATTTACCTTTTCTCATATCATGGAACAAGGGGCCATTCAATGAAATTGAAAGACAACCAACTTATAACTGATAAAGGAAATGCTTTATTTTTCAATCCCTTTAACCTGTTAAACTAGTTTGCATAAAAGATTGAGGCCAAGAACTTAGAATTTTTAAAAAATAGACACTTATATAAATAATGAGAACATCCACAATTACATTTGGACAAAGATCTAGTGAAATGATTAAAAGAAAGGAGCTTGTTCCACTAAAAGGGCCAAGAATACTCCTGGGGGCATTCTGCGCCAAAAAACTAAAAAGTCTGCACACAATATTGTAAAATAACACCACATAATCATGCCAGTTTCAATAATTTGGTAATTTATTTCAAAATACCTGTCAACAAGTATGTCTGTAACAATACAGAGAGAGACACAAATTCCCCCAGGAGTAGAGAGTTAAAGAAACCCCTATGACAGGGGTAGGCAACCTATGGCACGCATGCTGAAGGCGGCAAGCAAGGTGATTTTCAGTGGCTCCGGGTCCTGGCCACCGGTCCAGGGGGCTCTGCATTTTAATTTAATTTTAAATGAAGCTTCTTAAACATTTTAAAAACCTTATTTACTTTCCATACAACGCTAGTTTAGTTATACATTATAGACTTATAGAAAGAGACCTTCTAAAAACGTTAAAATATATTACTGGCACGTGAAACCTTAAACTAGAGTGAACAAAAGGAAGACTTGGCAAACCACTTCTGAAAGGTTGCTGACCCCTGCCCTATAACAACCCAGTTCCTGTTTCTCCGCGCGCACACACACAGAGCCCAGCTAGGAGGCCAGACACCCACAACCCCTCCCCCCCCCCCCGAGCCCATACATAACCCCCCTTACCCCCAGTAATATTCATAGATTCATATTGATAGATTCATAGACTTAAGGTCAGAAGGGACCATTATGGTCATCTAGTCTGACCTCCTGCACAATGCAGACCACAGAATCTCACCCATCCACTCCTGTAACAAACTCCTAACCTATGTCTGAGTTATTGAAGTCCTCAAATCGTGGTTTAAAGACCTCAAGGTGCAGAGAATCCTCCAGCAAGTGACCCGTGCTGCATGCTGCAGAGGAAGGTGAAAAACCTCCAGAGCCTCTGCCAATCTTCCCTGGAGGAGAATTCCTTCCCAACCCCAAATATGGCGATCAGTTAAACCCTGAGCATGTGGGCAAGACTCACCAGCCAGCACCCAGGAAAGAATTCTCTGTAGTAACTCAGATCCCAACCCATCTAACATCCCATCACAGACCATTGGGCATATTTACCTGCTAATAATCAAAGATCAATTAATTGCCAAAATTAGGCTATCCCATTATACCATCCCCTCCATAAACTTATCAGGCTTAGTCTTGAAGCCAGATATGTCTTTTGCTCCCACTACTCCCCTTGGAAGGCTGTTCCAGAACTTCACTCCTCTAATGGTTAGAAACCTTCGTCTAATTTCAAGTTTAAACTTCCTAGTGTCCAGTTTATATCCATTTGTTCTTGTGTCCACATTGGTACTAAGCTTAAATAATTCCTCTCCCTCCCTGATATTTATCCCTCTGATATATTTATAAAGAGCCATCATATCCTCCCTCAGCCTTCTTTTGGTTAGGCTAAACAAGCCAAGCTCTTTGAGTCTCCTTTCATAAGACAGGTTTTCCATTCCTCGGATCATCCTAGTAGCCCTTCTCTGTACCTGTTCCAGTTTGAATTCATCCTTCTTAAACATGGGAGATCAGAACTGCACAAATATTCCAGATGAGGTCTCATCAGTGCTGTGTATAACGATACTAACACCTACTTATCTTTACTGGAAATACCTCGCCTGATGCATCCTAAAACCGCGTTAGCTTTTTTAATGGCCATATCACATTGGCGGCTCATAGTCATCCTGTGATCAATCAATACTCCAAGGTCCTTCTCCTCCTCTGTTACTTCCAACTGATGTGTCCCCAATTTATAACCAAAATTCTTGTTATTAATCCCTAAATGCATGACCTTGCACTTTTCACTATTAAATTTCATCCTGTTACTATTACTCCAGTTTACAAAGTGATCCAGATCTTCCTGTATGGTATCCCGGTCCTTCTCTGTGTTAGCAATACCTCCCAGCTTTGTGTCATCCGCAAACTTTATTAGCACATTCCCACTTTTTGTGCCAAGGTCAGTAATAAAAAGATTAAATAAGATTGGTCCCAAAACTGATCCCTGAGGAACTCCTCTAACTTCCAGCCTAACAGTTCACCTTTCAGTATGACCTGTTGTAGTCTCCCCTTTAACTAGTTCCTTATCCACCTTTCAATTTCCATATTGATCCTCATCTTTTCCAATTTAACTAATAATTCCCCATGTGGAACCGTATCAAATGCCTTACTGAAATTGAGGTAAATTAGATCCACTGCGTTTCATTTGTCTAAAAAATCTGTTACCTTCTCAAAGAAGGAGATCAGGTTGGTTTGGCACGATCTATCTTTTGTAAAAATATGTTGTATTTTGTCCCAATTACCATTGACCTCAATGTCCTTAACTACTTTCTCCTTCAAATTTTTTTCCAAGACCTTACATACTACAGATGTCAAGCTAACAGGCCTATAGTTACTCAGATCACTTTTTTTTCCCCTTTCTTAAAAATAGGAACTATGTTAGCAATTCTCCAGTCATAAGGTACAACCCCTGAGTTTACCGATTCATTAAAAATTCTTGCTAATGGGCTTGCAATTTCATGTGCCAGTTCCTTTAATATTCTTGGATGAAGAATATTCTGGGCCCTCCGATTTCGTCCCACTAAGATGTTTGAGTTTGGCTTCTACCTCGGATGTGGTAATATCTACCTCATATCCTCATTCCCATTTGTCACCCTACCATTATCCCTAAGCTCTTCATTAAAGACTGAGGCAAAGTATTTGTTTAGATATTGGGCCATGCCTAGATTATCCTTAATCTCCAGTCCATTCTCAGTGTTTAGCGGTCCCACTTCTTCTTTCTTTGTTTTCTTCTTATTTATATGACTGTAGAACCTTTTACTATTGGTTTTAATTCCCTTTGCAAGGTCCAACTCTACGTGGCTTTTGGCCTTTCTCACTTTATCCCTACATGTTCTGACCTCAATAAGGTAGCTTTCCTTGCCAATCCCTCCCATCTTCCACTCCTTGTAGGCTTTCTGCTTTTTCCTAATCACCTCTCTGAGATGCTTGTTCATCCAGCTTGGTCTACAACTCCTGCCTATGAATTTTTTCCCCTTTCTTGGGATGCAGGCTTCTGATAGTTTCTGCAACTTTGACTTGAAGTAATTCCAGGCCTCCTTTGCCTTTGGATCCCCAAGTTCTTCAGTCCAATCCACTTCCCTAACTAATTTCCTTAATTCTTTAAAGTTAGCCCTTTTGAAATAAAAAATGCTAGTCCCAGATCCATTTTTGTTTATTCTTCCATTTAGTTTGAACTGCATTAGCTCATGATCACTTGAACCAAGGTTGTCCCCTACAACCATTTCTTCTATGAGGTCCTCACTACTTACCAAAACCACATCTAAAATGGCATCCCCTCTTGTTGGTTCTTCAACTACTTGGTGAAGGAATCCATCAGCTATCGCATCCAGAAAAATCTGAGCCCTATTATTATTACTAGCACTTGTTCTCCAGTCTATATCTGGGAAGTTAAAGTCTCCCATGATCACACAATTCCTATTAGTGTTTACTTCATTAAAAACATTAAAGAGGTCTCTATCCATATCCAAATCAGATCCCGGCGGTCTGTAGCACACCCCAAGCACTATCTCAGGGGAGGATCTAGTAGCTTTCTTTCCCAATGTGATTTTTGCCCAGACAGACTCTGTCTTATCCATTCCATCACTTCTTATTTCTTTACAGTTTACCTCATCATTGATATACAATGCTACTCCACCACCTTTGCCTTTATTTCTGTCTTTCCTAAACAGCACATAGTCTTCAATACCTGTACTCCAGTCATGACTACTATTCCACCATGTTTCTGTTATCCCTATAATATCTGGTTTCACTTCCTGCACCAGTAGCTCTAGTTCCTCCATTTTGTTACCTAGGCTCCTCGCATTAGTGTACAAACATTTTAATTTTTGCCGTTTGGCTTCACTGACATTCTTTGCCCTGCACCACCACCCCCAGAGCCCAGCCACGGGGCCCTCCTTTGCCCAGATACCCGCATCCCCTCCCCAGAGCCCAGCCGTGCCCCCGCTCATCCCAGACACCTTCCCCTGCTCCAGAGCCCAGGGCAGGGCTGGCTTTACCATGAGGCAAACTGAGGCAGCTGCGTCAGGTGCCAGACTGGGGCGGGGGGGGGGAGGGGGGCACCACTAGGACCCAGAGCGTAGAAAATTGTGTCTGCTGCTGGTGCATATGTATTCTCTCTGCTCTAGATGCACAGAGATGGTGGAGTGCTGTGCTGGAGGAAGGAGGGCACAAGAGACATAACAGGCAGGCATAGGGTGTACAGACAGCAAATGTGAAAAATTGGGATGGGGGTGAGGGGTAATAGGAGCCGACATAAAAGAGAGAGACCCAAAAATCGGGACTGTCCGTATAAAATTGGGACATCTGGTCACCCTAGGCAGACAAGAGAAAAGGTGAGAGGGAATAACAGAAAGCAGCAGGAGCTTCAGGGAGAGAGAGGAGTCTCTTATGTACGTCTCTAGTACCTCCAGGAGCCTGGACTGATTAACACCAGCTTCTCAGGGAGCTTTCTGTTTCCTGCTTCTTCCCTGAACCCACTTGAGGAGAACCGGCAGTCAACTGAAGTAGTAGGAGCCAGTTAGGCCCTTAAGACGCTGATATCTTCCCTCACTCAGGCCCTGCTACCTGCCTGCTTATTTGTCCCCTTCAATTGAGTGTTGAGAGACACGAAAGCTGTCACAGAACAGCAGTCACGAGTGAAAGAAGAAAACGCCCCTTGGGGCAGCATTCAGAAAAAGCAAGCAAGCAAAGGAAGCTTTTCTATCTAAGCAGAAAAAAGGTCTCCTGAGATACATAGACACAAATGTTCATGATGAGCCTTCCAGCCCCAATGAGGATGTGAGTGGTGAGGAGATGCCTGATCTTCCAGTTAGTCAGAGTGCAGGTGACCTGGCAGCTACTGCAGCGTCCAGATCTCCATCTCAGATGGATGTAACCATGCACATTTCTGAAGAAAAGTGTAGGTCAGAGAAGAGTGTGGTGGAAGCGCAAGAATCAGCTGCTGCTGAGTTTTGTTCCTTAAGTCTAGATGCTCCAGGACTGTGGACTCACTTGAGCAGTAGCCTGAGGGACTTCCTGTACTTCATGGGCCACAGCAAGTGAAAATCTGCATATTCCCCAAAGACAATGAAAATAGAAGTTTCCATCCAACACATTACTGGCATGAAATCCCCAATGGTGACAAAGTGGAGAGGCCATGGCTTATGTACTCAAAAACCCAGAATGCTGCAGTCTAATGTTCCAGCCACTTTGGGTTCTACAGGAACAAAGGACTGGAAAAATCTGGCTAGAAATCTAGCATGCCACGAGAAGGCAGCATATCACTTGAGACCATTCCATAGGTGGAAAGAGCTTGAGATGAGACTAAGGTTAAAAGCCACCATAGATGATCAGCATCAAGAGAAGATTGCATCAGAGTCTCTTTACTGGCAAAATGTTCTGAAAAGCCTCATTGCCATTGTGAGAATGCTTGCTACCCAAAACCTAGCACTGCGAGGCACTTCAGATCAGCTGTATGTGCCAAACAATGGAAACTTCCTTAAAATTGTGGAGCTGATGGCTGAGTTTGATGCTGTATTCCAGAAGCATCTGAGAAGAGTCACCATCCAAGAAATGTACACACACCACTACCTTGTAAAAACAATTCAAAATGAGATCATACAGTTACTGGCAACAAAAGTCAGAAGATTGTGGCAGATCTGAAGTCAGCAAGATATTACTCTGTTATTCTGGACTGCACACCTGACATCAGCCATACGGAACAAATGACTTTAATGGTGCATTTTGTAACAACAACAGAACCTAGTGAAAATGTCCCTGCAATGGTAACTGTCAGAGAGCATTTTCTAGAATTTATTGACATTGATGATACTACAGGAGCTGGTATGACAAATGTGCTTCTTAAAAAGCTGGAAGATACGGGAATTGCGATATGACATGAGAGGTCGGGGCTACAATAATGGTGCCAACATAAGAGGAAAGAACAGAGGAGTGCAGACACGGATCCGAGAGTTAAACCCTCGAGTACTTTTTGTCCCATGTAGTTCTCATTGAACTGGGTGGTCAGTGATGCAGCATCAGCTTTTAGTGAGGCTGCTGAATTTTTTAATGTAATGCAAAGCATCTATGTATTTTTCTCCGCGTCAACTCATCGATGGCAAATTTTGAAGCAACATCAGGGAACATCCTCTCTGACACTGAAACCACTGAGTGCTACACGATGGGAAAGTCAAGTGGCAGCGATAAAGCCTATCAAACACCAAATTGGGAAGATAGGTGATGCCATAGTTGCCATTATGGAGGATAATGCTATGACAGGAACTGTTCGTGAGAGAACAGTGGCAGAGGGAAATGGAATCACCAGAAACATACATAACTTCAAATTTCTGTGTGGCTTAGTGTTGTGGCATGACATACAGTTTGAAATAAATGTTGCAAGCAAGAGACTCCAAGGTGTTGACTTTGATATATCTGGAGCAATGGAACAACTGGACAAAGCAAAGTCATACCTACAGTCTTAGCGGTCAGTTGAGGGATTTCAAAACTTTCTGAAGAGTGCACAGACGTTGGCAGAGGAACTTCACACTGAAGCTATTTTCCCACCCATTCAAGAATACAAGAGTCACCAAAGAAGATGACATTTTGATTACAAGGCATGGGATAATCCCATAAGAGACCCCAAACAACAATTCAAAGTTGAATTATTTAACCAGGTGCTAGATTGTGTAATACAGTCAGTTGAAGAATGTTTCATGCAGCTCAAGGAACACAGCAGTATATTTGGGATGTTGTATGATATTCCAAAACTCCTCACTATACCTGAAGAAGACCTACACCAGCAATTACACATGATGATATGTGCGATATTGATGCAAGTGATTTAGGTGATGAACTGAAAGCCCTTTCAAGATGCATTTCAGCAGGATCAACTCCAAAGGCTGTTCTGGAATAAGATGACCACCCTCTTTCCAAATGCTTTTGTTACTCTGTGCATACTTCTGACACTTCCTGTAACAGTTGCCAGTGGAGAACGCAGCTTCTCCAAGCTGAAGTTAATAAAAACACATCTACGCTCCACAATGACACAGGAGAGGCTGGTCGGCCTTGCAACATCTCAGTAGAGCATGAGCTGGCCCAGACTGTGGACCTTCAGGAAGCAATTTAAATCTTTGCAACCAAGAAGGCACGAAAAGCACCACTTTGATTATTCAAACAGATAAAAATGCCAGTGTTTACTATGCAGACAAAAAAAGTTACATTTCCTGTTCAGGTGTTTGAAAGTTAAGTGTTACTTAAAATTTTTGAACAAGGCATTTTAAGTTGTTAGTTCTCCTTTATTGGGGTAGGTAGCAGAAAAGTACCATGAGAGGAGTAGAACAGGAAGAACGCAGAATTGAGACCTTTCAAAGTTTTGGCTCAAGTGAGGGGGCATGGGGACGTCATTTGAGCTCCCTGCCCCAGGTGCCAAAATGTTGTGGGCCGGCCCTGGCCTAGGAATCCAGAGGAAGAAACAGCTTGATGCTGAGTCCTAGGCTTGCATGGAGTTTCCTGCGCACCACTCTTTCCTTCCATCAGGGTATCCGGGGAACTGCAGCTGCCGGGAACCCTCTCGCTCCCTCTCCTGCCCCCGGCAATGCCTTTTATGTAAGAGCTGGACTCTGCAGCCCATTTCTGTGGGGGAAAGGAAATTCTGTGTGCATGTTAATTTCTTCAAAATTCTGCATTGCACAGTGGCACAGAATTCCCCCAGGAGTACAAGAAGGATGGAAAGAGTGATAATATGATGAGGCAAAATCGGGAATAAAGGAGATACCAAAAGAACACTAATTAGAAGACAAGAGGAAGTATACAAAGTTGTGTGAAATTACAGATGAGTCAGGAAATGGCATGAAGCACAGAAAAGTTTAGAACAATAATCTTAACTTAATAGGGAAGCCTGTTAATGGGCAGGAAGTTGACAGAGTAGAATAACTGGGCAAAAACAAGGAATTCTTTTTAATTTCTCACTTGCCAGTGGATATTGATTATTTTAAGTGTTTATCACCTTCAAGATACTTCCCCAATAGGGAAAAATTGCATCCAGGCTTTTGAGAAAATATTACAAATTATGAACCATGAAAAGCAGACATGTTAATGCTACAGAATAGTATGTCTGACAGCATCCTTTCAAAAAGAAAACCTGAAAGTGTGGCAGTCTCTTGGGTTTGAACTAAAGCGGATGTAAAACAAACAGGATGTCTGAGCTGTTCATTTCTGATTTAATATCAGCCTTCTAATCTACAGCATGGTCTTCCAATTCATGAGCTATTGTGAATCAGGCTTTTAAAGCAACACATTGTTCTCTTCCCTACTCCCTTTAGATAAAATTGGATGTGACCGCTGACTGGCACACACTGAGAGATCTAGATTTTTTTTTTATTTTTTTGTTCTTGTGTATTTTGTAGCCTTATGAATCTTCTGGTGCAGCAGGACATATGTCTCACCTGTCCTTGCTTCAGCTAAAAAAAATTCTCAGAACTCCTCCTGTGGAGTTTCCTACACATTCTTCTGCCATACGGGGGTCATCTTTTCCCCCTCAGGAGTGGCAGGTGTTGACCCACAAAATCCAGTGAAACCTCAGAACCTTTGGAGGGCTCGTGCCCCTGTGTTGGTGTTTGCCCTTGCTCTGCTTCTTCTGGTGCCATGTCAGTACAGCGACAGCAAGAGTTATGCTGACAGGGGCTCTCCGCCAGCTGCCCCCAGAACATTGCCAAAGGAAGGTTTGTCAGAGCAGGGAGGAAAGGTGAGTATGTTAATTAGCCTATCAGAAAAATTCCATGCTGTAGATGGAAGGAGAATGCCTCTTCCACAGCTATCCCTGCTTCAAATATTTACATTCAGGTAACTTACTGTGTTACCAATTCCTCCTGGGGTTTATTTGTCATTGATAAAGGATCCTTTTCTGTATCATTTTCTTGTCTCTCTCAGACTGATCCTGCGAGTCCATCTTCTTTCTAGGATTGCATTCCCTGTTTCTAGTTCACACAACCTCCTCCCCCCTCCCCCCCCCCAAAAAAAAAACCACCACCACCACCAAACCATCAGGAAAGAAAGTGTATGGACCACACCAACGATTCCTTTATATATATATATATTTTTTTTCTAATAGTCCTATTTTTTTATCCACACATTTGTAGAGCCCTGCAAATCCACAGATATCTGCTTTGTATCCGCAGAGCATTTTTGCGGATCGCGGCTCAGATGCAGATACACATTTTGTATCTGTGTAAGACTCTGCATCACACGCTCACCTGAATGGAGCAGCTGTCACCCAGCCCTCAGGCTCCAGCTTGGCTCTCTGAGCAGCCAGCTGCAATATGTGGCAGTGTGGGAGGAGTTGTCCAAGAAGGGAATGAGCGAAATGCCTTTTTGAAAGAGGTGTGGTTGTACTTTAAATTAGTGGGCAGCAACTGCAGGCCTTGTGAGGAGAGTAGTTGTTGCCACTGTCTATCCCAGCCTGGTTTGCGTGTGTTAGAGCCACTGCAGCTGCGTAGGGGTGTCCGAGCCTCCCACGAGAGGGCGGTGCTGCATATGAGTGCCCAGGATTGTAGCTTTCCCGCCCAGAGTGGGGAAGGAGGTACAAGGTGGGCGGCAGGGCAGGAGGTCTCTCAGGAGAAGTGGAGGGCAGTTGGGAAGTGGATGCTTGGCATACCCCTGCATAGTGACCTGTGAAGCTATTAGTAGATCCCTGCAAATCTGCGGCGATCCACAGACAATTTTTGCAGATCAGATGCAGATACAAATTTTTGTATCCACTTAGTGCTCTACACATTTGGGTTCAGCCTTTCAGTAAAGAGAAAAAAGAAGAGGAGAAACTTGCTTCAAATAATGACCCCTGCTGGCATCTTGGAATAGAGGAATGCTAGAAGTGTTAATTTATGATGTTCTTAAATGCAAAGAGAAAACCATCGAATCAAAGCAATGTTCCTTTTTATATATTTCTGACTGGCACCTAATGTGGGATTTGAAAACTTCAGAATACAGATTCTTATTGCTGATATAAATTTTGTTTAACAGCTGTTCCTCTGTCACTGTGCAATATTGTCATTTTTACAGTTAAGTTATAGGTTTTATTTCTGGCTTTTAGCAAATATCAAAACAAGTAAACCACTGTTCTCTTTTCCTCTCATCAGACAACCACAAAATAAAATGTAGAGAGATTTATTACTCAAGTTACCGTTTTAACTCATATTTTGGCTCCAGTGTAGTATGGCTGTGCAGTTCTTCTGTCATAGTCCTCAAAGTAGATCAAGAGATTTAATTGCTCATTACTAAGTTCCTTCTTTACCAACCTCTTTAATATAAACCTGTCGTCATCCCTTAATCAGAATATAATTACTGTTTTGGTAATGCTAAATGTGATGACTCAACCTTAGTTATATGACTGTTTCTTCTCCTGTCACAACAAATAAAACAGATTTGCCAGAAATGTGTTGTGAAATGGAAAAGGCGATCCAAGAAACTGAGGTAGAGGGTGAATGCAATCTGATTGGGGAATAATGTCCTCTGTGCAAAGGAAAAGTATAGACTCAGGCATGGCTATCAGTTTTTATTTACAAATTTTATTTTATTAAATAAAAAATAGAGGGATGGTTTTAGCTTTAACATTGAACATTAACACACACGCACACATACATATGAAAGCTAAAAGGGTTTCTCTATGTAGCTGTTATACTTTATTTATTTTGTGCCATAGGTGTGCATGATATTTTACATGTGACTAAAACAAGGTCATTTCTCCAAGTAGTTTACATTCTAACTGAAATGAAATTTGGACACACACAGATAGAAGGGGAGTGCAGAGACACAGCAAAGAACAAAAAGGGGAAAGTTCTGTCAATAGACTCTGCTTGGAGAGTGGACTGTGAAAGAAGTTGTTTGGATACACAATTTCCCCCCACACCAGCCCTGTCTAGACTAGGGGCATATCTTTTAAAGAAACCTAAGTCCCATTTTGAAAAATGACTTTCCATGAAAATTAGGCTCCGAAGTTCCTACATCACTACTGAAAATAGAACTTGGATACTGTTATAAAGTTCCTCCGCTACCTTGGTGGGTCCTGCGCTTATTGGCAGATTTGCACACCTCAGTGATCTTCCCCTCTGGTGGAACCCACAATCTGGGTCAATGCCTCCTGTGTTTGATCAGGAGTTGGGAGGTTTGGGGGGAACCCGGGCCCGCCCTCTACTCCGGGTTCCAGCCCATGGCCCTGTGGATTTCAGCTGTCTGTAGTACCTCCTGTAACAGCTGCATGATAGCTACAACTCCCTGGGCTACTTCCCCATGGCCTCCTCCAAACACCTTCTTTATCCTCACCACAGGACCTTCCTCCTGGTGTCTGATAATGCTTGTACTTCTCAGTCCTCCAGCAGCACACCCTCTCACTCCCAGCTCCTTGCGCCTCTTGCTCCCAGCTCCTCACACGCCCCCCATAAACTGAAGTGAGCTCCTTTTTAAACCCAGGTTCCATGATTAGCCTGCCTTGATTGGCTGCAGGTGATCTAATCAGCCTGTCTGCCTTAATTGGTTCTAGCAGGTTCCTGATTACTCTAGTGCAGCCCCTGCTCTGGTCACTCAGGGAACAGAAAACTACTCATCCAGTGACCAGTATATTTGCCCTCTACCAGACTCCTGTACCCCACTGGTCTGGGTCTGTCACAATACCTAGATTACGTAAAAAGAACGAGGCGTACTTGTGGCACCTTAGAGACTAACAAATTTATTTGAGCATAAGCTTTCGTGGGCTAAAACCCACTTCATCGGATGCATGCAGTGGAAGATACAGTAGGAAAATATATATACACAGAAAACATGAAAAAATGAGTGTTGCCATACCAACTGTAACACGGGTAATTAAGGTGAGCTATTATCAGCAGAAGAAAAAAAACCTTTTGTAGTGATAATCAGGATGGCCCATTTCCAACCGTTGACAAGAAGGTGTGAGTAACAGTAGGGGGGAAAAATTAGCATAGGAAAACAGTTTTACTTTGTGTAATGACCCATCCACTCCTAGTCTTTATTCAAGCCTAATTTAATGGTGTCTAGTTTGCAAATTAATTCCAATTCTGCAGTTTCTCATTGGAGACTTTGTAAATGTTATCCTGAGAAAATAGGTCATGTCTGAAAACGTTAGATAACCTGGTTTTAAACAAGGGCTTTGCACCTAGTATAAACACAGTTTAAAAGTGTGTTAGCTGGTTGTGGTCGAGCATGGGCTCCTCACTAGGGTCAACCATGATCAGCTAACACATTTTTAAACTATGTCTATGCTAGGTGCAAAGTTCAGGTTTAAAAAAAGTTAGCTCACATGTTACTAAATGTGAATTATTTTCCTATTGTAGACATACCCTTAGAACAGTGGTTCCCAAACTTTAACAACTCGCGAACCCCTTTCACTAAAATGTCAAGTCTCGTGAACCCCCTCCTAAAAATGAATATTTCCATGGATTTTCTCCCTTGCCTCAGCATAAATTAAAAGCATTGATCTTGGACATATAAAATTTGTTTTTATGACATGCTTATTACACACTATTTATTAATTATTATTTATCATTACAGTATTTTTATTACGTTATGATAAGGGCAACACTCTTCCAGGATGTCACTTCTGTAGCTTGTATCACTTTTGATTAAGCCTGTTATAAGACAAGACTCCTATCAGAGGTGCTAATAGAAAAAAAAGGTGCGGGGGCAAAGCCCCCATGCACCCCAGGGCCTGGGGGGGCACTGCCAGAAAAGTGGGGAGCCCCCAGGGGGTCATCAGGAAAAAAAAGGGCAGGGACCCACGGGGAGGCGCACTGACGTGGCGGCGGCACGTGACCCTCATCGCCCCCCCATACTGGCACCTCTGGCTCCTATGTTTCATCAAGGAGTATCTGATGTGAAACAGCATGAAGGTATTTAAGAAACCAACTCAAAGAGTTCCTCCTACACAAGCATTCAGGTCTTGAGCAGTCCAAGCAAACAGCGCACGCTACAACAAAGCTTAAACTTGTTCTTCATAATAATTTACAAACAACAGTAGCAGACGATTTACTTTTAAAAACAGCAAAACATATCCACCTCCCTTTCTATTTCGTAAAAGGAGTCTTGAAGTTTAAATCTCCTCAGTGTGATAGAGATGCTTGCTTTGATCTGCTTAGCTCTTGGAAGTCCCCAAAGCTCCAGGCTGCTGGCCCATGCTGCCCGGGGTCTCTATAGACAGTTCTGTCCGCCATTAGGGAATTTTTTTCCTGAGAACCCCCTGTAACATTTCATGAACCCCCCAGGGGTTCACGAACCCCAGTTTGGGAACCGCTGCCTTAGAACAATTGAATTCCTGTTGTGTGCTATTCTGAAACACCTCACAGAAGCTGTGTTTGAAGAAGAGATTCAAATGATAGGCAGGAGTAGGGTTATACAGCACCATAAAGAAGTTAGGAGGTGGAGGTGGAAACTGAAGGAAAGCCAGTGCAGGAATTCCAAAAGGCACATGACACTGCTAAAGTAGCAGAACCCATGACTTTTTCAGTGTATGGATAGGCTGGAGCAGAATGCCATGAAGGGGAGGTTGTAGTAGTCAAAGTGGTAGATGACTTTGTCTATGCTTGGCTTTCTTTTGTCACTGCTAAAGGATTACTTAGTTTACTTAACAGCCTTTTCAATTAGAATGAAGAGGAGCATTTTATAGGTATTAACATCATTATTTTATAGGTATTATAAATCAAACTGCAGGATTAATTATCAGGCAATATGTGGAGGGGGAAGAGATTGGCGTCACATGACACCAAGATTGCAATACTGGAGAATGTGGTGAAAATAGTACAATTATTTACAGTGGAAAAGGAAGAGTCTGGGAGGGGAAGTCCAATTGCATTCATATATAATTACTCACTGAGAAATAAATTTTCAAAGAGACTTCAATGTGTGTGCAGTCACTTGTGCGTGCAAAAGACAAATTTGTTCATAAAAAATTGGGTAGGTTCTGGTTTTGCATGCAAAAATTTGGGCCCAGGGTTTTAAATGCAAATTTGTATGAACAGAACCATAGTACTTAGAAACTTTGTCATTTCATTCTGTTTGTATGTAGTAGATTGCAGATTTTGCAAGACTGCATAGCCCTGTACACCATTCTGCAATGCCAAGTTCTTGTGCACATTTCCTTTGTTTGTCAAATGAATGGCTCGGTAGGATAGGTCGGAAGGAGAGATGGCAACGTGCATATCTTTTAATTGCTGCTGCTTATGGTGGGGTTCACTTAGGGTTAACTGTAAATTCCTCACCTATTTCTGGATGCATTTTCTAAATATAGTAATTGTAAATATACAATAGTAATCCAACAGAGAATCTTGAAGGTAAAATTGCCTAATTTCAAATTTACTTTGTATTTATGGAGTTGATCAGGAGAACCTTAAAGGTTGAGTCAGGCAAAAATTTATATGGAGTGTTTATTTCTCTTCATTAAATACTAAGTAGAGTCTTCAAAGATGTTTGATAGTTTACTTCTAAAGTAAAGCAAAGGTTACAAAAAAGGACTTTGCTCTTTGTAACTTTCTATCAACTTGCCAAGTCTTTCAATAAGACAATCCTTCCTTGACTAATTAAACTAAGAGACTTGAGAGGGAACAGAATTGAGAAGTAGAAAAGCACAAGCTAATGCTCCCATGCTCACCTGTTCCAAGAACAGGAGACTGTGCCCACAGATCCTAGCAGTGGATGTGCACGAGGAGGCACTGTCTGCACAGGCTTCCCATTTCCTCTGATCCCCGGAGAATCCTCCCCATGCCTTCGGCCTTCTGACTCCATGAGTTTGTAGGAGAGGAGGGGCCAATAAGTCTCTTCTAGATTCTCTTTCTTACTCCATCCTTCTCCAGACATGTTTCTACAGACAGACTAGAGGAGATGCCATGCTTTGACCAGCAGAAAATTTTTCCTATATACTAACGGGCTAGTTGAGAAGATAGAGAAATCTGTCCCTCCTCATATTGAAAAGTTAGTCTAACCTAGTGATGTCTGTTGAATTCTTTGCTATGTTCAAGATGATGATGCAAAATCTGGACTGTAATTTGTATAGGAGGGGAAGGCGTGGTATTCCGAAACTGCATTGTACTGATCTTCCCAGAGCTTTAACTAGTTAAGCAAGTTATTTCCACGTATCAATGTTGCCTACCTCTCTCTCTCTCTCTCTCTCAAAAAGAAAAACAACTCTTGTATTCTGAGGGTCCAGTATTCCCTTAAGTATGAGTAATCCATACAGGGGAATAGAAACTCAGTGAGAACAGTTTCCTTCTGAGCCTTTCTTTGGGGGCTCAGGGCTGTCCATCCCCAAATGCATGGATCTTGGGGAATCTGAGAGACCCCTGGGGCATTGGCATAATGGCTTTTTGTCTCCACACTGCTGTATTGCCTCAGCACTGCTGTCCAGTCTCCCTGCAGCTCCTCTCCTTCCCTGGATCGCACAGCTCCAGACTAGCTAATTTGGGTCTCAGAGAGGCCTGTTCAAAATGACAATAATGCAACTAATTGTGCAAAACAATGTGAGGGAAAGAAACTTTTCCTGGTGATCAATTTATGACCTGAGACATGGAGATGATAACCCCTAAAACCTTCTATCTTGGCTAGTGCAGTTCAAGATCCTATTCTTATAGTAGTGTCTGCCGGTCACCTCAAGCTGCAGATACATTTGCATAAAGGTTTCCATTTAACCCATTTATTTTCAGTCATTCATAACTCGTTGAAATTTGCTATGTGTGGTAGCTCCCTGAGGTTTCTAAGGTTATAGAAAACATTATACTATGGTACAGAAAATTGTATATTATATTATGTTATGTGAAAATTTTGATTATGTAATTAAAATAGTATCATAATTGCATAGCCTCCACAGGATTTTTTGTCAACTTTACAAGTATTTAAAGTATTGAAGCTTTATAAATAACAAATAGTTTCCTCTTACCCATTTCTGTTTCCTCTGTTAATCTCTGTTCTTTAATATGTGCATATTTTAAGGACATAGCATAAAAAGCACACCTTGGACAGAGTGTTATGATAATAAGCTATCTATGGATCTACAGCATGCGCTTACCCAAAATACTTTATCAGCACCATTGCTACTGCTTACACAGTGCAACAAAAAAAGTTTGAATACCTGAGTTTTCAGTGTCCAGTTTATCATAGGTATGATGCTGATCAAAGCACTTAATGAGTGATCTGGATCAAACCTGGTCTACTCCATGTAAATCTTTAGACATGCAATAAGTGGTCTTGCTTTACCTTAATGTACAGTTATTTTTTCAAAAAATAAGATACTATTGAAAAGATATAATGGTTGTTGAGGCAGACATCTAATCATATTAGCGCATATAATTTAGCCAAAACTTTGCTCGTGAATTTTCTGGAAAATTATTGTCTTCTGGCTTTGTAAACACTAAGATGGACCATTATGTGCACTCAGGTTATATATGGGCAAATACCCAGATTTGATATGAAATTGCAATTGAGGAAAAGTCAGTATTTTGGCTAGGGCATGACACTATGTGGCTTTCCTACTGTGTACTAGGTGTGTTCTTAGCCCTGTAAATCAGAACTTTCTGCAAGCAAACTTGAATACTCACAGAGAGTCCTCTAGTACCTGATATGGGTCTCTGTGTTTGAGCAGTTCCAGTGTATTTGTAGCAAAGGAAGGATTCCATTACTTCAGCCTATGGGCAGGGCCAGATTAACTTCTTGTGGGCCTGGCGCCAAATGTATTTGTCGGCCCCTCTGGGGAATGATTGTAAAAGGGGTTGGGGGCAAAAGCACAGTGGGGCAGGAGCTAGAGTTGGTCCCTGGAGCAAGGGAGGGGCCAGGGGTAAACTGCAAGTATAGCAGGTTTGGGGAGGGGGTAAACAGGATCCCCCCCCCCGCCCACACATAGAGCAGGTACCTACCTGGTTCTAGCCCATTCTTTTCATCTCTCTCTGCACTGAGCTGCCCCTCCTCCCGCAGCAGCAGGACAGGTTCTCTTCCAGCTAGGGTGACCAGACAGCAAGTGTGAAAAATCGGGACGGGGTGGGGGGTAATAGGTGCCTATATAAGAAAAAACCCCAAATATCGGGACTGTCCCCTGCCAGCAAACAGCTAATCGGCGGCAGGGAGAGGGGTAGCAAGCTGGGGAAAGAGGTGGGGAAGGAGCTTGGCTGCCGGCAGAGCCTGGCCTGCTTCAGCAGGAGCCCTAGGAGCCGGCAGCATCAAGCTTCTGCCCCCGCGGGAGTGGGGGGGAGAAGAGCGGTCGGGCCAGGCCGGGGCCCCTTTGGACCGTGGGTCCCATGGTAAATGGCACCATGGTAAATCCGGTACTGCCTTAGGGGCAAAGCTCCATAAGTACACCGCTTCTCTGTCTACACCATGGAAGTTGACATACAGACATAGTAGTTGTCTTAACTTCATACAAGTGGCATCAGCACTTAAATGCTATGGCAACAGCTGACTTAATAATGGGATGGATGGATAAAAACAAAATAATGCATTTCGCTTAAACACAGTCCTCTGCTACATGATTTAAACAAGGAGCTCCACTGGTTCAGCCAGTAGAGGAGCTGATAACCACACAACCCAGGTCTGACATTCCATCTCCTAAAGGGTAGTGATGTGGGTGGGGTGGGGGATGTACGTATGTATATATAATAAATTCAAGCCAGTAAGTTAATACTCTTCTAGATATATAAGCACACTCTCCCTATCACTAGCATTTCATTTCTTTGATAGTCTGAGATACTGTGTCAAAACCTACAAGAAAGGAGTAGCAAATATCTGTTAAGATAGAACTTCATACTAAATCACATACAATTTATGGTGTGTGTGACTTTTCTCTCCCTCTCTTCCACCCCCCAACCCCAACCCCAGGACAGTTACAAAGACGTATCCACAGTCTCCTAAAAATGTTAAACAATATCCTGCATCTCCTGTGAAGCACCGTGTCACCTCTAATCTCAGCCAGGAGACTCCTAAAAAGAAAGCAGACAAGGAGAAAGAGAACACCACTAGCCACAAACCCCAGCTATCTTCCACTGAGGAGATTGTGGGCCAAGCAGTTGCTGAGAAACATGTGCCTTCTGTAGGAAAGACTGAAAGCAGTGAAGGTGGGTTTTGTGGCAAGGATATATCTAAAGCCGCTGCAGGTACACAATGCTTTTAAACAAGGGCATTTCTTTCTTTTCCTAAAGCTACTTGTAAATCTGAAGTTTGCAGTATCTATTGAAATCACTAGTTATATAATTTCCATTGTGGTGATGTGGATAAATTCTTAATTAAAAAAATGCAACATGAGGTAGCCAAACTAAGGATTCCCATCAATGCATCTCATGGACCAAGGTTTTCAAAAATAAGAGCCTGAAGTTCTGAAGTTAGTCATTTTCATCAATGGAAGCAGAAGGATGCACGGTTTTAAAAACCAAGTCACTTATTTAGATGCCTAAGTATGGATTTAGGAGCCTAGGCATAGGGTTCTTTTTTTAAATCTTGCCAGTTTTGGATTAAAACTTTTTTTCTTTGCTATCCTCTTTGTATCAAAATGATCAGTTAAAACCCCCTTATTTTTTTCCATTTTTGTTTTTCATGCTAACAAGGTGCTTCAGCTTCAGCTGTACTAATCATTTGAAGTCAACAGTCCTTAGAAAAATGAGCTCCTTGAATACTCCTTACACTTAAGCCAAGTTTTCAGAACTTAACGTTATTCTGTCTGGTACTTTCCTGAAGTGCTGGGCTCTATCTGAGCAGGATCAGGGTCCATTTAGCTAGACAGTAGATGCCACTTGAAAATATTGTCTACTTCTTTCTTTTAAGATGCAGCTAAATCTCTACAGCAGTTGTGATCTAAAATACTTCATCACACAATGACGTTACTTTTATATTAATCTTATTTCTGTGGCTGTGTCAGCTGCTTTAAAGTGCCTGGTACTTTATAGACAGACACAAAATAAAGACCCTGCCCTAAGAAGTTTCCAGTGCATGAGGGATGTAAAAAAGTACTGGTGAGGTGGATAAGGGGGATGGGAAACAGTAGGCTACTGTGAAAAGATAACATGCTTATTGAATACATGTTACAAAGTATATATATGTATGTGCTGTGCTTCCTTTTTTCATTTCCTGACTAATATTCTAATCACAATGCTCCACCAGGGAAGCTCACAGCAGGAACTACTGATGCAGAAGAAGCTACAAAAATTCTGGCAGAGAAGAGACGGCAAGCTCGTCTGCAGAAAGAACAAGAAGAACAGGAGAGACAGGAGAGAGAAGAGCAGGAAAGGTACTTGCTGTCATTAAAAAAACCAAAAAGAAAATAGTGGTGGTAGTCATTAGCACCCAGAAATCTAAGGTCAGTGGCCCATTATAAAAAAAAGTACTGTACAAATGTAATGCTGACAGACCCTGGTCATCAGTGGATGAGATCAAACTGGGACCCTTGGAGCTTAGTGCATGAGCCTCTACTTAATGAGCTAGAAGCCAACTGTCTCAGAGCTAAGGCTATAGAGCAGAGTCAGTCTCTCTCTCTCTCTTCTCCTCCTCCCCCAAGATGGCACAGAACATCACACCCAGGAGGTGTGTGGGTTACACAAACACATAATAATAGAGAGAATCCCTAAGAGTAGATCTATTATGGGAGCTCAGAACTTTTGAAAATCAAGCCAGCTACTCAGGAGCCTAAGCTTAGGCCCTCATGTTTTTAAAAATTTAACTCAAATAACTAATTACTCAAGTCTTTTTATATCGAGTGTAATAGAAACGTGTGTTTTTATCCCTGTAGAAGGCCGGAGGCTTTTCGCTCTTTCCCCACTTTGCGCTCCCACACATCTAAAATGTCTATCCTTCTGTCCCTGGAGGACTGAATGGAATTTAATTCAGAGCTTGTCATTGCTCCTTTACAGTTGATAGAAGGAGTCACTGTCACATATCACAGTGCAGTACTAGATCCTTTCCCTCACCTTGCTTTCCCTGTGGCTAAGGGAATATGAAGATACTGCAGTGCTCTCAGCTCATTCTAGCCTGAATTGATTTATTTATTTACAGATCAACTACCATGCAGTCTGCTCCTACCTCCTGCTTCCTTACTGAGCTGTTAAGCACCCCATGGTCCCTAGGCTGCCAGGCTAAAATTGCACTGGGGACAGAAAGCTCCATGGACAGCCAGGTAGCCCAAGGACCATGAGAGGCTTAGCACTGCATGAAAGGGTTATCTCCCAACTATCCTGACCTCCTTAAGGTCTTAGGCGTACAGATGCAAAGTAGTGTGCAGTCTCTCCTGTTAAGCGTGTCAAGCTTTATGTGTGTAAAATTTGAAATGCTGAGGCTCTAAACTTGGCTGTTTTTTTTTAAGTACGAAACTTTAAGCAATTCAAAAGATAGGAGTTTTACCCTTACTTCCACCTGCTCTGTGGAGCTAATAGACATGAGTTTCTGTACTCCTGACCCCCTTAACTCTCCGTGTCATGAGGTATTGTTTCTGGACACATGCACTCATGAATTGAGCAGGGCACACAAGTGAATTAGAACAGAGACAGGGATGGGTTTAAGCAGCAGGCCACAACTTTATTGACTTAACACTGGGGAAGGGCATTATGTGTGTCCCACCCACCTGGTCTCTCTCATACCACACATTTAGTTGCAGGTCTCACATCATATAATCAATAACTGGGGAGAGAACCTGCTCAGCCTACCCCTACGACATAGCCCACTTCTGAATCTCACCCTCTGCCCCCCGAGGGGATTAGACGATACCAAAGGTTTGGTCTGCAAAGATTTTAGGTCTCCCCTTTTCCCAGAGATACAAGGGCCACCAGCAAAATCCCAGTTTTCTCTTACTTCAGGAAGCTGGCTCTTTTAGACTTTTGCCACACTGGACACCAGCAGCAAATTGTGACAAACTACCAGTTCCTATAAATTGCTAATATTAAAATTCCACACCCTATTTCTTTTAATCTAACTCCATGATGCTGTGAGGAGGGTGAAAAGATTTGAACCACTGGGCCTCAGTCAGTTTGGCCCAATGGGAAAAATTCTTTCCTGATCCCAAAATGGGACCTATCAGACCCACAGCTTTGCAAACACAGAGCTTAACGAGCTTATGAAGGAGGCATTATCAGATATGTGCTTTCCCTTCCTTCTGGGACTGTCTCTCACTATTTTCACCAAGGGAGGGCATTTGCATGTTCAAAAATAACTTCATTCCTCAGATGGACTGGAGTGAGGTGAAATTATCATAAGGCAAAAGTGGGAATAAGGGTCCTTTTAACTACTCAAAGCTTGAAAAATGTTAGTTCTACATACTGTAGTTGAAGTTACAAACACATTTCTTGTTCTGTCCCACTTTAGTCACATCAGTGTTCAAACGGAAATGTTATTCCTGCAAAACATTAGATGGGGTGAAAATAAAGCTTAGAATGGAAGCCTGGTTGCAACTTGAATTATGGAGGTGTGGCCAATCCCTCCATTGTGTCAGAGCCCATTCCATACAAATGTATCCAGAAGCATATATTCGCAGCCAAAATACATTCTGTACATACAGTGCATGCACTCTGTGCGCCTTTGAGTTCTGTGTTAAACAAAGTGCAACATGTGCTGCATTTTTAAATGTGCTGCTGTGTTTTTGAAGGCTAGAGAGAGAGGAGCTGAAAAGAAAGGCAGAAGAAGAAAGAATTCGCCTAGAAGAAGAAGCTCATAAGAGAGAGGAGGAAAGAAGGCGTGAAGAGGAAGAGTCTCGGAGAAAAGCAGAAGAGGATGCCAGAAGGAGAGCTGAGGAAGAAAAAATGCTAAAGGAAAAGCAAGAAAAAGAACTGCAGGCCAAGCTTGAAAAACAGGTATAGTACAAGATATCTCTTGCAAGAACTCCTGTTAAAAGAGCAAAATTCTAAAATACTATCTGCCTACAGGCAATGGACCTGATTTTCAGATGTTGAATCACTGGAAACTTGGTGTGCTCAGCAAACCCCATCTTTATTTATGAACGTTATAAAAAACTACTAGTGTGGAAAAGTTGTTGAAGAGCACTTAACTTAGAGTCCATTGCTTCTTAGATCAAGTGGAAAGCAGAGGGACACTGCAGTGAAGATAAAATGTAATCTAGATAAAATGTAATCTTCAGTGATCCCTTTTAAAATGGGACATGCAGTCTAATGAAACTGAAAACTCTTACTCTTTCTCTTTTGTAAGATGCTTGCTGACAGAGTTAGGCCGATAATAGATACCTGGCAGCCTATGCAAGATTTTATAGAATCTGATAATTTGTCTAAAATAAATAACAGCTCTACCTTAGCTTACACATTTTAATTAGAGAGAAGAAGCTGAAGCAAAGGCCCGAGAGGCAGCTGAACACATGCGGCTGGAAAGGGAACAAATCATGCAGCAGATTGAGCAAGAAAGACTTGAAAGAAAGAAGGTAGGTGTTCATCTCCAATTTAAAAGAACTAATACCTTTGTTATTTTAAATGCATAAATCCAGAAACCTGCCCAAAAATATCCAAAACAAATATTCAGTTGAGTAGGCAGAGTTCAAGGGTGGTTTTTTGGTTTTTTTTGTAAACCTAATCCATATTAGCTAGTTTCTAACCTGGAGAAACATGTACCTCAGAGTTTGTAACAAACTTATTAGTTGTTTTATTATTATTTTTAATTCATAATTATTAAGGCGGTTCCTAGGGTCCCACTTAGAATGTGGCCCCATGTTCTAGGCACTGTACAAACACAGTATTGGACTATCCCTGCCCTGAGGAGCTTACAATTTAAATGGACAAGACAGAGAGTAGGAGAAGAGGGTATAACATACAAGCAGAGTGATGGTTCCCACTCAAACTTATAAGACACAGAAAGTTAAAAACAATAATAGGGGTGTGTTTACTTTAAATAAATATGCAGTTTTTAATTGAGAAAGTGTATTCTGCAGAAAAAATAGTATGTTATCTAGTTGGAAAAAGCATTCTCCTCCCACCCTACTCTGAGGTGATGGAGAAGCAACAGCAAAGCCACTCTATGGCCACTACTGAAGTTGTTTCCCTCAAGTAGGGAAATGGCTGGTGGTTCTATGTAACTCCATACCCACACCCTGCAAAGCATCCACATAGTGCGTAGTCACACTGCATGCCTGTAGGTGGCGGGACAGAATTTCCCCCAGATTTGTAGAAATCTTTGTCTTTAGCTTAGTTAAGAGATGCCTGGAAAGTTGTTATAAAAGCCTTCCCTTTTGTGTGTTTTCTTCCAGTTTCATTCCACATTATTAGTCTTGGAGGGTGGAGGGTCATTAGTAGGGTCAACCACTTGTACATTGGAACACAAGAACTAGAAGTGATGTCTTTAAATCTAAAATAGTTTACTTTAAGTATATAACTCATAATGCATTTGATGAATTAACAAGCAAAAAAGAAGGATTTTACAGCTGTATCTGACACATTTCTAACAGGAGTAACTTCACATGTTTTATTCCCCTCCCTACCCCCCCAATAAACAAAATTGGTACAACTATATAAAAGTGTTTAATTTTAAATAGCAAATGGATTGCAATTCTAGAGGACTGCTGCTGACTTTGTGGTCTGAAGATGCAGTAGTTGGTGACTTGAGCAATTAGTGTTCAGCTGACAAACTTTCTGTTCAGGAAGTTGGCACAGGGGGCTCATAATCACAAACCTTTTTATTTATTTTTTATCTACTAATTTGCACCTGGTGAGAAATTCAGTTTGTTGGAATTGTGATTGCAAAGAGAGCTCCCTTCTCCTCTTCCCCTCTTCTTCTCTGGGTACATCTACACTGCAATAAAAAACCCACGGCACCAAGTCTCAGAACCTGGATGAATTGACTTGGGCTCACAGGGCTTGAGCTGCAGGCTGGAGCTCATCCTCTGAGACCCACCCCACTGGGCTCCTGCCTGAGCTCAAACATCTACACTGCCATTTTTAGCCCTGTAAATCCAATTCAGCTGACCCAACCAGCCACAGCCATGCTGCGGGTCTTTTATTGCAGTGTAGATCTACCTTCCGTCTTCTTCCTTTCTAGGGAGGGCAGAGGCAGAGATCAGTTTGTGACACCCGAGTTAAATCAACCTTCCCTGCTGCCCATTACCAATCCCATGAGCCCTCTATCCCAAATTCATAGTATGTCTGCCTTGTAACCTTCTGATGTGATTGATTTACATTGCTTTCTAGCGAATAGATGAAATAATGAAGAGAACAAGAAAGAGTGAAACACCAGAAGTAAAGGTATGGAACAGAGTGCCTCCCACACACACATACACACCCTGCTCCCAGGATATTTCCCCAGTGGGTGTGGGTGGCAGGGAGCGGGAGGGACACTGTAGGATTGCTCCCTGGAGAATAAATGCTTTGACTAGAAATGCTCTATTCTTATTTTTCTGTTAGATTTTAAGAATTAAGAGTGACTATAGTTGTGGCAGCACCATGAGGTCAGTACTACTCTCCTAGGCAGTGGAGGGGGTGAGCCATATATATTGTTCATAACTGTAGTGCTGAGAACTGGTATCTTTAGGCAAAAGTCACATGCAATGCACCGCCTACATTTTGATGATGTTGAATTAATCGGTCATAGAGCTCTTGTGCTCCTCCATGTTAATTCTGATCACGGGACGGGATTAACAGCAGAGCAGAGGTGCCTGATGATGCACCAAAACTCAATGGACAGAGGTAAAGTGTTTGACTCTCACTTCAGACTTTTACTTCATAACATTTTCTTTTAGGGAAGCTGTTTCTTTATTTAGCCTAGGAGGCTCTAGTTTTCTTTAAAAAGACAAACCCAAAAAAATCCTCTCTCCCTTCTACATTTCTCTAAAAGCTACCAGACATTAGGCATATGAGGGGAGGCTTTGTCTGGCCAGGGGGAAGAAATGGGGGTTGTGACTCCTTTAAGGGGTCCCCTCCTTTGGGTTGAGGGGGCAGAAGGGGGACCTCACTTGAGCCAGGGAAAGACTGGAAATGGCACAGGTGGGCCACTAATCCATGGATGCCTTGGGGAGGGAGGTTTTTTAGTGAAATCCCTCACCAGTAAGGAGTTGTGCCATGATCTGCCCAGGGTCCCTGTGTACCTGCCAGCATGCCCTGACTATCTGTGGTAAGCAGCCCTGGTTCAGCAACTCTGACTCCAACTGCCTGCTTGTTTCACCACAGCCACACACTGGTCTCCAGCAGCCTTGGTTATTGCTAGCCAAGTGACCCCAACACACCCCCAGACCCCAATTTCTCCAAAACTGTCTGCCCTGAAGTGTCCTGCCTTCTCCTGGAACACTCAGAGAAATAATATAGTTCATTCGCTCCTTCAAAGTGACAAAAGCAAATTAGTGCTTTTTATCTTAATTTGGGTAAATACACCCTTCCCTTCAAACATACCACTGAGTTGTTGGGTTTTTTTTGTAAAAATAAAACATGGGTATTAACAAAAGGGTGTAGGTGAAATGATACCAAGTAGAAGGAATAAAGATAGAAAGAGTTACAGACAAAAGTAAAAATACACTTTCTAGTGGCTAAGACTTAACTCAAAAGCTACAGCTTTTGTTTGAGGTAGATTTCTTACCAATCTTTTTATTTCCGGCCATGCCTGACTTTCTCTCTGTCAGGACCTTCCATGGAAGTACAAGGGGCTGGTTTCCCTTGTCTTCCTAGGTGACAGATCTTTGCCTAAGCAGGTTTCTCACTTATATTCAGTTCCCAGAAACTTCAACCCTCTTGGTTAAAGGACCCGTCTTTGTCATCTTGCAAAAGTTCTAGCCCCTTGTATCTGCCTAGTGATGGATGCCATGATGGCTTCTTCCTCTTGCCTTCTATTATCTTCCCAAACTCACTCTTTTGTCCCCAGACCCAGGATTACGTCATGCTGTTCTTCCTGTCCCCCTGCTGATTCGTATGTAAATGGAGCTTCCATTATTTTTGGTCACACCTCGCTTAATGTCATTGGAGACAGATAGATAGCTGACTTCTTTCCTGTCTGGGAGAAACCTGTTTTTTCCTGCTTTTGGTTACAGACTTTAAAGCATAATGTCCTTAAGTATCCATAGTTTCTCATAGAGTGTTAATACATACATTTCACAATGATCTTAATTACCAGGGTGTCATGAGCTTTCAGAAAAGACAACTTCCTCTGTACAATCAGTTGATTCTGTTACTTACCATTTGAAGTTCAGATCCATCCAGGGGCTATCTCCCCCACATGCTAGGTTGGTGGCTTTTTTTAATCTTTTATGTAAATGTGCCTTCATCGTCTCTGCCTGATTACCAGGTGGGTCAGACAAACAAATGCACATTCTTTTGTCTACAGCAATCAGTGCCTATGCATTGCTTGCCAAACACATTTTTGAGAACATAATTGTAGCACATATCCATAACTCTTTTACACACTCCCAGGGCCGCCCAGAGGGGGGAGCAAGTGGGGCAATTTGGCCCAGGCCCCGGGCTCCGCAGGGGTCCCCACGAGAACGGCCGAGGCTCCCGCCCCGGCCTGACCCCGGCTCCCCCCTCACCCAGAGCCTCAGTGCATCCAGGAGCGTCCCTGAACAGCTGCGTAGTGGGGCTCCGGCGGGGCTGCTGAGCTCCCCCCCGCTCAGAGCCACGTGGTAAGGGGGCGGGGCAGTGAGCTCCAGCAGGGCCTGAGTTTGCAGCTCCGCCCCCTTACCACGCGGCTCTGAGCGGGGAGGGGCTCAGGCCCCGCAGGAGCCCTGTTGCACCGCTGTTCAGGGACACTCCTGGATACAATGCGCTGAGGCTCCGGGTGAGCGGGGAGCCAGGGGTAAGGGGTCGGGGGGGGGTTGGATAAGGGGCAGGGAGTCCTGGAGACAGTCAGGGGACAGGGAATGGGGGGGTTGGATTGTGGGCATTCTGGGGGTCTGTCAGGACTCAGCGGGGGGGTGGATAGGGGTCGGGGCAGTCAGGGGACAGGGAGCAGGAGTGGGGACCCAGGGTGGTGGTTGGGGGGGTGGGGTCTCTGGAGGACGGTGAGGGGACAAGGACCAGGATGGGTCAGGGATTCTGAAGGGGGCGGGCAGTCGGGGGGGCAGGAAGTGGGTGGGGGTCAGCCAGGCTGTTTGGGAGGCACAGCCTTCCCTACCCTAAAGCTCATTCAGCAGTTTGAGGTTTGCAGAAGAGCCAAGCTGTTAGCTTTTCCATTAGGGCTACCATCCCTTTCACTTCTCAAATGCCAAATTATAGTCTATATTTAATTTCAGTGCCATAAGGAGATTCATGTCAGGGGAGGGTAGCTTCATTTAAAATTAGCCACTGGGGGAGGATCACATGAGAACAGCAATATTCTACACCACCTACCTCCTTCCCAACCCTGCATTCCCTGAGGCTTCAAAGGGGTTAATTCAGTGGTTCTCAAACTTTTATACTAGTGACCCCTTTCACATAGCAAACCTCTGAGTGCGACCCCCCCCCTTATAAATTGAAAACACTTTTTTTATATTTAACACTATTATAAATGCTGGAGGCAAAGCGGGGTTTGAGGTGGAGGCTGACAGCTCATGACCCCCAGTAATAACCTCGTGACCCCCTGAGGGGTCCCGACCCCCGTTTGAGAACCCCTAGGTTAATTTAATTTTAGCACCCTGTGTCCATTCACATGCATGTGCTATTTTGAGCATTTCAATTTTCACAACATAGGCTCATCCCAGATTCTGGAACAAGCTCAAATGCTCAGTTTGTGAAGTATGTACATAAGCTATACCAGGGGTAGGTAACCTATGGCACACATGCCAAAGGCAGCACGCAAGCTGATTTTCAGTGGCACTCACTGCCTGGGTCCTGGCCACCGGTCCGGGGGGCTCTGCATTTTAATTTAATTTTAAATGAAGCTTCTTAAACATTTTAAAAACCTTATTTACTTTACATACAATAATAGTTTAGTTATATATTATAGACTTATAGAAAGAGACCTTCTAAAAACTTTAAAATGTATTACTGGCATGCGAAACCTTAAATTAGAGTAAATAAATTAAGACTTGGCACACCGCTTCTGAAAGGTTGCCGACCCCTGAGCTATACTAAAGACAAACCCACAGTAACCATCTCCAGTTTGTGAGGGACCCCATGGAGCCAGTCTCTAGGAAACAGATAAATGCATGGAGGTTAAGTCAATTAATGACTATTAGCCAGGATGGGTAAGGAATGGTGTCCCTAGCCTCTGTTTGTCAGAGGGTGGAGATGGATGGCAGGAGAGAGATCACTTGATCATTACCCTCTGGGGCACTTGGCATTTGCCACTGTCAGTAGACAGGATTCTGGGCTGGATGGACCTTTGGTCTGACCCAGTATGGCCATTCTTATGTTCTAAGCTAAATGAGCCCAAAGTTATGGAGACAGATATGAGTCAAGGAAGCCAGCAGAGTATCCTGGAAAAATCTCTGACTGGATGGGCTCAGGCGTTTGGTCACAAGCTGAGGTGGTTCAAAAGTTTTGGATTTTGTAAGCGGAATTTTTTTCTTGTTTCTTTAAACAATCAAACACAGCAAGCAGCAAATATTTGGCCACACACTTCTGAAACCCCAAACCATGGTCAGGTTTTGACAGACTAATTTCAGCTTTTCAATTAAAAAAAACACAACAAATTTTGAAGGAAAGCAGACATTGTTCATGATTTTTTTCTGCTTTTTAAAAACCCCTAGTTTTCGATCCAAAAAAAGTTTTGACGGAAAATATTTGTCCAACCCTTTTAATGAGCTTTAGTGCCTTTTAGCACTAGCTGATGCTGAGAACCAGTGATACCTTGTAAAGAAGTTTTCTCAAAACTGGGTTTGTGCCGAGATGCGGAAGGTTTATTTTTCCTAGGGCCGCCTGTGGTGGGGGAGCAAGTGGGGCAATTTGCGCTGGGCCCCGCAGGGGCCCCCACGAGAATATAGTATTGTATAGTATTGCAGTTTTTTTTATGGAAGGGGCCCCGCGAAATTGCTTTGCCCCAGGCCCCCTGAATCCTCTGGGTGGCCCTGCACACTCCATGCATACATCATGCAAGAATATTAATGAGTTACCAGTGACTAGTTTTCAAATGATCTATTACATGCCACTTTTTGGGTATATATCATGACAACAGTATAAGAAGTGTAGTGAGTATGTCAGGCCTGACGAGTTGCTGACACAGAGTAGTGAACCACCAGTGGGCCTCTGTGTCACAAAGGTATTTATTAGGGCTGTCGATTAATCACAGGTTTCAGAGTAGCAGCCGTGTTAGTCTGTATCCGCAAAAAAAAACAGGAGTACTTGTGGCACCTTAAAGACTAACAAATTTATTGTAGCATGAGCTTTCGTGAGCTAAAGCTCACTTCTTCGGATGCATAGAATGGAACACACAGACAGGAGATATTTATACATACAGAGAACATGAAAAGGTGGAAGTATGCATACCAACAGGCAGAGTCTAATCAATTGAATCACAGTTAACCCATGTGATTAACTCAAAAAATTAACTCAAAAAATTAATAGTGATTAACAAATTAATTGTGATTAATTGCCGTTATAATTGCACTGTTAAACAATAGATTTCAGTTACAACAAAGGATGCAAAATATACAGTGCTCACTTTATATTATTTTTCTTACAAATATTTGCACTGTAAAAATGATAAAAGAAATAGTATTTTTCACTTCACCTAATACAAGTACCATAGTGCAATCTTTTTATCGTGAAAGTGCAACTTACACTTGTAGATTTTTTTTTTTAGCTACATAACTGCAATAAAAAAAACAAACAATGTAAAACTTTAGAGCCTACAAGTCCACTTAGGCCTGCTTCTTGGTCAGCGAATTGCTAAGAGAAACAAGTTTGTTTACATCTATGGAAGATAGTGCTGCCCACTGCTTATTTGCAATGTCACCAGAAAGTGAGAACAAACATTTGTGTGGCACTTTTGTAGCTTGTATGCCCCTTCATGCTTTGTCCACCATTCCAGAGGACATGCTTCCATGCTGATGACGCTTGTTAAAAAAAAATGCATTAATTAAATTTGTGACTAAACTCCTTGGGAGAGAATTGTATGTCTCCTGCTCTGTATTTTACCTGCATTCTGTCATATATTTCATGTTATAGCAGTCTTGGATGATGACCCAGCATGTTGTTCATTTTAAGAACACTTTCACTGCAGATTTGACAAAACACAGGGAAGGTACCAGAGAAATCCATAGAGATTTCTAAGGATAGCTACAGCACTTGACCCAAAGTTTAAGAGTCTGAAGTGCCTTCCAAAATCTGAGAGGGATGAGCTGTGGAGCATGCTTTCAGAAGTCTTAAAAGAGCAACACTCCGATGCGGAAACTACAAAACCTGAACCACCAAAAAATAAAATCAACCTTCTGCTGGTGGCATCTTACTCACATGATGAAAATAAACATGCATTGGTCTGCATTGCTTTGGATTGGATGATTGGATTGGATGATGAGCAGAACCCATCATCAGCATGGACGCATGATCCTCTGGAATGATGGTTGAAGCATGAAGGGACGTGAATCTTTAGCGCATCTGGCACGTAAATATCTTGCAACGCTAGCTACAACAGTGAACACCTGTTCTCACTTTCAGACGACATTGTAAACAAGAAGTGGGCAGCTTTATTTTCTGCAAATGTAAACAAACTTGTTTGTCTGAGCGATTGGCTGAACAGGAAGTAGGACTGAGTGGACTTGTAGGCTCTTAGAAACAAAACAATGTAAAACTTGAGTGCAGTTATGTAACACAAAATCCTCTTTCACGATAGAGATTGCACTACCGTACATGTATTAAGTGAATTGAAAAATATGAGTTTTTATTTTTACAGTGCAAATATTTATAATAAAAAATAAATATGAAGTGAGCACTGTACACTTTGTATTCTCTGTTGTAATTGAAATCAATATATTTGAAAATGTGGGAAACATTCAAAAATATTTATATAAATGGTATTCTATTATTGTTTAACAGTGCGATTAATTGCGATTAATTTTTTTAATCACTTGACAGCCCTAGTATTTATATTTCATTCCCAAGGACAGTAGCTCCCACCCATGGATCATAGTAAGACTGGGTTTTATTGTCTGTGGTGGACACTACACCAGCTGCTTTGCTGGGGCCTGGGAAGGAATTTCTCTCACTGCCAGAGTGACTGAGACGGAGTGGGGGTTTTCTGCAGCTCAGGGACCTGGTGGGGCAGGTCAGGAACAAAGGTTCATGTTGTCTCAGCTTTGTAGGTATCCAGTGGAGTTACTCATTGCATGGAGGATCTGGTTCCCTGATGAACCAATTGGAAGTGGATATATGGGAAAGGCATCTCCTGGGGAAATGGGACTCCTACTGTCTGGCATAGCAGGGAGACAACCTCATATCCCCACCCATTCTTAACCTTCATATAAGAGGAGGGCAATGAGGACCCAGCAATGAGCTGGGGCCAGGCAGGAAGTCCAGAGGGCTGTTGGCAGCCCTCACAAATAGGGGGAATTATTAAGGAAAGAATGACCAGCACCATACAATCCTTGCCAGGTATTTCCAAAATGCGTTAATAAAATTGTGGCCTAATTTAAAGTACATCTCTTGCATCTTGTCTTTCTTCAACCTCCATTCTCCCAGCCATGCAGGATTTCCCCATCCATCTCAGTCAACTTTCTGACCCCCTTCTGGCACTGTCCTATCCCGTCCACTCCCCTACCACCATTCACTTGAGCCTCTGCTCTTCCCTTTATGTCTTCCTTGCACACCTTGTGCCTCTGCATCCCAAAGAGGGAAATGAGGATAATTTCACAAGACCATGTGTACTCTGAGTAACTACTCTGGCAGTGTAGGGAATACTTCTACGATAGATGCATCCTAACGATAAAATTCTGTGTTTTGTAGTTTTTGCTTTATGTGCTTGAATGTACCGTAACTGAGAAAAAGCATTCTAGGAACAATTGTTTATTAACCAGCAGAGTTTTTTTTTAAAGGTTCTGAGTCCAGTCAGTTCCCTGAATCTTAGGGCCTTGCATCTAATGCAGTTAAAACATTATTTGGTTACAGAAGGAAGAACCCAAACTGGAGATACCATCACCTTTGACTGTGGAAAAGCAACCAAAAACTCTTGTTCTCAGTCAAACAGGTAAAAGCCCTTCATTTTTGTTTAGAGCAATATTCAGTCTTGATAACTTGAAAACAAAAATCCATAACCTCAGATAGTGCTGTATGATCACAGATGCTGTGTTTTCATTCAGAAAAGGGACAAATACATTTAAGTGTAAATATGTTAAACATAAAAAAATAGAACATCTTTGGTTTACCAAAGCATGGTAAATGTAGAAGCAGGAGACAGCTATCCTGATGGGCAATATTCTACTCCACAGCATGTCCCAGGTAGCATTTATATAAAGTTATTCTAGCCTGCAGATTTCTGTTTGTTCATTGTAATCTAGTTCCTGTTTTGTAGATTCTCTAGAAATATTCTCCCCTACAGCCAAGCTTGACATGCTTTTTAAACATTGTTTTAAAATACAGTCCCTTTTGCATTTAATTTGGTTTGCTAACAGCATATATATATATATATATAAATAAATGATGAATGAAAAATGGGTATATAGTGAAGTGTGACTATTCTGTATTTTTTCCCCTTCTCTAGGGCTTCTCTGTGCATGTTGTAAAAGATAATATATTATCTTGTTTCTTTTTCAAACTGTCCTACAATAACAGGGTGATTGACAAGATAATATGATGGGTCACTTTCATCTCTAATTTCTGTGACTCAAATAATTTTATGATTTTTAAATATAAACACTGCTATTGCTTCCTAATGAGGTTCTTTTATAGAAATCAATGGACTGACAGCCTGCCAGGAGAGTAAAGGCTTAGGATGTGTTGCTGATGAAACACTTTCTCGAGATATATTTTCTAATGGACTTAAGTCAGTTACGGGGCTTATTCAGCTGGATGCCATTGATGGGAAATCTAACAGCATGGATGATTCAACAGATGAGGTTCAGTCTATGGATGTGAGGTACACGTCACATGAAACACATAACTTTTAAGTAACTGTTCAGAAAACCAAAACCAACCCACCAAGACATATGCAGTTCTCTCATTTCATTTGTTAATCTATCTCTCTGCACAGCCCAACCCCAAATATGGACTCCTATGTAACTACTCTTTGTATGTTCTGACTAGTAGTGTGCTCTCAAGAAGTAAATGCACTTTCAGATTGAAGGATAATTACAATCTCTTATCTCACTCTCATATCCTGCAAAATAATTAAGCTCTTCCATAGTTCTCACTTGCTAAGTGCACACAAACGTGCCCAAACATTTTGGATTGTCCATAGAGTTCACATGCTGTATTGCTGTGAAAATGGGTATTCAAATATCAGATTGTGTTTTGTACCAGAACAATAAAGCAGTAGCATATAAGTCATTGTGTTGTACAAATAATGCTGCAGGTTAGAGTTTCAACATTCACATTTTCAATTATTTTAATCTTAAGTCTTTTAATTCATGTCAATATAACAAATATTTGGCAACAAGTAAACAATATGAAGTAAGCAAGTAAACAAGCATTATGGGATCTTGGGTGAAAGACTCTTATTGTACAGTGTGTGCAACAAGGAAATTGAAATTTTAAGATTGCTCAGAACCATAGTCCTGAATTCCTTGATTTTAGTAAAATCTCATATGTAATATTGCATTAATGTAGGTTTTTTTAATCAATGGACCAGATTAAGCCCTGATGCAACTCTAATTACTTCAGTAATTATACAGTGGATCCATTTATCACAATGTTAGGTTCATTTAATTTTTAGTTATAACGTTATGGGGGAATGAACACTATATTTAAGGTTATAAATATATTATATATCTATGCCAAACATTGATATACAGATGTCTACAATCTTTGCTTACTTTCTCCAGTTTCTTTAACAAATAGTCAAAAGGGCATGGGTAGATTTCAAATGCAATTTTAATAAAAGATGGTTCTTGTTTAAAATCTTGGTATAATCTTCAGACATAACATAACATGAAAAAGCTGAAAATTAAATGAACCTAACATCATCACAAATGGATGCATTGCATAACTATTGAAGTAATTAGAGTTGCAATAGGGCCAAATTTGACCCATTGATTAAAAAACCTACATTAATGCAATATTAAATATGAGATTTTACTAAAATAAAGGAATTCAGAACTATAGTTCCCAGCAACCGTAGAATTTAAATTCCCTTGTGCTGCATTTAGTTTGTTCTGTAAAAGTTAGCTTTTTAAATTTCACATGGTTTCACAATTTTCACATGGTCTAATATATCTTTGAAATCTGTACTGTGCAAAATTAACAATTTGAGACCATGATCCTGCAAAGATTTATCCACAAGCTTAACTGAAATTTATGCATTGAAGCCAGTGTGACTACTTGCTGTTCATGGAGTTAGGTATGTGTGTAAACCTTTGCAGAATTAGTAAGATGCAATTAAAAATGGTAAATATAAGGTACCTGAGGGCGCAGGGAGTGGAATATTCAGCCTTTTTAACCTCTGGGTCACCAGTTGGAATCCAGCCTCTCTGAAATGAGTTTGTACTGGACTGTGTCGATGCCATGCAGCCACCACCAAGGCCAACGTTTAAGGAGTATGAAGACAGAATTACTTTCTCTCCTCTATAAGTTGGCCCCTTTGTGTATGAGTTGGGCACATAATGCTGAGGCATGTTGTATCTGTTCTGAGGATAAATAGAACAGCTTTCAGGGCTGTCATAAACCTTTTCATGAACACTAAGAGCTTACAAGACTTTTATTCTGCTTTTTCCTTTCTGTCTTTCATACAGCCCTGTTTCAAAAGAAGAACTTATATCTATCCCAGAATTTTCACCCATGAATGAACTCATTCCCGGTGTTTCTATGGACCAAAATGGAACAAGTAATTCCAAGGCTCTTGAAGATCTCTTGGATTTCACAGGACAGGCCACTTACTCCAAGATATCCAGTGAAAACATTAGTCTGGATGATTGTAACAAAAACTTGATCGATGGATTTAACAGTCCTGGGCAGGAGAATACACTTAACTCCATCTGTTGACAACCCCACGACTGTTGTACAGATGAAGGTACAATATTGTGAGAAATATCTAAGATCTGACAAGTTATTGGGAGTGTAGATAGCACACTTTTTAGATTAATATGCTGCTCGCACTACTGGATGTTGAGAGTTAGGCTCCTGGACATTTAAATTTGGCATAATCTTCCGATAGTAGACTAAATAGGAATGTAAGAATTGGCATTGTGGAAAAGAGGAATGGTCCACTTAGTCCTGAATCCTGTCTTAGTGTGCAGTCTGTGTTAAACAGTGTCCCTCAGAGCAAGGTATAAACCTTCAGAATGCTCCGATGTATAACAAAGCAGAACTCTCCAGATCTTAACTGTAACTGTAAGGTATGAGAAGTGATGGTCCTTGTAACTTTACCCTAGCTAGTATACTAGGGTAACAGATGCTATTCTTACTCTTCTTTTAAAACAATAGTCTGATCCTTTTCTGATATGTGCTAAACTTTTTGTCTGAATACCCTGCAGCCAACACTTTCACAGATTAATGAAATGTAACGTAAAAAGATTTTACTGTTATCAGTTCTAAATTCGCTTCTAATTTCCTCTTATTCTTGTATTATGGGGAAGGATAAATAGGAGTAAATGTTCAGCCTTCTCTACATTTTTAGTCTTTTTTATACCCCTATCATACTACTTACTCTTCCCCTTTCAAATGAAATAATCCTAGTCTTCCTGAAATCTACTAAAATAGAATTCCCCAATCACTTAAGTGTTCCTTTATCTGAACACTTCTACTCCATTTTTTGAGATCAAGTGACACAAGAGAAACCTTGTGAACCCTTGGAATATAGGTTAATCTCCAGCTGTTGAACATCTTGGGGAATGAGCATTTTCCTAGGTTTTAGAGTAACTTGTTCGCCACCTGTGTCAAATTCAAACTACTTTTCCTATCCTTCAAGGACTTGCACAACTTCACTCCCTTTTACCTTTCAATTCACCTTTCCTTTCATCATCTTTTCTTGCTCCCTCTGCTGTGCCCAAGCAGAACAGCTAACTGTTTGCTTCATGTTGTGCTCCTCCCTCCTAATTTTGTCGTCTTCTTTTCATATAGCCTCCATTGTATGCTTGGGAGCCTCTGTCCTTACCCATTTTGTCATACATCCTCCCTCTCTACCTTCAAGGTCTCCTTACGACACAGCCTGTTCCAAAAGGCCTATTAACTTTAGAACTCTCTGCAGTTTAATTATTAACTAGTCAGATGAATGAGAATCCTCAGTACAAAGTACAAAAATGTGAAAGGAAAAGATGTAAAAATATAACAAAGGAAAATAAACCCCAAATAGATAATCGGAAAAGTGTGGAACTTGCAAGATATGTCTCATCCTCAACGTTTGCTCACCTTGCTCTTTGAGTTTCCCCATTCATCTTCCTGCAGTTTCCTTTCAGTCACTGCTTGGATTGCAACTTTCTTGGTGTAGGTTTTTTGTCTTCATACTAGTCTGTAAAGCACCTTGCACATTCTTGGTACTCTATAGATCGTAAATAGGTAAGGACGGCATCACGGAGGAAAGGGGAAGCTTGTTCGGCTGTTGGAAAGATGGGTCACACCAGTATGCTTTCCTATCGTAAGTTTTTACTGGCCCCACTTTGTCCCTGATGGGAACCCCTGTCATGCCCTACCTCTCCCTGCTCCTGGTTTCTAACCACAGCCAGGAGGAGTGGGGAGCTAGCTCATGTCCAGCTAGGAGTGGAATCCAGATTGGTTCCATGCTGGCAGTTGAGCCATCAATGCAGGAACTCATTGCATAGTTCAGAACTAAAGATGTAAATTGTGTGTCTGGCAGAGGACAGTATCTTTATTTTGTGAATTATACAGACAGTAGTCAGTATTTGATGTTAGGGGGCTTATTCCTTCACCCTCTCACTTCCCTGGTCCTTCTCACATGAACAGAGAGCAACAATACCCGAAGTCCAAAGGTACAAACAATTGGATGTTTATTGGGGTGAACTTCCAGCAAGCATGATTCCAGTTTCCTTCCTCAGTGTCCCCCTTCCCAGCTCTGACACCACAGAGCCTTGCCTGTGTCCCTGTTCCTGTTCCCATCCCCTGTTCTCATTCCCCCTTTAGCAAAACATGATCCCAATTCCCCCATCCCCAGTCCCTGTTCCCATTGCCCCCCCCACTTCCTGATTGACTGCAGACTATATAGTAAAACCTGAGTTTTGCTTAGCTATACCTTAACCAATCATCTTACTGAAATTTAACTAACCAATCCTAACATACTGTAACATGGTTATTTAACCAATTATACCCCACCACCTTAATTGGCTTACACCCAACAAAATTAATTATACAGCAGACGGAAACAATCACAGAACCAGACAGAGACCATGCAAATAAACATACAAAACAATACAGAAGTGAGGATTTCACAACTACATCTATACAGACATAAGGGTTTTCCAGCTGTGTCTATTGATAAGTGAGTTCTTGCCAGACAGGATGCTATCAAACTAAGTTTCCTTTTACATCTTCTAGGCTCTTCTCTTTCTCTGGAGGTGAGATGAATATCAGGACAGGATTGTATTCCTAACAGCCCAATAGCACCATATTTCAATGTGACTAGTTTGGAATGTGAGGATGTGACCATACACTTCCCAGCTTATGGCTGCCTTTGCTGCTTAGCCGAAGAACCAGGCCTCAGATAGTCACAGTAAAAGAAGGCCATTACAGAGACAGTGATTTTGATTCTCTCTTTTATACCTCTATAACTAGCTAAGTGATAAAAATACACCTAAATTCTTAAAGTATAGGCCTTTGCAGACAGGCCTGAATATCTATATCCTAACACTTAATAAAATGTTTAAGACTTTTTGTTGATCTGCACTGGTACCCAAATCAGTTACATTAATGCAATTGAATCTACCTGTTTAACTTAAACATTTCAATGATAAACTCAGGGTATAATGAAAAATATAGATGTGTATTCTCTTTTCTTTAAAGAGCTATGCAACCTTCCCTATTAGTTATGATAGTCCTTAATTATATCTCATTTCAATTTAATCACAAAGAGAGAACAGTTAAAAGCAGGACCAGTTAAGTATGCAGCAATGTGGAATGTGGTAGTGATTGCCATTTATTATGGTTGAGTACTGTAGCTGTACGCAGCATTGTACAGACAGTTAAGTAACAGGCCTTTTCCTGGAAAGTCTGCAAGCTAAGTGACATACAGTATGATATACTGATAGTCTTAACGTTAGTGTAGCATTGTACTTTATTGCAAGAGAATCAGTTCTCAGTTATAAAAATTGGAGCTATTTTACTTACATAAACTGTTTGGGTGTGTTTTTAATTGACAGAGGAAGTATTTATGGAGGATATACGTCCTGTCATGCTGCGGGCAGTAAAATATGAGCTTGTCATCTGAAAGAGCTTCTGCAGTCTTTGAACACTGGATTTCACATAATCAGAGCTGAATATAACTTTGTCTTCCCAAGTGGTATGTTGAATAACTGGCTGTTCTTGGTAGATGCCAGGAATCTATAGCCTTGATTGGTTTCAGGGAAGATTCATTGTGCTTTAGAATTTTGGCTTCAGCTGCTAATAAAGGTCTTACTACTTTTTTTTTTAATTTAAATTTCATCTGAATACTTCACTGTGATTTTTACCCTGTGCATTTTATTTTAAAATCATTCTTCCTTCGGTTTTATCATACAAGTACTCGATGTCATTTTCTTGTAAATACTATGAGGTTTGCCCACAGTGCGTTGAAATTAAATAATGTACTGTACTTTAGCTCTGTGCCTATTTTTTTAAATGGGGAACAATACTGAAGAGTTCTCAGCAACTCTTTTTTGCAGGTGTATAATTGCAAAACTAGAACTGAGGAAGCATGAAAACAAATAATTATTCAACTGCTGGAATCAAAGGAGCCTCCGTACAGACTGTGGAGGGTTAGATTTATTCCCCTGCTACAATGCATCACACATGACTATTTTGTCTTTTTTTTTTTTTTTAAGTCAATAGTGACAAAGCAGTTTGTTAATACAGTACTAATAAAGCCTTGGGTTGACTCTCACTGAAATCTTTAAAACTCCCTTGATATAACACTTGTAGACAATGTAGGCATAATACCCATTACAGTTCTTTAATATGTATTCCATAACTGCAGTAGTTCTAAGCAAGTATGTCATGGGGTTCAGATAAATGTTGAGTTAACTATTTGAGATCAATTATTAATACCAGCAGGCTTTCATTCATGTAGACAACTATTTTGTGTCTATTTTGTGACAGACTCAACAAAAAATATAATCAGCGGTAAAACAATATACAGATATTGCAACGGAAATACTAAGTCTATGAGACACTGTCTCTCTCTCACATAATATTTTCACCTATATAACAATATTAGCCTCCTTAGTACTCAACAAACATCTATATGGGAAAATTCATATCAAGAATGTAAAATGTAGACATTATGTGCCATACGATGTATTTTGGTTAGTTTTATTTCTTTTGGTGAACTATGGTAACTTTTATCCTATATTCTGTGCTGCCTGGAGGACATTTTTGTCCAAATCTTTTAAAAAAGTCACTACAATTCTGTTTGGAGACTAACAAAAAAGTAGAAACTTTTATATGTAGAGAAGTTTACAGTGTAGCTTGGTCTCAATTGTAGCCATGTTCTTCTGCTTTTAAAGCCAGCAACTGTTTAAAGATTGAAGTAGCCAATGAACCTGTGTGTGAGTATATAAAGAAAACATGCCTATAACAATCGTTCTTTTTATGTTGGTGTATTTCAGCAAAATACCTTTCTAGTGACTGTTCAGTAAGCTGTAGCATGGTATCGTGTCTTCCAAATTAGTCCTACAGTTGTTTCCTAAATAATAAAGAACCAAAACAAACTAATCATGTTTGTTTTGCTTGATATATTGTGTTTGGCAGATGTCACCTGAGATGTTATATTTTATTATGGTGTCGTTGTATAACCTGTAGATTACCTCACTTGCATGACATGTATAGCATGTATAAGAGTGAAATACATTTTCATTTGAGTCTGACTTGTTTCCTAGCTTTTTTTCCCCCTCCAAATAATCATGGCAAAACTACTTAAAATGGGGGGGGGGAGTTTGATTTGTGGTGGTTTTCTCAGCAAGGCTTAATACTAAATGAAGGGATAGTTCCTTAGCTTCTCAAAATACTTACCTTTTTACCTTTTGTTTTCAATCTGATGTGGTGATTTGCTTCTTGTCATAGGTCTCACCCCCACTTAGAGCTGTTGGGTTCCAAAGTGGGGACCTGCCTTGGTTTCCCTCTAAACTAAAATCCTAGTTTAGATCTGGTAAAGCTGCCACCAGTCAGTTTTTAAGTGTCTGACACACTCCCTGTTCCCCCAAAAACTTCCCCTGGGGAACACAGATCCAAACACCTTGAATCTCACCAGAGAGAGAGAAACAGCCAGTTCCCCTCCCCCCTTCCCTCTCCCCAGCCTGCTCTGGAGAGATTACACCGAGTCAAATCCTTGACCCAACACAAAGAGGGACTCACCTCCCCCTCCCCTTCCCTTGAATCTCCACAAGAGAAGAAATTAACCAAGTCCAAAGAAAAGAAAAGAATTTATTAAAGAATAAAAAAGAAAGTCACTGTCTCTGTCCCCCAAGATGGAACAATCTACAGGGTCTAAACTTATCAATCTCTGGAGAGAATTCCCCCTCCCTTCTTTCTCAGTAAAAGCAATACAGTACAGACTTAAAGAAATTCTATAGCAAAACACAGAATTGCAAATACAGAAATAAAAGTATAAGAATACTAGTTCCTTGCTAATACTCACTAGCTTGAATAGAAGAATTTATTGCAGAAACCTGGGAGGACTTGATTAAGATGTCTGGACTCTCTTAATTCCCAAGAGAGACTCTCCAAAAAACAAAGAACAGGAAAAAAAACTTCCCTCCACACGGATTTGAAAATAATCTTGTCCCTCATTGGTCCTCTGGTCAGGTGTCCACAGGTACTGCTTGTTAACCCTTTACAGGTAGACAAAAACCTTACCCTTAACTAACTGTTTATGACACTTCTATAGGCTGCTCTGTTCTCTTACTAGTCTTCTCTCAGGTGCATGAACTGTGAATTAGCCACATTACAAAGCAGCCTAAAATATAAATGTTAAACTGCTCCTTAGACTAAAGCCAAAGATCTTTTTAGAACGAGACCAGCTTGTTCAATGTAATGACTAACAGTCCATTGAACTCTTGGGGAGGAGCAGTCTGCAAACATTTGTTTTAAATAAAAGTAAAATAAAACAAAATAATTTTAATGCAAAATATCAAATATATGTCTGATACATTTTAGAGTGTACTAATACGTTACCTCTGTCATCCAAGATATTTCTTTCCATCATAGTGTTTCAACACATGCTCATTTGAGTTCTATGGTACACTGGGTCCTGTATGTGATTTCTCAATACAGTTGCATCCTAAGATGATAGGAGGAGACACAGATAGGTGTACATATAAATAACTTCAGATCCTTTTCTTACTGACTTCCAAAGATTTTCTCAGCAGGATTTGGCTGAATATCTGGGGTTACTGCTCTTGTAGAAAATAGAATGTGTCGGGGGTGGGGCCTTAATTCATGTTCTTACTCTTTGTACTGGTATTCATATTTGCTGCTGTGGTTCAGAACTATGCAGTGGACATTCTTTGTATAGGACAGTGGTCCTGGAACTACAGTCTGTGCACCACAGGTGGTCCTCCAAGTTCTTTCTAGAGTTCTACAGAATTAAACCATTTGAGAACCATTCGGTAGAGAAGTGGATGAAAGTGATCTTTGTTATGAAGTGATCCACAGAATGGAATTGTTGGAGAACCACTGAAATAAGCCTGTTTCTTTGTGTTAGATGAAATCATACACTACATTGCTAAGGTTAAACTATAGAAAAGTATTTACACTACTGGACTAGAGCAAAATTACTATAAGGTGGGTACACATCTAGTTGAAAGATGGTACTCAGAGTAGTTGTCAGTGGTTCACTATCAAATTGGGAGGGCATAGCTAGTGGGGTCCCCAGGGGTCAGTCCTGGGTGTGGTACTATTTAACTTTCATTAATGACCTGAATTACCAAGTGGAGAGTGTGCTTACACAATTTGCAGATGACACCAAACTGGGAGGGATTACAAGCACTTTGGAGGACAGGGTTAGAATTCAAAATGACCTTGATGAATTGGAGAACTGGTCTGAATTCAGTAAAGACAAATGCAAAGTACTTCACTTGGGAAGGACAAATGCACAACTACAAAAGGGGAATAACTAGCTAGGTGGTAGTACTGCTGAAAAGGATCTGAGGGTTATAATGGATCACAAATTTAGTTTGAGTCAACAATGCGATGCAGCTGATTTTCATTAGTACACAGTCCTTTATCATCTGTATAAGCTCTCGTGTCTGAAAATTAGAGAGTACTACTGCTCACTCTGCTAATCATCAATTATCTATTTTGTCTATTAAGAAAGTATTTTATGGGAAAGAATTTAAATTTAAAAGCAGGGAGTAAAGAGGGAAAGGGTTTTAAGCTTTTTTTTAAAAAAAATCTAAAATGCAAGCTAACAATGTCTTGTCCTTCAGAAGAGTTTTATGATACTTGTTTTCCACTCTGTTTCCTCATTTTGCACAGACGGAAGTACTGAAATATGGTGAGAAGTTCTTACAGTATATTTGATCATTGAAAACCAAGTAAATAGTGTAAACTTGTTTCCCAACCAATGGTTTGGATGAGTATCTGAACCCTGCAACATGCAGGATCAAAATGACCTAGAAGCCAGGGTCTCATGGTTCACAATTAGACATGCAGCCCGTTTGAAATCCAGCCTGAGTGTGTGTTAGAGAGATGCTAGCTCAGCCTGAGAGGAAATTAGAAAAGTAGAAAACTGCAGTAATGAGTGACATGATTTACATAGTCCTTGAACTGAGAATGTTTTATTTCTTTATTTTGGCAAGCAATCACATGAGCTGTATATTTCAGCCATACGTGCGCAGGTTAAGAAGAGTCACTGAAGTTAATGGGAGTTGAGAGTGCTCAGCACTTCACAGGATTGGACCCCCAAATATCCAGAAATATCTAATTATAGAAGAATTTTCATGGGTGTGAGATGAGATCATAAACTGGAAAATTATTCTCATACTATTATTTCCTGTATTTTTCTGAGAATGACAGCCACATATTTACCAAATACTACATATGAGCAGTACTTGTTAATCCCATGGAAAGACAGAGTGCAGGCCAGTGGCTGGCAATGTTAGGGCAATGCAGGCATAATACAATACTGAACTTTCAAAAATTCAGGTCCCTTATGTCATCACAATAACTTTTCTCTTAAAATAAAGGCAAAACTATTCTATTGTGGTCTAAAACCTCTTTTTTTACCTAATGTGGCAACATCCCCAAAAAGAAGAATATTAGCATCTTTCATAAATATGGAGAATTATGAACATAACTGATCATTCTCAATTCCCTGGAGAAGTGGATTGACCAGGGGATTAGAAATGACATCCAGTGTTACAAGATTTAACTCTAGTGACTTCTCTAAGGTCACTCCTAATTTACACTGGTGTGAGTTCAGAATCAAGACCAGAGTTTTCACCTCTACATTACCATTCCCAAGACAGTCAGCCCTCATGACTAAAAATCCTCACAGATGTCTTGTGAAATTAGGTTGCTCTTAGTCCAATTTTTAGTTGAAGGCAATTTGTACCACAGCTGTCAAATCAAAAATTGAATGCGCACAGAGACTGAATAATCCTCTCACCTCTAGAGATGGTGCATCCAGATCAGAATTGCTATGGCCATATGGAGAAGTTTGCTCTGCTGTGGTCCATGCTTTTCTCACTCTGTTAATAAATAGAGGACTTCTAGGGTGTGTCAAAGCACTAAACATTCCCACACAATTTAGGAAATAAGTAATAGCTTTTTTGCCTGTTTCATCTTCCTTGACCCAAACCTCCAATTTTTCTTTACTAACCATAATCCTGGTGATATCCTGAACACTGAACTTCTTCTCTTTCTCAGTGTCCTAGATCAGTAAGTCTACCTATTGCCATCTCAGATATACTATTGCATCACCTCTACTTAATTATTTGTATTATGGTAACACTCAGTGCCTCCAATCAAAATCAGGTCTCTGTTTTGCTAGTTGCTATACAAACACACAAGATCCTGCACTGAGGATTTTTATAATTTAATGTAAAACAAGATACAACAAATGGGTTTAACAAATAATTGGAAGAAATGGGGGAGGACGGGGTAACAATGTCACTAAGGTGGTTCATAGACTGTGCAAACTTAATATTGAGTCATTAATATTAAAAATCATAATATATACATAAATATCGGTAATCCCTTCTAACCATCTACCTATCAATGTCTTTTGAAATCCAAAGTCATACTTTCATTTTCTCATGCCACCACTTCATTACAACTTCTTTCACTGTAGAATATTGTTATACCAATATAATAAAAACCAGCAGGATCTTATTAAGAGGGATAAGGCAAAGATGCCACATTTATTGTAAATATAATAGTAAAGCAAAAGATAAAAGCAAACAACGTTGTTTTACTACTTATTTCTATCACTACTTATTCCTTATACACACACACATATATATATTCATTCACACAATCATTCATTCAGGTTCTGTATAGGTGTTATAGTTACCAGCCTAGACGTTGCTCATGCCAAGTTACTGGCCAGGTATCTTGGTCATGAGGATGGAGCCGAGTCTGTGTCAGATGCACCTGATGCTCCTGGAGGCTGGCAGCAGAACCGTAGACTCAAAGTCCTTAGTCTTCAGAGTCCAGTTTTATAGGAATTTATTCCTATGTCAGTCCATGAGAGTTGCTTCATTCTGCTGTTGCTAAATCAATCAGCAGGTGGCTGGCTCCATGTTGTCAGATGTTTGTTTTTCCTTCCTTTGAGGTGGTGGGGTGGATTCCAGTTTGCCCTCCGGGGGTCATCTGGTTGATCCCACTTGACACCTTCTTCAGCCAACACTGAATTCTTCAGGCTGGTAACTCCCTAACCATTCATTCATTATTTAAACTAGGTACTCATTCACATACATTCTCTATCTTAATCACATCTATTTCACTGTCTCTTTACCTTTTGGGGTGTTACCAATTTATGTGAGACTCCCTGTCTTTTAACATTCAAAAATAAAGTGAGATGAAAACTTACAGAGGGTGGGGGTCTCTATCTATATACTATAACAGCTACTGTTTTGGCTTACTTAGAGTTAATTAATGTTTAACAAGTTTTATACAAAGTATTTGAGCAGGCTTCACACAGACACAGCTGTTGGCTTGCAGGTTAGAGGCTAAATCTTGAGAATCACATTTACTTCTAATATAAACCTTCAGTTGTAAAGTATCAATTAACAATAAATCATTTCTAACAATAAATCATTTTTCATATAAACCATGTCTAATATAAACCTTCTTTAATATCCCTACAATATCTAAATTCTAGTTCTTCCTGCTCGCATATGCAAGGAAATGCAAACACATCATTCCATCATTAAATAACCTCACTGGCGTCCTATTTATTACTTCTTCAAAATTGCTTGTTAAAAAAATTTTTTTTTAATTCTCTTTTGGTGATCAAGTTTGTACTCCATACCTATTCATACACTAAGTACTTCCACTAGTTTACAGCTAAAGTTATTAAGCTACATCTTACAAATTATACACCAGTCAGTACAGCTAGAGGCAATGGATTTGTTTTATGTGTTGCTACAGGGAAGTCATGATGACTTTATAAATATCCAGGCATCATTATGTCATAAAAAGGAGGCTTGAATCCTATTTTATTTGACCAACCAGGAGAATTAGATGAGTTGTTAGATTCAGAATAAGACTCTATTTAAAGAATAATTTGCTGATGCTAAGTGAGCTGAGTAATGCAGTCAGTCATCCTGTTCAGGTTTAATTGTTAAATCCCATTTCTTTTTCCATATTTATATGTTACTAATTTGACCAGAGTTTCACTCAAATATCAAAGCTATACAATGTGATTTTAATAAGGAGGATCCTAATTACCTCAATTAACTGAGGAAATGTTGGCTACTGCTTGGAGCACATAATCAGGAGAGGATCACAGGTATGCAAACTGATTATTGAGCTAATTACTTAACCTTTTTCTGGGCCAAAGTCATCCCTGGTCTGGGTGAGGTGTAACTCACCTGAAGTCAATGTAGATGTAACAAGTTACCCTGAGGTCTGATCGAGCTTCAGGCCTAAGTTTCTGTAAATTGGGGGAAAATAGCTGACCTACATCTTGTAGGTGTTTGTGATGCTTAGCTAATTTGTTTCCACAGCACTATATAAATACTCTATATTACTATAGACTATCTATAAATGCTTTCTGTACAGTATGTATACAGCACTCTCCTTTAATAAAGGGAAACAAAACTTGTGGTTTATTTGGTTAAAGTATTTTTATATAAAAGGGAGAAAAATACTTGGATCTCTGAAGAGGGGCGTGTGTGAGGGAGAAATGATGATTGAAGTTCAGGCTATTACTGAAAGCAGAGTCCAAAATTGTTACTATAAAAGCATATTTAAAACCAGGCTAAAAAAAAGGTAAAGCACCCACTAAACATTTCTCTTGAAGTTTGCCTCATCCACTTTTTTATGGTTCCTTTGACAGCTCTCTTAGACTTTCTCTCCAGAGGATCTCCTGCAGCAGGTTTGAAGGCAGCATTATTTTTCCTCTGAAACATCTCTTGCACTAGGGCTGGGTCAAGACTAGTAAAAATCAGGGGCAGCTCTGTTTTTTGCCGCCCCAAGCACGGCAGGCAGGCGGCCTTCGGTGGCGCACCTGCGGGAGGTCCGCTGGTGCTGCGCCATCGGTGTCCCCACCGCCGAATTGCTGCTGAAGCCATGGGGCCGGCAGACCTCCTGCAGGCACGCTGCTGAAAGCTGCCTGCCTGCCACCCTCACAGCGACCAGCAGGCCCCCCACGGCTTGCCACCCCAGGCACGCACTTGCTGTGCTGGTGCCTGGAGCCGCCTCGGGTAAAAACGAATTGTATATGATAACAAAACTAGCAGTCTTGTTACAATAGGCTTGGAACTTGGTTAACCAGGACCACCTCAGTACTCAAAATAGCAGTACTCAAAACCAGGTGTTTTGATCTGTGTTGTCAAACCAGTTAACTTTCACTAGTGCAGAGTAAGCCTGTGGTGCTCAGCTTGCCTCTACCTAGTCCTGAAAGGGGTTGAGCAGCTTCCACTGAAATATTTTGTCCACTGTTCTACAATTAGCTTGGCATGGCCTTTGGCACAACTTTTTGTGTGTAAAAGCGATTTATATGGACAGTTAAGTCGCCGTATGTTTACTTGTGTGATCTTTTATTTTTGAATTCCAGTTTACTTGCATTTGTAATCTATAAGTGTTTAGCCACATAGACACAAATGGGTCCACGAAACAAATTTTTCATTCAAGTGGAATATGAAAGCTACACTAACTACTTTTAATTGGAAAGACAAATCACTTAAAAATAATAAATTGTCCTAAATATAATGTGTAATCATCAAATGAGCCATGTCCAATAAGGCCCATAGAGAAACCAGTCACAGTTCACAGGTATGGAGATAATGACCAGTGAGATTATTGATAAAAGCTGTTTTGAAATATAAATCTAATTTTACTAAGTAAATATTTAGTTTTCCTTTAAAAAACTATGGTCCCAATTCTGGAAACACTTATGCACATGCTTAATATTAACCACATATATAATAACTGTTTGCAGACTGAAACCTGTATTGCTAGAGGAAGGACAGGCAGGGCAGAAAAGGTGGGGGAGTTGCGTTGTATGTAAGGGAGCAGTATGACTGCTCAGAGCTCCAGTATGAAACTGCAGAAAAACCTGAGTGTCTCTGGATTAAATTTAGAAGTATGAACAACAAGGGTAATGTCGTGGTGGGAGTCTGCTACAGACCACCGGACCAGGGGGATGAGGTGGACGAGGCTTTCTTCCAGCAACTAACAGAAGTTGCTAGATCACAGGCCCTGGTTCTCATGGGTGACTTTAATCACCCCGATATCTGCTGGGAGAGCAATACAGCAGTGCACAGACAATCTAGGAAGTTTCTGGAAAGTGTAGGGGACAATTTCCTGGTGCAAGTGCTGGAGGAACCAACTAGGGGAAAAGCTCTTCTTGACCTGCTGCTCACAAACAGGGAAGAAATAGTAGAGGAAGCAATAGTGGATGGGAACCTGGGGGGCAGTGACCATGAGATGGTCGAGTTCAGGATCCTGACACAAGGAAAAAGGGAAAGCAGTAGAACAGAGACCCTGGACTTCAGAAAAGCAGACTTTGACTCCCTCAGGGAACTGATGGGCAAGGTCCCCTGGGAGAATAACATGACGGGGAAAGGAGTCGAGGAAAGCTGGCTGTATTTCAAAGAAACCTTATTGAGGTTGCAGGAACAAACCATCCCGATGTGTAGGAAGAGAAGTAAATATGGCAGGCGACCAGCTTGGCTTAACAGTGAAATCCTTGCTCGTCTTAAACACAAAAGAACAGCTTACAAGAAGTGGAAGATTGGACAAATAACCAGGGAGGAGTATAAAAGTATTGTTCAGGCATGCAGGTGTGAAATCAGGAAGGCCAAATCACACTTGGAGTTGCAGCTAGCCGGAGATGTTAGGAGTAACAAGAAGGGTTTCTTTAGGTATGTTAGCAACAGGAAGAAAGTCAAGGAAAGTGTGGGCCCCTTGCTGAATGAGGGAGGGAACCTAGTGACAGAGGATGTGGAGAAAGCTAGTGTACTCAATGCTTTTTTTGCCTCTGTCTTCACAGACAAGGTCAGCTCCCAGACAGCTGCACTCTGCAGCACGGTATGGGGAGGAGGTGACCAGCTCTCTGTGGAGAAAGAAGTAGTTCGGGGCTATTTAGGAAAGCTGGACGAGCACAAGTCCATGGGGCCGGATGCGCTGCATCCGAGGGTGCTAAAGGAGTTGGCCGATGAGATTGCAGAGCCATTGGCCATTATCTTTGAAAAATCATGGCGATCGGGGGAGGTCCCGGATGACTGGAAAAAAGCTAATGTAGTGCCCATCTTTAAAAAAGGGAAGAAGGAAGATCCAGGGAACTACAGGCCAGTCAGTCTCACCTCAGTCCCTGGAAAAATCATGGAACAGGTCCTCAAGGAATCAATCCTGAACCACTTAAAGGAGGGGAAAGTGATCAGGAACAGTCAGCATGGATTCACCAAGGGCAAGTCATGCCTGACTAACCTAATTGCCTTCTATGACGAGATAACCGGCTCTGTGGATAAGGGGAAAGCAGTGGATGTACTATTTCTGGATTTTAGCAAAGCTTTTGATACAGTCTCCCACAGTATTCTTGCCAGCAAGTTAAAGAAGTCTGGGCTGGATGAATGGACGGTAAGGTGGATAGAAAACTGGCTAGATGGTCGGGCTCAATGGGTAGTGATCAATGGTTCCATGTCTAGATGGCAGCCGGTATCAAGTGGAGTGCCCCAAGGGTCGGTGCTGGGGCCGGTTTTGTTCAATATCTTCATTAACGATCTGGAGGATGGTGTGGACTGCACCCTTAGCAAGTTTGCAGATGACACTAAACTGGGAGGAGTGGTTGATACGCTGGAGGGTAGGGATAGGATACAGAGGGACCTAGACAAATTAGAGGATTGGGCCAAAAGAAATATGATGAGGTCCAACAAGGACAAGTGCAGAGTCCTGCACTTAGGACGGAAGAATCCCATGCACTGCTACAGACTAGGGACCGAATGGCTGGGTAGCAGTTCTGCAGAAAAGGACCTAGGGGTTACGGTGGACGAAAAGCTGAATATGAGTCAACAGTGTGCCCTTGTTGCCAAGAAGGCTAATGGCATTTTGGGTTGTATAAGTAGGGGCATTTCCAGCAGATCAAGGGATGTGATCATCCCCCTCTACTCAGCACTGGTGAGGCCTCATTTGGAGTACTGTGTCCAGTTTTGGGCCCCACACTACAAGAAGGATGTGGATAAATTGGAGAGAGTCCAGCGGAGGGCAACAAAAATGATTAGGGGGCTGGAGCACATGACTTATGAGGAGAGGCTGAGGGAACTGGGATTGTTTAGTCTGCAGAAGAGAAGAATGAGGGGGGATTTGATAGCTGCTTTCAACTACCTGAAAGGGGGTTCCAAAGAGGATGGATCTAGACTGTTCTCAGTGGTAGAAGATGACAGAACAAGGAGTAATGGTCTCAAGTTGCAGAGGGGGAGGTTTAGGTTGGATATTAGGAAAAACTTTTTCACTAGTAGGGTGGTGAAGCACTGGAATGGGTTACCTAGGGAGGTAGTGGAATCTCCTTCCTTAGAGGTTTTTAAGGTCAGGCTTGACAAAGCCCTGGCTGGGATGATTTAGTTGGGTTTGGTCCTGCTTTGAGCAGGGGGTTGGACTAGATGACCTCCTGAGGTCCCTTCCAACCCTGAGATTCTATGATTCTAGAGGAGGATTCAGAAGTAAAGAAGTTAATATTGCTACATTATTTCAGGTTATGTAATATCAAAGCTTATGTACAAAATGGGTTTTCTGTAGTCATTCTGAAGCAGTTTGCAATTTAAAGTGGGACGCTCTATCTGCCCATTTTCAAGTATCAGAATGTTATCAGCCACACTATTGGTCTGAATATCCCTGTGTGCTTTATAAAGCCCTTGTTTTGTCATGGTAAATATATGAACCTGCCAACTGGAGAAATGAATAACAGAAAAAGTGAGATGTTTTCTTACTCTAACAGGTCGACCTTCCTTTTCTTGATTATGAAGATACTCCTCTTCGTGCAGTGATAGTGACTGTTCTATGTGGTTTAAAAGCGTAGTAAATTTTAAATATATATAATCAGGTTGAGTCCTTTGGAGTTCAGGACTTTCCACTAGTTCACCTTTCCTGGTAAAGATGTGTGGATTAATATGGCTGGCTCTGGGAGAGTTGTTGCCCCATCAGGGGAATTGGAGGGAGTGAGCTAATGCCTTGCCAGATTGGGGGAGGATTGTTGCCCAACAGTGTGGGGGGTTGGGGACATTATTGCCCAGCCAGTAGGGGGTACCTCCTCTTCCTGGAGGGCGGACAGGGGAGAGGAGGGTTGACTGGTTGTTCATTCCTGCCCCTTCACTTCCCAGGCACTGGGCCCAGCATGGCCCACCCACAGGGAGAAGCTTGCTGCTCTGGGGCTAGTGTAATGTTACAAACAGCTACAATCACAAATTTATACATCAGTTGCTGACTTCCATGGGTATGCTTTTTTGTTGCAATGTCACAATTTGCTGTCTTTGCCTTTCACCATTCTCTTGGTCTGAGGGTAGCATGTTGTAATGGTTGGGTGCACTCCCATCACAATTTGCTACCATTGTGAAATTTCTATTTTAAATTTGGACACAACTAAATAAAATATTTTTGTAATTTGGAGAAGCATTTTACAGAGTTAAACCACAGGGCTATTGTATGTAAAACCCTGCAGGAAGGTATTGTTTTTTTTTTAATTAAGCTCTTCCCATTATAGATCAGAAACTGTATGGCCTTATAGGAAGGTTTAATGTACACAAAACACTGATACTTGTGTAAAGCATTGTAAACAGCATTTGAAATACTTATGAATACATTTTAAACACAACTCATTAGGCAGAAAATTTACCATTGTTCCTTATACAGACTCCCCACCCCCTTCATTGTCACTATTACACTTATTGATCAAGTTTTCAAAACAAGATTTACACCTCTCTGCTTTGGCACAAACATATGAGCATATTGCCTTCTGCTCTTAGTGCAGAGACATTTTCTCAGGTCTCCTCACTGCTAAAACCGAAGTGCCTCGTCCTCAGTGTGTGTGTGTGTGTCGGGGGGGAGGTTAACCTCAGAGTAGCTCTTGCACCTTAGGTATCCGAAGTAAAACAACAAAAATAATCTTTTTTTAGCCATGAGAAAAAGGCCTAAGGGGTAGATTCACAAAGGGGCGTAGGGCTTGTCTGTGCTTAAAACAGTGCAGCTGTAGCACTTCAGTGAAGACAGTACCTACACCAGTGGGAGGGGTTCACCCATCGATGTAGGATCAGTGGTCCTAAACCAGGAGTACGCAGAGGTCTTCCAGGGACTACCTCAGCTCATCTAGATATTTCCCTAGTTGTACAACAGGCCACATAAAAAGCACTAGTGAAGTCAGTACAAACTAAAATTTCATACAATGACTTTATACTGCTCTATGTGCTGTACACTGAAATACAAGTACAATATTTATACTCCAATTGATTTATAATTATATGGTAAAAATGAGAAAGTAAGCATTTTTTCAATAATAGTGTGCTGTGCCACTTTTGTATTTTTATGTCTGATTTTGTAAGCAAATAGTTTTTAAGTGAGGTGAATGTTGGGGTATGTAAGACAAATCAGAGTTCTGAAAGGTGTACAGTCGTCAGGAAAGGTTGAGAGCCCCTGATTGTAGGTAATCCACTTCCCTGAGAGGAAGAAGTTAGGTGGATGGGAGAGACATTTGTTTTGTGGACACATTGAGAAGCAGAGGTTACTCGCTCTGTGCAGTATTGGTATTTCTTTGAGATCTGTGTCCTTGTGGATGCTACGCTACCCACCCTCCTTCCCCTCATCTTCGGAGTTTCTTCTGATACAGAGTCGTCCCTAGGGGACAGCGAATTGGGGCAACCACTTTGGAGCGGGCTCGTGCCGCATGGGTGGTAGATGAACTGCTGTCTAGGGGAGGCTACCCCCAGCCCTGCCCCTTCTACCTAAGGGAGAACATGTGCTCTGCAGCACCAGGAGAGCGCATGGTGGTGCCGCTACAGTCTCCCCAGCCCTGGGAAGGTGGGCGGTGTGGCCCCCTGGAATCCAGTGGCCTGGCTGAAGTGGGGTCTTGGGGTGGGGGCAGAGGGTGGGTGGGGCCACACCTGGCAGTTTGGGGGGGGTACTATCTCTCCTATCCACCCCCTGTGTGATCAGTCCAGGAAGTGACATCACTTCCACCCTGGGCTCCACACACCCCCTAGGGACAACCCTGTATATAGTGATAAGTGACACAGTATACAAGTATGCCAGTGGGGTGTGTGTGTGTGCGCTGAACAGACACTGCTAATGAAAATCTCCAACTAAGGGCACCCAGAATGGAGCACCCAGAGGGGGCTACACCTTGAAGAGCTACAGTTATTGAATAGGGTAAGTAGCCTCTTCTTTGAGTAGTGTCCTTCTGGGTGCTCTACGCTGGGTGATGAGGGGGCTTTGGAATAGAGTCTGGCACAGAAGAGAGAACGGCATTGCCGACTGCACCATCAGACCTGGTGGCATCAACCAAGGCACAGGCTCTAGAAAGTACGAACTGAAGACCAGGTAGCAGCCCTGCAGCTTTAGACCAGAATTTTAAACACATTTAAACATATTTAGGCAATTATTGGGATTTTCAAAAGCATCGAGGTGCTTTCGCCCTTTACAAATCTGGCCTGGGGTGAATATTTGGGAACCACGTTCTACACACCCGCGGTGACGTGCAATAGCACTGTGGTGTTGGGGGGGGGGGACAGACAAACAATCACAAACCCTTGACAAGGCGATCCCCGTTGGTGGAGCAAAGGAACCTGAACAAGTTTTAACACCAAACCAGGACAACAGGCGGCCTTAAAGCCACATGATCCCAACGAATAAACTGGGGTATTGAAAAGGAAAAAAAGAACAAAACTGTAGCATTAGAAGCAAATGTTGCCATACGCCCGGGGCCGGGGCAGGCGCTGAGAGGAGCCGCTCGGGCACGTCGGGGAACCGCTGGGAGGCGCTGCAGACACGGGACCGGGAGTCTCTAAACTCGCGTCTGACCATTAGCGAGCCTGGGGGGGGGGGGGAGGATGCGAGATGTTGCCCCGAATGGCGCCTCCGCACGCGCGGGGGGGGGGGGGCGGGAGAGAGAGAGGAGCCTGGTCTGGGCGCTGGGACCGGCCTGGGAAGCGGGGTCTGAGATGGGACAAAAAGCCCCTCGCCCCCCCGCCCTGTTTTTGCAGCCCCCCGCTCCCGGGCCCCCATTACCCCCCGGCCGGCTTCTCCGCTGCCCCCGGCCCAGCACGCCCAGACCCCGCCCCCCCCCAGTATTGCCCCTGGGCCCCGCCCCCTGCACAGACTCCGCCCACCCCCGCCAGCCCGGCGCGCGGGCAGGGGCCTGGCAGCGGCTTCAGCGGGCGGCGCGGAGCCTGCTCGGTCCCCGGGCGCATGCGCCCCGCCAGCCGAGCCGAGCCGAGCCGAGCCGCCGCCGCCGCCGCCTATGCGAAGGGGGCCGCGGTTCGTCACGTTACGCCGGGGCCCAGCTCTCCGCGCGGCGGGCCCCGAAGCGGCGCTGGGGCGGCACAGGGTGAGTGTCCCCGCGCGCCGGGCCGGGCCGGGCCGGGCCGGGCAGGAGGTGGGTGTGTCCCCGCCGGGCCTCGCTCCCCATGGCGGGGCGGGGGCACCTGCTGCGGCCGGGCCCGGGGCTCGCTGCGGGGGGGGGGCGGGGCCCGGCCCGGCGTGACTCGGGGGCGGCCGCGGGGACCTGGCGGGGCGCGGGGCCTGCTCGGCTGCCTGCAGCCCGGGGGCGAGCTCCGAGCGCAGCCTCAGCTGGGGGCAGCGCCGGGGGGCAAACCAGAGCCGCGCCCCCCCCCCCCCAGCCCGGGCCCCGCGCGGCCTGGGCACTGGGCGGGCTGCGCCCCCAGTTCTCCCAGTGCCGCCCGCTCCCCTCCCCTCCCCCGGCGGGCACAAAACTCATCAGACCGACCGACCGACCGACACAGGTGCCTGATCGCTGCCCCCTTCCCGTCTGCGGCCCCTTCCCCACCAGCCAGGCGGCTAGCCTGCCTTCAGGTCACGGGCCAGGGCTAGGGACAAACACATGCTTCCCGCTTGATACCTCATGTGCAGCCTTGTCCGCTCGTCGTGTAGTAAAATCAAATCAAATATTTATTGGTATGGCAAACTGCATGAGATTAAAATACCAATCAAGCCAACAGCCTCCTTCCCCCCCCCCCCCAAAAAAAACCAACCAAAAAAACCCCGCCCCTCTATTTTAAACTGCTCTGTAAATCTGGAAAGGAGCGGAGTTGTAGATTCTGCAAAGGGTCAATAGAGATTTGGGCTGTTCTAATCTGGAGAAACTCATACTATGGTGATAGGTGCAAGCCTCCCTAAAATAGACGATCTCTTGTATACAGTATGATTTGACCAGGTTTGTTAGGGTTAAGGCACGCGCAGGACAATAATTATGAGGTTACTCATATTTCTTGATCGTTCCATTACATTCATTTTTTTCTATGAACTCTGCTGCATCACCTATACAGAACTGAGTTTATTGCTATTATTTTGCTTTGAACTGAACAAGATATGTCAAGACCCTCCCTGCTCCAAGAAATTTAAGATTTTTGAACACACAAACTTGCACAGCTTAACTGAAGGTGTGTATTAGAGCTGCCAAGTGGTTAAACAAATTAATTGGGTGATTAAACAATAGAATACCATTTATTTTAAATATTTTTGGATGTTTACTACATTTTCAAATATGTTAATTTCAGTTACAACACAGAATACGAAGTGTACAGTGCTCACTTTATATTTATTTTTTATCAAATATTTGCACAGTAAAAAACAAAGTATTTTTCAATTCACCTCATACAAGTACTGTAGTGCAATCTCTATCATGAAAGTTGAACTTACAGATGTAGAATTATGTTTTAAAAAAAACTGCATTAAAAATAAAATGTACAATTTTAGAGCCTACAAGTTCACTCAGTCCCATTTCTTGGTCAGCCAATCACTCAGATAAACAAGATTGGTCACAATTTGCAGGAGATAATGCAGCCTGCTTCTCGTTTACAGTGTCACCTGAAAGCGAGAACAGGCGTTCTCATGGCACTGTTGTTGCTGGCGTTGCAAGATATTTACGTGCCAGATGCGCTAAAGATTCATATGTCCCTTCATGCTTCAACCATCATTCCAGAAGACATGCTTCCATGCTGATGATGGGTTCTGCTTGATAACAGTCCAAAGCAGTGTGGACTGACGCATATTCATTTTTTTTCATCATCTGAGTCAGATGCCACCAGCAGAAGATTGATATTCTTTTTTGGTGGTTCGGATACTGTAGTTTCCGCATCAGAGCGTTGCTCTTTTAAGGCGTCTGAAAGCATGCTCCACACCTCGTCCCTCTCAGATTTTGGAAGGCACTTCAGATTCTTAAACCTTGGGTTGAGTGCTGTAGCTATTTTTAGAACTCTCACATTGGTACCTTCTTTGTGTTTTGTCAAATCTGCAGTGAAAGTGTTCTTAAAATGAACCTGTGCTTGGTCATCATCCAAGACTGCAATAACATGAAATATATGCAGAATGGGGGTAAAACAGAGCAGGAGACACACAATTCTCCCCCCCAAGGAGTACAGTCACAAATTTTAATTAACGCGTTATTTTTTTTGACAAGCATCATCAAAATGGAAGCATGTCCTCTGGAATGGTGGCCAAAGCATGGAAGGGGCATACAAATGTTTAGCATATCTGGCATGTAAATACCTTGCAACGTGGGCAACAAATGTGCCATGTGAATGCATGTTCTCACTTTCTGGTGACATAAATAAGAAGCAGGCAGCAGTATCTCCCCTCAATGTAAACAAACTTGTTTGTCTTAGCAATTGGCAGAATAAGACATAGGGCTGAGTGGACTTGTACGATCTAAAGTTTTACACTTTTGTTTTTGAGTGCAGTTATGTAACCAAAAAAAAATCTGCATTTGTAAGTTACATTTTCCCGATAAAGAGATTGCACTTCGGTACTTGTATGAGGTGAATTGAAGAATACTATTTATTTTGTTTATAATTTTTACAGTGCATGTATCTGTAATAAAAAATATAAAGTGAGCATGTGCACTTTGTATTCTGTGTTGTAATTGAAATCAATATTGAAAATGTAGAAAAACATCGAAAATATTTAATAAATTTCAATTGGTGTTCTATTAAGTGTAATTGCTCCTCCACAACTGCCTCCAGCAAAATAACTCTAGTATTATTGCCACTACTTTAGTGTGTATAATTAATTTTTAAATTGCGATTAATTTTTTTGAGTTAACTGCGATTAATTGACAGCCCTAATTTATATTCATTTCATTAAACAGGTGCAAGTTTTGTGTGTAGGGACTGGTATTTTGGCTTCAGAGTTTTGTTTCTGTTTAGGGTCATTTTACAGGATTAAACGAAATCAATACAGACATCTACACAAACTTGCACCAGTTTAAACTGAAAGTAAATATACAAAAAATAGTTGAAGTGGTACAAGCTTTTGTGTAGACAAGCCCTTACACCTAAGTCCTTTTATAGAATAGCATAGCTTTATCTAGACGAACATCTTTTTGCCTAGCATAGGTAAGGGGTAACACTTCTAAAAGCACCAAAGTAAGTTAGGAGGCTAAGCGCCATTTTCAAAAGTGACTTAGGCCATGTACACACTACAGAATTCTGTCTATGCAACTTACGTTGGCATACAGCCACCACAGTTATTAACTGGCTTGTGTATGTGCACATGGCTCCTTGTGTTGGTGGTGGACGTCCTCACCAGGAGTGTTTGTATTGATTGTATTGTCAGTAAGCAACTTAGTGTCTACACTGACGGTGCAGCAACCTAATTATATCGATTGTGACTCTAGGCAGCTCAGGGAGGTGCTGTCACTAAATTGGTGTGAAGAGGCACTTATGTTGGTGGGAGCCAAAAGCGAAGACACTTCCACAGCTAGGTTGACACAAGGCAGCTTATGTCAACCTAACCCTGTAGTGTAGACCAGGCCTTAGGCTCCTGAAAATCACTGAGAAAACGGGGTGTGTGCTCCTTAGTCACATTGGAGCTCTTGGAAAATTTGACCCAAGTCCTAAAAAGAGAGACAAGTGAGACAAGAAGTGATGGGAGAACTAGAGAAGGGAGTCCCTATCATAATTAGTTATTTTATTTATTTCTTACCTTTGTAGGTCTCTGTTCTTTCTTGAGTCTTGTGGGAGGAGGTTTGCGTAGTGCATTGGGAATGGAAGGCTGTTCCATACATAAGGGACAGCATAGAAGAAGAGGAAAAATGTCAGTGGGAAAAGCATACAGAGGAGATCAGAGGCTGGGACAAAGTTGAGGAGTGGGGATGCTGGTAGGCAAGGATCAGAAGTTTAATTTTGATATTCAGTTGTTGCTGAACAACACATTTTTGACATCTTAAAAGTTCTAATTGGATTTTCTAGAATAGTTTTAAAATATTTTCTTCTGCAAGTGCTAGTATGGGAAGAGATCAGTCAAAAGTAATTCATTTAGTTTGAGACACAACCTCATAGTCCTGATAAACAACTCTTTCCTAAATAGTGTCTGTGCTATACTGTGCTCCTCCACATCTGCCTCCAGCAAAATAACTCTGGTATTATTGCCACTACTTTAGTGTGTATAATCAAGTCAACTTTCTTCATGCCTGTGATAAACTGAAGCAGGATTCATTTTGGTCCAGACTTTGCTAGAAAAAAACAACGGTCAACCGACATGCATTTTGAATGGGTACCACCCCCCACGTAGCTCAGTCTTGCAATATGAAGGAGATCTTTGTCCTTGGATTATTCTAAAGCAAGGTGGTGACATAGTTAAAACAAGTTGGATCCTATCTATATTACAGATGGAACCATATTTTAATCATCTCAGGGGAAGGGGAAAGTGTAGTAAATAAATTCTCTAGGATGACTGATTTTTGTAGTGTAGATGGGCAACATAGTTAAAATGGCTGGAAGGGACCTCGAAATAATCTACTCCAGCCTCCTGGGCTGAGACAAGACCAAATAAACCTAGGCCATCCCTGGCAAGTGTTTGTCTAACCTAAAAATCTCCATGAACTGGGATTTCATAACTTACCTTGGAAGCCTGTTCCAGTACTTAGTTATCTTTATAGTTAGAAAGTTTTTTCTCGTATCTAATCTAAATCTCCTTTGCTTCAGATTAAGCTAATTGCTACTTGTCCTGCTGTCAGTGGACATGGATAATAATTGGTCACCTTCCTCTTTATAATAGCCCTAGAAGCCTTTGAAGACTGTTATAAGGCCCCCGCTCTTAGTCTTTTCACAAAATTAAACATGTCCAATTGTTTTAACCTTTCCTCATAGGATAGTTTTCTAAACCTTTTATCATTTTTGTTGCTCTCCTCTGGACTCTGTCCAATTTGTTCATCTCTTTCTTAAACCAGGGTGCCTAAAACTGGATAACAGTACTCCAGCTGAGGTCTTACCAGTGCAGTAATTTAACAATGGGTTTGATATTTCTTCTTTATGATGAATAAATTGGAACAATTACCTCCTGTGTCTTGCATACATATGACACTCCTGTTAATACACCCTGGAATATTTGCAACTACATGACATTGTTGAGTCATTCACTTCGTTATTCACTGTAACCCCCCATATCTCTTTAGCAGTACTGTTGTCTAGCCAGTTATTCCCCATTTTGTAGTTGTGCATTTGATTTTCCCTTGCTATGTGTAGTACTTTTTACTTGTCTTTATTGAATTTTATCTTGTTGAATTCAGATGCGTTCTCCTATTTGTCAAAATGGTTTAAATTCTAATCCTGTCCTCCAAAGTAATAGAAATCCCTTCCAACTTGATGTAATCTGCAAATTTTATAAGCATACATTTCACTCCATTGGCTCATTAATGAAAATATTAACTAGTACCAGACCCAGGACAGACCCTTGCCAGACCCCATTAGCTAGCCCTCCCAGTTTGACAGTGAACCATTTATAACTACTCTGTGAATACAGCCTTTCCACCAGTTTTGCATCCACCTCATAGTAACTTCCTCTAGAGCAGTGGTTCTCAAACTAGGGCTGTCACTTGTTCAGGGAAAGCTCCTGGCGGGCCGGGCCAGTTTGTTTATCTGCGATGTCCGCAGGTTCGGCCAATTGCAGCTCCCAGTGGCTGCAGTTCGCTGCTGCAGGCCAGTGGGGGCTGCAGGAAGGGCGGCCAGCAAGTTCCTCGGACCATGCCATTTCCTGCAGTCCCTGTTGGCCTGGAACGGCGAACCACGGCCAATGGGAGCCGCAATCAGTCGAACCTGCGGATGTGGCAGGTAAACAAACTGGCCTGGCCTGCCAGGGGCTTTCCCTGAACAAGCGGCGGCTTTAGTTTGAGAACCACTGCTCTAGAGCACATTTCCCTAGTTTGCCTATGATAATGTCATGTGGGACTGTGTCAGAAGTCTTATTTAAATCAAGATGCATTCCATCTACTACTCTCCCCCTCAACCAGTAGGCCGTAACCCTCTTAAAGAAGGAAATTAGGTTGGTTTGGCATGATTTGTCTTTGGGAAATCCATGCTGTCTATTCCTTATAACCCTGTTATCCTATAGGTGCTTACAAATTGATTGTTTAATAATTTGTTCCAATATTTTTCCAGGTATCAAAGTTAGGCTTACTGGTCTATAATTCCTGGGATCCTCTTCCCCCTTTTAAAAGATTGGCAAAGGACAAACATAAGTACCCGTCCTCCATGAGTTCTTGAAGGTAATTGCTAATGATTCAGAGATTGTTTTAGCTAGTTCCTTGGGTGAACTTCATTAGGTCCTGCTGACTTGAATACATTTAAATTAACTAAATATTCCTTAACTTGTTTCTTCTCTATTCTGGCTTGAGTTTCTTTCCCCTTGTTGTTAGTATTAATTGTGTTAAGCATCTGGTCACAATCTTTTTAATGAAGGCTGAAGCAAAATAGGTGTTAAACAGCTCAGCCTTCTTAGTCTTCTGTTATTAGCTATCCTTCCCTGTTAGGTACTGGACCTACACTTTCCTTCATCTTTTTCTTGCTCCTCAAATACTTATAGAATCTCTTCTTATTGCCTTTTTTATCCCTTGTTGGGTGTAACTCGTTTTATGCCTTAGACTTTCTGCTTTTTTGTCCCTACATGCTTGTGCAATTTTTTGTACTTGTCCGTAGCATTTTGTCCATGTTTCTACACTTTGTAGGATTCCGTTAGATTTTCAGGTTATTAAAAGAGCTCTTGGTGCAGTTCACTGGCAGCATTCACATACAACATCACTGAAAGTCCTTTTTAGTGTTTTTTGAAAATGATCTGAAGAAAATTTAGTTTCCTCTCATTGTTTGTTTATTAAAAACAGTTATCTATGTTAGGTTTTATATTGTGTTGTATAGCATTCAGGTGTTACAGAACTCTGGAGAAGATTGTGTTGAGATTGTATCCATGACTTTTTTCTTGTCCATGACACTAACCTGCAAAACAGAGAGACAGGGTAGAAGAGGAGCTTTAGCTCAGTTTTGTTTCTCTGAGATGAAGGGGTAGTATCTTTCTCTAGTTTGTTTGAAATTCATGTTTTATCTCCCCTGGAAGATACTCTAGGAGACTGGGGAGCTATTGAAATCAGGAAATTGCGAGACACTGAAAGATGAGTATTTGACAGTCTGAGGGCTTAATGTGGCTTGGGAATGCCTCTCAATTCCCACAAAGTTCAAGCTTTCATTATGTGGCCACATGGTCCGTTATGGCATGGTGCAATGTAGCAGTGGGTCTGTCTCTGTTTCCCTCCTGGCCTTTTGCTGCTCCACTCAGCGTCCAACACCTTCTAGGTTGAGGTGATTTTAGTCCTCTGGCTCTGTCACACGAAAGTTTCTCCCCTTTTAGGGTACTCAAAGTCCAAAATCAACATGAAGAAATGTAAGCTTTCCCCTTACCTCAAGGAGAGCCTGGTAGCAGTAGTCTTCCCTAGTTCCTGGCCCCAGCCAGTCTTCTCTCCCGCAGTGAGAGCTCAAGGTGTGCTCTCTCACACCCAGGGAACAAATCAGTTGTCTCTCTCCCCTTTTAGCTCCTTCCTCAAGGCCTGACATCTGCTTTAGATGTCTTGAAGTGGGGTTGATTGGGCCTCCAGTAGCCCATTAACTCTTACCTGACTTGCGTGATGGGTTGTATGAACTTCACACATGATTTAAAAAAAAAAAATTAGTCATTACAGTAGTGAAATAAACCTCCTGAATATGAACTGAAGGTACATTGTTGTCCTCCTGAGTCTGCGGACTGCCTAGAATTTTAAGAGAGAACTGCCTCACATCGTCTTTGAAGTGTACTTACTAGGATTTCTCTGATGCTTGTCACGGAAATGTCTAGATAATGTTTGTGGTTTATATTATAAAAGGTAGACTTGGAAAAGGCTTTCTAGATCTGTGGTGTATAACCTATGGTCTTAGTGCTTCCTCCACAAAAAACTCCATTTATCTTGGGTTTAAAATATATAATCATTATGTACGTTATTTTTCGCCCATTGGTTCTTATAAGTTTCCACTGCATTCTTTTTTGCTGCAAACATGATGCTCCACTGGCCTAGGTGATGTCACTAACTGGGCTAAAATTGTAGCAGATGCCCAGTAAACTAACTCAGATAAGACATTTCTGCTGCTTATATTTACTAAAGATCATCATGATCATGTTCCCATTATGCCTCTGTTGTTTAGGGCATCAACGAAGCTCGTCCACTCCTGTCTGTTCCTGGAAAGTCTTTTAATGGTTCACCAGCTGTGCCCCAGGTTTTTCGGCTCGGCTTTCACAGCTCTTTGCCATGTTGTTTTCGGGCTGCTCGTTTTCACTTGCCTTCAGGTGTCCATCTTATTGCCACTCTGGTAATGGAATCAGTTTCCATCCGAAGCACATGGCCAATCCATCTCCAACACCTCCTGGCAATGATGGTGCTCATGTCCTCTTGGCAGCACTGTGTAAACAGGTCTTGGTTTGAGATTGTCCTGGGCCAAAAGATAGGGAGGATTTTTCTGAGGCAGGTTGTATGGAATGAAGATAGTTTGAACATGTCATCCTTTCTCATTCTCCAGCATTCTGCACTGTAATGCTGAAAGTACGCTGCTCTGATAAATCTTGAGTTTGGTTTTGGTTTTGTATGTTGATGATTTCCAGACTCTATCTGAGCTCCTGAGGGTGGTCCTGACTTTATTGATTTTGTTCTGGATGTCCTGGCTTGTTCCACTGTCCTGGCTGATGGTGCTGCCCACGTATGTCAATGTTTCTACATTAATGAGAACATAATCCTCTATACCTACTGGTGATGGTGAGGCAATATTAAAGGTCATGATATCTGTCTTATTGTGGTTGATTTTCAGTTGAATTTGCTGGCTTAATGCGTAGAGTTGAGTTGTTTTTTCTTGTACACTTCTACCCCGATATAACTCTGTCCTCGGGAGCCAAAAAATCTTACCGTGTTATAGGTGAAACCGTGTTATATTGAACTTGCTTTGATCCACCAGAATGCACAGCCCCACCCCACTCGGGTCACTGCTTTACCATGTTATATCCAAATTCATGTTATATCTGGTTGCGTTATATCGGGGTAGAGGTGTATATGGTGTTGGTTATGTAATAGGAGAGCGAGGTCATCTGCAAAGTCCAGGTCTTCAAGGGATGGAAAGGATGTCCATTTAATGCCTGTTGGCATGCCTTCTGTTGTACGCTGCATTACTAAAGTTGTTCGCACAAATTCAAACATTGTAGAAAATTCTTTTAAATTTGTAGTAACAAACCCATTGATGCTCTTCACTTTTTTTTCTTCCGCATGGTAAAGTTTATAAATCCTATAGTAGGTCTTCATCCTGCTTCCATCTTTGGGTGGAACTCAGGCATGTGGGACAGTTTGTGTGCAATTTATGATTTCTGTATGATATTATGAACTCTGTATGTTTATGCCTGGGTGGTGATCGTTACTGTTTGCATGATACTGCTTGTGGCAAGAAAAGAGGGGACTGAATAGGTTGGTCATTGAGGACCTTTAGCTGACTAGGCCTTGTCCGAGGCTAGAGGGAACCTTGTGACTGTCAGACCACCAGAAGCCAAAGGAAGCTGGTTGCAGGAGTCAAAGCAGACTCCATGATTCAGAAGAGAAGCTTGAGCTGGAGGAGTGACGTCCAGGAGAGGGGGCCTGGAAGCCTGAAATGTTATATACCAAATGACAAAGAATGCTCAAGAGTGGTGAGGAAACTGAGGCAGGGAATTGTATACAGATGTTTCTTATTTTGCACCAATCAGGGCATCTCATGTTTTTTAAAATAAAGCAGCGTCGATAAAAATTGGTGACTTTTTGAAAAACTTAACTGATTTTTTTATTTTGTTGTTTAAATTGTATTTTTTTCTTTTTAAAAAATAAACCCGTTTAACATGAATCTGAATTTAATGCAAAATACATTAAGGCCTAAATTTACTGTAATCTCTAAAAGCATTTAAATAAATATTTTGAATGCATGAGCCTCTATGAAAAACGGAGTTAAAGGCTGCTGTTCTGTATAAAGAAAAAAAATTGGGAAAAATATCTAACTTTTGAAGTCAAGCATTATGAATATGGACCAATAGATCAGCCTAAGTAATTTGAGACTGTTTCATTTTTGAGAGACTTAGGCGAGATTAGGAATTTAAGATCCAGTTACTTTTGTTTGGCATATTTAAAATTTTCCCAGGCTGACCTGAAATCAGTCTAACTGACTACAGTTAACCCCTCTGCTTAATAAAATTTTTAGTTGTGTAAGTGTGAAACATGTTTTGTTAAGAAAGATTTATGTATCTAAAACAATTAAGGGTGTTTTGTTTAGTAAAAACAAACTTTATATGCTGTTTTGTGTGTTTAAATTCCAGTTGCCATCCCAATACAGCTTTCCACAAACCGTGAGCTAAAAGTTAATTATCTAGTAAATAAGCAATATATCATTCATCATTTTCTAACAAACTAAAAATGTACAATAAATAAGAATCTGAAAATATTAGCTATATTATTGCTTAAATAAATGTATATAGGGTACCCTTCTAGATAGCAAAAGATGTACCAAATCTAGTGTAAAGGCTCTGTTTAGTTGTAAATCAACATGTTTTAATGGTTATATTAACTGATGAAAATGCACCTTCTTTAGAAAATTAACTGAAGTACAAATGGAAAAGTTGATTTAAATCAAGGCTTTCCCCATGGTGATTTAAATCAGTGGTTTTCAAACTGTGGGTTGCGACCCAGCACTGGGTTGCGGAATGTAAGGCACTGGGTCACAGTGGCTCTGGTCAGCACTGCCGACCGGGTCATAACAAGTCCCGTTGGTGGTGCTGCCCAGCTAAGGCAGGCTAGTCCCTACTTGTTTTGACACCGTGCCGTGCCCCAGAAGCGGCCAGGAGCAGGTCCGGCTCCTAGGTGGGAGGCCCACGGGGCTCCGCACACTTCCCCCCCACCCTGAGCACTGGGGTTCCTGGCCAGTGGGAGCGGAGGGGGTGGGGCAGTGCCTGGGAGAGAGAGAGACATGGAGGTGCTTTTGTGCCTCCGCCTAGGAGCTGGACATGCTGCTGCCACTTCTGGGGCACAGTGTTGTCCACGGTGCCAGGACAGGCAGGAAGCCTGCCTTAGCACCCCCGCTGCGCCGCTGCCTGAAGTAAGCCTGTGCCCTAATCCCTAGCCCTGAGCCCCCCCCCCAAACCCAGAGCCCCTTCCTGTGCCCCAAACCCCTCATCCCCGGCCCCAGCCCAGAGCCTGCGCTCCCAGCCCAGAGCCCTGACTCACTCCCGCACCCCAATCCCTGGCCCCAGCCCTGGTTCCCCCCTAAACCTGGAGCCCCCTCCTGCACCCCAAACGCCTCATCCCCCCCCACTCCACAGCCCTCACCCTCTGCCCCAGCCCTGAGCCCCTCCCACCACCCCAACCCCTCATCCTCAGCGCCGTTGTGTCATGGGCATCAACAATTTATTTCAACTGGGTTGCCAGAAAAAAAGTTTGAAAACCACTGAATTTTAAATCATTCCACCCTGCTATAAACTGATTGGTTTAGAAATTCTTCTGCAAATTCTTGTTTATCTGCTTCAACTATCACGTCACTGAAGAATTAAACTATACACCTGAGTACCCATTAGGGTGGAGTTCTGGAAAGTGTGTACTTAAGTGGCTGGGCGTGTGTGTTCTGCACTGGTCTTGGGGTTAGGGCAGCTGGACTAAGAAGGGGTACCAGAGGCCAAAGAAAGAGCTCCCTCAGAGCCAGAGGAGCTTAAAAGCATATGGATTCAATCTCAGCAGCCTGGTGAGCCTCCAAAAAGGGGCAGCTACACCAGGTCTGTGAAAGCTTGTTAATCCCTGGCTCATGGATATACCTCATCTGTTGAAAAGGCTGCCAGTTTTTTCCTGCCACCTCGTTTATGAGTAGGACAGGACAGATGTCTGTGCTGCAAGTCTTAGGATCTAAAACTTTTCTACTAAAAAATAAATTTGGGGGCAGTTGAGCTTTAATGTGTCTGGATCTGTGTCAAATGGTTTGTCTGTCTTCTGGGGCTGAATTCTTGGCTTCTCTCTCTTGCTGAGGCACTGCATTAGTGCATGCTCTAGTATGCCCCTCGTAGCCTGCTAGATATTTGTTTGGCAGGTGGTCAAATGAGAAACCTTCAATTCCTAAACCTCTTTCCAGGTAATGCATGGATAGTGAGCTCTACTGGTTTTATGGCGGGGGAAATGCCCCTTCCTTTCTTTCTCCCCATCTCCTACCTAGCCCACAAACGAATCATTCAGACTGCCTTGTTAACAAGGCTAGACAAAAGCCAGGCTGGAGAGGCTATCAAGATGGCAATAAGGGACCATTGTGCCTAACTCCACAGAATACCCAACAGTCCACATATTTCATGGCCTGTTTACAAAGGCCTAAACTAGCTGCTGTTTTTTTAGTTAGACTTATCTATGTAAGTTTTTTCCATTCAAGGTATATAAGGGTGAAGGTTGCTTTTCCTGGGGGCAGCTCCAGTTCCCTCTTCCATCAGCCAGGTGACCACAGTTCCTGTTGGTTATTCCTGAGTCTGGCCACGCTGGACAAAAATCCCCGTAAAGGAGACAGGAATCTATGAACATACCCTCCTCCCAAGACTTGCGTCTGACAAGGGAATCAAAGAAGCAGCAGCCCTTTGGAGCAGACAAAAGGATTAAAATAATTGGTCAACAAAAGCTGGTCCAATAAAACAGTGGTCTCCAAAGTGGGGTGCGTGCACCCCACAGGGTTCGCAAGAGGATCCTTCGGGGTGCGCGGCAGGAGGAGCGCCACCGGAGCAGCGCCACTTCAGCAGTTCAGGCGGATTTTTTTTTTTTTTTGCTTCGGCAGTTTGGGCAGGAGTCTGAGCGGCTTTTTTGTTTGTTTGTTTTTGCTTGGGGTGCAAAAATGGTAGAGCCGTCCCTGCGGCGCAGCAGGGGGTGCGTGCTCAAAATTTTTTTACTGGTAGGGGTGCGCGATCAAAAAAGTTTGGAGACCACTGCAATAAAAGATAGTACCTCACCCACCCTGTCTCTCTCAAATAATCCAGACACCCATCCCACTAGCTCTGCAGGAATTTCCTTAGCTCTGTGTTGTATAGTGGAATCTCTGTCTGATTCAGACAGGGTAAAAGTGCAGGAGCCCAATCCTTGCTGCCTCCCCCAAAGAATGCAAATGGGAGGAGGGGAGGGAAATCAAAATAACACTGGCCATTTTAAGCTGAGTCATAGAAGAGTCTGAAAGGGCAGTCGCTGAGAAAAGCTGCCACGGGGGCTCAGACTCTTCTTCCTGAGAGGAAGGTCAGTTCTTGGAATTGAAACTCGAGGGACAAGAAAAAGGAAATATAGGATGGATTCCATCAGGAATACTGCATGACTATTCTAAGGAGGTTTATTTCTGAATAAGACCCTGGCTTATGGCAAGTCTTCCATTTTGTAAACAAAAAACAACAACCCACTCCCTCCCAAAAAACAAAAAAACAGACAGCAAAATGTCCAGAAGATATTTTTCCTCAGATTCAAAATTAGTTCCTTATATCCCATTAAATGGTGTCCAGATTATGTCAGAACAGGAGGGCCCTGCAATACCCTAAGTTCTGTGGTACAATGGGCCTCATTGGATCTCTAATTCAAAGCTTGTGGATTTGTAACCCACTATAGTTGCCAGTAGACAGGCAAGTGAATTAATCTGTAAGGAAGATCTATGAGGCAGATTCAGCAACTCAAAAGGCCTCCGCAGAATCCACCTGCTTGGCTCAAATAATCCTGACATAGACAGAATTGCTGTCTAGTTTCCTCCCAAGACTAATCAGTCTCATGTTTGCTTGGCATTCTCCGCCAGACAACTGCCCCCCCCACCTTAGTACCCAAAGAAAATAAATGTGTTGAATAAGCACAAATAAATATTATTATTCTTGCTTTCCATATTATAATTTAATTTTAATGCTTGTTTAGCAGGGAGGGAGCTAGATGACTTAGTAATTTTTTCATATATTTCCATGATTTTAGGTAACTAGTACTCTGGGTCATTGTCCACATACCCTTGGAAAATAAGCTATGAGAAATTTCTTTAATAAATTATCTATTTTTTTAACCATAATTTTCTGAATCTCACTGTCAGGAACTCAGATTATTTGACTTGGGTAAGTTTTAATGTCCTATAATAAGCCATTTCTTTCCATGAGGCAAAAGGAGTGTCTGAGCTGGAAATTATAATAGTACCATTTATCCCTGGGCGAAAACAAGTACATGCTATCAGTCTTTCCCACGCTTCCAACATGACTGCATTGCTGATCTGGCTGAGAAGGCTTTTTCTTAGGTTTGACTTAACCACGTACATTCCACTTTTAGTTTGATTGTATTGTAATATCATGGAGTTCTGCCAGGCTTTGAGATGGCTAGGGATGAACATTATTGTCTCTTTAGCATTACTACTTATTTTCAGTGGAGAGTAATTTGAGATGCTGCTTCTTTAGATGATGCACTTTTTAAAATTAAGAATGAAATACAAGTTTTTGGTGAAGTACACAAACTATTGTGCTTTTTCTGGATGGGCAGAGTTGGTGATTGGGAAGGAAAACAACTGAATCCTTGCAAAGATAATTGAACTTTCTCTTCTTTGAAAGTATGGATCAGTTAAGGAAGCACCATTTCCAACATGTTCACTAGCCAAGATTTTAAAGATTTTCATTGCATTGGATCAAGTGAGAAATTACTTATGGCCCTATTGTGATACCATTGATGTCAGCAGGATTGTTTTTGGAATAAGATGCTACTCAGTGTGAGTGAAAATGTTGCAATCTGGCCTATAATTTTCAAATAAACATTGAATGTAACCATTTGTCTATAATAAGTATCTGCAATTTTAATAGTGTGGCTCTCATGCACGTGACTTCAGCATTGATGATCAAAATTACTTTAAATCTGGAGCTCTTATGAAGCACTCAATACAAATGCCTTTGGGTGTGTGTCACCATCTCTGCTCCATTACAAGGTTTTTGCCAGCTTTTTGCCTTTTGGCAGCATTCCTTCATTTTACGCCACATGGAAGGATTCACCAAAGGTTAATACTCAGATATTTGATTTTTACAGAAAATAACACATATAAAGTAGTAACACATAGTTCTAGTAAGAACTTCAGTTTATTGCAAACTGGTGTATGGATAGGTTATGGCCCATCTCAATGAGAAACACTGGTTTAGATAAACAAAGAACTGAATCCAGGTATTAGTGGTGGTTCTCCGAAGGGCCTCTCCAGTTGCAGCAACTCACCACTACTACTACTACAGGTCTCCTTCTCCATCACCACCATGTTTTATTGTATTCTTCCAGCAGGCCATAGCTTGTAGCATTGTTCACATATATTTACAGTCCTTAGCCAGTTTCCCCACTTGCTTCTAGGGAAGGGAACAGTACTAGCAGCATCTAGTCCTGTGTACTTCAGGATCCCTCACCCCTGGACTTTCTTCCTGTCAGTTTATATAATCCCACCTCCTGGGGTTGCTTCCTCTTCAATTAGCCCTTGAGCTGTAGGTCTACTCAGTTAATTGACGCCCTCTGTCAACTACCTGTCTTCCAGTGAGGTCCCAATTAATATATACTGATGGGTGCTAAAGTGACAGGGTGCTGAGTTAGCTCCTGACTTAGCACACCGTGTTGCTCTAGGTTTTTAAAAGGTTACCCACTATCATAATATCTGAATGCTTGTGGTCTTCATAAGGGCTATTCAGTATGTCCTATTTCTCAGTTGCAATTAATAGAATGATTTGTTAAGATCTAATAGCTATTCCTGCAGTTGAAATTGTATTTGTCATCATCTGTATGTTTTTAAATATATGTCTTAAATCAAGTTATAAAAACCTGAATATAGAAATAGCAAGTCACCACTGGGAAAGGCTCTGTCACAAATGGATTAAAAGTGAATATAAGGGAATTTAATCACTTTTTACCTTTTAAAAAAAAAACCTGAACAACATTTAAATACAAATCTTGTAAAATAAATAAAAAATGTCTAGGCCTCCTATTGATAGCTGTATTACAGCTCTCTAAACAGACTAATAATTCATATTTTTCTTATAGCTTCAAGAAACTAATTGACACACACATCAAAAGATGGCTAGATCTAGATCTAGATCAAGATCACCAAGGTGGAAACACAGGTAAATGCTTAACTTTTATTATAGCAATTAAAAAAATTAATAGCGATTAATCGCACTGTTAAACAATAATAGAATACTATTTATTTAAATATTTTTGGAAGTTTTCTACATTTTAAAATATATTCATTTAAATACAATACAGAATACAAAGTGTACAGTGCTCACTTCATATTTATTTTTGATTACAAGTATTTGCACTGTAAAAAAACAAATATTAGGTGAATCGAAAAATACTATAAGTACTGTAGTGCAATCTCTCTATCATGTAAGTTGAACTTACAAATGTAGAATTATGTACATAAAACCCCTGCATTCAAAAATAAAACAATATAAAATTTTAGAGCTTGCAAGTCCACTCAGTCCTACTTCTTGTTCAGCCAGTCGCTCAGACAAACAAGTTTGTTTACATTTGCAGGAGATAATTCTGCCTGCTTCTTGTTTACAATGTCACCTGAAAGTGAGAACATGCATTTGCATGGCACTTTTGTAGCTGGCATTGCAAGGTATTTACGTGCCAGATGCGCTAAAGATTCATATATCCATTCATGCTTCAACCACCATTCCAGGGGACATGCTTCCATGCTGATGATGGGTTCTGCTCAATAACAATCCAAAGCAGTGCAGACTGACGCATGTTTATTTTCATTATCTGAGTTAGGCTGTGGCTACACTTAGCACTTCAAAGCGCTGCCGCGGTAGCGCTGCTGCGGTAGCGCTGCCGCGGCAGCGCTTTGAAGCGCTAAGTGTAGTCAAAGCGCCAGCGCTGGAAGAGAGCTCTCCCAGCGCTGTCCGTACTCCACCTCCCTGTGGGGAATAACGGACAGCGCTGGGAGCCGCGCTCCCAGCGCTGGGGCTTTGACCACACTGGCGCTTTGCAGCGCCGCAATTTGCAGCGCTGGAGAGGGTGTGTTTTCACACCCTGCTGCAGCGCTGCAAATTTGTAAGTGTAGCCAACCTCTATGATGCCACCAGCAGAAGGTTGATTTTCTTTTTTGGTGGTTCAGATTCTGTAGTTTCTGCATCAGAGTGTCGCTCTTTTAAGACTTCTGAAAGTATGCTCGATACCTCGTCCCTCTCAGATTTTGGAAGGCACTTCAGATTTTTAAATCTTGTGTTGAGTGCTGTAGCTGTCATTAGAAATCTCACATTGGTAACTTCTTTGCGTTTTGTCAAATCTGCAGTGAAAGTGTTCTTAAAATGCCAACATGTGCTTGGTCATCATCTGAGATTGCTATAACGTGAAATATATGGCAGAGTGCAGGTAAAACAGAGCAGGGGACATACAATTCTCCCCCAAGGAGTTCAGTCACAAATTTAATTAATGCATTATTTTTTTAACGAATGTCATCAGCATGTCCTCTGGAATGGTGGCCGAAGCATGAAGGAGCATACAAATGTTTAGCATATCTGGCACATAAATACCTTGTAATGCCAGCTACAAAAGTGCCATGCAAATGCCTGTTCTCACTTTCTGGTGACATTGTAAACAAGAAGCGGGCAGAATTATCTCCTGCAAATGTAAACAAACTTGTTTGTCTTAGCGATTCGCTGAACAAGAAGTAGGACTGAGTGTACTTCGTTTTGTTTTTGAGTGCAGTTATGTAACAACAAAAGAATCTACGTTTGTAAGTTGCACTTTCACGACATGGAGATTGCACTACAGTACTTGTATGAGGTGAACTGAAAAATACTATTTCTTTTATTACTTTTACAGTCCATATAGTTGTAATTGAAATCAAAATGTATATTATTTTTTATTACAACACAGAATACAATATATGAAAATGTAGAAAAACTTCCAAAATATTTAATAAATTTCAGTTGGTATTCTATTGTTTAACAGTGCAATTAAAAAATGTGATTAATTGCGATTAATTTTTTGAGTTACTCGCATGAGTTAACTGTGATTAATCGACAGCCCTAGTTTATATTTGTTTTCAGGACATAGCTTTATATAGGAGTTTATAAAACAGCCTGTATCTTCTAGGATAGCAGAACAAAAAGATATTAAGACTAAAATATATTTCAAAGAAAACATATTTATTTTATAAAATACTAATTTTATGTATTGCAAGTTTTGTATTTATGTATTGCAAGTTTTCAAAAGTAAATTGTTTCCGTGAGTTCTTACTTGCATGAAATTTGAGCCAGATAGAAAGTGGTAATCAGTTTTAAGCATTATTAAGCCTGCAAGAAGGAGTTCGTGCATGAATGGCACCAGTTTAATTTAAGACAGCTTTTAAATTCCACTTCCATTTTTTAAAAAGTAAAACAAACTGGTTAACAATTAAGTGAAGTGGTTTGTTGGGTAGGCTGGATGAAGCCTTTCCCTGCTGAGTAGAGGGAGAGGGGTGCATGCTATCAATTTTGGCAGAATGTCAAAACAACCACTACCTTTCTAGTTGGCCCCAATAGGTGTGAACGTACTTTTCAAAGGTGATGGTGGTGTCCTGAGTCTGCAGACAGCTTTTTTGCTGAACACAGCTCTTTTAGAATTGAGCTAGCAATCTGCAATGAATTTTGCATTTGCTAAGGAAAAATCCACAAGAAGATACTGATTTTTCTTGGAATTTACTGAAGGTTTTTTAAGGGTTCTCTAAATCTGTGGATTCATTGCAGAATTTATTGTAAATACTCAGGAACTGATTAGTTTAAATACAAGATGCTTTGGTCTGGGATTGCCTCCTGATTCTCACTGGTGGTTCCTACTGTGTTGTTCTTTTGGAATGGCCTCTGACTAGTAGGTGTCTGGCAGTTTAAAAAAAAACAACAAAAAACTGCATAGCTGGCCTCCAGCATTTTTGAAAATCAGATGAGCATACTTTATCCCACATGCTTTCATCACAGATTGAGGTACACATGGAGGAGTATTTATTTTAATGTGGAAGTGTCACTTGAATTTGTGATGGGACACTGTTCATTTGAATAATTAGTTTTGCATATGAAAGTGCAATCAAACTTGTTTTTGTTGTTTTTAAAAATGAACGCTTGGAAGCACCATTTAACATATTCGAGTATATACTTACTAGCAAAAACATTAATATTTATATGCAAGAAGACAGAGATTAGAGCTGGTTTATATTTCTTGACTTATAAAAACTTGTCCTAGTGGCAAATGTAGTTTTGACAGAATCAGAATTTTCTGCAGGAAAAGGCTAATTTCAATAACTTTTTTTTTATTTTGTTCAAAAGGAAATTTTGAAATTAAACATAGTGCTTCAAAGTGACATTTCTAAAAACAATTTTTTTCCCAGTTTTTGGAAACTGACATTTTCTTTCCATTTTTTTGGTTTTTGAATGTTTGGGGTTCACCCATTCTCCACTGCTTACTACCCTCCACGCCTTTTTGTTTCCACTGGAAAAAATTGAGAAATGGTAAACAAGTGTGAAAGTGCTTTCTACATTTGCTTACTGTTTTCCAACATTTTCCAGTATAATCGAAATGAAAAAAAAAATTGTTTTGAAATGAAAATTATTGTGAAAAACCTGAAATTTTTCAATTAAAAAAAATTGGGTATTTTCCCATGTAATTTTTCATTAAGGGAAAAATCAGGTTTTTATATAAGCTCTAGCTGAGATACAATTGCTTTGGACTTTATAATGTTGAATACTTTGGCTTGTTTAAATTATGAACCATAACATTGCAGTAATACTGCGTAAGTTATTTTTGCACTGAATATATTTTTGTTTTAACAACAAATTTGTATGTGTTTTTTTGTAACACTTAAAATGGAATAATTTTTTTCTTATGTAGGTCCTTATCACCTGCATTTAGGAGCCCAGAACACCAGAGACAAAGACACGCTCATATTAATTATGACTGTGAATATAAGGGATTTAGGAAGGACCTAAAGAAACCTATGTCTTGGAGAGTGGAAGATGGGAAATACGGACAAAGCAATTCTAGATTTGCACCACATGGGAATCTCCACCACAGAATTTATGAACATAGATCATCTTCGCCAAATGTAAAAAGAACTCCTTTAGAGGATACATATAGTCATAAACCCTATAGAACACATTCATCAGAAAGGGGTGAAGGCAACAGGAGATATCAATTTCCACCCAAATACTCAGAAGTATCCTACAAAGAACACGATCAGCCTTTTTACTCACACAAAATGCAAGAAAGATATATGCCTGAGGACTTCAGAGTCACTGGAGATGAAAAAGGAATGAAACCTTTTCATAGACCATTAGGGGCTTCATGTAAATTTGAAAGAAAATGGCATGAAGATGAAATGAGGCACCAGAAGTTTCAGGAAGACAAATATGGTCAGTCGCTCCGAAGAGCTTCTGAAGAATTTCCGACAAGGAGCTCTTTGCAGAAGAGGTATAGGAATAAAATAATTAAACCTGGGTAATGTGGTATAAAGCCTCAAGTGAAAGTCTATTTTCGTTATAGTTGAAGATTTCCACCTTGAAAGGCATTTATCAATTTATAGCTTAATTGTGGGCAACTGGTGGTAGAGAAGTATTTATCTTTTTAAGTAAATCATGTACATAGCTAGAGTATAAAAGGATAATATTTTCCTTTTAAGTGCCCCTGCACTTCTGTACTCTGGCTTGAGGGATTTTGGGTTAACTTGCCACGCATTCTGCATATAAGGCCGTGCTATCCAACATTCTGCACATAAATTCTCACTTTCTTCTCTAGTGCAAGTGTAAATTGCTTTATGTCAACACAGGTATCCTGAAGATCGTGATTACAGAGAACATGGGCACACATCTAAAAGGGCTAAAGAAATTGAGAGAGATGACGATGGAGAAATAGCAAGAAATCACAAATGGAAGCAAGATCGTTCTTTTCCACCCTACCAAAAAAAGGAGGAGCAAAGAAACATTGGTCCCCAAGCTCATCGGTCTGCTGAAAGGGAGTACACAAAGAGTTCTGTTACGAAGATAGCATATGACTATAATTACAAACATCATAGACACCTAGATGGGACAAAATCTTTTTCTGATGATAGAGCTCAGAAGTATGTAAAGCAGGAAGACCAAAAATATAATTCTCCTAAGGGTGCTCTGAATAGCAAAGAGTTAGATTATTGTAGTGGTGGAAGAGTAAGACAGACTGAAGAAGGGCATAATGAAGTGCCCATTAAATATAGTTCAGAGAAGGGCTGCAATGCATGTGCCAACTCTTACAAAAATGATGTTGATCTGAGACCCTTTAATAACACAAAGAAGGAAAGAGTAAGGAATGAAGGGGATTTCAGAAAAAAAATAGATTCTTCTAATAGCCATCATGACACAAGTCATACAGTTTCAGATGTGAAAATGTCAGATGTCACTCCTAGGAAGGAGCTGCTCACAATCAAAGTGGATATGAAGAAAATGATGAACAAGTACAGGTATTTTTTTTCTTACTGTTCATGCTTTCTTTCTTGTTTAGTTGTGACTATTAGAGAAACCAAAGATTCTTAAGGTGGTAACTAGGGCAAAATAAGGTGGATCCTTAGTACAAAAATGCTAACTTGCTAACTCTGATGAGTTACTGTTTGTTTCTCTGAAAAGAAAATAGTACCTGATTATAAGGATGTGGCAGGGAGAAAAAAAAATATGCTTTTTTTCCTTTCCTCTCACTGAGATGCATTTATCTACCTAGGATTTTTTTTTAACCAGGTAGAAATCTGGTTTTGTCCTTTCTTCTGGAATGACCATTTAGGATGGGATTTTCATTGACTTCCACTGGTACTTGGGTATCTAACTCCATCAGGCTCCTTTGAAAATTACTGCCTTAAAATGTATATAATCGCAAACACCTGAGATCTCAAATCCAGTAAAAACTATAGAACAAAATGGTACATTCATGGGCTGTACAATTCAAGTATGTTGAAAGAGGTGTTGTTGGAACAAACTAAATTAAACAGCAGCATGTTACTTGGGCCTGATGGTATTTCTGCAACAGTTCTGCATGAGCTTGAAAGTTAAGTCACTAGCAGCTAACAAAAATATGGCATTATCGTAATCAACCATTATGCCAGAGGACTGGAAATGGCAAATGTTGTACCTATGTTAAATAGGTGTTTGATTGTCATTTCTATGATCATCCCTATCAGACCTACTTAAGTAACAGTAAATTAGTAGAAATTGCAATATAAATACCTAGATGAAAATTACATGGACGGACAAGCCAGTATGACTTCTTGAGAAGAAATCATGCTTTAGTATACTAGAATTATTCTAACATATTAACATGATGGTGAATAAAGGAGAGATGGTTTATATAATTTTGGGCTGGAAAACCTTGACAGTCCTTTACGAGAAGCTATTTTGAGGGGGTGGGATAGGGGAACTAGGTAGTTACCGTCCGAGAGATAAAGTACTATGATGAATTATAACTTGCCTGAGAGACAGAAAACTATCCATTTGCAGCATGGCAAAAGATTAGCAATTGGGTGTCATAAGATTCTCTACTAAGACCAGTGTTTATTATTATATTAATAAACTGTAGAAGAGGCTGAACAGTTAAGTGGCAAAATCTTGTGGATGACCAGATTTAATCAAGAAAGAGTTAGTGGGATTAAAAAAAGAATTGGATAACTTCATAAGGTAGGAGAAAGATTTTTATAAGGGAGGCAAACAGTCATACCTCACAGCAGAAGCCAATTTCTGACAAATGTTAGGAAGAAACTTCCCTTGCGGAGACTGCACTGGATGAGCCATGGGTCTTATCTGGTATAGCAGTTCTTATGTTCGTGATGTATTTTCTGAAAGTGAACAATAAACCAATGTTCTAGATGTCTGAGTGGTATTTCATTACATTGATAAACTACCTCAGTCTAAGAAATAGCAAAACAATATAGTCAATTAGAAACTCCTTATATATCAAGGGAACTACTCCCACAGTATTTTTTCCTCCCAATCAAAGTTTCTTTTGTATATTTTTCTGCCTGAAATCAGTAATAAAATGTGGAGTTAGGGAGACTAGAGAGAACACTGTACTAACTGAAGAGAGGCCAATATGAAAGACTATAGAGGGCTGTACCACTAGGGAGGCTGAGAGACAGTGGCACCTGTGCTTGGGCTGCTGTTCCTGCTTTCTTGAGTGGCAATATACATGACTTGATTCTTCTCCATTTCACTGATTCCCACAAGGATCCGAAAAACAGTACTGAAGAACCTGGCCATGTCTTGCTAATTTCACTCTGTTTATGTTTGGGAAAGCCACCCACAGCAGAGATGGAAATTTATTTCAGTATACTAGAATACTGAATCCTAGTATCCTAACTCACGTATAGTCTCCGTGCTAGCCTCTCCTTCATCCCTCATTCAGTCTTCTCCTTCATGATCTGTGTTCCTTGCGTAGTGTTTGATTTAAAATGTGAAAAGGGCTTTAATTTGTTTCCACCTTTCACTAAGATGAAATTGTCTCTTGATCTACTCCTTTATTTTAATTTTTTGTTAATATTTCAGTATCTCTTAAAGTTACTAAATAAATTTATGCAAATGTATTCTAGGACTGGTTCTAGCCATACTATGGAGCGGCAGATGTCACATGATCTGGTCGCTGTTGGCAGGAAAAATGAAAATTTTCATCCAGTGTTTGAACACATGGAATCTGTAACACAAAATGTTGAGAACAATCCATCAAAAGAATTTACTCAGGAAATCATAACAATTATCCATCAAGTTAAAGGTGATTATAATATTTTATGCTTGAACATATAAACTAGGGATGTGGTTAATTAAAATGTTTTGGTATCTACCAAAATACTCTCTATTTGAATACAAATAGAACAAGACAAGTAAAGCCTTGTGCAGATTTCTGAGCAGTATGTGCGGTGGCTGTGGCCTTGGGCATGTTTGACAAGGAATGCGGATGTGAAGTCCTAGAGTAGAAGAAGTCTGGTGTGCTGCTAAGGGTTCAGGAAGGGTTTGCTAGAGGAGCAATCAAATTAAGCTGCTTGTCAAGGAAGAGTTGAGGTTCTCTCCTGAGTGAATGTGGGTAAGGGATACACAGAGGGCTTGGCAGCCTGGAGAAGGTGGTAGGATATTGGGGCTCTTGATTGTTAAAGGTGGGGCTAGAAATTGACTGCTGGGACAAAAATAGTCTCTTAATTGATGGCCTCACTTGGTTACATAGTTTTTATATTAAGTAAAAATGGTCTTGATTTGCATTTCATTTAGATCCAAAACAAATACAAAGCTAGGGCCTCAATTCTATGTGGTAATCCATATGCATAAACTATTGCACCAAGGTAGAGTGCTTTTGACCTCAGTGGGACACCCATATGCATCCCATCTTGCAGTTCCAGGGCTTATGTGTTGCAGTGGAAAGATACTGGTGCCTCTTATATAACTTTTCTTGGGAGGAAAGGAGTGAGATAAGATAAACTTTGTTTTATTCAAAATTAACTATAAGCAATTTACATTTGCTGCTCCTTATTAATTTTGTTGTAGTGCTACTTCTATGAAATGCTGATTGACAGCCCATAGGTACCAGTATTTAAAATACTATATTAACAGAGATGTTAAACCCTTACATCTCTTTATGTTGAGATTAATTTAATTGAAAAATGAAATGATTAAATACATTGTTGCTAATATATGGGGGGGAGGGATAGCTCAGTGGTTTGAGCATTGGCCTGCTAAACCCAGGTTGAGAGTTCAGCCCTAGAGGGGGCCACTTAGGGATCTGGGGCAAAATCAGTACTTGGTCCTGCTAGTGAAGGCAGGGGGCTGGACTTGACCTTTCAGAGTCTCTTCCAGTTCTATCAGATAGGTATATCTCCATATATAGAGATATATTTTTTATAAATATTAAAGTACTAGGATGGCTGCTTTAATAAGTATGCAGTTTGTTAAAGTGCTAATCTTTCAGTAGTGAGAGTTAGGGTTGGATTTCAAGTGGAATTTATTTTGATTTAATGTCAGCGTTCAGCGTTATTTTGTACAGTTAATATTTTAATAGTATGGTTGTGCAATTGCAATTCAAATGATAAAGTAATATTTTTGCGTTTAATATATCTTCACAGCAAATTATTTTACATCTTCTGACCTAACTCTAAATGAACGCTTCTCAAAAATTCAGGATAAACCAGTTGTAAATTTAAATGAAGTTAAAATATATTCAGATCCAGAAATTCACAGGTAAAGCATCAACTTTGTGCTATTATTTATATTAATTAAGCTATTCAGTTGTTTCCATTATATTATACGTGCAGCTTAATGTGGAATATGAAATAATGGAATATTTCTTTCAACATCTTTTAGTGGACTATAAAATGCATAGCATGCAACTGTGTAGTATAATTGTTTTAAAAATGGCCATAATAACAATCACATTTAGTTTAAAGTGATCATTCTCTTCCATGTTTAAATGTGGCATACTCATTCTTATATCATTTTGGCTTATTACTTCAGGAGAATTGATATATCTTTGGCAGAACTTCAGAATAAACTAGCTATGCCATGTGACTCTGGACAGGTATGTTAATTTTTTGTTTTTTTATGGGGGGAGAATAAGTTACAATGACAATCTGTTAGCACTTCTGTTATCCTTTTTTCATGCTCTTGTAACTCGTCCATAACATTCCCGTTAGTATACAAATCCTGAACCACCAAGCAATTTTAAGATCATTTTAATTTTTTTTTCCACATTTTGTTTGCACATAGATTTAGAAACAGAATCTTGACAGTCCAAGTGTCGTGTATTTCCCTGCCCATTCAATAAGCAGGCAAATGTGTTCTGTGCTAAGTGAAGTTTTTGAGCACTCATGCTATGCTTTGTGAACCCAGAACCATTTGAAAGCAGTTTAAATATTGAGCTGATGCCAGTTAACTCATGGATCCAGTGTTCCACCTGGGGTTATAAAAGGTGTTAACCTCCTTCCCCTCCTGCTAAACTAAATAGTTGCCTTGAGTACTTCTCTTTTTGTAGGCACAAGCAGCCTCAGCACTATTTACCTCAAACCAACTGAATTGTCAATGTACTTTAATTTAATGATTAGAGTTGTATTTACATATTTAACATGTTTAAAAAATGTTAGGATCTAGTTAATGTGGATCCAGAAAAGCACCCAGGCTTCAAGCACTGCATTTCACACTAGGTGCTTAAAGTGTTTGGGAAAAGGGCACCTACTTGAGGATACTTGGCTGGTGTTCTCTGATATCAGAACAAGATGCAAATAAGAAAAGTGGGACTAGGCCTTTCCATGTGGCACTCTATCTGAGGCTTTGGATCAACCGGTCAAAAATACTTCAGTCTTTCTCCAAAGAGGAAAGACAAATTATTGGTTATAGCAGCCCGTTCAGAGTCGCATAGTCCTCTATTCTCTGTTAAGAAACAACATGCTGAGATATCAAGACAATTTTGATGTAGTTGTTTCAAAGAAACGTTCAAGAGGTAAGCCCTTGTTGCCAAGCTCAGGACTGTATGGAGAAGCATTGCCTTTAAAGGTCTAATCCCCCAGTTCACCAGCCTGTTAACTTCTGTATGTTGAGCTAGGTTCTTAGTAGGCTTATGGCTGCTCCTTCTGAATGTTGGGGAACTTCTCTACCTTTTCTTTCCAGAAAAATTGTCTTCCTGGTGGCTGAATAAAATCCAGACTTTAATGATGGACCCTTCTTGTTTAGTATTTTCCAAAGAGAAAGCAGTGCAGCATCCTTAGTTAATATTTCTGGGTAAAGTGTAGTATCTGAGCATCATCTAAAATGGGTAGGTAACTTATGGCACGCATGCTGAAGGCGGCATGCAAGCTGATTTTCAGTGGCACTTGCACTGCCCGAGTCCTGGCCACTGGTTTGGGTGACTCTGCATTTTAATTTAATTTCAAACTGGGGCATTTAAAAAACCTTATTTACTTTACGTGCAACAATAGTTTAGTTACATATTATAGACTTATAGAAAGAGACCTTCTAAAAACGTTAAAATGTATTACTGGAACACGAAACCTTAAATTAGAGCTAATAAATGAAGACTTGGCACACCACTTCTGAAAGGTTGCCAACCCCGATCTAAAATAAAACATATATCTATATCTTCTGCTCAAAGCTTCATACCATGCTGAGGAAGGCTAGCTGAATAAATTAGATATGAAAACAGACCTTTGAAAATTAAGCAATTTTAGAAGTAATCTTATTTGAGGACTTTGGTAACAAGACCAAAGGAGACGAGATCTCCATCTAGAGCAGTAGTTCTCAAACTTTTGTTCTGGTGACCCCTTTCACATAGCAAGCCTCTGAGTGCGACCCCCCCCCATAAATTAAAAACACTTCTTTATATATTTAACCCCATTATAAATGCTGCATGCAAAGTGGGGTTTGGAGTGGAAGCTGACAGCTTGCGACCCTCCATGTAATAACCTTGTGACCCCCGGGAGAGTCCTGACCCCCAGTTTGAGAGCCCCTGATCTAGAGATTATCCAGATGATTAAAGTAATGTATCTGGGTGTCACAGTTACTGGGTGAAGTTTGAGCCCCTTTAGTCCTTCTCAGGTACCCCCTAGGTAGCAGACCTGGCTTCTTGCACCTCACTCTGTGTGGAACCATGTACTTCCACTAGTCTGGAACTGGGTCTATGGCTGTCAGCTCCCCTGTTTCCTACCTGTGTTAATGTGGCAGGCCCAGCTTGGTTTGGCACCTGTCACCACTTTCACTCAGGGGTCCTTTGACCACTGAGGTAGCTATAGTGACTCCAAAACAGCTTTTTTCAAAACACAGCCCCCCATTTTTTATTCATTCACTAATGGTACAGAGCAAAGGATAAACATAATAAAAATCTACACGCATATTTCTCTTTACCTAACCCCTAACTGCAGTCTTTCACATGTTTCAGCCAGCCCATTTATCTCCATTTCTGGGTTATGAGAAGCTGACCGCCACTACTTCAGTTTCTGCATTTCTGACTCTTTGTCTCCTTGCTAGCTTGTCAGCTCTCATTGGCTCCTGGGGCAGACCCTCTTAGCTCACCTGTACCCCCTTCCTTTTCTAGGCCCCAGGATCTTGTGATGGTTGAGTGTTCCCTTTGACATCTCTCTCTTCTCAGCCTTGATAAAACATCTCACCAGAGTTGAGGCTGAGGAGCCTTCCCTTTGTGGCTATAAACCTGGCTGTTGTGTTTGAGTATTTGGTAGGATGCTCATTATCCTGGCCATTGTAAATGCAGAGTCTCATGTGCCATATTAATTCAACACTGATATTTCCCACTTCATTACACCAGGCCTGAAAGAGTTCCAGCACCAAGAGGGACTCGGAGCCCTTTCTAACAGAGGAGCCACCTTCCCAGTCTGTCATTAATGTACCTTTCTTTGTAAGGATTCCACTTCAAATTCCACTCATAGCTTAGTTTATTCAGTACTTTTTTTCTCAACTCCATAGCCAAATAGGATGCTCATTTCAAGAGGTCTTTTAATTAAGTATTCTGCCCTCTTCCTGCTTGCTAATCTACTACAATGCAAATTTACAGAGGTAACTACATGAAGGAGAATGGCAGCCTAAGTATCAGTAACTGAGTTCTGTGAATATTTTGCCTCTTCAGCTGTACACTGACCCTTCTTCCCTGTTACTTTGAGATCTTGTAATAAGTAAAATGAAGCAGAGAGGATCAGAAGATAGCTGCAGAGCTGAGTTCTTTATAACCAAGGTTTGAACTTTGTATCCATGGGTCAGTGTGCATGCCAGCCTCCTACCCGCCCTCAGATGGTTACACTTCTTTAAAATGGTTTTGCAAGCACAAGACAAGCCACAGCACCTACTGTGTGGATCAAGTTACCTGCCTTTAAATTGATTTTATATATCCAATATTATTTCAGTAAAATTTCCCTTCCTATTACTTAGACTGTTGTGAGAGTTCTAGAAGATCCAAATGATCTACGGCATGATATAGAGAGGAGGAGAAAAGAGAGGCTGCAGAATGAAGATGAGAGAGTGTTTCACATAGACAGTGTAATTCAAAGGTAATCTACTGTTAGTGAATACATGTGTATACCTGAGTCTGTAGGGTCAACAGAAATTTTTTGCATCTGTTTTTAAGGTTGGTCCTTGAATTTTGAGTCTCAAAATCAAATTCCATTGAAATGCACTATAAACACACCCAGACTTTATTCTATAGTAACAAAGAACAGCCTTGAAAGAGAATGGTTTAACTTTTATAAAGGTGAACTGCAATGTGAAAATCAAAATTAAGCTTTAAGTGTCAAATGTTCCACTGGCCAGGCTGTGGGAAGGAGGAAGGAATTAATTGTTCTGTGCAACCATTGCTATTTGTGATGTCCCTGTCTGGGATACCTTCAGTGAAGCAGGAAGTTCCAAGAGTATTTTAGAGATTTCTTTTTCAAAAGATTTAGTTACAGTTTATTATTGCACAGAGTGCCTCCCACTGCTTGATTAGTGGGGACATTCAGCACAGAAATGTCTGCTTAACTCAATTTTACTACTGTATATACTCGATTATAAGTCGGTTTATTTATAAGCCGATTCTCCCCCCCCCCCCCCCCAAGATGAATAAGTAAAAATGAAAAATTTTTTATAACCCATTCATAATCTGACCCTATAATTCAGGGGTCAGCAAACTTTGGTTCCCAGGCCATCAAGATAAGCCGCTGGTGGGCCGAGATGGTTTGTTTACCTCAAGCGTCCGAAGGCACGGCTGTAAACCTAAGTAAACAAAGTGTCCCGGCGCGCCAGCTGCTTACCCTGATGGGCCGGGACAGCAACTGGTGGGGAAGTGTTTTTTGGGGGGAGAATCTGGGGGTCAGGGAAGTAACCCCTGTGACCACCCTCCACATGACCCCACCCCTAGCCTGGGACCCCCACACTCTCCCCATCTCATCCCTTCCCACCTTATCTGGGGAGGGCCAGGGGAGAATGTCTCTGGCCTGTTGGAGCTGCTCTGGCAGGCTGGGCGGTGTGGCCGCAGCATGTTCCAGTGGGCTGGGCCGGGCAGCACAGCCACAGCATGCTCAGGCAGGCCAGGTGGTGCAGCCACAGCCTGCTCTGGGGGGGCGGGGCTGAGCGGGACAGCTGCAGCCTAGCAGCCCTGGAGCTGCAGCTGCTTCGGAAGCTGTGGGGAGAGCAGCTTGGCCAGAAGGGGAGAGACTCTGGCCCCGCCTCTTCCCTTCTGTCTCTCCTGGCTGTGCTGCCTCTCCTTGCTCCCTGTGTTGGGGGGAGGTGCTGTGTCCCACCTCTCCCTCTCTATACCCGTTCATAAGCCGACCCCCTTCTCTGGTGCTTCCCTTTTTTACTAAAAACAATTCAGCTTATGAATGAGTATATGGTTACTGGTTAACCTTAAAAGATTAATCGGAATATACAGAGATGACTTCTTTGTACAGAAAAGAATAATTGTGGAGAAAACTGTCAAATTGTAATGAAATATGGCTTGATTTGATGATATCTCATAACATGCCAGTGCATATTTATTTTAAATACAAAGTCTATTACATAGTAAGTTGCAATACCTGCTGATTAGAAAACTAATTTGTGGCTTGGACTGGGTGCAGACTTAAGAAGGGGAGAAGGAACTAATTTCCTTTCCTTTGTCAGTTTGTAACATCGTCATCATGTTTTCCTTTTTAAAAAAAAGTGAGGAGAACTTTCATGGAAGATCATACAGAATATATTATGTAAGTGACTAGCTTGATTCACTGCTATTCAACTCTCATCCAGTATACCTCAATGAGTGTCCTTGGAATTCATTTTATAAGTATATATTTTCAAACAATAGAGATTTACATTTAAATGCTTTTAGGCCATACTATAAATTCTTATTTAAAAGTAGATGCTAAGCAACTTGAATAGGCAAATGGAAGTGGTCAGTTGTATAGTCCCAAAGCTAAATCTTGACTTGTAGTGGCTGCTTCTTTTTATGGTGAATCTTTTCTTAGGTAGATGTTGACACTACTGTATTTGTGGTATACTAAATAAGAGAGAGTGAGTGGTATGGCCTGTTCAGGAAGGAGACCTAAGGGTATAATATCAGTAAGCATTCTTTTGTGTACTGCATAATGTCTGTTTTAATTTAGAGCTTTAAAAATTATAAATTTTGTATGGTTTTATTTAGAAGACTGGGTGCTTACACGAATGAACTATTTTCTTTCTGTCAGGAGAGAATATAAAAGGCATATTAAAGCAGCATTCCAGGTTTTATGCATTTGAAACTGCTAACCATAAACCCCAGTCTTATGTTTCAGGCAGTTATTCTTCAGCTTTATATTTAAACCTTATATAAGACACCAATGTACAATTGTGAAATCTTCAAAAGTTGTAGGAAAAAATAAAATTTTGTGCGAGACCTAGAGAAGAAATGTAGTTTTTCTTCTTGTTCTTTGCAGCTTTGCTGCTATTGGTGCCATGTAATGCCAAGGATTCTTCATCATTCGTGCAGTTTTTCTTCATATCCTGCACTTTCATAGGTTAATAGTTCTTTAGCCTAGAAGGGATCATTTGATTGTCTAATCTGACATGCATAACATTGGTCAAAACCAGATTTTTAAAATTCCACCTTCAAAATTTGTTCTTGTCTCTTAATCCAGGGTGCTAAGAGTATGTTGTATTCAGCAATGGTTTTCAGCCACTGGGGGGCCACAAGCAGGTTTCAGGGGGTCCGCCAAAATAAACCAGAGAGCAGGGCCGGTGTTAGACTCACTGGGGCCTGGGGCTGAAGCCCGAGCCACACAGTCCTGGGCTGAAGCCAAAGCTTGAGCAACTTAGCTTTGCGGGCCCCCTGTGGCATGGGGCCCCAGGCAGTTGCCCTGCTTGCTACCCCCTAATGCCAGCTGGGGCTTTTAATCTACTGGATATGCAGAAAAAGAGTTGTTGTAGAACAGGCGGGAGAGCTCTCTCCCGTTGGCATTGAGCATCTTCACCAGATGTGCTGCAGCAGCACAGCTGCATCAGTGCTGTACTGTGTGGACAGGCCCTTACATGCTTTTGAAAATCCTATCAGTGGTACATAAATAGAGGCAGGATGTCACACTGTGTACTGAATGTGGTATGAGGAATAGAACTTGTGATCTTTAGCTCCAAAAATGCAGACTTCTTCCATTTAAACTAATAGAACTCTCCATTTTATAAGAACACTAAGACATAGAGCTTTGTTGGACAGCCACACTAGGCTGAGACAAGTTCAAGCTGTAAAATAATTAAAAGTAGGTCTAACATATTCCAGCCAGCAGAGGGCAGGGATAGTCAAGCACATGCATCATTGAATCATTTGTACAAAGATTTTCAGTTGTATGATGAGGATTTAAAGAAAGCACTGAGAATCACTAGCTTGTCTGTTTATTAATCTGTGTACCAGAATGCAATGATAATTTCATTTAACTTTTGTTTCGACAGTGAAAATGGACCACTAGTAATTTGTCAATTAATCTGCCAGTTTAAATTATGTACAAGTATTAAAAAATATGTTAAACTTTTAAAATAGCTTAGTTTTTAAATATTGCTGGCTTAGTTTTCATTCCTTTTTCATTTTCTGTATCCAATCAGGAATGAGCACAATGGTAGCTTTTTAAAATTACAGAACTCTCAAATTGATGGATTCCAAAAACCTATAAGATTCCTAAAACCACCTTTCAGGAAATTTATTAGGAAACCTCACATGGTAAGTTGAAGTGAAATAGATCCCTTTCTGTGTCTTTCTCTTCTGTTTCCCTTATACTCAGATTTAAAATTGTGCTGTGTTGGCTGGGCTGACGTGAATTTTAAGTCTCTTGATCCCTTGTCACGTTAAGATTCAAAAGATGATTTGTTACATCATAAGATTTACCTGTGTTAAATTACATCTGAATAGTACTAAAGTTTACTGGTCATGGGTAAACTCTGCTGCATATGAACTTTTTCAAATGTTACAACTGTTACATAGTATACAAAAAGGTATTGGCTTGCATGAATCTTGACATTCTGATTTAAAATCTTGATTTTTCTGCCTCTTGATACCTATTACCACTCCTAAGCAACTTGTATGGGCTTTTTATTTCCCTAGCATGGAGATGGTTTTTGGGAATTGGAACACTGTTTGATTTAGACTTGGAACTATTTACAGTGGAGTCAGAACATTTTTAGGATAGTCAGGAAATGGGGAGATGAGTTTCTAACACAGGATAATGAGAGCAGGTCATTGTAATTCTGGGTGCTGAATGACTTTGCAATTTCAAAGCCTAGACCAATCCACACAAGCGGTCCATTTCCTAGACACTACTGTGCTAATAAACGATGGTCACATAAATACCACCCTATACCGGAAACCCACTGACCGCTATACTTACTTACATGCCTCCAGCTTCCATCCCGGACACACCACACGATCCATTGTCTACAGCCAAGCTCTAAGATACAACCGTATTTGCTCCAATCCCTCGGACAGAGATAAACACCTACAAGATCTCTATCAAGCATTCTTAAACCTACAATACCCACCTGCTGAAGTGAAAAAACAGATTGACAGAGCCAGAAGAGTACCCAGAAGCCACCTACTACAGGACAGGCCTAAAAAAGAAAATAACAGAACACCACTAGCCATCACCTACAGCCCCCAACTAAAACCTCTCCAGCGCATCATCAAAGATTTACAACCTATCCTTAAAGATGATCCCTCACTCTCACAGATCTTGGGAGACAGGCCAGTCCTTGCTTATAGACAGCCTCCCAACCTGAAGCAAATACTCACCAGCAACCGCACACCATACAACATAAACACTAACCCAGGAACCTATCCTTGCAATAAAGCCCGATGCCAGCTCTGTCCACATATCCATTCAAGTGACACCATCACAGGACCTAATCACATCAGACAGACCATCAGGGGCTCGTACACCTGCACATCTACCAACGTGATATATGCCATCATGTGCCAGCAATGCCCCTCTGCCATGTACATTGGCCAAACCGGACAGTCTCTACGCAAAAGAATAAATGGACACAAATCTGACATCAGGAATCATAACATTCAAAAACCAGTGGGAGAACACTTCAACCTTCCTAACCACTCAGTGACAGACTTGAAGGTGGCAATTTTGCAACAAAAAAACTTCAAAAACAGACTCCAAAGAGAGACTGCTGAACTTGAATTAATATGCAAACTAGATACCATTAACTGTGGTCTAAATAAAGACTGGGAATGGTTGGGTCATTACACCAATTGAATCTATTTCCCTATGTTAAGTTCTCCTCACACCTTCTATGGGCCATCTTAATTATCACTTCAAAAAGTTTTTTTTCCTCCTGCTAATGATAGCTCATCTCAATTGATTAGACTCTGCCTGTTGGTATGCATACTTCCACCTTTTCATGTTCTCTGTATGTATAAATATCTCCTGTCTGTGTGTTCCATTCTATGCATCCGAAGAAGTGAGCTTTAGCTCACGAAAGCTCATGCTACAATAAATTTGTTAGTCTTTAAGGTGCCACAAGTACTCCTGTTTTTTTTGCAATTTCAATAGATCATGGGGAACTATTAAATTAAAACTTGTATTGATTGCAGCCTGTATTCAAAGACATTTGGTGATGTACTATATGTTCCCTTACTTCATAAAATACTCCCACCTAAAGCACAGATCAAAGGGTTTATTACTGAATGACTCATCTGAAGTTTTGGATGAAAAACACAGGAACAGAGAGCCAGCCCACACACTCCAGTGGCTGACCAAAGGACAAAGTGCACATCTTGCTTAAATTAAGTACCCTCCTCTGCAGAGAGATTACATTTTAGTTACTAGAAATATTCTAGGAAATGCATAAGAAAAAAATTCAGAGAATAGAAATAATTGGACAGACTTAAAATTCACGTAGTGAAAAAGCTCATGTTACTCTAGATTTGTAATTCACCAAATTTAGATGGGGCCTTTACTAACATCTCCATAATGAGTCTTTTTAAAATAAAATGTGTATATTAAACTGGGCAAAATGATTACCGCGAGTCCAATGCTGACCTGCAATAATTAGAAATAAATGCATGTTCCCTCTGGACAGTTTCTCTACAAATAAACTTAGTCTGTTTTCAAGTGTTTACTAAGGACTGGTCTACACTGGGAACTTGCATCAGTATAGCTATGTCTCTTAGGGGTGTGAAAGATCCAAACCCCTGAGTTATCCCTGGTGTAGATCACACTAGGTATATAGAAGAATTCTTCTGTCAGCCTAGCTACCTCCTCTCAGAGAGGTGGATTAACTATACCAGTGGGAGAACTTCTCCCGTCAGCATAAGTAGTGTCTACATTGAAGTGCCCCAGGGGTGCAGCTGCAGCCGTGCCACTATAACTGTTTGAGTATTGAAATACCCTCAGATAAATGAGTGACTGTAAGTTAACAGAGTTAGAGCAGCAAAGGCATGCAAAGAAACTTTTGTTGAAATAAGTACAGTGTAAATTGAACTAAAGCCTCAACTTCCTGAGTTTTCAAGGGACTGTTTTGGTGCATGCAGAATAAATAAAAGAAACTAGATAGGAGACATGTAATTTGTGGTCTTTCTTATTTAATGTCTTGACACATCTAGTCAATATTTTAATGTCAAACTTCCATGGGTTCATCAAACTTTTCCTTAGTCTACCAAAGTTTGTTTTTATTATCCACAATTAGTTCACCAACACTGAAATGCAGTTGCTTTGGGGATGTAATATGGCAACTCTCTAACAGCTCTGACAATGCTACAGAACAGTTTAGGACAGGACGTGAATAATACTTCATTCAGAACTAAAATTGAAATTTTGCATTTGAAACTGTGAAAGCCCAGCTTAGCGGTTAACAAACTCAATGCAAATCAGAAGGGAGTTGGTTCAAAGTGGGAACTGAGTTAATGCATTGTGTCTACCAAGGGTGCAGTGAAAACTTTAGCCTGACATTTAACAGGAAACTGCAAACAAGGGAGTTCTTGGACAGCAGAAAATGCCTTTGCCTTGACACTTACAAGTTCCAGTAATGAAGAGTTGCTGAGTAAGAAGCAACAGCAGCTCTGAAAGAACAGCTACTGAATAATGCAGGGCATCCTGAAGGAGAGAGAGCCAGCCATGTGCTAGCCAGTTTGAAGACAGGATTCTTGCCTCAGAGTTGACAATAAATATATCAGCAAAAATTAGAATGAGCTGGCCAAATGTTTTAAAGAGATTAAAAGGGCTTTTAGGGATAGCACTAGAACATTTTTTACCAGTCTTTATTAGTCAGAGCTCCCAGTTCTGACAGATTAGCAGATGAGCATCCTTTTTAGCCCTTGTCTTGCCCTGGCACACTTGTGCTTCCTTTCTCCGTCCATCTTCTCTCTTCTTCTATATGTTTTTTTGCCTTTTTTAAAATGTTTCTTTTCATTTTGCTCCCTCTTACTATTTCCCCACTCACTGTATACTGCTAAGATAGCCATTCATGGGGTGTATCAGTGTGGCTGGGTGGCAGATATTCTTGTAGCTGAGCCGAGTGCCAGGGGAGAAGAACTTTGCCTGATAGGCTGTAGCTTAAGCCTTATCTCTGTAAAAGTGAGCATCAATCACAGAATTACAGGCTGCAGCAGGAGCAGGGAGGCAAGATTGTTTTCAAGGAGCCACCTGCAGCTTTAGCTTAAGAGTAATTTTGCAGTGTGCTTTAAGGTAGATCCAGAGCCATATAACTTTCTCAGCATCCACTGCTCTTTGGCCTTGATCCCCTAGAGTAGTTTGGCATCTCTTGGGTTTGAAAGCACTGCAGTAGAGAAGAGTGAAAGCAGCTATTTAAAGAACTTGAATGAAAATAAAGATCCCAAAATAGCTCTAATATTAAACTTCTTTTTAAAAAGATCTGCCTTCAAGAAAACCTGAGAAGCTTACACAAATAGAAAGTGAGACAATGTTATACAAGTTCTTGACAAAAAGCAAGTAAGGAAATAAAGTACATTAAATATGAATACAAAGATCATCCAGTCTGCATAATAGACATTCTGTGTTCTTAAGGGAATTTGTAAAACTCATGAATGATATATTTCTGAAATGTCATGAAAACTGGATATGTGCCAGATCATTAGAAAAAAAGCAAAGGTAGTATTGGTCTTCAAAATGAATAGTGATCCTAGCAATTAATTTACTATCAATTCTATCTCTAGTAAAATATAGAGGAAATGTTAAGAAAAAATCACTAAGTATCAAGAGAACAACAAAATCATGGGCAGTAAGCAGTATAGAAATGGATCCACTATCCACTGCATTGCTAATTTATCAAGTCATTCAAAAAGTATGGAAAGGGAATTTGGAAAATTAATATTTGAATCTTAGTAAAGCATTAGTAACTCACAGAATCCTGCTACCAGAACAAATTCATGTGGTCTTGGATATGAATATTGTTGCATGGATTCAAAATTGGGGGCAGGACCATTTAAAAAAAAAAAGACTATTAAATAGCGTGTCAGATTTGAAGGAGATATTTTGTGGAATGTTCACAGATGTTGATTCAGTTCAGGTCCAGTCTAACCAAATATCTTCATAAATGATCTAGAACTGAGCATATGTTAATGACACTAATAAAAAGTTGTGCTTGGTGAATGGGCAGTTGCAAATAGCCACAAGGGAAGAAGAGATAATAGGTAAATAATATGATAATGAAGTGACCTAGAGAGATTAAAAAGAGAGAAAATAATTCAGTGAGATTCAGCTTGGAAAAATGCATGTAGATATATAGACAGGAAATACAGATATGGGAGGGAGAAACATGAAATGTTGAGAGTTAGGTGTTTGTGAAAAGTAAATTAAACATGATATATTGCACTATGGGAGTAAAATAGGCCAGTATCTTTGAGCTGTGTAACTTGAGATCATGTTATGGAATAAGAAGTTCCCACCAAAGGTCAGAGTGGAGGTGTATGTGTGCTGGTGCAGTGATTGTATTTTACTCCTGCTCTGCCCACAGTCATAAAATGGGTTTATAGCCTGAATTTAATCTAAAAATGTAAAAGGTGCTAAAAATTTGTGAAAACAAATTAATCCTAAAATTGTGTCATGTGTCCCATGTAATAAGAAACTAAACCTTTAAATAAATAAATCCCAAACTGCAACAGATAAATTACATCCAGATTAATCTTTGTAGTTGGCTCAATTTTGGTGCTGATTAAGGAATTCATCCTGGATTCTGTGGAAGAACTGTAGCAGTTTAGCATAATATCAGCAAAATCATAAAATTTAGGGGAACAAGTGGAATGAACGTCTGGCTAACCTTTATGTTTGGTGTGTCCCAACGTGCAATCATAAGGCGCATGCTTTTTAAATGACAAAACGCAATCATAACCACTCTCCTTTTAAGTGTATTCATTTTTGTTGACATGTAACTATACAGTGAGAAGATTGTACCAGAGGGGCAGGTTTCCAAGGGCAAGCATGACCAGTAGGCAAGGCTCTATGAATAGCATTTTTAAAAGAATATTTAAATAAGGACAGAAATAAATCCTTTAAGTTATTTAAAATTATATTTTAAATTAGATTGGACATCCAGTTTTTATGGTGTTGTGTGGATATTTCCGCTTAATTTTTGTTTATTTGGGATTTAAAATACTCTATGGTTAAATCATGCTTGTCTGGCTCTATGATTAAATGGTTGGTTCAGGTGCATCGTATACAGACATTAAAGAAGCAACTGATATTTGAAAGATTTAAATCTGAGTGGCAGGTCATACCGGATATTAAGATCCTGCATGACATGAAACCTGAGAGTATGTTGTGTTTTTATATATAAAAATAATAAAATGATTGTCCTTGATACAACTGAAATCCTACTAGAAAGTTGATGTAAGCTCAATTTTGTTGCCATAATTTGACTATTGTTGTTAAATGGACAATATCTGGTAGTTTGGGTCCAAAATTTAACATAGTTGCCATACTAGATCAGATATGTGGACCATTTAGTCCAGTATAGTGTCTCCTGACAGTAGCCCCACACTGTAGTTTCAGAGGAAGGTGCAAGAAACCTTATAGGAGGTAGGTGCAAGGTAATCTTTCCTCCATGAAGGTTTCATGCTAATACCTAATTAGTTACAGGTTGGTTTAAACCATGAAACATAATGTTTTATCTCCCTTCCAAAACTCTTTTTGTTAGCATTAATAACGAGAACTCTAGATATTCTAGTTATCCATGTAAATGTCCAGACTCTCTTTGAATCTTTGTAAGTCTTGGCTTCAATGAGTTCCATGCTCAAATTACGTATTTTGGTTACAAACAAAACGCTGACACCTTTTGATTTCATTAAATACCCCTATATTCTTGTATTATGAGACGGGAAGAACAGAAGCTCCTGATGTATCTTGTCTATGCCACTCATTATTTTATATACTATTATCATGTTGCCTTTTATTAATCTCCTTTCTAAGGAAAACAGTCCCATTCTCTTCAATCTCTCTTCACAAGATTTTTTCCATGCCCTCAATCATTTTTGTCGTCTTCTGAACCCCTTCTAATTCTGTAATAATATCTTTTGAGATGGGGTAACCAGTGAACACAATATTGCAGATGAGGCTGTACCATTATAATATTTTCCAGAGTATTCCCTATCCCATTCCTTATGCATTCTTGTTTGCTCAATATGCAGCTGCAGGGTCATCACAGGGATGTCCAGGTCCCTTTCCTGAGTTGGCACAGTTAATTTAGAAACCTATCAGGTGTAGGAGTAGCTTAAATGTACCCCTTCAGTGTCGGGGAAGGGGTTGGAATGAGGGCAGGGAAGGGATGGGAAGAGGCGGAGCAGAGGCGAGGCTTCATGGAAGGGGTGGAGTAGGGGTGGGGCTGAGGGCAGCAGAGGGGAGGTGTCAGTAGTGCGGCCCTCGGGCCAATGTACTAGTCCTCATGTGGTCCTCGTGGTCATTTGAGTTTGAGACCCCTTGGCTAGATGGACCTTAGGTCTGACCCAGTATGGCCATTCTTATATCATTGCACACTATTACTGAAAAATTGCTTGCTTTTCCATTTTAACCATATAATTATAAAATAAATCAATTGGCATATAAATATTGTATTTATCGTTCAGTGTGCAGTATCAACAAGTCATTGTTTTTATGAAATTTTAGTTTGTACTGACTTTGCCAGTGCTTTTTATCTAACTGGTTGTAAAACTAGACAAATATATACATATGTTGATGTATTCCTAGGAGGACCTCTGTATACCCCCTATAACTGTTTCAAAGATCAAAAAATTATTTCTCTTTGAAGAAAATAGTAGTCCTAACAAATTCAAAACTTTTTAAAGTATTAATGATTTATCATTAAAAGAAGTATTAAAAAAAAGTTGAATTTTCAGTTGATAAAAGAAGAACTTAGCATAATTTAAGCTCTGCCTACATGAAACAATTTCTATAACACTTTTATATTTGTATTTATATTTTACATGCATCTGGAAGATAGATTTATATATGAAAATGACATAATACATGTCATATATGTTAAAAAATGCACCAGCTCCTGGCAGCTGTGCTTGAAACTATGGGAAAAGGGTCACAACGCACAGGTAAAGCAGCGGTGGGAAGGAGTGCTGCGTATGGAGGCACTGCACTGTTTTACATAACTAAGGCTGCTTAATGCACACACACTCAACAGTTGTAGTTACAAACAGTTCCAACAACACTTAGTTGTGTCACTTGCTTCTGAAATGGTGCATGTTTCTAGGGTAGATGAGCCTCTCATATTGATACATGCCACAATCAAGAAAGGATGAAGAGTAGTCATCCTTATGAACAAATCTAACACAGTTCTTAAGGTGCTGTTCAGTGCATGGGTATTACAGTAATGAGTATGCTAGAAATACATATGGCTGCTCTAGTGTCATAATGTCTGACTGGTAATAAGTCTGAAAAAAAATAGTAGTCTCATTTGCCAGCCAGGGATCACCAAAGATCTGGTTGCGTCACTCCTGTTCCTCTTCTCTCCCCCGCCCCCACATGTTCCCCCTCAAAGAGGGGTTGGTATAGGAGGCTGCTATTCTGGGTCTGTTCCAGCTGATGGCTCTCTGCCCCACACCAAGGTAATCCTCGGTTGCAAAGATCTGGCTGCTTTACAGTCCACAGGGGCCATATTCTGGAGTGGTGCCCTATGTCTTTTCAGCTGTGGGAACTGAAATAAGTATCTGCAACTTGGACTCCAGTTTAATGGGCAACACACTGCTGCAATTTCACTGACTTAATCCATCACAGTTATAATCTTAGGCCAAAAAAGTACAGTACAAATTCGCTTCATGTAAAAATTGTACGTTTCATTGCAATGATTGTTTTTAACATTGTTAAACTACTATCTGTGTCATTTTTCTAGAATTCTTATTATGTTGCAAAAACAAATGACATCTTTACTCACAGACCATTTGGAGGACACCTGGAAAATCCAAGACCCTTCAGAAGACCCTTTAAGGTATTGTTTGACTCTTGCCAAGTGTATGTGTTGCATAAGGTTTCATTTCAGGCTGTGGTGTTGTGATTTAGGCATGTTGCCCTAAACAGACATGGTGAGTTGTTCAAAAATGGTCAGCATTGGCTGAACTTTGTTCCCATTGAAACAGTGGGGGGTTGCCTTGACTTCAGTAGGAAGGGAGTTGTATCAGAACTGAATGTTTGAAAATTCCACTTCTTTCCCACCCTTTTCCCCTCCCCCCAGACCCTCCTGTAACAGCTGGAGTACTATCATATTTTGAAAGACTAAGTTACTAGAATTTGGACTCTCCCAGGTAGGTAAGAGAGCTGACTTTCTCAGGGTGTAATTTTAAATAGCATTAAGGGAGAGGGCAAACAGAATGGCAAAACAGTAAGGTTGAAAGGAGAGTTGGGCAAGGAAGGAAGGAGGGAGTGGCAAGATCATGGGGCTAGTGTTGGACAATAGAAGAGAAAAAATCTTAAAAAGCAAATTTTAGAATCAAAATTGCAGAAAAAATGGGAGATTACTAAAACATCTGGCCAATAAATAGTCTTGGAAAGACATTAGGGTTTTAATCAGTAAATGTTGGTAAACATTGATTTCACCATATGCACACAAACCACCAAAAATATTTCTATCCATAATAATAGACATTCACAGATAGGCAAAGTAAGACAAATGCTGCTTCAGAAGTTGATTTAAGGATACTTACTTTGTATTTTTTGACATATGATGTTGACAATTTTGTGTTTCAACAGTTATAAAGCTTTAACTTTTTGAATCACCATCTACTGTCATTAAATATCTATTTCCTGACCCTCTCCATAACTTCCCACAACTGTGAAAATTTAAATAGCTAATTGGGGGGGGGGGAGCTTAAATAAACATTACTATCAGTCACCATTTATTTAAAAAAAAAATCAAATTCTGTCAAATCTGCCTATGAGGAAACACCTTACATGAATATATTCATTCCTAATTTCATTATTTTGTTTATATACTGTTCCAGTAAATTTTTTTGAAATTAAGCCTGGTGGAATGTTGTAATTGTCATAACGCTACATGAGAAATTCAGAGTATTCTCCATGTTTAAGAGAAAACATCATTTTTAGTTGCACTTCTACTGCATTTTTTTGCATTTTTCATGTAAAATTACCTTAAATCTATATGAAGACTCCCAAACAGTAATCCTTTTATGTTTTATATTTTCTCATTATTCTATCTGATAAGTATTGCTTTTAGGTTTTGTTTACAGGAACTAGGGTAGCCAGAGGGCAAGTGTGAAAAATCGGGACGGGGGTAGAGGGTAATAGGTGCCTATATTAAAAAAAAGCCCTCAAAATCGGGACATCTGGTCACCCTAACAGAAACCCTAAGATGTAAGAGCGTCAGCAAAATCACCCAATTCTGGGGTACTGCAGAGGCTTCCCAATGTGTCTTGACTGTAAAAGGCACCCTGGGGTCAAAATCAATTAAATGTAAAACAAAGATTACTTGTATCTCTTCCTTCCTGTTGTGAGTGGCATGCTGTGCATGGCACCAATTAAGTCCATTCAGAATGGGAAAACGCTGATCAAATCTGGGTCAACCTCTTCTAGTTTTTCATTTAAAAGTGGCCTTGGTATAAGGCAGTTAGGTCACTGACTCATGGTCCAGAATATCCCTTTTCTCCATGAGCCACATGAATGGTGGAGATGTGATCACTGTTAATCCACCTCTTCCACAAAACACATTTCAGATAAGCCACCGAATAATGCTTGATATTTTACAAGGTTGCTGCGAGGATTTAAAAAAAACAAAAACAAAAAAAACCTTGTGTAAGGTAGGTATGCATTATCCTCATTTTACAGCTAGGGAAATTGAGATAGAATTATTATGACCAAGTATATACAGGTAGTTGGCATCAAAGCCTAAATTCAAATTTCAGACTTCCCGATTCTTAACTATACTTAAAACAATGGAACCCTTAGATAGAACTGACTTTCAGGCTCTCTCATCCTGGCTAGTGGTGTCTTGCTCTGTAGCCGATTACTAAATGCACTTAGCCAACCAGTCCCCCCAGATTAAAAGAAAAACAAACTTTCATCAAGATAAAGTTCATAGTGTTATAACATTAGTCTTTTTTTTTTAGGTATTACTTTAGTTAACAGGTTAAAGTCATCTTACACTAAAATTACATTACATAGAATATTGATTTGGGATCCTTTGGTGTACACCTTACCATAATGGCACCTGTGTCAGCACCTCCCGTCTATTATCAGCACAGGGGAAGTAGATAGTTCTGTTATATCAGGCTGATCCCTGCCTCCCATATCAACCCTTTGGTCTGTTGGCACTTGATGTAACTTAAAGCAGCCTGAAGTCTGGCTTAATTCATGTCAACTTGGAATTCTGTGTAGGATTGGGGGAATGTAAAGGTGAGATTTAAGCCACTGTTGCATTCATGCACGCAACTTGTGCTGTCCACCCCTGTGCTGCAGCCAATAATATCTTCTCTTGTGCTTCAGTATAACTACGGGTAAACAGCATATGCAGCAGCACTATGTTTTGCATGTGTGAAAAGCAAATGGATTATGGCTGGTATGGGAAAAATGATATTGATTTATTGACTTAAAATTCCTAATCTAAAATTTCATCAACTTATTTTTTGCATTGAATTTTCTCTTGTATTGCATATAATTTTTTCTTATGTTGTTGAAAGTGGATTGCATTCAGTATACCTGAGATGGTAGCTTGACTGCTTTCTAATGTTATATCTTTATCAACAAAAAGACTTTGGCAAATCTCTTTCCCTTGTGTATGAAACAAGTTCTGTTGAGTCACTAAACAGAAGTATTTTGTTCAGAATACTTCAAAACTGGTTGTCTGTGGTGTGTTAACTTCTATATGAAAAGAACAACACACTCTAGAGGAGCAGTTTTATAAAGGGACACCCAACGTTTTTAGGTTTAAAAAGCTCTTCCTTTTACTTAGTGATTCACAATGCACCCAAGGGATGAGGGCAATCAGTAAACCCACTTGGTATGTTTATCATTTAAATAAAATATTATCCTGGAATTCTGATGATTTCATTAACTATTCATGTTCTACAGTCATGGTTGTATGGTGGGATAGCTTAGATGTTTATATTTTGTATATAGTCTCTGCTTTTAAAAATAAAATATTTTGACAAGCAGTGTTACCATCACTTAAAAAATGAAGTTTCAGAAACAAACAATGTTAGCAATCCTTGTAAAATAGTTTTACATTGATTGATTATTAAATGAAATTCAGAACCTTAGATTGTTTCATGTTTCAAACTGAAACATTTTAAGATTTTCCAAATAACTTGGAGCAGTGGAGTAATTTTGTAGCAGAATCTGTTTAAATTGCATAAATTTGTCTTTGAAGAATATTAGTAATTTGGAGTAAACTACACTTTAGTTGTGTGGAATTTGATACTGAACATAGCGGTAGGTAGGATCTAAACACATTACTATCTATCTTTGGTATTTCTAATGTGTTTACCATCACAGTGCCTTGTTGCCAAATATATAATTACGCTTCTGGTTAGGTTTATCTACAATTGATTATAATCTTCATCAGTGTTGTCGTCTTGGGTTTTTTTCTCCACTTTTGTTTGGGTCAAATGATTGCCTTAGTTCAAACGTAGAACCTATGACAGCAGCAGCTCCACTCCCATTCCTTCCTCTTACTCTGTCTATCCATTATTTGCTTATTTCCATAGAGAGAGACATGCAGGGGGATAGCCTTGGAACCATCTTCCTAACCACTCCTGCTAGGATGAAGACCAGAAGGTGTGGAAGGAGAGGGAAGCTCAGTAGCTTTCTCCCAAGCTGGAAACAGTAGTGATGGCTGCTGGAAAGCCTTGGGGCCTCCTCTCATGGTAGGAGGCAGATGCCTCCTGGTGGAAGAACTCCCCTGCTCAATGCAAGATGCCTGCCAATTGGGGCACAGGCTGCCCATTCACATAGTTTAGGGGGAATCTTGGTTTTTACCTTGCCAAGGTTCACGGGCTTAATTTAGAATTTTAAAAACATTTCAGTTTCCCCTATTGTGGCAATATATTTGCATAAAGGATGGTATTGTATTGTATTGTATCCTGAGAACAGTCAGGTTTGGACTCACTCTGATCTCCTGTGAGAAGTTGAGCATTTGGCAGCTGTCTGCCAAGAATCCCGTGCCTCCAACTCCAGTAAGCTTCACCATGGTCACTGACGTGTTCATCTTTCCTGGTAAATGCAGCTTTCTCAGTATATCATGGATGGCTACAGTGTCTTTGAAATAGAAAAAGGCTTCTAGGAGTTCGTATAAATGAGCTCCTCCCTTGTGTAAGCCTTTTTTAGCTGCAGATTGCAAGTTTACTGAAAAACTGGTACAAAATATATTGCATATATGAAGCACGTGATTCCCCACCCCCCAACTCTGTCAGATTGATACCAAATGTTACCAGAACACTCAAAAGCACTTTTCAGTGAGGGCTATTTTCATGACAAATTTCAGCTTTTTTCTTCTAGCAGTTAAAGTTGTTCATGAAAGGTTACAAGACTTCTACATGGGGAAGGTGTCTGCTCTCCGTCTTGCATTTCCCTTGTATTCAAAAGCAGATTTAACAATTTTTTATTAAAACTCCTTAAAAAAACCCAACCTTCTGGCAAGACCAAGTTTGAAAACTTCAAACAAAATGTTCAAAAACAATCTGAGAAACTATAATAAATGAGGTTGGAATTTTTTATATTAATAATCTTATACTGCACCCTTTTGTGTGGCATCTGAGTGCCTGAGAATGGAAAACTTAACACAAACTTAATTATAGTGGACATTGCTGCTCCCACTACATATGTTGTAGTATTTATAGTGCCATTGACTTCATCTTCACCACCACCTTCATTGGCTTTCACCCTCAGTTCTACTTCAGGTGAGTTTACAGTAGCCCAATATAGAGGTGAAGGAAGCATAGCTCTGTGGCTAGGTGTTCTTCCGATGGTTTTAAAGACTGAAGTAATTCTAGGTAAATTTGATATCTTACATTCAACATATGAACCAGAGACCGCTCTTGGATGCAATCCTGCCTCCTTTGAAGTCAGTGGGTTGCCACTGAGTTAATCAGGCCAGGATTTTACTCTTAAAGTTTACTTATTAGCACAGCTGTTTATATAGAGAGAGACTCACACACAACCCAAAAAGGAGCTTGTATCTCCCCTTCCACTTCATTTATTGCCCAAATTATACAACCTCTTCAGTGCTCATAATTTTGATATCAGAACCTGTTCTATGAAGATAACTTGAGCTACTTTGGACTGTTGCCCAATATGTGCCACACTGCAGTTCTGTGATATGAACAGTGAGTAGGGGTCTGGGAAGAATTAAATAGGAGGCAAAGAAGAGGCATATGCATTTATAAATGAATAACACTTCAGTACTGTAAGTTTTTGTGTGTGTATAATTGTGTAATTGTAACTTTAAAATAGTTGAATACAATAAAATACAAAAGGCCTTTTTGACCAGAGTTCCGAAATTCGATCATTTTGTCCATTTTTTCTTTTTCCCTCTACAGAACAACTTTACAGATGGTCGATTGCAACACAGTTATAAATCAGGCTTAGTACAGAAGGGTTTATATATTCAGGCTAAGTACCAGCGGCTACGTTCTGCTGGTGTAAGGGGATTTACCACTTATAAATTCAGAGAAGGATTTTTGAGGAAAGAAAAGGTGAGTTGGATTAAAATTAATTTTCCCTAAACTTTTTTTTGATTATATAAAATGTGAGTATCCAAATGATTCACTCCTATTTCAGAATCCACTTGGAGTTGTTTGTCTAGATTGTATGGATATTCTTTGGAGTACTAAATTGACATTCTTTTCCTCCTCCCCCTACTCCAAGAAACTTGGTGTAACTGAGGGCAGGTCTACATTATGGGGGTAAGTTGACCTAAGTTACGCAACTCCAGCCACGTGAATGACGTAGCTGGAGTCTACATATCTCTTAGGTCGACTTATTGCAGTGTCTACACCATACTGGGTCGATGGGAGAAACTCTCCTGTCGACTTACCCTATGCTTCTCGTTCTGGTGAAGTACTGGAGTTGATGGGAGAGCGATCTGCAATCGATTATAGCGGGCCTTCACTAGACTCGCTAAATCGACCCCCCCGGTGGATTGATCACTCCAGCATCGATCCATGGTAAGTGTAGACATACCCTGAGACTTTTGTCAGCTATGGCCTCTGACATTACCTCTCTTCTGAAGTTTCAGTTTGGGCAATCCTTTCTGCAGCTCAACTAAGCTGATTTTCCATCTATAAGTGGGGAAACTGGTCAAAGACTGTTTTGTGTGTCCTTTCAAACAATTGGTTAACTAAATTCTGTTGTCTGAATATGTGCTCTTTTTCAGTACATTACCTAAGGATCCAAGCCAGATATTCACCTTATAAACCATCTAATTCATACATGTTGGAGTGCTATATTTACAATGCATGTTCACATTTACATCCTTAGTTGCACTGAGATATATTACAGGCAATCCTTGTGCATAAAAGGCAGACTGAACCCCCACCCCCACTGCTAGAAGCTGGGACTGGATGATGTGGTGAATCACTCAAAAAATTGCCCTGTTCTGTTCACTATCTCTGATGCATCTGGCACCAGCCACTGTTGGAAGACAGGATACAGGGCTAGATGGACCATTGGTCTGACCCAGTATGGCCGTTCTTATGTCCTTAAATTGGGTATCTAAAATATTTTCCTGATTGTTTATAAGCTTGCTTAATTGTGCAACTTCTGTTTTTAAAATACTTTGCAAAATCGTGCTACAGCAGTAGTAATTCATGAAGAATTTTTGGGGTACCCTGAACTGGTAGGATCTCCCATCAGTATTAGTGTAACATTAACAGGGCACAGTCTAACACAGTTAGGAGTATCCATGTTGTAATAACTTCGTAGGGTGCACAGGACAACACTGTTTAAGCACCTGATGAAGTATCATGTTACAGTTTATAGAATCATGTCAGGAGTCATGAGTATTGTAAGGCTCAGTAACAAATAGGGTACCTCAATATTATTATAGCATCCTAAAGTCCTTATTTGAATTGTCTCAGCATAATCTAAAATTTATCTTCCTTTCTTGTTTTATAACCATGGTGTCTAATCCATATTACAAATTGTTAAACATGCCAGACATGTTTTGGCATGGTTAGACTAGTGATGTAGATAAAGTCTGAGAACGCTGCAAAGGCCGTATACTATTACTCTGAGGGAACAGGGCGTGCTTCTCACATCACTAAACAATGACAGTCCTGACCATTCCTTTCTAAGACCTCTGATAAATACCCATGCTTGCTAGATGGAAAAAGAAAATGACTGAAAGATCAATTTTCAGACTACAGAATCATTTGGAATTATAAACTTGTATTATAATACAAATGTACAATTGCTTCACTATAATCAGCAAACAGATGTCACTGCCATGTAAATTTCCTATTGCTATTTTATAATTCGATACTAGAAATTCTTGTTTAAAATTCATTAAAATAATCTTAAAATCTGGCTGCCAAAGATTACAGCATGAATTGTTGATCAGTATAATTAGGCTTTGTTAAAATATTAATTTTATAACCAATAAAGAAATCTAATACCTCCCAGTTAAAGTAAAATAAATCCTGTATTAAAATGTATGATGCAGCCTTTTTTCCAGTGTGCAACTAGCAGTTTAGAAAGCCTCATCATGGCAACATGTTCTTACATTTCAGTAATTCATGTATTTCTGCCCATGTAGTAAACTTGTTAAATAGTTGATATTTGTTAAAATGGGTTACAACTGGTATGATTTATATGGATTCTTTAAAAAGTGCTAATCTGTCATGTTTCTTGCTGAAAGTTGATTTTTTTCAAAAGAATTGAATGTCCCCACTTAAATTATACTTTGATGTTCAAAGTAAACAATTTAATTTTTTTAATCTAAACTATTTTTCCAAAATTTTCTATGTGAAACAGAATTCCCAGTCACATTTTACAATAAATGACTTTAATAAACAGTTTGTTTTCAAGTCTAGCAAGTTAAGAAGTTACTTAAAAGATAAGCACATTAGAGATTGTTATAAACATGTATGAACCCTTTATAAACTACAATTGTGCTATTAATATAAAGGATAATCAAATTCTGTGTCAGCCAAAACTCATCTTAAATATTAATCTACACATTCAAAATTATAAAATTATAAAGATGTTGGCTGACTTAGAACAACGCTTCCTTAACTCTCGTTCCCTAACACCCCTACTCTACTTGCGCTACATTGATGACATCTTCATCATCTGGACTCATGGAAAAGAAGCCCTTGAGGAATTCCACCGAGTTTAACCTATAAACCTGGAGAGAATTACCTCTCCCCCTTTCTTTCTCAGTAAAAGCAAAGTAACAGCAAACAGGAATAAAGAATTTCCTTCACCAAACACACAATTTCAAATGTAGAAATCAAATTATAAGACTAATCCGCCTTTTTAACTAATACTCACTATTGGATAGTAGGAACTACTCCAGGAGAACTTGGAGACATGTCTGGTCTCTCTTAGATCCAAAAAGAGACTCTCTAACAAAGAACACAGACAAAGGCTTCCCTCCACAGAGATTTGAAATTATCTTGTCTCTGATTGGTCCTCTGGTCAGGTGGTCATCAGGTACTGCATGTTAACCCTTTACAGGTAAAAGAGATCTTAACCCTTAACTATCTGTTTATTTATGACATGGTCCAACTGATATTAATGGAGTTTCTTGAGTAACTTCTCATCAATATGATGAAGGGGTTCACAACACAGTTGCCAACTTTCACGTGATAAATAAGCACCTGACTTTCACAATAAGCCAAAAATCAAGCTAATCCCATTTCAAAACAAGCCAATCCCTAAGAACTCCAAAACTCTATGTGACTAGATCCCCCTGGCGTGCAGTCTGGGACTGTGGTGGGCCCGCTCTGCACCCGTCTCTCCCCCCCTGCCCCTGCATGCCGGGAGCCAATAAAAAAAAAAGTAACAAGCAACAAGCCAAAAACTACCCAACAATCAACTCACAAGCCAATTAAGCCAAAAACAAGCCCAATTTCTGTTTTTTTTGTTTTGTTGTCCCCCCCCCCCCATGGGATTGGCATGTCTGGTTCACAACCTAGCTATGCGTGAATAAAATAACAGATTTAAGTGTTTGTACTCTAATGTACTAGTATTTTTTCTGCTCCCAAAGTTTGACTGTTTAGTATATATTTACATTATTTGGCAAGAATTTTCAAACTTGGTAAGCACTTAAAGGTAAATAAGTTCCCTGCTTTTCAGCGATGCTGAGCTTCTGCTGACTTTGGAAAAGTTGGCATACATTGTATGATTTACTTTAGCCTTGCAAAATTGACATGAAAATATACCAGTCCAGGCACAATTCATACTCACCTACTCTTTGCTATGATACTAAATGACTAAAAAACCCTACAGTATTACTTGTTTAAAATATTTTGTCCTTGGCAAGTAAAATTTTGCAAAGCTGATTACTTATTCTTTATAGCAGCATGGCTGCTTTAGTAAGAAGTCTTGTGCATTATTGCATACCATATAGTGAAAATTAAAATAATAAAAATATGAGCCAATAGAGGTTGTTCTACAAGTAACAATTTTTTCCTCTTAATAGGAACAGTCAGGCATTGCCACAGAAACCTGAACTGTGATAAGTGGAGACATACAATAACACGGCAAAGGAGCATCGGTTTGTTTTTTGACAACTTTGTCAGGAATTAAAATGGGAGAAATGAACTAACACTGTAACTGTCTCGATAAAATAACTGTTTTTTCAGTAGTAGCATGCTGCAGAACTTTTTTACGGTTTTAATAATTGCTTTTAAATTACAGTATTCAATTGAAAAGTTTAAAATGGTACCTTTGGTTCTTTTTGCAAACAAGTCCCAAAAAAGAAAAATTGAAGGGAGTCTTATTTATTGAATACTTTTTCTCTAAGCATGATTTTTATGAATAGAACTTGAGTTGTTATACACAGAGGTTTATATGTTGAAAAGTTTATTGCTTACATAATAAAAAAAAGGGAAAAAAGTGCCTGAATTGTTCAGTGATAGAATATTAGCTCAGGACTCTCCAAACAATGATTTCTTAGGTTGTGCAATAGAGTTTACAGCTCTTTTGAGTCATTTCCCTAGAACAATCTTTTGTATTTATTTTTGCCTTATATTTAGTTGGGTTTTTGACTTAAATATATATATAAATTTGTAAATAAATTGTTAGAAAAATTGTAACAATTTCCAACATTTTCTAAAGATGTGTAATAATGGGTAGGTATGTCATCTGTTACATAGCAGTAACTTATAACTGCACTGAGATGCTTGGGTTACTTAGAGGACTGGTTGACCTGTATGCAGAAATATTCTGGCTCATCGCTTTTTTCCATATATATCATTTCTTGATTAAGCAACACATTGTCTTATCTTCTGCTACAAGTAACTTAGGGACTTACTTGATTCTAAAAGTGGGCTTAAAGATATGTAAAAAATTAGATAAGAGGAGCATATTCTCTAACAAAACTGTTTATAACAAACTATTTAAGGCAAAAAGCTTGTAATTTTTTTATTAAAATCCCAATCATTCTCCATAGTTTACCACCCCTCAATATCGTTATGCTTTATGCAAAAATCAAGCAGGCTGATGTACATAATATAATGCTCAGGCCTAAGCAATACTGTATTGTGTTCATTTCCCATTTATAGTTTGAGCCTTAATGTAGCTATGATGGGGCTGTTTGTGTTAAAGATTTGTTTCAGACTTCTTAATACAAGTACGCTAAAGGTATATAACAAGTAACTTTTCCAGGGAAAACTTTCTAATTAATTTTAAGAAGAAAGTTATTGTCATCCAATCTTGCGCATTTTAGTAATCTCCAACGTGATAGTAGCCATAAAAGTACACATTAGAATCTCATTTATGGAATGTATTCAGAAAACTGGCACATTCAATAGGCATGTGAAAATACAAAGGAAAACACTCAATTTTTGGGAAGATCAAGCTATAAACAATATATACTGCATGATTTTCCAGAGTACCTTTAATAATAGGAGTATTTGACTTATTGAAACTCCTAAGCCGTGGTTCAAGGGACTATAAAATTTTAATACACTGAAATCTGCCTAAAAACTTTGACATACACTTTGATACACAGTTTAGTCCTCATGTAGGATAATATTCAGTACTTACTAGTATAACTGTGATTCAACAACAGAGACACATGTCGTCATCTGTGAATGTTTCCAAAAGCTAAATACAGGACTTAGGTGGTAATGTAAATACACTGCTCTGTTCAAAAATTAAACTAGTTTTTTCAGTAACTTACGGTGTGCATAAGCCAAACAGAAAGCTGTGTTAGAAGAAAGGTTTTCTTTTTCAAACCAATACAACTAACAATGTACAGGTAGCAGTAAATATTTTAAATATTAGACTGCATAAAGTGACCCTGTCCAAATCTAGGCCCAATTTGTGCTCAAACTGTCCAACAGGAATGCTGCTTCTGAATGTGGAGAAATATCTTTAAACAACCGTACACACAATAGAACGTAAACTGTTGAAGCTGCATTGCTTTATGGGGCAATACACTGTTGTACTATTTCTGAAACATTTTCATTGTTTTCACAAAAGTCCTGCAGAAGAATTACATTTTGAGCCAAGTAGGAAAAAATGGGTACATGAGACAACTCCTCCATATCTGATAAGGGAATTTGATACCATTGTGTGGGACTATATAGTATTGGTGTAGTCAGAGATCAAAGTTAATAATTTTATGCAAAAATTCCAACATTAGAAGTATAAATGACTTCCCCAACTGACTAGTATGTTTTGCTGATTCTACCTATGACACTGGGTAGCTTTAATTTCTTTTGTACTTCAGTTATATCTTGTTCTGTGCACGGTTTTAAAAGACTGATGACCACTGATGGTAACACATTGCAAATGGCACATATTTTAGACTGTAGCCATTGTAATTTTATAAACTTTTCTAATAGGGGGTGTCAAACACTACTCATTCAGTCATTTGTACTTTGACATGCTTTTCTTAAGAGCTCACCACTTTAACAAATTATTTTTTACTAATAATTTAGCAATGCTAATTCAAGATTCCTCGACTGCATTAATTTAATAAATTGGGTGTATAGCTATTTTAGCTTACAGGAATTTACTTGAATTTGAGGTCTTTTTAAAACAGCCTGAGTTACTACTACATGCTGTTATCCAGCATGATATCTACATTGAAGAGCAGCTGCTGTCCTGCTAATTGGGGGAATGTTGTAGAGATGACTCCCTCCACATTGTGCAAAGACTTCATTACATATTGTGTGATAGCGTATCTTTATACACAAATGTACACACACACAATTGGCTCACTTAGCACTGCACACTTAACTGATTTCTGTGTTAGATGAATACTATACAGTGATGTACCTGCTGAGAATAATAGACTGAAATACCAAAAGGCAGCCCAGAAATAGAGGAAGGTGGAAGGAGGAAGTTAGTGAGAGTTGTAAGAAAAATGAGATCATAACATTATTCTGTGCCTTTCTGTAATGTACTGCATTAAGGAAAATAACCTCTTGCTGTACAAAAACAAAATGTCATTTTCAAAATCAGTTTGATGGAAATGTGGGCAGGAGACATTTGTGGATTACAATAGCCACTTTGTTTCACTATGCAAGTAATTCTCAGCCTCCATATTGTAGCTTAACTAAAAGGAGGCATAGGTATGTCCTTTTATTGGCAAAGCCAATTGACACTAGTATTGTGAAGTGTTAGCTGTTGAATATGTAATTATGTCTGACAGCCATTCTTTTTAGTTTTCTTTTTAAAATTTGTGTAGATCTTTATTGTTAAATTGCTTTCAGTCATCTCGAAATGACTGTACTAGAATGATGCTTGTCATATTCCCAATAGCATTTTATAAATTTTATAAATTGAAATGTTTAAATTATTCTTCACCACTATCCAAAAATGCAGTGGTTTAATACGATCAAAGTTCCATTTTTAAGTGTGTAATTGCTTTGACATATACATCTGACATTGCATGGCTAGAACCCTAATTTAATCTTTCGGGTGTTTTTTGCTTTGATGATCAGACTCAAAGTTAAGAAAATTGTGGGAGTTACTGGAAAACTAGAGAGCTAACACACTAGTAGAGCTCTGCCTTACCCTCTTTGGTTTGCTTAATTTTTAACAACTTTTTCAAAATTCAACAATTTACCTTAGGACTTAGTTATATCCAGGTTTTGAGACAAGAAGACTACCTCAGTGCAGATGACTGATTTCTTTGGGGATTCACCTGAAGGCCCAGTCTGGACACTAACTCACTATACCTAGGTGCCATCCTCTCTTCCACGGCATCTGGATGAAACAGACATTCAGCTTCCGGTGTCTGAGCTTAGAGTTGCACAGATAATCAAAAGGTTGAAGGTCTGTGAAACTTGATAGAAAAGGAAGGCTTTTCAGTCCATGGAAAAATGCATCTCCATCTTGACTCAGACATGATGGACAGAGTGAGAGGGGCTTCAGTGAAGTGATTAAGATACTGGTGGTAAGTGATAAGGAAGACTTGGAAAATACACTTGTCTCTTCCGTATTCACCTCAGAGGACGGAGAGAGCATACAATCCTTACTAAACTTTGCTTTACCTGCTGGAAGAATCTGCTTTCCCAAGGTCTTTAGAAACAGGACACACAGTTTGCCTCTGTTTAAACTGGTGTTAGTGCCATCCTTGCCAAGTTGTCTATATTTCTTGGTTAAAGGGAAAATCTTAAAATTTGTACACCACCTAGTGCAGCAAAAATCTGCAAAAACTTAGTGCCTAGATATATGCACAGATCTCTTGCCTATGACATGACTTTATTCCACTGGTGCAGGTTAGGAAGATACTTGGTGCTTCAGCATCCCTGCAAAGAAAAGTACCATAAATATAATTTTAAAATAGCAACTGCAAGAACTATGAATGCTTACCTACAACCCTCTAACTCTTCATTAGACTTCCAGGAGTCAGTTAAATGTTGACCACTGTCCTATCTCAGTCTTGGCTAAGAGAAAAATTCAGTGATAAGGAGTTGACATAACTACTCTTATAACAAAGTCCTTAGCCTGTTTCTTGAGTAAATACTTAGGCATGTGATTTAGCACAGCCTTGTGCCTCCCTACTTTCTTCATATACTTCCCCCCCCACACACACACTATACTAGCTGTTGCTCTGAATCTGGTCTGAGTCATTTAAATCTCATAGTCTTGAAATGTTGGTGTAATATTCTGTAAATAATTTAGTTGCTAATCTTATTTTGTGACTGGTTTCTTTTTCTCGTGACTGTTTTTATTCTAGTTAATGAGTTTGATGAAGGGCCCTCCCAGTGAGTTGCTGATTAAGTAAACAGTCCTTGGAACAACAAAAGCTTCTTTCCTTTGTTTAGATATTATCAACAATTTTCCATCCAGCAGGGATGTGGCTAGCTGTACATTGTTAAGAAATACATTTAAAGTAGATCCCATCTATACTGCAGCTCCTCTCCATTAAACCTTTTAAAGTGTTTTTTTAAGTTTAACATGATTGTTTCTGCTGGTGTGGATGGGGAATAGTATTTTTTTTTTAAATCTTCACTATTAAGAGTAAAACTGTCTTAAGTGTGACTTAGTCTCCCAATTCACTATAATTACTCTATGTTTAATAGTTTCCTGATCAACAACCTATATATTGACATTCAAGTATGCTTATGTTTGACTATGTACAGATACAATGTTCCTACAAACTCTAAATAGATGTTTTAACAAATATAATTTTTTAGAGTTGCAAATTGTTTTAATGAGTTGTTTTAGCAGGAGGAATTGATATCATGTGTAGTTATTGAAGTAGTGTCCAGTTTTCCTTAGAAAAAATTCTGCTAGATTCTTTCTGCAAAAATGTAGTCCATAAAAATATTTGTGTACTACAGTTGAACCCTGTTATGTCGCCGGCCTAGGGGTTTGCCAAAAAGCGTCGAGATAACCGATGATCGAGATAAACCCCTATCCACCCCCCCACCCCTGAACTCCCCTGCCCTCTCTCCAACACCCCCTCCCTGCCTCCTTACCGCGGTGCCTGCACGTGGCTGGATCTGGGGAAGCGGGGCCGGGCGGCCGTGGACGGGGACCCGGAGCCGGGCAGCCAAAGAAGCGGGACCCGGTAAGCGGGCCGGGCGGCAGGCGAAGCCGGACCGGGTAAGCGGGGCCGGGCGGCAGGCGAAGCGGGGACCGGGTAAGCGGGGCTGGGCGGGCAGCAGGCGAAGCGGGGACCGGGTAAGCGGGGCCGGGCGGGCGGCAGGCGAAGCGAGGACCGGGTAAGCGGGGCCGGGCAGGCGGGCGGCAGGCGAAGCGGGGACTGGGTATGCGGGGCCGGGCGGGCGGACGGGGACCGGGGAAGCGGGGCCGGGCGGACGGACAGGGACCGGGCGGGCGGACGGGGACCGGGGAAGCGGGGGCGGGCGGACGGGGACCGGCCGGGGCGGGCGGGACCGGGGAAGCGGGCCGGGCGGGCGGGGGACGGGGACCGGCCGGGCGGGCGGGGACCGGGGAAGCGGGGCCGGGCGGGCGGGCGGCAGGCGAAGCGGGGCCCGGGTATGCGGGGCCGGGCGGGCGGGCGGCAGACGAAGCGGGGCCGGGCGGGCAGGCGGCAGACGAAGCGGGGCCGGGCGGGCGGGCGGCAGGGGACCGGGGAAGCGGGGCTGGGCGGGCGGGGACCGGGGAAGCGGGGCCGGGCGGGCGGGCGGCAGGCCAGGCGGGGACCGGGGAAGCGGGGCCGGGCGGGCGGCAGGCAAAGCGGGGCCGGGCGGGCGGCAGGCAAAGCGGGGACCGGGGAAGCGGGGCCGGGCGGGCGGGCGGCAGGCGAAGCGGGGACCGGGGAAGCAGGGGCGGGCGGGCGGGCGGCAGGCGAAGCGGGGACCGGGGAAGCGGGGCCGGGCGGGCGGGCGGCAGACGAAGCGGGGACCGGGGAAGCGGGGCTGGGCGGGCGGGCGGGCGGCAGGCGAAGCGGGGACCGGGGAAGCGGCGCCGGGCGGGCGGGCGGCAGGCGAAGCGGGGACCGGGTATGCGGGGCCGCGCGGGCGGGCGGGCGGCGAAGCGGGGCCGGGCGGGCGGGCGGGGACCGGGGAAGCGGGGCCGGGCGGGGACCGGGGAAGCGGGGCCGGGCGGGCGGCGAAGCGGGGCCGGGCGGGCGGCGAAGCGGGGACCGGGGAAGCGGGGACCGGGGAAGCGGGGCCAGGCGGGCGGGCGGCAGGCGAAGCGGGGGCTGGGGAAGCGGGCCGGGCGGGCGGCAGGCGAAGCGGGGACCGGGGAAGCGGGGCCGGGCGGGCGGCGAAGCGGGGACCGGCGAAGCGGGGCCGGGCGGGCGGCGAAGCGGGGCCGGGCGGGCGGCGAAGCGGGGACCGGCGAAGCGGGGCCGGGCGGGCGGCGAAGCGGGGACGGGCGGGCGGGTACGCAGGGAACCGCGGGGCTGGGGACGCGGGGAGCCGGGCGGCCAGGGACGCGGGGAGCCGGGCGGCTGGGGAGCGGGCGGCTGGGGACACGGTGGGTCGGGGACGCGGGGAGCCGGGCGGCTGGGGAACCGCGCGGCTGGGGAGCCGGGGCCAGGGCAGGAGTCGCGTGGCCGGGGAGGGATGCGGCAGGAGCCGGGCAGGGCCGCCGCCGGAGTTACAGTCGAACCCATTTATCTCGACCTCGGTTAGTGGCAAATTCGGCGCTCTTCTGTGCTCGAGATATTAGGGTTCGGCGAGATTAAAGAATCGACATAACCGATGAGAAACCGATAAGACAAAGAGGGAGTTTGGCGGTTCCACTTCTAAAACGTCGACTTAATAGGATTGGCAAGTTAACCGAGGTCGAGATAAATGGGTTCGACTGTACATTGCTTTTTTCACCTCAAGGCTTCATCCATTGCTCTTTTGTGAATGTAAAGCTTTAATCTATTTATAATTTTGGGTACGTTTCCTTTCTGCCGAATAGAATCAATACTACCCCCTATTTAATATTTCTTGTCTTTATAGTGCCCATAAATGTTCTTGAATTCTTAGAATGATAATGTTTGTGTATTATGATGATGGATACAGTAGAAAACTCTAGGATAGGTTCTGAATATATCACTTATTCCATTCAAAAGATGTAGTTCCGTATCCTTTGTGTTGAAAATCCTTGTTATTTGTACACCATATATGGGGAGGGCGTGCATTTGCCGTGTGTATGTGTGTGTGTACATTTCTGCTGAATGTTTAAAACTGCTGTAACAAACTCAAGCCCATCTATGCTAGTTTACACAAGTCACTACAGTTTTTAAAACCTCGATTTTTAACAAAATGGAAAGTAGTGTAATAAGTGACCTTAGAATCTAGGGATAGGGCTGAAGGCTAGACTATTTTAAATTGCAGTCAGAAAGTCACTAACTTTCTATATTACTTTTGTCCTCTATAGCATCTTTAGGCTTAACAGAATCATATATAAGTTCAGATTTGCAGCGTTCCAATTTCTAAAATGTAAGAAATCATCTTGAGAAAAGTGAGTACTCTGTACTCCAGTAGTCTGACAAGGGTGTGTGTGTGTGTGTGTGTGTGTGTGTGTGTTTTGAGACACCATCCTTTTACATAACACTAAAATGTAAAAAAGTAACATTGCCCAGAGTTTAGGCTCTGAAAGGCCCTTAAGAGGCATGTCTATTCTCTCTCTTGAAACTCAGAAGTCAAAAATTTAATGTTTGCCTTTTTCTAACCAGTTGCCAATAGAGTTCATTCTTTCCCTAAAATTGCAAAGATCCAAATTAATATTTATGAATCACAGTCTTCTATTTATGATCCCCATTAGACTCTAATAATCATCCTTGAAGGGATGGAACAGTGAAGCAAAGCTCGGATCTGGAGTAGACTTTTTTAATGATGCGTTTAGTGTAATAGAGGCAAATAGATCGCTTCCATTCCTCAGGCCCAATTTTAGATCTGAAAGTTGTCTGGGATTTTCAAAAATGCCTAAGTGACTGAAGAGCACAAGTCACCCTAAAAATCAACAAGAACAATTATGTGCTTTTGAAAATTGCATCCTACATATGGCTGAGTTTTTGTTTCCTGAGAAATACATCAGTCAAAAAATCATTTTCATCTAAAATAATCACATTCCATACATCAGGGAAATTTTGTGCATTTTAACAAATACTTTCATTTTTCTAAGCAAACACTGTAGTTGTGAAGATTAATTTTCTTTTCCAAATACTTTTTATTTTTTAAACATATCTTTATCTCTAATTTATTATTCAATAATATATTTATTAAGTGTATATCATTCTTTTGGCAAAATAAAGGGCTATTTTGGGATATTATGATACCATCTTGAGGCCTTAACCATATTGGGTCCTTCTTGTAATAGACACTGCATGAACATACAAGTAATGATGCCACAAAGAGCTTACATTATAGAAAAATGAGGTTTTTTCACCTTCCATAATGGGAGTGTATTATCTTCATGCTTTAATTCTTGGGAAACTGGCTAATTCAAATTCAGTAATTATTTTAGAGTGATTTTCTTCGAGTTGGACAGAAGTTGCTAGAGTGTGCTGTGACAGAAGGCAAGAGGTTTTCTGATTCTGAGAGCCTAGCTGGGAATTGTACATAGGAGTAAGCCAGTTTGTGAAAACTGGAAGACACTGTGGCATCTATCTCCCTGCCAGCCCTGATCCATCCCTGTAGAAACTGCTAAAGAAATGCTCCTCTTTCTAAGGCTATGTCTACACTACAGCCAGGATCGATGCTCTCATATCGATCCACCAGCGGTCGATTTAGCAGGTTTAGTGAAGGCCCGCCAAATCGACAGCAGATTGCTCTCCAGTCGACGACCCCTGTACTCTACCCTTGATGAGAAGAGTAATGTAAGTCGACGGGAGAGTTTCCCCGTGGTAACGCGACCTAAGGTATGTCGACTCCAGCTATGTGAATAACATAGCTGGAGTTGCGTAGCATAGGTTGACTCACCGTGGTAGTGTAGACATAGCCGAATAAATCAGGTATATCAGTTACTCCAGTACACCTTAAGCTCCTTAGAACCACAACCGGAGCAATTAACATTCTACAATGGAATCATCCTCATTCTTATCAAAACTAGTTCCATCGATTCTACATATAGATTGGCACATTATTTACTTATGATCTTGGACTCTTCTTAAATGGAGGCAGATGGGTTGTATCAGAATAGACAATTGCTGAAATTGTAGTGCTGGAAAGGTATTTCCACACTTTCTGGTAATCCCACAGATTTAAAGAATATAGGAAAGCCATTATAAAAGGAGTGTTTGGTTATTTTAAAAAGACTTTAAACCTCAATTCATATTGTGGAAATGTGATGAATTTAGTACGTGAGACAGATGTAAACTGGACCTTGTGCAGACTTTGTATGGTTGCATTTGTAAGTAAAGAACCAGGCTGTGATGTGTTAGAGAATCGTCCACTTCCTGACTGTGGAAGAATGGCTACAAGAAATTTTCCAGTGCCATTGCCTGGGGTGAACAGTGAAACAATAGAATATGTTTGTTTGCATCTCTACTCTGCTTTTGATGGAACTACGTTAATGGACAAGTTTGGCTTGATTCTTCTTTTCAGTACATTTCTATTCTGTCCCTACTGAGTGTTGGATTTGTTTTACTCTTTTCCTTACAGATATGTTTAATAAAAACAAAGAAATCATTTAACATTATAAGCCATTCTGTGCACTTTTTTCTTTTTCTGGACATGTAATATTTTTTTCAAAATAAAATTCCAGTACTTTAAACTAGAGAAGAAATACAGTCAAGTCTAAGCTGGTTCAATTTAAACTGTTTGAGCATATGGAATCACTCTCCTACAAACATTGCTTTATAGCCGAACAAAAGCTAGTTCTAATAGACATACTGTATTACTAAAAAAAAATAAACCTAGGTACACCTCTACCTCGATATAACGCTGTCCTTGGGAGCCAAAAAGCTTACCGTGTTATAGGTGAAACCATGTTATATTGAACTTGCTTTGATCCACCGAAGTGCGCAGCCCTCTCTCCCGCCCCCCGAGCACTGCTTTACAGCGTTATATCCAAATTCATGTTATATCGGGTGGCGTTATATCGAAGTAGCGGTGTAGTTATAAAGCACACTGTGCATGGCATCGACAGCTGAAATCATGCCTCTTGCCCTGTGGAGTTTACGTTCTGAGATCATCTAATTTTCTACAATAAAAAACTTTATCCAAGTCCTGATTTCAAAAATATAGATTCTGATGGCCAAATAAATTGCATCAAAGCATTTTTTCTACTTATAAGCAATTCTGCCTCCACTGAGGAGTTTTTATAATTTCTGCTTTTTCAGTACCTGAGAGCTATTTTTCAAACAGGAAGGAATATGCTCCACATGTTAAATCCATATCATTGTGTCTGCTAGCATTTGTCCATCTTCAGAGCTAAATTAATGCTATGGAGAGTTAAAGAAATAGTCTACAGCAGCCTTGGACAGTTAAAGCTGCTCCGTGGTACAAATCTCTCTTTAGATTACATTTCCTACACCTAATCTTTTAAAGTTGATTATGTAGTTCGTAGTTGTTTTCCCTCTCAGTGGGAGTCTACTTCAGTTGATATGTATAGCTCTTCCAAAGACCCTTGAACTTCCACATACACACCAACTGCAGAAAAACACCAGTTACCAAATAGGTAGTGAAGCTGAGACAGGCCACTTGGCCTCTTTCTGTCCAAACATGTTACTGTTCTTAAAATAGCACAATAAATCATTTTGATATTGTTTCATTGTGTCAACGTCACAAGTGTTCATTGTCTTAAAATGTAGACTTCAAATCCTTATACATTAGTTGAAAGTAGGAACAATCAATCACTCTACATGAAAGGTTTTTTTAATTTAAATCTCTCATTTCTGGTATCACCTACCCTTCTCTACTCTGTCACTTACAGCAGCTTTGATGCCTTGTCTTCTCATTAATGTCTGTCTCTTTTTTTTCCATAGCAACAAGATGGGTGAGGTAGTATCTTTTATTGGACTAACTTATATTGGTGAGAGAGACAAGCTTTTGAGCTCTACAGCGCTCAGGTCTTTTTTTTTCTTTTCTTTTTCTTCCATGCCACTTTACTCCAGGTGGAATAGCCTTACTCAGGTGGTCTATACAGCCATTCTCATTTAAATCTTATTGAAGACCCGTTTCTACCTGGTCACCAAGAATAGAGTGCACAGACCCCCTAACAACTCCTGGACCATACAGGGCTACAATTAGCCCCTCTCCTAAGAGCCTTTGGAAGTACTCACCTAGAGCAACAACTCTAGCAGAGATGTAGCAGGCCTCAGCGAGCCAGCGGCGGGGCTGCGTTGGCCATGAAATGTAGAACTGGCAAGTGGGTTTCATTACAAACAAAAGTCAGACCAGGCTTCTCAAAAGAGGTGCGGGGGCTGGGCTGCTCCCGCTGCCCCGCCACGTTGTACTGATGGACTGGAGGTTTCAGCTGAACATAGAGCTTTGAGGGCGGGGGAGGTGTTTGAACTTCAGGTGTCAGAAGTTGTTGGGGGTGGGTGCGTGGGTGGCACCTCCGCTTCCCCCGGGGTTGTGCGTGTTGTTTATAGCCCACCCGGCCGTTTTCGCTGCCACCCCCGAAACTCAGGCAGTGGCTGTGAGGCCAGAGCACGCTCAGCCCTGTGGGGGTGGGTTTTTAGCAACAGAGTCGATCTGCCACTATTCACAGGGCCGAAAGCTGCTCCCTCCTCCCGTCCTCCCAGATGTCCCTACGGGGGGGGGGGGGAGCATCCCTAGGCGGACCCCGGGAGCTGAGGTTCCCCCACGCCTGCGCCTCTCGCCTCCGTAGGGCCACCAGCCCCTTCTCGCCTGCCCCCCATCGCCGCTGCGGCGGGCAGCGCGGGCCGGGCCGGGGCGGTGGAGCCGGGCTGCGGCGCGCTCTCGCGACACTTCCCGCCGAGCGGAGCCGCTGATTGCGGCGGCAGCGCCCAGCGTGGCGGCGCCTGGGGCGGGCGGGGGGATCCAGCTCCGGCTTCACACTTGCCCCGCTGCACACGCGGAGCCCAAGACGGGGAGTCGCCGCCCATCAGCAACCGCCGAGCCTGGCTGGCCCCCGTGCAGGCAGCAGCGGGGACCTGGGTCCTTTGCAGAAACTGCGCCTCCCCCCACCCCCCCCGTCCTGTTTCTGCGGTTTGGATGCGGATGAGAGCGGCGGAGCCGCTAGCGAGAAGCAGCACCACGCAGCCCGGCTGCAGCGGGCGCTGAGAGGGCGGGCGCCTGCCTCAGTCAGCAGCCGCCGCTTCGCTCGGCTCCCACCCCGGACCAGTGGCTTTAACTCGCTCCCGTCCCCGCGGCTTGTCCACCCGTCTCAAACTTTCAGCCTGTCCCCGCTGCCGGGCAGAGCCCGGCTCCACATCCATGGGTGAGTGTGAGCTCGGCGTGCTGCGCGGGGAGCTCGGGGCGCGTCCCCTTGTCGCAGGACGAGCCCGGGGCTGGGTGGTTGGCCAGCGTGGGGCAGAGATCAGGAGGCTGCTGTCTGTCCCCCCCCCGGTGGCTCCCGGGCTCGCTGATTGTTTCCCCGGTGAGGCGGAGTGAAAGGGTGACGGTGGCTGTGCAGCCCAGGGGCTGGGGCGGCGAGGAGAGGGGAAGGGGGGACCCATCCCCTTGGGGCGGATGGGGATTGCAAGATGGGTTGACACGTTTGCGATTTCCCCTGCTAATCAGCTGGCTTGTGTTTGCTGCGGGAGCCGCCGTGGTGCTGCCGGCGAGGCGGTGAAATGCAGGCTCGAGAGGCTGAAGTGTGAGGGAGAGCAGACCCCGGGGGCCTTAGACGCGCAGGCTGCACTTTTCCTGCTGAGGTGCTTGAGCTGATGAGCGCAGCGGCTGCTGCCTTCTTGCGAGACAGGAAATTTGAGAGGCCTGCTCCAGGTTTGACATGTCTCGGGCGGGGGCCGCTCAGGCGGGTGCCAGGCGCTGCTTTCGCTGCCCCACGTTGCAGCCCCGGAGCGGAGAGCCGCGCAGCCCCGTCAGGCTGTTCCCAGGGTCGGTTCTGCAGCCCGCTGCGCGCTCGCCCTCCGCAGCCTGCCTCGTTAACCCTCGGGGCAGCTGGCGCTGCAGGGGCGGCTCGCCTGGATTTTGGGAAGAGGCGGCGTCTGGTTTGCGAGTCCTAGTGCATCCAGCCAGGCGCACGCTGTCCGGGAAGGAGACAGGCGCACGGCTGGCGTGGAGTGGGCTCAGTCCCTGGGTAGGGTGACCAGATGTCCCGTTTTTATAGGGACACTCCTGGGATTTTTGGGTCTTTTTCTTATATAGGCTCCTATTACCCCCCACCCCCGTCCCGATTTTTCACACTTGCTGTCAGGTCACCCTATCCCTGGGGCTAGCGAGGAGCGCGGCAGCTGGTGGAAGGCGAGACTTATTCATGCTGCTCAGATTGTAGGTGTTAGGAAGAGCCTCCCCCGGGTGGGGGTTGTTTGGAGGTTCCCCTGCTGTGCCTGTAGAGCCTGGGGGTGAATTGTCCTATTATGCTGAGCATGGAGCTGAAGAGGCGGGGATGACAGCAGTGCCAGGCTCTGGCTGGCTTAGAGGCGCACGCATGGGCCAAGCCTGCTCGCTCCTGTTGCATCCATCCAGTCTGTTTAGCGCTCTGTGTGTGAGAGTGTCACACACAGACACATTTGTAGATTGGGGAGGAATACCTGAAAGAAGGCAACAAAGGAGAACCCGTGCTATGGTGTTTTATAAAGCAGCAAAGAGTCCTGTGGCACCTTATAGACTAATAGACGTTTTGGAGCCTGAGCTTTCGTGGGTAAATACCCACTTCATCACATGCATCCAACGAAGTGGGTATTCACCCACGAAAGCTCATGCTCCAAAACGTCTGTTAGTCTATGAGGTGCCACAGGACTCTTTGCTGCTTTTACAGATCCAGACTAACACGGCTACCCCTCTGATACTTGGTGTTTTATAGACTCTCCGTGTGTGCGCACAAACTCTTGCATGTGTGGGTGGGCTAGGATCAGCGGTTTTAACTAGGCTTGGGGAAGTGGCTAAGTGTACTTTAAAAGCTAGTTTTTAAGTTTTCTCTCATATACTGCCACCCCATTTTGTGGACAGTGAAGGCAAAGAGCAGATAGGATGGTGTCAACATCGGCTCTCCTTTTGAGGTGTCTGTATCCTGTCAATTACAGTAAGCAGATATAGTGGCTTACATGTGCAGGCATAACCCAGTTTTCTGTATCTGTAGTGACATTTGGTAATTTGTTTGAAAATCAACAATTCGCAACTGCTACTTGATACTTATGTAAGTATATGCTACATATACTTATGTATATGAAAATATACGTAACTACTGTAATGCACAAAGATACGCAAGATTAAGCACCAGCTTTTTGCTGTTGAACTTTAGTTAGTCCTGCAGTCCAAAATGAAGTGCATTCAGTCGTGGGAACAGATTCAGTTGCTTTGATCTGAGCTCAGTTGCTGGTTGACAGTAGGCCAACATCCCAGAACACCTCACTTCATTGGTGCATTTTAGAAGACTATGTAGGATTAGATCATTGCTGTTAATGTTCAGAGAGTGATCATCTCCATTTCTGTATTCAGCGGTAAAGAGTTGCACTCCCCAATCTGCAATATGACTTTAATATGGTGCTGTAATTGAGATTTTTTTTTTTTAAAGAATGGATAAGCAGAGCTGCATCTTGGGTGTAATGTCAATCCCTGCAATGTAACAAATGAATCTGAATAAAAATAATGTAACAAGAAATTAAGCACACTTAAAAAAAAAAATTAGATGGCTGTAATCAAATCCCATCCTTCAGGGCTTCAGCCAGCCATATGCAGGGGCCAGGGAGAGTTTCCATCCCTATCCCCCATGTAGAATTAATGTATTCCTCTGAAGCATTAGAGACTGGCCAGGGAGGAAGCCGGGACACCCAGTGGGGTGGATCAGTGCTCTGAGGAGATACACCAGCCAGGCATCGATAAGAGGATTCTCTGTATCTTGCTCACATGCTCAGGGTCTTACTGATTTCCCATCCCCAAATCTGGCAGGAATTTTTCTCCGGGTCAGATGGGCAGAAAGGTTTGGGTTTTTTGGCCTTCCTCTGCAATATGGGATGTGGCTCGCCTGCTGGGCTCATCTGGGAATATCTTGGAAACCTTTGCTTTCTTTCTGTTCTTATTCAGTTTTTCAGTATAGTCTTTGCCATGTCTCTATTATGATAAAAAGTTAACTGCCACGAGACACTACTATCACTGTTGCTTAGACCCCAGTGTTTTACTCAGCCACTTGTCAAAAAAGGTATGTGTCGCTCATATCTGAGTCTGAGACCAAGCTGCGATGAATAAGGATAAGCTCTTTCTCTGATGTAAGGTACAAAGGTTAAAATATTTGGCCTTCCCTTTTTGTGCATGCCCACGCAGGAGGTTAAAAGAAGTGATAAGGCAACATGAAGTAACTTTCCTTTGAGCCATAGATTGTGATCTACAAGCCAGTCTGAAATTAAGGGAAACTGTTTTTCTGATGAGTTTTCTGCCCCTCCATGATGGTTTGTTCATACATTTGTTTTTACCTGTGCGTGCTTTCTCATATCTCATTTTGGTCATTCATATTACTAATAGTTCCTTTCTGAAGTCACAACTCATTCAGACTTTTCTTTTTGGCCAGGGGGAAGAGGGTTGGAGGTATTTTGCAGTTCTGTCAATATCTTTACTTTTAATTTTATGAGTACCACTTAAAAAACAAAAAACGAAACAAACTATATAAGGAAGCACAGATATTGACAGATAGAATGAAGGTGAATTTTTTATGTATTTGTCACAGATTCAAGGTGAAAATGTGAGTTTTAAAAATGAACTTGACAATTTAAAGATTTTCTACATATACAAAAGAATAGGTTAGCTCCATCCTTCAGAAGATGGCTTTGCACTTAGTGAAAATGTAGATATGGTAGAACCGCAGAGTTACGAACATCTCGGGAATGGACGTTGTTCGTAACTCTGAAATGTTAATAACTGAACAAAATGCTATGGTGGTTCTTTCAAAAGTTTGACTGAACATTGACTTAATACACCTTTAAAACTTTACTATGCAGAAGAAAAATGCTGCTTTTAACCATCTTCATTTAAATAAAACAATTACAGAAACAGTTTCCTTACCTTGTCAAATCTTATTTTTAAACTTCCCTTTATTTTTTCAGTAGTTTACATTTAACACAGTACTGTACTATATTTTCTTTTTTTTGGTCTCTGCTGTTGCCTGATTGTGTACTTCCGGTTCCAAACGAGGTGTGTGGTTGACTGGTCAGTTTGTAACTCTGTTTGTAACTCTGAAGTTCTACTGTATCTATATATGAATATATTAAATCCTAGGCTGTGACTCTTGTCTGTCAGTTATTAAAAACAAACCTGAGTCTGACACTTTTTTTTTAATCTTTTCTGTGTTTTGAAAATCTGTGTATGTTAGACATCATCTTACATCCGTCTCTAATCTGTCCCAGGCTGGGCTCCTTATTGTATGTATATGCTCCATTAAAGAAAACAACCCCCCCAACACTTCCCTTGCACACATTAAAAGACTGTTACGGTCATGAAGTGAAGTGCTGAAAAGTTAGGAAATGACACAATTAAGGTTCTTCAAGTGATAGTACATGTCCATTCCACTTTAGGTATTTGCTCACTCACTGCACCGAAGCTATGGAAAAAAAAATCTCTGTCAGTACCCCTCAGGGTGGTGCATGCACTCTCCACATGATCATGCAGATAGCCAATAGTATGAGGGAGTGGGGCTGCCCTCAACCCTCCCTCAGTTCCTTCTCCCCACCTGTGGTAGGTAGACAGAGCCTTTATCTAAAAATATGTAAATAATTAGATTAGTAGTTAGTGTTAGTTTACATGTATTGTTTTTATATTTGTTTATTTTTGCATATTTGGATTTAATAGTGTCATCGACACCAAGTATTGGGGCATGCCCAAGTTCCGAAGGTTTAAGTATTGTCTGGCTGTAATAAGTCTGTGCCAGTCGGGGACCCTCAAGCCTGTTGTTTAAAGTGTTTGGAAGGGGGCACGTTTGAGAGAAGTGTCTGATCTCCAGGGGGTTCAAGACTAGGACCAAGAAATCTGGAGAGGTGAGGCTTTGACACCTGTTGATGGAAGCAGCTTTACGTCCTTCCTCAGAACCCAGCCACTCAGTATAGGGAGCTATGGACTTGACTTCATCTCACAGTACACCTCTGGAAATTGTGCTCGTGTGCTCTCTTTCCCCTTCCCTCCCCGCATTGGAGGGAGTCAGAAAGGAGGCATCATTCTTCGAGTGTTTGCTCACGTTCATTCCATATTAGGTGTGTGTGCTCGCCACATGCACCAGTGCTGGAAGCTTTTCCCCTCAGTGGTAGCTGCAGGGCAGGGGTGGGCAAACTATGGCCCATGGGCTGGATCCGGGCTGCGAGCCGTTTTAAGCTAGCCGGGGCACTGGGTCAAGGGCTGGACCACGCGGCTTGGCCCCGCTCCAGCCAGGGCGCAGGGTCAGGGCCACACCACACGGCTCCCGGAAGCCGCGGCATGGTCCTGCTCTGGCTCTTACGCGCTATAATGGCCCCCTCCGGTGCTCCAATGGGAGCTGCCTGCGGATGGGGCAGTGTGCAGAGCCACCTGGCCATGCCTCCGCATAGGAGCCAGAGAAGGGACATGCCTGCGCCCCCAGAGCCTCTCCCCAGGCCCTAACCCCCTGCCCCAGCCTTGATCCCCCTCACTCTCCAAACCCCTTGATCCCAGCCCAGTCCACCCTCATGTACCCCAAACCTCTCATCCCCAGCCCCACTCCAGAGCCCCCACCCCCAACCAG